>NC_065584.1:72918606-73538606 GCF_024542745.1 Macaca thibetana thibetana
TTGCTTGCATTTTTTATTTCTTGAATATAAGTTTCTCTAATCAGTCTAAAAAAGATTTTCTACACCTCCTAGCCTTATTTGCTTCCCAACACAATACAAAGTAACTTTTGCCTGTAAATGTGGTTAGTAGAGGTTGCCAGTGACTTTTTTTTTTAAATATTTTGTTTTGTTTTATTTTATGTTAATTTAGTTTGAGACGGAGTTTCGCTCTTGTTGCCAAGCTGGAGTACATTAGCATGATCTTGGCTCACTGCAACCTCCGCCTTCCAGATTCAAGAGATTCTCCTGCCTCAGCCTCCGGAGTACCTGGATTACAGGCGCCTGCCACCATGCCCGGCTAATTTTTTGTATTTCTAGTAGAGACAGGGTTTCACCATGTTGGGCAGGCTGGTCTCGAACTCCTAACCTCAAGTGATCCTTCCGCCCTGGCCTCCCCAAAGTGCTGGGATTACAGGCGTGAGTCACCACTTCTGCTTGCCAGTGACCTTTTAATTGCTAGTTTTCTGTCTCTATCTTACTTGATATTATAGCCTGCTTCCTCTTTGTCCTTCTAAGCAGCAATGGTCACCCCCACCATTTTATCTAGTGCAGCATCTCCTGTTATTGCCTTGTCATGCAATGTATTTGTTGCCTCACCTTTTTATTTTTATTTTTGTTTATATTTTTATTTTTTTGAGATGAAGTCACACTGTCTCCCAGGCTGGAGACAGTGGCCCAATCTTGGCTCGCTGCAACCTCCACCTCCCGGGTTCAAGCAGTTCTCTGCCTCAGCCTCCCAAGTAGCTGGGATTACAGGTGCCTGCCACCACACCCGGCTAATTTTTTTTTTTTTTTTTTTTTTTTTTTGTGAGACGGAGTCTTGCGGTGTTGCCCAGGCTGGAGTGCAGTGGTGCGATCTCAGCTCACTGCAACCTCTGCCTCCTGGATTCAGGCATTCTCTGCCTCAGCCTCCCGAGTCGCTGGGATTACAGGTGCCTGCCACCACACCCAGCTAATTTTTGTATTTTTAGTAGAGACGAGGTTTCATCACGTTGGCCAGAATGGTCTGGATCTCCTGACCTCGGGTGATCCACCCGCCTTGGCCTCCCAAAGTGCTGGGATTACAGGCGTGAACCTCTGCACTTGGCCTGTTGCCGCACATTTTGTCTTCTCCAGGAACCTGAACTCTTTGAGACAGTGACTGACCAGGATGCATCCTCAGTGATTAAATAGCACAGACTCCTTACTACATTCTCCTTAACTAATTGCTAACTCTTGATTGACCTGCTTTTTCATAGGTAGAGAAGACTCAATAGCACATCAACTATAGACAAATGCATAAGCTAAGGCGCATAATTTAGTCTTCTTTTTTTTTTTTTTTTTTTTTGAGACAGAGTCTCGCTTTGTTGCCCAGGCTGGAGTGCAATGGCGTGATCTCTGCTCACCGCAACCTCTGCCTCCCAGGTTCAAGTGATTCTCCTGCCTCAGCTTCCTGAGTAGCGGGGATTACAGGCATGTGCCACCACGCCTGGCTAATTTTTGTATTTTTAGTAGAGACAGGGTTTCACCATGCTGACCAAGCTAGTCTCGAACTCCCGACCTCAGGTGATCCGCCCGCCTCAGCCTACCAAAGTGCTGGGATTACAGGCATGAGCCACCGCGCCCGGCCAATTTAGTCTCTTAAATATGATTTATTCTGGCTGCGTGCAGTGGCTCATGCCTATAATCCAAACATTTTGGGAGGTTGAGGTGGGAAGATCACTTGAGGCCAGGAGTTTGAGATTGGCCAGGTCAAAATAATAAGACCTTGTTTCTACAAAAATAAAAATACTCTGTAATTTTGGCGAGCTGACAACAATTTTGTTTATTTTTGCTGTGGATTGTTAAAAAATGGAACAGTCAGGTCTGAATACCAGCACTTCTAGACTTGTGGGATAGGAAAATGATTTGTTGTATTACCTGGTGACTTAATCTCATAAATAAAATAACTTATTTTTTTTAGCCATGTAGACACTTGGAATATATTTCCCAACTTTGAGTGAGTCCAGCCTTCCATACAAAATGTATGACTCTCTTCCACAACATCACTAACAGGTGGTCGAAATTATATTTCACCCTGGCTTTTCATTGGAAGAGGTTTGACTAGCTTATAAGGCATCCTGTTTTCATTGTTCATCTGCTCTCTCTTGTTAATAAGTCAGTCCCTTCAACAGCCTCCTTTTACAGATGAGGAAACTGAAGTTTTGGGTGGGGAGTAAATGCAAGATTACAGAGTCCAAAATTATTTTTCTAGTAACTGATAATGCTAGAATCTAACTCACATCAATTATTCTAGAATTTATGCTCTTTTTACTGTTTACTATCACATAGTGCTATTATGGAAAATTCTTCCTAATATCTGTTGAAGTATGCACTAATAGGGGCATTGCCTGGAATTTAAACTGGCTGCCTAGATTTTTGTGTAGATACCACTGTGTACTGTCTTCTTAGACATTTGATTTTTTACTGTACCCCAAGTGATTAAGCTCTAGGTATTCAGTGGACACATCAGAACATCATCAATTTATAGTAGGGAAGAATGTCTTTCATACTGACCAATTCCTATACTGATGGTCAGTTATGTATGAAATCTAGTTATAATCACAGGCTGTTTGGTGAGCATGGGGTTTTCAAAGGAAGTTGGATAATTTTTCATAGCTAGTGTCTTTAAATGAGATGTTTAGCTCCTCTTTAAGGAATAAGCCTGCCACATGGTCCTGATACTTGGATCCATAAGTCCTTGTTTCCTGATTGGTATAGCAGAAATTCCTAAATGCTTTTCTTTTTGAATTTTATCTTTTGTCTACTTAGCAGACATGTACTTAGTTTCAGATGTTTTAAATATATTTTTTCTTCAGACAGAATACATTTATCAGTTATTGCAATATTGTAGGTTGTAGTAACAACCTACCCCAAAACTTAGTGGCTCTAAGTAACAACCCATTTTATTTGTTCCCTATTCTGTGGATTGCCAGTTTGTTTTCTGCTGGTTTCCTCTGTGCTCACTCACTTAGCTGCAGTCAGCTGGAGGCTAGGCTGAGGCTGGTTGGAGTAAGAGATAGCCTCAGTCACAGGTCTGGGAACTCAGCTGGGATGGTTTTAGTTACCATGTGGTCTTTCAACCTCAGAAAGAGGCTGTTTCACATGGTGGTCTTAGAGTTTCAAGAGGGTGAGAATGGAAGTCACTCAATATACTTTTTTTATTATTTTGGTCAAAACAGATTACAAGGTCAGCCCAGATTCAGGAGGTCATGAAATAGACTGCAGCTTTTGGTGAGAAGAGCGTGAATGTCATATTTCAAAGGAGCCTGCACACCTTTAGCCCTCTTTGCAAACAGTCTACCACAAGCAGTTGCTAGAATTTTATAGTTGGGTCATCTGATTGGATTTTGAGTGCTCACTGATAATCTAATATATGTTATCCATCAAAACACAATGAAAACCATCCTAAGAACTTGTGGACATACCTTGTTGTTTGCCCTATACTACCTATAATAATGATTCAAAAACTCTTTCTTCCTAGAATTTCTGTTGTTTCCTATACTTGCCCTCAGGAGCTGACAAGAAGAAATATCTTCAGATGTTTGAGATAGTTCTGTCTCTTTCTGCTCCCCTTGCAGATGTCTAACTTTCTCTCTTGAAAACATACGTGTTTTTCTGACATTGTTTCTCTACCATACTGGTTATTCTTCTAGGATCTCTCTGCGCATGTCGTATCTGAACAGTAAGAATTGATAATATCTATTCAGTGCACTTACATTTTAGGGGCATTTGCTAAGAATTACCTCATTTTCTTTTCTTTTTTTTTTTTTTGAGATGGAGTCTTGCCCTATCGCCCAGGCTAGAGTGCAGTCATGTGATCTCAGCTCACTGCAAGCTCTGCCTCCCGGGTTCATGCCATTCTCCTGCCTCAGCCTCCCTAGTAGCTGGGACTACAGGCATACACCACCATGCCCGGCTAATTTTTTTGTATTTTTAGTAGAAACGGGGTTTCACTGTGTTAGCCAGGATGATCTCAATCTGACCTTGTGATACACCCGCCTCGGCCTCCCAAAGTTCTGGGATTACAGGCGTGAGCCACCTCGCCTGGCCTGATTTTCACATTAACATTCATGGAGGAACCAAATTTAGAGAGGTTATGTAACTTATCCAGTTGCATTCAGAGAGTAAAGCTGGGATTCATTTTTCTCTCTCCTTCATATATATATGCATATATGCATACACACACACATACACATGCTTACATACATGGAGAGAGAGTGTTTTGGCCCCTAAGTAGAGTACACTTTGTTTTTTATCTGAATTGTACTTCATTTCTGATTTTTTTTTTTTTTTTTTTTTTTTTTTTTGAGACAGAGCCTCACTCTGTCGCCCAGGCTGGAGTGCAATGGCTCCATCTTGGCTCACTGCAACCTCTGCCCCCCTGGTTCAAGCGATTCTCTTGCCTCAGCCTCCCGAGTAGCTGGGATTACAGGCTCCTGCCACCGTGCCCAGCTAATTTTTATATTTTTAGTAGAGACGGGGTTTCACCATCTTGGCCACGCTGGTCTTGACCTCCTGACCTCGTGATCCACCCGCCTCGGTCTCCCAAAGTGCTGGGATTACAGGCGTGAGCCCCTGTGCCCGGCCTAGTTTCTGATTTTTATGTCACAATTTAATCTTCCCCTACTAGGTTTTTAGTTTTTTAGTTTTCCCAATACCCAACAAATTAATAGTATGTTGCACTTTGTTCCTCAGTTTGTGCACCAGAGTGTTGGTTGACTTCATATTACAGGTGTGTTTTCAAGAAAGTACCTTGTCACTCAGCAATTTTTCCTTATGAAATAATGGTAAAGAGGAGGGGTCATCAAATTTTTTCTGCAAAGGGCCAGATAATCGGTATTTTAGGCTTTGCTTGGCCATAGGATCTCTTGTACCTATCCAACTCTTTATCCAACTATGCAAATGTAGTGAGAAAGCAGTTACTGACAACACCTAAAAATGTAGGTATAGTTGTGTTCCCAAAAAAAAAAAAAAAAACTACAAAAGCAGGTGGAGGGCAGGATTTGGTCTCCGTGCCAGTAGGATGCCCACCTTTAGTGAAGAGGATGATTGAAAGAGTGCAGTCATAAATCTGACATTGATAACCTGTATTAGCCTAGATTTACATTCATATAAAAATACTTTGTTATTTTTGCTCACAATAGTAAAATGTATTTTTTGTAAGTTTCAATAGTTATATTCTTATAATGTAGAAATTGAAGAGGCATTGTAACCAACCCCCTAGAATTCAGTATTAACAAATTCTACACATTTAAATGTGTATGATAAATGGGTAAAGTGTGAGTAGAATTACAGAAGTGGGAGAAAGTGAAGGTGTGTAATGTTAGAGATGGTGCTGTGCCGTTCATGGGTTATGAGTAGGGGAGAGATGACCTTTGGACTTTTCTCCCTTAAAATGGCCACTGTGGTAGTGTGTCCTGCCTCCTTAGGGTAGGTCTTTGTGCACAGTGAAGCTATAATGTAACAATAACTTTGTAGAGTAAATAGACACAAAGGAAACAAATGGCACAAACATTTTGTAGGAGATAGTAGAAACCTTAGGGTGTAAAAGGGCAGCTATATATCACTGGTTTTGGCATTTGTGCCGTTGTTCTCCTTGGTATTTTTAGGCAGTGTTAAATCTAAATTGTGTTTGTTGCAATTCACTGCGTTTAGCTGTCCCCCTGCCATGGCACGAAATATCCCATGCGTGGGATATTTCCTACTCAGTACCTCAGGCACTTAGCTGCTGTGGCTAGAGCTGTGCTGTCCAGAACAGGAGCCATTACTTGGCCAGATAGGTTATTAAGTACTTGAAATATGATTAGTTCGAATTAAGATAGGCAGTAAATGTAAAATATACATTGGATTTTTTTTTTCTTTTTTTTGAGACAGAGTCTTGCTCTGTTGCCCTGGCTGGAGTGCAGTGGCACAGTCTCAGTTCACTGCAACCTCTGCCTCCCGGGTTCAAGCGATTCTCCTGCCTCAGCCTCCCCAATAGCTGGGACTACAGGCATGTGCCACCACGCCAAGCTAATTTTTTGTATTTTTAGTAGAGATGGAGTTTCACTGTGTTAGCCAGGATGTGCTCCATCTCCTGACCTTGTGATCTGCCTGCCTCGGCCTCCCAAAGTGCTGGGATTACAGGCGTGAGCCACCATGCCTGGCGGATTTTTTTTTTTTTAAAGAAGAATGTAAGTAAAGTATCTCGATTTTTAAAATGTTTATTACATGTTGAAATGAAATTATTTTGTGATATATTGAGTTATTTTTATTTTTAAAATTTTAAATGTGACCACCGGAAAATTTAAAATTATACATGTGACTAACCATTCTATTTCTACTAGCACTGGCTTACAGACTGAAGTATAAGATATTTAGATTTGAAGTATAATTTTCTTGAGCAGTACTTAGTATTGTTTAAGTTATTAAAAGTATACTTCATGTGATGGATATCCCAGTTACCCTGATTTGATAATTATACATTGTATACAGGTATTAATATGTACAACTGTTATATATCAATTTTAAAAAGAGGAAAAAAGTATACCTATGTACATTATGTGCTAATTATGTATTGGCTTGAGAAGCTAAATCTTACAGATATGTTTGTTTCTATAGGAAAAAGTTAGAACTTTTTTTCTTCTTTACTTTTTTCTTTTTCTTATTTTTTTTTAATCTAATTTTTTTTTTTTTTAGACATTGTCTTACTCTGTCACCCAGGCTAGAGTGCAATGGTGCGATCTTGGCTTACTGCAACCTCGGCCTCCCAGGCTGGAGTGCTCCTCCTGCCTCAGCCTCCTGAGTAGCTAGGATTACAGGCATGTGTCACCACGTGGACCTGGCTGATTTTTCTATTTTTAGTAGAGACTGGGTTTTGCCATGTCATCCAGGCTGGTCTTGAGCTCCTGGGCTTAAGCATTTTTCCTGCCTCAATCTTCCAAAGTGGGATTACAGATGTGAGCCACCGTGCCTGAGCTAGAACTTTTTTAAGAAACAGGGCTGTGCTCTGTCGCTCAGTCTGGAGTGCAGTGGTGTAGTCATAGCTCACTGCAGCCTTGGACTCCTGGGTTCAGCCTCCTGAATAACAAGGACTATAGATGTGCGCCCCCTGGCCAATTTTTTTCTTCAATTTTTGGTGGAGACAGGATCTCACTTTGTTGTGCAGTCTGGTCTCGAACTCCTGGCTTCAAGTGATCCTCCTGCCTCAGCCTGCTGAAGTGCTGGGATTACAGGCATGAGCCATCGTGTCCGGCCAAGACCTACCTCTTAACATCACTTTCCCCCCAAAAAATTCTAATAGTAGTTTTAAAAATATTTTTTTGCCCTCTGAATTCTTCCCTTCCCTTTCTCTGAATTCTTAGGATATCTGCCTTCTATCTTATAAGGATAACTGTTTTTTACTTTGTATTTTTGGTGATATACACCCATTATTTCCTAAACTAAACGATATTTCAAAAGAATCTTCTTTGTACTGAATTAAGAGCCATATAACTTGGCATATGCATGTTATTTCTGTAGATCTCATTTATGTTAAGGTATGATTAGTTTCTCTTGCTTTATTTCCATAGATACCTTTTTAAAAAGTAGTTCTATAGACATGTACAAAGGAAACAATCTAAATGGAATTGCCCCCACTTTTTGGAGAGCAAGCTAATAGAGATAACCTACACAGATAGATGTACTAACCAGGAAATAGGCATATAACAGTTGAAGTACTTTTAGAATGATGGGAGAAGTAAAGATTTCAGGAAGGAGAAAAAATTGAAGAATAATTATTTATATGGTTACATATAATTACAGAAAAGTAGAACAAAGTATAAAGCAGGAAAAAATTTTACCTGTATCTTACCACTTAGAGGCAGCCATTGTTAACCCTTTTGCATATGTATAACCGTATGCATATATATAAAATTTTTTCCAGACAGTCTCACTCTTAGGCTGGAGTGCAATGGCATGATTGTGGCTCACTAGCCTTCAACTCCTGGACTGAAGCGATTCTCCTGCCTCAGCCTCCAGAGTAGCTCGAATTACAGGCTCATGCCACCACAGTGGGCTAACTTTTTACATTTTAAAAATATTATATTGGCCAGGCACGGTGGCTCACGCCTGTAATCCTAGCACTTTAGGAGGCTGAGGTGGGCGGATCACCAGGTCAGGAGATCAAGACCATCCTGGCTAACATGGTGAAACCCCATCTCTACTGAAAATAATAAAAAATTAGCCGGTGGCATGTGCCTTTAGTCCCAGCTACTTGGGAGGCTGAGGCAGGAGAATCCCTTGAACCTGGGAGGTGGAGGTTGCAGGGAGCCGAGATTGTGCCACTGCACTCCAGCCTGGGTGACAGAGTAAGACTCTGTCTTAAAAAAAAAAAAAAAAAAAGGGCCGGGCGCGGTGGCTCAAGCCTGTAATCCCAGCACTTTGGGAGGCCGAGACGGGCGGATCACGAGGTCAGGAGATCGAGACCATCCTGGCTAGCACGGTGAAACCCCGTCTCTACTAAAAAATACAAAAAACTAGCCGGGCGAGGTGGCGGGCGCCTGTAGTCCCAGCTACTCGGGAGGCTGAGGCAGGAGAATGGCGTAAACCCGGGAGGCGGAGCTTGCAGTGAGCTGAGATCCGGCCACTGCACTCCAGCCTGGGTGACAGAGCGAGACTCCATCTCAAAAAAAAAAAAAAAAAAAAAAAAAAAAAATTGCACTGGGTGCCGTGGCTCACTCCTGTAATCCCAGCACTTTGGGAGGCTGAGGTGGGTGGATCACGAGGTTAGGAGTTTGAGACCAGCCTGACCAACATGGTGAAACCCCGTCTCTACTAAAAATACAAAAATTAGCTGGGTGTGGTGGTGCACACCTGTAATCCCAGCTACTCAGGAGGCTGAAGCAGGAGAATCACTTGAACCTGGGAGGTGGAGGTTGCAGCGAGCTGAGATCGTGCCACTGCACTCCAGCCTGGGTGACAGAGTGGGACTCCACCTAAAAATAAAAAAAAATTATTGCAAAATGATATATGAGTAATGCTAATTTAAAAAATTTAAACAGGGCTGAATGCGGTGGCTCACGCCTCTAATCCCAGCGCTATGGGAGGCTGAGGTGGTGAATTGCTTGAGGCCAGGAGTTCGAGACCAGCTTGGCCAACATGGTGAAACTCCATCTCTACTAAAAATACAAAAATTAGCCAGGCATAGTGGTATGTACCTGTAGTCCCAGCTACCTGGGAGGCTGAGGCACAAGAATTGCTGGAACCAGGAAGGCAGAAGTTGCAGTGAGCTAAGATCATGACACTGCATGCCAGCCTGGGCAACAGAGTGAGATTCTGTCTCAGGAAAGTAAATACATAAATAAAAATAAAAATTCAAACAGGCTGGGCATGGTGGCTCATTCCTGTAATCCTAACACTTTGGGAGGCCAGAGTGGGAAGATCGCTTGAGCCCAGGAGGTTGAGACCATCCTGGGCAACATAGTGAGACCCCATCTCTACCCCCACAAAAAAAATTGGTGATTGTCCTAGTGTGCACCTGTAGTCCCAACTACTCAGGAGGCTGAGGCAAGACAGAATGCTTGATCCTAGGTGATTGTACCACTGCCCTCTAGTCTGGACAACAGAGTGAGACTCTCTCAAAAAAGAAAAAAAATTCAAACAATATAGAATTATTTGGAATCACAAAAAAGTTTTCCTTTTCCTTCCTTCCCAGTCACCCCCCCTTTCTCCATAGGGAATATCTTTTTACAGTATGTATATAAATACATACATTTTTGTGATTATTATAATTAATGTACATGGGATTGTGTATTCATTGATTTGTGTTTTTCCTACCCATTATGCCTTAGGAATCTTTCTATAATATAGATCTCTTGCATTTTAAAAGAGAGTGGATAGGGCTGGGTATGGTAGCTTACACCTGTAATCCCAGCACTTCGGGAGGCTGAGGTGGGTGGATCACAAGGTCAAGAGTTTGAGACCAGCCTGGCCAACATGGGGAAACCCATCTGTATTAAGAATATAAAAATTAGCCGAGCATGGACGGGCGTGGTGGCTTATGCCTGTAATCCCAGCACTTTGGGAGGCTGAGGTGGGCAGATCACCTCAGGTCGGGAGTTCAAGACCTGCCCAACATGGAGAAACCCCGTCTCTACTAAAAATACAAAATTAGCCGGGTGTGGTGGCACATGCCTGTAATCCCAGCTACTAGGGAGGCTGAGGCAGGAGAATTCTTGAACCTGGGAGGAGGAGGTTGTGGTGAGCCGAGATCGCGCCATTGCACTCCAGCCTGGGCAGCAAGAGCAAAATCCGTCTCAAAAAATAAATAAAAAATTAAAAAATTAAAAAATTAGCCGAGTGTGGTGGGCTACTCGGAAGGCTGAGGCAGGAGAATCACTTGAACCTGGAAGGTGGAAATTGCAGTGAGCTGAGATCCAGCCACTGTACTCCCAACATGGGCGACAGAGTGAGAGTCTGTCTCCAAAAAAAAAAAAAGAGTGGATAGAATTTTTGAAAATAAGTAAATGCACATATTAAGGAATTCCAGCAGAATAGAAGAGCACTGAATAGAATGGTTCCCCAGTTATCCCTCCTGCCTGTTACCTTGAGTTTTGTATGACATTCCAGAAATCTATGCTTCTGTAGGTACCTTTTCTTTTTCTTTTTTTTAAACACAAGTGAGCTCATCGTATAGTTTCAAGAAAATAAAGGATAGATCAAACTGAAAATAGGTATTTTTCTATTAACATTAATGGAAATGTTAATTAAGAACTTTATACTTTTTAATGACTGATTTTTCATTATGTGAAGTACTAGTTTATTTAGCTTTTCTCTTGTTAGCTGCTTAAAGTTTTCAGTTTTTCACTGAAAAACAGATGGAACTCAAAGTCTAGTTTTGACTGATGTGCCTTTAAATTGCAAAATATACATATTTAGTTTAAATATACTTTTTCTTATGTTTGTATTAGTGTTATAAGTTGACCAGTTACCAAACCCTTGAGTTCTGTGAGTCTACATAAAATTTTGCATTAAAGGCACAAAAATAACCTGATAATGCTATTAGTTTTTAATGTAAAATTTGTGAAATGATAGGTAATGGGTTTTTGTTTTTGTTTTTGTTTTTTAATCAGTGACTTTTTTGAACGAACCATTCTGTGCAACAGCCTTGTGTGGAGTTGTGCTGTGACGGGTAGACCTGGACTGACGTATCAGGAAGCACTTGAGTCAGAAAAAAAAGCAAGACAGAATCTTCAGAGTTTTCCAGAACCACTAATTATTCCAGTTTTATACTTGACCAGCCTTACCCATCGTTCACGCTTACATGAAATTTGTGATGATATCTTTGCATATGTCAAGGATCGATACTTTGTTGAAGAAACTGTGGAAGTCATTAGGAACAATGGTGCAAGGTAAAGTACTTTTAATTTTTCCTCTTGGTAAGTTTATATTCACATTGCTCAAATTCAAAACACACAAAATAATGACCTAAGAAATCTTCCCTTTTACTATGCTCCAGCTATCCTGTTAACCCACAGATAGCCCTGGTGTTAGCTGTTTCTTGTATATCTTTCCAAAGCTAATTTATACATATGCCACCAAAAACATATACATGCATACGTCTGTATGTATATTTATAATATGTCTTATGTAACAAATATGTATGCACAAATTCCTTCTCTTTTTAATGCAAAAGAACATGTATACTCTATATCCCTTTTCACTAAAAAGATCTTGAAGGTTAGTCTACTGTTACATAAGCCGCCTTCCTTCTCTTTAATTTACTGTATAATAAAGTTCCATTATATGGAAGTTCCATCTTTAAGAGTAGAACTCTTTAGCTAATGGTATCTACTGTGTCCTCATTATGTCACCTAATAGTTTAAATATGCCAGTATTTATTGATTGGTTTTAGTATTTTATTTAACAAAACCAGGATTGAGTTTTATATACTCCACTAAGTTCTCTTTCTTTCATACTTTCTTACACTGCTTTATTGAGCTATAACTCACATACAATACACTTCTCCTTTCTATAGTATACAAATGCAGTGTTAGTGCTTTTCCTTTTTACCGAGCTCTTCAGAAATAAAGTGGATTTTTATATGAACATTGAAAATGACATAATCTATGGCAATAAATTAAAAATTACCAGTGTTTTCCTGAAGTCTTAAGCTTTGTGATTGACTAGTCACTGACATTTATAATAATAAACTTTATATGCATTAAAACCTTTTGTAGCTTCTTGACTTTTAGGATATTAACTGTTTTGGATGCCCTGAATACAAATTTTTTTTTCTGGATTTTAAACTTTAGAAGCCAAAAGTTATTTATGTTGTTACTATTATCTTATTTGGAGAATCATTATAAGTTTATATGTAATGTTAGAATTAATGTCTTAACAAATTAATATAATCCATTTTAATTGTTAGGTACTACCCTACTTGAATCTTACAAAGCCAAGCAACCAAATGTGTTTATATTAAGAACTAACTTACTTGGGTTTGATTTTTGGGAAGTAATTAAGTCCTTTTTTTTTTTTTGAGACGGAGTTTCGCTCTTGTTGCCCAGGCTGGAGTGCAATGGCAAGATCTCGGTTCACTGTAACCTCTGCCTCCCGGGTTCAAGTGATTCTCATGCCTCAGCCTCCTGAGTAGCTGGGATTACAGGCACCTACCACCACGCCCAGCTAATTTTTGTATTTTTAGTAGAGACGGGACTTTATCAGGCTGGTCTTGAACTCTTGACCTCAGGTGATCCACCCGCCTCGGCCTCCCAAAGTGTTGGGATTACAGATGTAAGCCATTGCGCCTGGCCTAAGGCTTAATTTCTTAATATATTGGCTATTCTTTTTGTTGTTGTTTGAGACAAGGTCTGGCTCTGTGGTTGTTGTTGTTGTTGTTGTTTTTAAACTTTTGGTGTAGATGAGGTCTGGCTCTGTTGCCCAGGCTAGAGTGCCATGGCTCCATCTCAGCTCACTACAACTTCTACCTCCCAGGCTCAAGCCATCCTCCTACTTCAGCCTCCTGAGTAGCTGGGACTATGGGTGCATTCCACCATGTCCAACTAGTTTTTGTATTTTTTGTAGAGATGGGGTTTCACCATGTTGCCCCAGCAGCTCTCAAACTCATGAACTCAAGTAGTCCACCTGCCTTGGCCTCCCAAAGTGCTGGGATTACAGGCTGAGCTACTGAGCCTCACCTATATTGGCCATTCGTAATTGGCGATTGTGCCTGAAGTTTTCCTCCCTTAAGTGCAACATTCTGAATGTACTCTGTTTTTTTTTTAAAAAAAGTATGGAACTCTTGTTCTAATACATTTAAATAATTAAGCATAGAACTGAGTTAATTTGAAATGTGCTTGTAAGAACAAGAGAACAGTACTTTAGTTATTTTTATCTAAAAACTAAGAATGGTTACAGTTATTAGATCCACTCCTTAGGTCCTTTGTTCCCATGATCACTTAGATTATAAGTACCATAGGTTGGGGCTTTTGGGGAGGGTGGAGTTTGTGGAACTTGAGACTAAAGACTCCCCAATTCCTCAACTCCTCCAAAGACTGGAGACAGCACTAATTAAGAGTTAATATGTGTATTTTACTAATATATCCTTAAGGTTGGCATCTTTTACATAGCTATTTTGTCTTCTCTGTAACTTGCTGTGAGCACTATTGACAACGGAGTAATAGGTAAGGTAAGAATAGTAAAAACAAAATACTAAGAGGTGGCATATGAAAAAGGAGATTAATTGGGGATGATGAATTATAGGGAAATCATGATTTAAAGGAGGCTCAGTTAAGAGTTAAGTAGAAAAGGGGACTCAAGATGCCAGTGGATAATCTAGTAAGTTTTTTAGCTAAGTAATTAAATTTTTTCAACCAATAGCAGGAAATCATCAGGAAAAGTATTTAGAAATAACTGAAAACTTCTTTCCCTTTTAAGATTTAAGTTATACTGTTGTTTTTCTGTGAATTTTTTTTTTTTTTGAGACAGGTTCTGGCTCTGTTGGCTAGACTGGAGTGCAGTGGTACAATCAGAACTCACTGCAGCCTCAATCTGTCAGGCTCAGGCAATCATCCTGCCCCAGCCACCTGAATAGCTGGGACTATAGGCATGTGCGATGACACCTGGCTGATTTATATATATTTTTAACTTTTAGTATAGATGAGGTCTGGCTATGTTGCTCAGGCTGCTCTCAAACTCCTGAGCTCAAACAGTAGTTCCACCTTGGCTTCCCAAAGTGCTAGGGTTATAGATGTGAGCCACTGCACCTGGCCTTTTCTGTGGATCTTATAAATCAACTACACTGTCCTATGAAGTGTGAAGTAACAACATAATTTACCTTTTAAAGGGATGTACCTATACCAATCTTGCTGCTATACGATAGTCATATATTTGAGTTCCTTTTTTATACCAGACACTGATTTAGGTGCTATGGATTAATGGCTCCCCAGCTCGCAAAGCCAAACATACTTGCTGCTTCTCAAATATGCCAGGCATGATCCTGCCTCAGGGCCTTTGCATTACTCCTCTCTTTGCCTGGAATTTTTTTCCCCAGATATCAACATGGTGAGTTCTTTTACTTCATGTCTTCTTACATATCACTTTCATTGAAGCCTTCTGTCCTATGTGAAATTTAGCATTTTCTTGCCCCAACTTTTATTTATTTTATTCTAAAATTTATTTATTTTTTGCCTCCCCACCCTTGCTCCAACTTTTAAAACATTTTTATTAAAAATTTTTAAAATTGTGGACCAGGTGTAGTGGCTCAAGCCTGTAATCCCAGCACTTTGGGAGGCTGAGGCAGGTGGATCACCCGAGGTCAGGAGTTCGAGACCAGCCTGGCCAACATGGCAAAACCCCATCTCTACAAAAAATATAAAAATTAGCTGGGTGTTTTGTCTTCTCTGTAACTTGCCGTGAGCACTATTGACAAGGGAGTAGTCAATGGTCAACTATAGGCATGCGCCTGTAATTCCAGCTACTCGGGAGGCTGAGGCAGAATTACTTGAACCCAGGAGGTGGAGGTTGCAGTGAACCGAGATCACACCACTGTACTGCAGTCTGGGCAACAAAGCGAGAGTCTGTCTCAAAAAAAAAAAAAATTTTTTTTTTTTAGTTGTGGAAAAATACACTTAACATAAAATTAGTCATCTTAACCATTTTTAAGAATACAGTTCAGTCCTCGCCCCAACATTTTATATTTATCTTCCTTGCTTTGTTTTTTGTTCACCTTGGCACTATATTTTCTTTATTTTGTTTGTTGGTGGTTTTCTCCAGCAGAATGTAAGCTCCATGAGCTCAGGAATTTTTGTTCACTGTATTGCTAGCACTTAAAATGGCATATAGTATGTGAGCAGAGCAGGTATTTGTTGAAGAATAAATAATGCAAAACAAATTTCAAATAGAAGTGCTTTGAAGGCAGTGGTATGGTAGAGAGTGAGAGGAGGAAGTGGTTGGCACTTGAGCTAGGGTGGTCAGAGAATGTTGCTGTGGAGGAAGTGACATTAACTCAGAACAGAATGAAGGAGAAGGAACCAAACATGTCAAGAACTCTCTAGACAGAGGGAAAGGCCTGAAGTGGAAATAATTTAAAATAATGCTCTGACTGCTGTTTGGTGAAATGATTGAAAGGAGGTCAAGCATGGAAATCCAGGAACCAGTTTGGAGGCTACTACAACAGGCTTTCTAGTGCAGATAAGAACTTTGAATCAGATGGCAGCAGTACAAATGGAGAAAATTGGATGGATTCAGGATATTTTGGATGGAGAATTAACACAGTTTATTAATGGATGGGATGGATGCTGGGTTGGGCAGGGGAATGTGTGGGGAAAGGAGAAATCATGGATGATGAAATCATGGATGAGCTCAATTTTTTGCCTTTAGTGGATGGTAAAATGGAGAAACTTAGCTCATGCCTATAGTCTCAACTACTTGGGAGACTGAGTCAGGAGGATCAGTTGAGCCCAGGAATGCAAGGTTACAGTGAGCCAACTACATGATCATGCCAACTACACTCCAGCTTGAGTGACAGAGCGAGACCCTGTCTCTAAAATGAAGAAAAGGCCAGGCGCACGGTGGCTCATGCCTGTAATCCCAGCACTTTGGGAGGCCGAAGCGGGCAGATCATAAGGTTAGGAGATGGAGACCATCCTGGCTAACATGGTGAAACCCCATCTCTACTAAAAATACAAAAAATTTGCCGGGCGTAGTGGCAGGCACCTATAGCCCCAGCTACTCAGGAGGCTGAGGCAGGAGAATGGTGTGACCCTGGGAGGTGGAGCTTGCCGTGAGCTGAGATCGCGCCACTGCACTCCAGCCTGGGCAACAGAGCGAGACTCTGTCTCAAAAAAAAAAAAAAAAAAAAAGAAGATGCGGAAGCCTCAGGAAGTAATGTATCAGTTTAGCCATCTTTGCACTCAAATCAGGCCCCGTTATTTTCTGATTACTCTGATTTTGTGTTTCATGGACATGTTTATGTTACTCATAAGTGACTTTTTTTTTTTTCTTTTTGTGACGGAGTTTTGTTCTCATTGCCCAGGCTAGAGTGCAATGGTGCAGTCTCGGCTCCCTGCAACCTCTGCCTCCGGAGTTCAAGCGATTCTCCTGCCTCAGCCTCCCGAGTAGCTGGGATTACAGGTGACCGCCACCACACCCAGCTAATTTTTGTATTTTTTAGTAGAGACGGGGTTTCACTATGTTGACCAGGCTGGTCTTGAACTCCTGACCTCAGGTGATCCACCCATCCCAGTGCTGGGATTACAGGATTACCGCGCCCGGCCTCATAAGTGCCTCATACAGGCTAGATACTGGGCTAGGTATATCGGGGTTTTGGAAAGAATTAAGATGCTCCAAGAAGCCTATGCAACATAGTGAGACCCTGTCTCTACAAAAATTAAAAAAAAAAAAAAAGAAAGAAAAAGTCAGGCATGGTGGCATGTGCCTGTAGTCCTAGCTACACAGGAGGCTGAAGCAGGAGGATCACTTGAGCCCAGGAATTCTAGGCTGCAGCAAGTTATGATTGTGCCACTGTGCTGCAGCCTGGGTGACAGTAAGATCTGGTCTCTAAAAAAATAAAAATAAAAATAAATACATTAAAAAAAAGAGATGCTCTTGAGTTCAGTTAGGAGAGAGACAAACATGTGGACTTGCTAAATATTAAAGTTATGAATAAGGTAACTCAAGAGCATCGAAATTCAGTGTGGCATTGAGGCTAGGCCTGGCTTCCCCACACTCATCTAACACTGAATAAGTCTTTTAACCTTTGCCACATTGGATGGTATCTCAGTGTTTAGCTTGCTTGTTCCAGTCCTTTGCTCATTTTTCTTTTGGCTTGTTTGTTATCAGTATATTTGTGGGAGATTTATATTAAATACTAGGCATATTAAGCTCTTTGTTATACTGCTAAAGTATGTTTCTGTTTCTGGTTTTTGTTTTTTTTTTTTTTTTTTTTTTTTTTGAGACGGAGTCTTGCTGTGTCTCCCAGGCTGGAGTGCAGTGGCGTGATCTCGGCTCACTGCAAGCTCCGCCTCCCGGGTTCACGCCATTCTCCCGCCTCAGCCTCCCAAGTAGCTGAGACTACAGGCGCCTGCCACCACGCCCGGCTAGTTTTTTGTATTTTTAGTAGAGACGGGGTTTTACCATGTTAGCCAGGATAGTCTCGATCTCCTGACCTCGTGATCCACCCACCTCAGCCTCCCAAAGTGCTGGGATTACAGGCTTGAGCCACCGCGCCCGGCCTCTGTTTCATTTTTTGTTCTTTTTCTTAAGTGTGCAATAAGGGTAAAAAAACCTTTACTTATTTATTTATTTATTTATTGAGATAGTTTCTCACTCCTATCACTCAGGCTGGAGTGCAGTGGCGTGATCACGGTTGATCTCCTGGGCTTGGGTGATCCTCCCACCTTAGCCTCCTGAGTAACTGGGACCACAGATGTGTGCCACCACGCCCAGCTACCTTTTTATTTTTCTGTATTTTGTAGAGATAGGGTTTTGCCGTGTTGCCCAGGCTCGTCTCGAACTCCTGGGCTTAAGCAGTCTGCTAGCCTTGGTTTTCCAAAATGTTGGGATTACAGGTGTGAACCACCATGCCTGGCCTAAGACCTTTTAAATATATGTAACAAATAATTAAGAAATAAAGAATAAAAATACAATAAACATCCATGCATTCTCCACATGTGTTAAAAACTTAAGACAAATTAAATTTAACAGAGCTTAATTGACCAAAAAACGATTTGCAAATCAGGCAGCCCCCTGAACCGGAAATAGGTTCAGAGTGACTCTGGTGCTGCTGTGTGGTTGAAGAGGATTTATGAACAGAAAAAGGAAAGAGACATACAGAAAATGGAAGTGAGGTACAGAAATAGCCAGATTGGTTGCAGCTTGTTGTTTGCCTTATTTGAACACGGTTTGAACAGTTTGCTCCCTGTGAGTGGTTGAAGTATGGCTGCTGTGACTTAGCTACTTGTTACAAGAGTCGGTTATAGGTTATCGTCTGTTTAAACACCCAGTTAGATTATAGTTAACCATATACAGAGAAACTTTTAGGCTGAACTTAAAATATATAGGGAAGCAGCATTAGGCTAAACTTAACACTTGGTATTATTATTATTATTATTTGAGACATAGTTTCACTTTGTCGCCCAGGCTGGAGTGCAGTGGCGCAATCTCAGCTCACTGCAACCTCCACCTACTGGGTTTGAGCGATACTTGTGCCGCAGCCTCTTGAGTAGCTGCAATTACAGGCCCACACCACCAAGCCCGGCTAATTTTGTATTATTAGTAGAGATGGGGTTTTGCCATCTTGGCAGGGCTAGTCTCGAACTCCTGACCTAAGGTGATCCGCCAACCTCAGCCTCCCAAAGTGCTGGGATTATAGGCATGAGCCACTGTGCCTAGCCACACTTGGTTTTAATAGGATACCTTTATCTCTGCTTTTTGTTTATAGTTTGAGAAAAGTTTTATGGGAGGCAGGTAGTGATAGTGAAGGGCAGACTTTGGAGTTAGACTTTGTTGGACAAATGATATCCTTTTGAGTTATTGCGAGATTAAAATGAAAATGTATATATATGTATGTGTGTATTGTACACATTTTGAATTGCTGTAGAATATGGTAGCATTTTATTGGGGGAATAATATTGCTGTTGACTTGAGGCTTATATGGTAGTTTTTTTTTCTTTTGACTAATTTTCTATTGAAAATTAAATTTTGTAATTAAACTTCAGAGATGACTTGTAATTTTAACATTTTATCTTATTTTATTTTATTTTTTATTTATTTTATTTTAATTTCGAGATGGAGTCTCGCTCTGTCACCCAGGCTGGAGTGCAGTGGCGCGACCTCGGCTCACTGCAACCTCTGCCTCCCGGGTTCAAACGAATTTCATGCCTCAGCCTCTTGAGTAGCTGGGATTACAGGTGCCTACCACCACGACCAGCTAATTTTTGTATTTTTTAGAGAGACAGGGATTTGCCATGTTGGCCAGGCTGGTCTCAAACTCCCGACCTCAAGTGATCCACCCGCCTTGGCCTCCCAAAGTTCTGGGATTACAGTTGTGAGCCACCACGCCCAGCCACAATTTTAACTTTGGATCCTGAGTTCCTCATCATATATCCTTATCTCTCTCTATCCTTTTCACTTAAATTTCAGTTAAAATAACTTTAAGATATAAACTTGCCTAAAATGACTAGATTTCCTTTGGTTTGAATTGTGCCTTCACCACATACTTACTACCTGTATAACTTTTTGGCAAGTTATTTAACATCACTTATCTCCTAGATTTCCAGTAAAAGGCATGCAGAATTACAGAGAAATGAGATAGAGACCATTCTTTTGTTAAATTAGTTGGTATAGGTACTCAGATCTGCTTGCTTCAGTATTCTTTTCTTATTGTTTCATTTACTTTTAACTATCTCCCTTTGTCTTTTGTCTTTGAGATGGGGTTTTGCTCTGTCACCCAGGCTGGAGTGCAGTGGCACAATCTTGGCTCACTGCAATCTCCGCCTCCTGGGTTCACTCCATTCTCTTGCCTCAGCCTCCCGAATAGCTGGGACTACAGGCGCCCGCCACCACGCCCGACTAATTTTTTATATTTTTAGTAGAGACAGAGTTTCACCATGTTAGCCAGGATGGTCTCGATCTCCTGACCTTGTGATCTGCCCGCCCCAGCCTCCCAAAGTGCTGGGATTACAGGCGTGAGCCACCGCGCCCGGCCTATGTGGTCTTCTAAGAATGCCATGCAAACAGATTTTAAGGCATCTAAGTATTATTTCTTTATTTTTATTTTTTAAATTTATTTATTTATTTTTACTTCACTATGTTGCCCAGATGGCCTCTTGGGCTCAAGGGATCCTCCCTCCCACCTTAGCCTCCTGAGTAGCTTGGAGTATAGGCACGGGCCACTGTGCCTGGTTCTGTCTTTTTTTTTTTTTTTTTTTTTTTTTTTTTTGAGCAAACACAATCATTGTTTAATGAAACGTTGGAAGGATGGTGAGCTGAAACTCAAATACTTGGGTGATTCACCCATCTTCTGTCCCCTCCCCTGGAACTAGAGAATTAAATCAGGAAAAAAGATGTGGAAATCATACAACCAAGAAACATTTTGGACTTATTGTGTAGTCATCATTCAGTCCAAAGATAGAATTAGAGTTTGAGAGAATCTGAAAAATTGAGTCAAAATATAATCATAAATTTGGTAATTTTTAAAATTAAAGTGGGCTTTGGGTAACCCATTTTCAAACTTTTTTTTTTTTTTTTTGAGTTAGGGTCCCACTCTGTTGCCCAGGGTAGATTGTGGTGGTATAATCACACCTCACCGCAACCACAACCTCCACCTCCCGGGTTTAAGCGATTATTGTGCCTCAGCTTCCCGAGTAGCTGGGACTACAGGTGCCTGCCACCATGCCCGGCTAATTTTTATATTTTTAGTAGAGATGGGGTTTTGCCATGTTGGCCAGGCTGGTCTTGAACTCCTGGCCTCAAGTGTTCTACCAGCCTCAGCCTCTCAAGGTGCTGGGATTTACAGGCGTGAGCCACTGTACCTAGCCATTTTCAAACCTTTTTACAAGCATCTCTTTTTAAATAAGAATTGGCATGTTGATGTAGTCTTTGAAATAGATACTGAAAACAGTTAATTTCTGGATAGGTAGCTGTTTTTCTGCATAATTTCCACCTTTAACCTCTTCTACTTCACCAGTTCTACCTACTGTTCTTTGGGTCTGGAAGGAATCTACATCTCTGTCAAAACAGGTATCTTCAGGGTCTGTGAAAGTCTACATTTTGCAACCACAGAATGGCTATACTAATTCCATTTGGGAGAAAGTTGAGTGTGTGCAAGAGAAAAGATACTTGATACAGAGAAGTGGCAGAGATTCTAAAATTTTGCCTACTTGGAGAGTCAGCACTACCCTTAAGGAACCTCTGTAATATTGTAGTACATAATCTTCTATTTAGCTAGTGTACAGACTACTTAATAGTTCCAATTCTTTGGAATACAACTTCAGACATAAAGTAAGCTGAAGATCTAAAACTGGGTAGGAAAGTAACTGCCACAGGGTTCATCCATGTGCTTTACCTCTGACTAGACTATAAAAGCTATTCAAGAGCCAAAATTAAAACATTAGTGTTAAACTGTCCCAAGTTATTTTGGGATCCTCTTTGAACTTTTTGTTCGTTTGTTTTTGAGACAGAGTCTTGCCCTGTTGCCCAGGCTGGAGTGCAGTGGTGGGATCTCAGGTCACTGCAATTTCCATTTCCCGGGCTCAGGCAATTCTCCGACCTCAGCCTCCCAAGTAGCTGGAACTACAGGCCCATTCCACCACACCTAGATAATTTTTGTATCTTTTATAGAGGTGGGGTATCACCATGTCACCCAGGCTGGTCTCAAACTACTGAGCTAAAGCAATCTGTCTGCCTCGACCTCCCAAAGTGCTGGGATTATAGGCGTGAGCCACTATGCCCGGCGTGAACTTTTTTTTTAGTCACAGGGATAGCTTTTGTCTATTTGTGCATACAGATATTTGAGTGACTGCCACAGTAGGGCTCTGATGGGGGATACAAAAATGAATACAAGTCTTTCTGTGTAGACACTCAAAGTTTGAAGGAGCTAATGAAAGTTTATGAATAACTGAAAGAGAATAAGTTGCTATAAAGGAGGCACAGTTAAGATGTTCTGGAAGCTGAAAGACTTTGTGGCAGATATGAAGCAATATGTGGTAGAAGGTACTTCTAAAGGTGGGTGTCCTGACAGCAGCAAGAAGTGGGACCTAATAGAAAAGGAGAAGCTGGAATAAGCAACAGTTAAAAAACTATACTGGTGGGTCAGTATAAAACTTGGTTGCATTAGAAGACATTGCAGAACTGGAAGTACACTAACATTTATTAAACTTTTCCTGTATGCTAGGCAGTGGGCTAGATGCTTT
This sequence comes from Macaca thibetana thibetana, assembly GCF_024542745.1. NCBI lineage: Eukaryota > Metazoa > Chordata > Mammalia > Primates > Cercopithecidae > Macaca > Macaca thibetana. The sequence continues at coordinate 72,941,040 of NC_065584.1, forward strand.
CATTTCAGTCCTCATAATCATAATGAGTGACCCAGAACTTTCAAATGTGATTTGCTCCACTTATCAGAAGTAAAGTTTATAAATTTTTAAAAATCTGGTTTTTTTCTATTGAAGTAAAAGATTCATATATCAGAGAAAAATGCAAAAGATGAAAGCCTGGAGTTCATTTTCCAAATACTCCCTTCAGAGATAACCACTATCAGAAATTTAGTGCATATTTCTTGACCATTTTTTCTGTACTATACTAACATAAAAAATTAGCAAGCAGCTTTTTCACTTAGTAATGGTTTGGATGTCTTCTCATATCAGAACACACAGATGTGTTCCTTTTTTTCTTTTCTTTTTCCCTACTTTTGAGAGACAGTCTCACTCTGTCACCTAGTCTGGAATGCAGCGATCATAGCTTGCTGTGGCTTTGAACTTCTAGGCTCAAGCAATCCTTCTGCTTCAGCGTCCCAAGTAGCTGGGACTATATGCATGTGCCACCACACCTGGCTAATTTTTAAAATTTTTTATAGTCTCCCTATGTTTCTCAGGCTGGTCTTCAACTGGCCTTGTGCGATCTGCCTCAGCCTCCTGAAGTGCTGGGATTATAAGTGTGAGCCCCCACACCTAGCCACGTGTACTGTTTCTGATTGGTTTTACATGAACTGGTTAAACTGTTCCTAAAAAGCTTACTTGTAATATTGCCTTTTTCTGAGGACAGATAGAGTTTCTTTTGCTAGCCTGGTGTGAGTTCTCTCTTTGAAGATAATAAGCTGCCTTTTCTTTCAGCTTTGACTAACAGACCTTTTCCCTGATAGAGGTTAAATCAGTAAAATGGCCGAATTGGATTTGCACCAGAGTTTCCTTTATAGCTAGGTTTCCCCAAATATCCCTGTATTATTTGGATTTAAAATTTATAAAATGTTATCAAGTCAAGAAACGTAAGAGACTATTGTTCAGTATATGTGCTGCCAAAGTGAGCACAGGACTATGATTCAGTATTGTTTTTAGAACTGCCTTGTAAAATGGAAATTATATAATTTTTTTTTTTTTTTTGAGACAGAGTCCTGCTCTGTTGCCCAGGCTGGAGTGGCACGATTTCGGCTCACTGCAACTCCGCCTCCTGGGTTGAAGTGATTCTCCTGCCTCAGCCTCCTGAGTAGCTGGGATTACAGGTGTCCACCACCATGCCCGGCTAATATTTGTATTAGTACAGATGAGGTTTCACCATGTTGGTCAGGCTGGTCTCGAATTCCTGACCTCAGGTGGTCCTCCTGCCTTGACCTCCCAAAGTGCTGGGATTACAGGCATGAGCCACCGCACCTGGCCTTAATTATTTTTAATATTATAAGCTGATATCAGTTTAGACATCAGGTGGTAATAAACCAATTAGAGCTCTTAACTATTCAACCATTAAGGTATATTCCCTGTGGACTTTCTGTGTTGCATTGGTAGATTGCTTTAAGCAATTTAGATGAAGTAAAAGAAAATTAGCTGGGTGCAATGGCTCATGCCTGTAATCCTAGCACTTTGGGAGGCCAAGGTGGGTGGATGGCTTGAGCTCAGGAGTTCAAGACCAGTCTGAGCAACATGGCAAAACCCCGTCTCTGTAAAAACAATACAAAAATTAGCTGGGCTTGGTAGTGCGTGCCTGTAGTGCCAGGTACTTGGGAGACTGAGGTGGGAAGATTGCTAGAGCCCAGGAAGCAGAGGTTGCAGTGAGCCAAGATTGTGCCACTGCACTCCAGCCTGGGTGACAGAGCCAGACGCTATCTCAAAAAAGAGAGAGAAAATTTGCACAAAAACCTGTGATACAGAGTGTTAAGTACTCAGGGTATATTAGAATTAAAAATGAGGAAATTGACTTTATCTTTGGGTTCTTTTGTATTGCTAGCCTAAATGCTGTCAGTGAATCATAAAATGCGTTAATGTTCAGGACAAAAGAGAGCTGCTAAATATATTGATGGAGTAAGATGAACATAAAAGATTCAAGCGAAAAACAAATATAGTTATTTTGATTTAAATATGCATGCTTGGATGCCAGTGATTGGGTACATGTGGGATTAATCAAGTAGAAGTTTTTGAGAAAGGGTTGAGTAGAAATATGAAGAAAAAAATACAGGTTAGCAGAAAGGATTACAGGAGGGAGACTTCTTATTTAGGCTCAAAGATAGTATAGATTTTTAGCAACACATTAAATTTATTGTAGTTCTTTTTCAGAAAGAAAGCTTTCATTTGGTCAGCTTACACTGCCTTTTTTTTTTTTTTCTCAATCCTGCTCCTTCTGTATATACTACTGAATTTGTAAGATCAAAATTGCTAGTTCCAGGACAAAAAAGTCCTAAGCAACATCTCAGCATTGTTTTCAGTAAACTCTGATGACCCTAATATGTTAATATAATGTTTTTGGGTTTTTTTTTTGAGACTGAGTCTCGCTCTGTCACCCAGTCTAGATCTCGGCTCACTGCAAACCTCTAACTCCTGGGTTCAAGGCATTCTCATGCCTCAGCCTCCCGAATAGCTGGGATTACAGGCATGCGCCACTGCATCCAGCCAATTTTTGTATTTTTAGTAGAGACGGGATTTCACCATGTTGGCCAGGCTGGTCTTGAACTCCTGACCTTAGGTGATCCACCCACCTCGGCCTCCCAAAGTGCTGGGATTACAGGTGTGAGCCACCATGCCCAGCCAATGATACAATTTTTAATTTCTTAAGGGTTATTTGGCATAATTGTTCTTTTTTAAAAATTATTTTATTTTTAAATATATGTATTTTTTTTAAGTTCCGAGGTACATATGAAGGATGTGCAGATTTGTTACATAGGTAGGGATAACTATTGGCTCCTGGATTGTCATTGCAAATTACAGTTAACATTTAGAACCCTTATGCATAATAGTATAAATTGGGAAGTCATTTCTGGGAAACCTTTTTTTAATACGCTAAAAATTCATACATAGTCACAAAAACAAATGAAAATAGAAAATGAATCTCTTTCTAAACATTTAATTCAAATAGCATATAAAGCTATGTTGTGTTTTTGCATGGACATAACTGCTTTATGCTTCACAAAATATTTCAATGAAGCCGGGCACGGTGGCTCACGCCTGTAATCCCAGCACTTTGGGAGGCTGAGGCGGGCAGATCACAAGGTCGGGAGATCAAGACCACGGTGAAACCCCGTCTCTACTAAAAATACAAAAAATTAGTCGGGCCTGGTGGCGGGCGCCTGTAGTCCCAGCTACTCAGGAGGCTGAGGCAGGAGAATGGTGTGAACCCTGGAGGCGGAACTTGCAGTGAGCCAAGATTGCGCCACTGCACTCCAGCCTGGGCGACAGAGTGAGACTCCGTCTCAAAAAAAAAAAAAAAAAAAAAAAAAAAAAATTTTCAATGAAGTTTAGACTTACCATACAAATTTCTTCAGTGTTCTGAGGGCTTCCAAATTGTAGTGGCTATTAGGAGCATCTGTGTAATGCCTCATAAGAAAGTCATTGGTGAATGCTGGGGTGAGAGTGGTTAGTTTTTATGGCAATTTCTTTATTCTTTACACTGATGCCACATGCAGTCAGCTGAGTCTCCACCAGGACTTACGGTCATTACTGTGGGGATCTTATTTATCGTAAGAAAGATGATAAAAATGGGGAATGGCAAGTAAATTGAGGTTCACCTCCTTTCTAATGTGACAGGATATTCAGTGTTGGCTTCATTTTGTGTCTTTCTGAATTGATTAGCAGCAGGGTGGTGAAGTAGAATAGTAGTGGTTCTGAAGTTCTTAGTTATCAGTGGCAGGCAAATATTATAATAGGCTCATCACACCAAAGAGGTGAGACTGAATAGCTAATTCTGACCTTAAATCCTCATTGGGGATTTCATATCTACATGGTTATTACAGTTTCAGATCTGAGGAATTAGAGGCTCTTCTGGATAAAATAATATCTTCCACATCTTTTTCTGCCTCCATCATAATCCATTCCAGTTGGCCCATATAAGATCACAGTTTTCTTTTTTTTGAGACAGAGTCTTGCTCTATCGCCAGGCTGGAGTACAGTGGCACAATCTCGGTTCACTGCAACCCCCGTCTGCTGGGTTCAAGGAATTCTCTTGCCTCAGCCTCCCAAGTAGCTGGGACTACAGGCACGTGCCACCACGCCCAGCTAATTTTTTAATTTTTAGTAGAGACGGGGTTTCACCATGTTAGCCAGGATGGTCTCGATCTCTTGACATCGTGATCCATCCGCCTCGGCCTTTCCAAAGTGCTGGGATTATAGGCGTGAGCCACCGTACTCAGCCAAGATCACAGTTTTTAACGAAAAACTTTTCTCATAGATAAACTTGAAATAATTTTGAGGACAAGGTAAAATTATCATTTGTTTTCCATGCTGCCTGGGAGGCTTGTAGTATTTATTGCATGCAAGTGGAATTCATTTGACCTGTGCGTCTGAATTAGTTTTAAAATTGGGGTTGTCTGTCTTAGACAAATTCAGAGGTCATCCAAAGATAAAAGTTAAAGGAGGGAAGTGTTACAGCTCTTTTAGAATTTGTCTAGCAGGCTTTCCAGTTTTTGCTGGAAAGCCCCCTTCCCTTCCAAAAAAAAAAAAAGTTAAAGGATAATTAAGATAAATAATGTGTAAAATAATTTTAAATAAAATGAAGAGAGTAGTAAAAGTATGAAAAAATACAAAACTACTCATCACTAAAGGCTGAGCAAAACCTTTTAAAATTAAAAACATATGCTGTGAATAATTCCAAGCAGGAGCTGGCACATTTTAAAAACACAAAGGTTCAAATAGTAAATATCATAGGCTTTGTGGTCCATATGGTCTTTGTCACAACTACCCAACTCTGCTATTATAATGCAAAAGTAGTCATATATAATAGATAAATGAATGAGTATGGCTGTATTCCAAAAATATTTTATTAATGAACACTAAAATTTGTTTCATATTATTTTACATATCACAAAATAGTCTCCTGATTTTTATTTTGAACCATTTAAAATGTTTTAACCGTAGGAATTTTAGGATTATGTTTCTATTTTTATGAAAAATAATGTTGGATTTTTTTTTTTTTTTTTTTTTGAGACAGGGTCACGCTCTGTTGCCCAGGCTAGAGTGTAGTAGCTCTCTGTAACCTTGAACTTCTGGGCTCAGGTTATCCTCCCGAGTAGCTGGGACTGTAGGCACATGCCACCACACCTGCCTAATTAAAATTTTTTTTTTGTAGAAACAGAGTCTCCCTGTGTTGCCCAGGCTGGTCTCAAACCCCTGGGCTCACGTGATCCTCCTGTCTCAGCCTCCCAAAATGCTGGGATTACAGGCTTGAGCCACTGCGCCCAGCCAGTGTTGGAATTTTGATAGGGATTGCATTGAATCTGTAAGTTGTTTTGGGTAGGATGGACATTTTAACAATATTAACTCTTCGAGTTATTTATTTGTGTCTTCAATTTCTTTCATCAGTGTTTTAATAGTTTTCAGTATACAAGTCTTTCACCTCTTTGGTTAAATTTATTCCTAAGTATTTTATATTTTTGTAGCTATTGTTCTCTTGATTTCTTTTTCAGATAATAAGTGTTTAAACCATTCTTAGCTTGCAAAGGTGATGAGTTGGATTTGGCCATGAGTTAATTAGGCAGGTGTGGTGGCATGTGCCTACAGTCCCAGCTACTCGGGAGGATAACCTGAGCCCAGAAGTTCAAGGTTACAGAGAGCTACTACACTCTAGCCTGGGCAACAGAGCGTGACCCTGTCTCAAAAAAAAAAAAAAAAAAAAATCCAACATTATTTTTCATAAAAATAGAAACATAATCCTAAAATTCCTATGGTTAAAACATTTTAAATGGTTCAAAATAAAAATCAGGAGACTATTTTGTGATATGTAAAATAATATGAAACAAATTTTAGTGTTCATTAATAAAATATTTTTGGAATACAGCCATACTCATTCATTTATCTATTATATATGACTACTTTGCATTATAATAGCAGAGTTGGGTAGTTGTGACAAAGGTGATGAGTTGGACCATAGTATACTGTCTCCTGGTACAAAGGAAAGGGTTAAATAAGGGTTGTAGGATAAAACCACCAGAGCCTAAAACCTCAGAGTGTGGCATGCAAAGATGGCTTGATATAGCAGAAAGTCTTTGGGGCCAAACTGACTTGCTAATTTTAGGAATCCTCTTTCCTGATCTGTTTAAAACTGGAAAAAAATAGCTATATTTATATGGTGGTTGTAGTAGTTACCTTTGCTGTATAACAAACCACCCCTAAAAGTTAGTGGCCTAAATCAGTAAACATTACTCTTACAATTCTGTGGTTGGCTGGAATGTTCTTCGAGTCTGGGCTGACCTAGATAGGACTAGATTGTCTAGGTCCTAGAATCTAGGATAGCCTTACATGTCTGGGGCCTCAGACTGAGGTGCCTAAAGTCCATTTCCATGTGACCTATTATTCCTCAGGGGACTAGACCTAACTTGTTCACAAGATGGTAGAAAGATCCCAGCAGTAAGAGAGAGCAAGCCCCAAAGTGCAAGAAAGTACAAGCCTCAGCATGCTGTATTTTTGTTACATTGGCCAAAGGAAGTCACATGAGTAAATCCAGAGTTAATGTGGGAAGGAATCAGAAAGGTGTGATTCAGTTCAGTAATTGCAACAGTCTGCCACAGTGCTTAGCACCGAAAGAACTCAGTAAATGTTAGATCCTCCTTTTATTTGTCAGACAAGTGAAGAATCTGCCAGCTGTAATGACTCATCTTTTTTTTAGCCAGTCCCTAGTTTTCTTACATTATAGTCACTGTTCTTGAAAGCTTGCTATATGTCATTTTAGGGAGATGAAGACAATACTAGTAAACTTTTGAGAGTTGACCATGTGCAGGAACTATTCTAGGTTTTTGACATATATCCTTTTTTTTCCCCCCATAAATTCAGTGAGTGGGTATCCCTCAAATGTGAATGGGCCCTAGTGCCTTGGGAGAGCATGCATGTACTATTATTTAATTCCCAGGATAGCCATGTGATAGTTGCTCATTTGGTCATTTTACAGTTTGAAGAGCCCATACACAGAGGTTAATTAAAATTTGCCCAAGGTCATGAGTGATGACGTTTTTAAGTACAGGCAGTATCAGAACCAGAGCCTTGTTATGTGCTTGTTTGGGAGGAATAAGTGCGTATGACAGCATACTAAAGGATAGCAATTAAGCAGGATTAAAAGATATTATAGTTAAATGCATTTATCGAACACCCACGATTTAGTTTTCACTTTATTTACCTATTTTATAATTTTTGTCAAAAGTGTGGTCAGATTAAGCTTTTGGTCATTCACTCTTAAGAATGATTCAGGTTAGGCCGGGCGCGGTGGCTCAAGCCTGTAATCCCAGCACTTTGGGAGGCCGAGACGGGCGGATCACGAGGTCAGGAGATCGAGACCATCCTGGCTAACACGGTGAAACCCCGTCTCTACTAAAAAATACAAAAAACTAGCCGGGCGAGGTGGCGGGCGCCTGTAGTCCCAGCTACTCGGGAGGCTGAGGCAGGAGAATGGCGTAAACCCGGGAGGCGGAGCTTGCAGTGAGCCGAGATCGCGCCACTGCACTCCAGCCTGGGTGACAGAGCCAGACTCCGTCTCAAAAAAAAAAAAAAAAAAAAAAAAAATGATTCAGGTTAAAAGAATGCTATCTAGTGGCAACAAAAGGTGACAGCAAACATGGGGGAAACAGATATTTCATTTATTTGTTGTCATTCTATCTTTTGACTTGAATTTCCAGGGATGAAAAATGCAATTGTTTGTGCCTTTTTTTTTCTTTGAAGGTAGTAGGGAGTATTCTGAGTTAGTACTTTAAAGTACACACAGGCAAATTTTATATAATCCATTCGGTAAGTATTGTGTGCTGACTGCTGTGGTAGGCATTGGGAAAAGGGTTATGAATAAGACAAGGACTTATGACTTAGATTCTAGTGCAAGGGACATAAACACAAAAGGCTAATTTATTGGTATATAAACAAAATAAAACTTTGCATGCCAGACAAATGATTAAAAAGTTAAAAAAACAAAATTTTTAAAAAAATAAAACTTGATAGGATGGAGTCTTGAATCATTTTTTTTTTTTTTTTCAGCCATTTAAGTATCTTCTTTGAAAACCGTGGTGCTAGATGCAACAGGATAATTAAATATGAGTAAATGATTAGTACTTAATTGTTCTCAGACATTATATTGATGTTTATATTTGTAGTAGGGATAGAGTTTGCAAGGCAAGGATAAGTGAAATACATGTGAATAACTAATATAGGACTGAATAAGGTAAATGCATTAAGGAAACGTAAATAAGCCTGGGCTTGGTGGCTCACCACCTGTAATCCCAGCACTTTGCAAGGCAGGTGTGTTGAGGTCAGGAGTTTGAGACCAGCTTGGCCAACATGGTGAAACCTTGTCTCTAAAAATAGAAAAAATTTAGCTGGGCATGTTGGCACATGCCTGTAATCCCAGCTACTTGAGAGGCTGAGGTGGGAGAATCGCTTGAACCCAGGAGGCAGAGGTTGCAGTGAGCCGAGATTGTACCATTGCACTCCAGCCTGGGCAACAGAACGAGACTCTGTCTCCAAAAAAAAAAAACATAGGTAAGTCTTATTTGGCTAGTGATTATGTCACCACTATTCAAATAGAATGAATAAAGGGCACTGTAGTGCCAAATAATTTAGCCCTGCATTAATAATTTGCTATGATTGGCAACTAGAATGGGCTGATATTTACATTTTAGTTTTCTCTTCAAAGATATGCTTGCAATTTTCTTCATCTCCTTCCAGTCAGTGAGTCAGTTAACAATATTGATTTTGAGGAGTTTGAGACCAGCCTGACTATCTTGGTGAAACCCCATCTCTACCCAAAACACAAAATTAGCAGGGCATGATGGTGGGTGCCTATAATCCCACTTACTTGGGAGGCTGAGGCAGGAGAATCGCTTGAACTCGGGAGGCAGAGGTTGCAGTGAACCAAGATTGTGCCATTGCACTCCAGTCTGGGCAACAAGAGCGAAACTCCATCTTAAAAAAAAAAAAAATACTGATTTTGTTGTTATAAATGTACCCTAAGGATGGTTAAACAAAGAAAAAAGGTTATTATGTTTGAGCTCCCCAAAAGGAATCTACAAGTAGGTGGTCTAGCTAGAAAATACCAGCTAGAAGAATTTGAGAAGGGAGTAATAATTTTTTGTTTTGTGTTTTTTTTTTTTTTTGGACACAGAGTCTCACTTTGTCGTCCAGGCTGGAGTGCAGTGGTGTGATCTTGGCTCACCACAACCTCTGCCTCCCAGGTTCAAGCAATTCTCCAGCCTCAGCCTCCCGAGTAGCTGGGATTACAGGGGCCCACCACCATGCCCGACTAATTTTTGTATTTTTAGTAGAAACGAGGTTTCACTGTGTTGGTCAGGCTAGTCATGAATTTCTGACCTCAGGTGATCCACCCGCCCTGGCCTCCCAAAGTGCTGGGATAACAGGTGGGAGCCACCTCACCCAGCCTAATTTTATTATCTTAAGTAGTTGTATATATAATAATTTCATTGTAAATTCTTTCAGTTGTTTTTATGTACTTTATTTTGATATATATAAATCACCTGACTTTGATTTGACTAACTCAGGTTTTAAGAGAGAACACACCAGTATAATGCTTCTTTCTGAAAAAATAGGGATTTTTAAGATTGATTTTTATATGCTTATGGTTGAGATGGAGACAAGCTTTAGGACTCACTTTGCATATTTTCTGCATTACACACAACTCTCTGGCTTTTCTTCTGATAAGAATAGGCAGGACCAATCTATACTTCAATGAGATCTAACAAGTAGACCTACCTCAGTTAGCTATGTCTTTAGAAAAGCAGTAATTGTTTTTCTTTTAAGTTAAAGAATAATTTAAATCAAATAATAACTTGTATTCAGATAAGCTTTTATTCTAAGTAGTTTAAACTAATAAAACTCTGCTAAATGTATTACTTTCAGTCTTATTTTAAAAATCAGATTTATAGAATTTGCCTAAGCTAAAATTCACCCTTTTCAATAGAGTTCTGACTTTAAAAAAATTTTTTAATTGTTCTTTTCTTTTTTAAAAAATTAATTTTAAAACTAGGAAATGTTCATTTTTACTTTTTTTTTTTTTGAGATGGAGTCTCGCTGTGTCACTCAGGCTGGAGTGCAGTGGTGCAATCTCGGTTCACTACAAGCTCCGCCTCCCAGGTTCACGCCATCCTCCTGCCTCAGCCTCCCGAATAGCTGGGACTACAGGCACCTACCACCACGCCCGGCTAATTTTTCGTATTTTTAGTAGAAACGGGGTTTCACCGTGTTAGCAAGGATAGTCTTGATCTCCTGACCTCGTGATCTGCCTGCCTCGGCCTCCCAAAGTGCTGGGATTACAGGCGTGAGCCACCGCACCCGGCCTTTTTTTTTTTTTTTTTTTTTAAAGATAGGTTCTGGCTCAGTCGTCCAGGCTGGAGTGTGGTGGTGTGATCTCAGCTTACTTCAACCTTCTGGGCTAAAGTCATCCTCTCGCCTCAGCCTCCTAAGTAACTGGGACTACAGGCGCACACTATCACGCTGGCTAAATTCTGTATTTTTTGTAGACATAGAGTTTCACCATGTTGCTGATCTCGAACTCCTGATCCTCAAGCGATCCACCTGCCTCAGCCTCCCAAAGTGCTGGGATTAGAGGCGTGCGCCACCGCGCCCAGCCAAGTTCTGAAATTTGACACAGTCGTATAATTCACCACAGTCAGGACATAGAGCTTTTCTATGAACCTCCACAAAATTCATTTGTGCCCCCTTTGTAGTCAACCCTTGCTTCACCTTCTAGCCTTTGACAAACCACTGATCTGTTTTCTGTCCTCAAAATTTTGCCTTTTCCAAAATAAAATATAAATGGAATTATAGACTATTTCTGGACTTGATTCTCTTCCATTGATCTATTTGGCAATCCTTTCACCAATACTACAGTGTCATCATTACTCTAGCTTTATGTAGTATTTATTACTTTCATCATGTATTTATTTCTCTTATGGAATGAATATTTTTAATTTGAGTTTATTTTGTTAATGTTTATCATTAATATTTTAAAATTAAACTTTTTTTTGCGACTACTGTAGGCTCACATGTAGTTGTAAAATAATTGCTTCCTGGCGGGGAATGGTGGCTCATGCCTGTAATCCCAGCACTTTGGGAGGCCGAGGTGGGTGGATCATCTGAGATCAGGAGTTCAAGACCAGCTTGGTTAACATGGTGAAACCCTGTCTTTACTAAAAATACAAAAATTAGCCAGGCATGGTGGTGGGTGCCTGTAATTCCAGCTACTTGGGAGTCTGAGGCAGGAGAATCACTTAAACCTGGGAGGTGGAGGAGATTGCAGTGAGCCAAGATCTTGCCACTGAACTCCAGCCTGGGTAGCAGGGAGACTCTGTCTCAAAAAAAAAAGAAAAAAATAGTTTCCCCCATGATGTTATCTTGCAAAATTATAGTACAGTACCACAACCAGAATATTGACATTGATATAGTTATAATACAGAACATTTCTGTCACTGCAGGGCTCCCTCACATTGCTGTTTCTCTTCAGATTTTCAATTTTCTGAAACAAATACGACTTGAAATCTGTATTGCCAGTAACTTTCAAATTTAAAAACCTTATTCAGGTTCTGTGATTCATGAAGTGAATTTAACATACACAAATGTTTATAAAGTGATCAGTGTTTAATAAATATCTAGCACACCTAATAGTAGATTGCCTTTACTTATCAGTGGGATTTGCCTTGGATGCATATAATTCAAGTGTTTAATGGCATAAACAAAATAGGAGTTTTTCTCTTGTGTAAAATGAGTCCAGAAGTGTGTAGTGTGGGGCTGGTGTGATAGGTCCACAAAGTTGTCAGGAACTCAGGGTTTTACTTGTTTTCTGCTTCATCATCCTGATGTTATAACAGTCGTTTTCAGTGTTCAGGATGGCTCCAAATAGAGGAAAGACAAGAAGCCTTTTCCTATGCCTTTTTCACACTGAGGCCAGTTAGTTTGAAAATACTGTTACTGTGTTGAAACAAAAGATCACTTGTCAAATCTGTGGTGGCTTTTCATATTTAATGTGTTGTTGTCTCTGATCATAAAATGTTAACCTTGCTGTAAGGAGGCAAGACTGTCTTACATGTTTGTGCCAGTGTGCTGGCTGACATAAAGCTGAGTCCACAAACAATTGAATACCTATTTATTCGAATATACTAGTTGGAATTTTAAAGTTTTTGGTAGTTTTAATTAATTGGGTTGATTCTGTAGCCACACTAATTAATAAGGCTTTAATAAGATACTTTTGAATACTAAGGAGGTTAAGCAGCATATTAATAATATCCAGATATTTGGAAACTAATTAGAAATATGTAGGGTTTAATCCATGGATTTTGTGTGTAGAATTTTCTTTCTAAAGATTTTTGTGACTGGGCTTAGTGGCTCATGCCTGTAATCCCAGCACTTGGAGAGACTGAGGCAGGAGGATTGTTTGAGGCCAGGAGTTCAAAACAAGCCCGAGCAACATGGCAAAAACCCATCTCTACAAAAAAAAAAAAAAAAAAAAAAAAAATTAGCTGGGGATGGTGGTATTCACCTGTAGTCTCAGCTACTTAGGAGGCTGAGGTTAGAAGATTGCTTGAGACCGGGAGGCAGAAATGGCAGTGAACCAAGATCACACCACTGCACTCCAGCCTGAGCAACAAAGACCCTGTCTCAAAAAGAAAAAAAAAGACTTATTTGTATTAAATATATCTTTAATAATGGATTTAGTCTTCAGTAAGAATCTAGTGATTATTGTGATATTTAGACTTACAATAGGTCATGCCAGTTGGAGAAATAATAAGGTCTGGTTCTGTAGTCCATAAAGGGTCTCAGAACAGTTAAAAATGAAACGTTCTTTTAGGCCAGGCATGGTTGCTCATGCCTGTAATCCTAGCACTTTGGGAGGCCGAGGTGGAAGGATTGCTTGAACCCAGGAGTTTGAGGCCAGCCTGGGCAACATAGCAAGACCCTGTGTCTACTAAAAATAATAAATTTTTAAAAAGAAACATTCTTTGAGCTACATTGATGTATTTCTCTAAAAAAGTGAGGAATTATAAACAAAGCAATCTTTTCCTGACTTCTTTTTTCTCATTGACAAGTAATCAACATAATTCATAGTCTTTGTGTGTGAGTAGCTGACTCGCTTGAATGCTGTGGTTTCTTCCACTTAAAATGAGGTATCACATAACCTTAATTTAAGGTTTTCATTTTTTAACTCTAAACTTCAAATTAATCAGTTCACTGTTAGAAAATATTGACTTAATTGTCCAAGCATAGTATTTTTTATAAATATTCTTGCACCTGTATTACTGGAAAATAAAGGTTAATGAGGCAGAATGGGGAGCAGATGTGAAGTATGCTATAGATTCAGCGTATTCCATTTTTGGAGACCCAAACAGAGGGTCAGTGTCTTATTTCAAGTAGGTCTTTCCAGGCTTCTAGATCTCCTTTCCCTTTGCTGTTAACTATTTACCTTCTACCTCAAATACCTTGTAGAAATTCTGCATATGTCTCAGTTATAGAAAGTTTTATAATTTGCTTTTGTTTCATTGAATTTTTGAGATATAAATTTAAATTGCTACTAAAAATAGCTTTTTACAGGAAGGTATATACATTCCAGACTATCCTCATAAAAAGCTATTTCCAGCTGGGCGCAGTGGCTCACGCCTGTAATCCCAACACTTTGGGAGGCTGAGGTGGGCAGATCACCTGAGGTCGGGAGTTTGAGACCAGCCTGACCAACATGGAGAAACCCCATCTCTACTAAACATACAAAATTAGCTGGGCATGGTGGCACATGCTGGTAATCCCAGCTACTTGGGAAGCTGAGGCAGGAGAATTGCTTGAACCCAAGAGGCAGAGGTTGCAGTCAGCTGAGATTGCGCCATTGCATCCCAGAATGGCAACAAGAGTGAAACTCCATCTCAAAGAAAAAAAAAAGCTATTTCCATGTTCAGCTTTTTTTTTTTTTTTTTTTTTTTTTTTTTTTTTTGAGATGGAGTCTCGCTCTGTCGCCCAGGCTGGAGTGCAGTGGCCGGATCTCAGCTCACTGCAAGCTCCGCCTCCCGGGTTCCCGCCATTCTCCTGCCTCAGCCTCCCGAGTAGCTGGGACTACAGGCACCCGCCACCACGCCCGGCTAGTTTTTTTTTGTATTTTTTAGTAGAGACGGGGTTTCACCACGTTAGCCAGGATGGTCTCAATCTCCTGACCTCGTGATCCGCCCATCTCGGCCTCCCAAAGTGCTGGGATTACAGGCTTGAGCCACCGCGCCCGGCCCCATGTTCAGCTTATTACAGATTTATGACTAATTAATGTTGTGCCCTTATACTGTACTTACTCCCATTCCACAGTCTTGCTTTCACTCTGAAATGTTTAAGTTGTTAGCACTTTAAGGAGCCTCACATTGCCTGGGCTTAAAGTTGTGAAATACCCTTGGGTCAATATAATCCTTCCATTCCCTTCAACTCTAGTAGTAGAGTGGAAAATTAGAAAGTATATGGGCTTGAGAGTCACACGGTTAAAGTTTTGGCTGTACCATTACTGGTTGTGTGACTGAGATCAAATTATTTAAAGCTGACCCTGGGCAGGACGCAGTGGCTCACGTCTGTAATCCTAGCACTTTGGGAAGCAAAGGCGGGTGGATCACAAGGTCAGGAGATCGAGACCATCCTGGCGAACACCGTGAAACCCTGTCTTTACTAAAAATACAACAATTAGCTGGGCATGGTGGTGCATGCCTGTAATCCCAGCTACTGGGGAGGCTGAGGCAGGAGAATGGCGTGAACTCAGGAGGTGGAGGTTGCAGTGAGCTGAGATGGTGCCACCGCACTCCAGCCTGGGCAACAGAGCGAGACTCCATCTCAAAAAAAAAAGAAAAAGAAAAAATAAAGAAAAAAAAAATCTGAGCCGAAATTTCATCTTCTAGAAAATGTATAATTTATGGAGTTGACTGATATATGAGGAGAGACATATATGTAAATTACATATTTAATCTGGCGCACATGAACGCTAATAATAAGGACTCTTAATCATTCTTCCACTGTATTTTCAAATAATGGAGCATAACTTTAATTCAAATAGTTTCTATGCTCTTGAAGATCCTCTAGCTGGGTCTTAATTCATGATTCTCTGTTTTTTACATACACTCCTATAAACTTGTTTGGACTCCCTAGAATCAATAAATGGTAACAAGTAGCTATGAAAGACATAGACTAAGTCTCTGGAAATCTATTAGATGTTGACTTGACATCTTGAGGTAACGTAAGTTTACCTAAGTACCTATGGGAAGGGCTAGCCTTGATTAGATTGGCAAGGAATGCTACCAGTGGTTTGGGTGTGCTACAAAGTTAATAGTAGCATTGACAATAACTATTGCAATTTATATAATTTACTTCTGGGCAATGTCCCTGTGTTGCACTGGTTTCCTTCTCCGTAATTCCAGTGTCAGGGAATTGCATTTCTTTCTGTTGGTTTTAAATATATTAGTCCTCAAATTATTGTAGCCCTGTGGGACCTACTGTGGTCAGCTGTTCCCACTGATGACTGTCAGGCCTCACATCAACTGTACTTGGGTTCCAAGTGGACTCATTTACCCTGTATTTGCCTCATGACCACCACTACTGTTACCACTTAAGGGGCATTCATCGGGGCTCTGCCAGCAAAGATCATCTCTGTTTCTAACTTGAGAAACCTTGTCATAGGGTCCCTGAAAAGCTTCCTTCATTACTTCCCAGAAGCCTTAGTAATATTATGAGCCCTGATAGATCTGATATCTAAGCCCTTCAAAGGCAGATCCATTTGATTTCTTTCATATTTTTGTACAGCTCATGTTACAAAAGTACAGAACCTTTTTATCAATAGGCTACATAATTACCTAACAGGTTTTGATATGATTTCCTGTAGTTGTTCCTCTTGAGAAACACTGGTTTATTTCTATCAGTCAGTGGTGAAAGTCAGCCTGTAGTTCTGTAGACATCATTTCCGTTTGCTACCAATGTAGGATTGGTAATTGAGCCTCTTCTCAAGCTTTTCTCTTAGAATAAAAAAAGTTGTTTTTTTTTTTTTTTTCATTTTAGTAAAATAAACATAAAAATTTTATTATTTTAGTCATTTTAAGTGTGCAGTTCGGCCGGGGCGCGGTGGCTCAAGCCTGTAATCCCAGCACTTTGGGAGGCCGAGACGGGCGGATCACGAGGTCAGGAGATCGAGACCATCCTGGCTGACACGGTGAAACCCCGTCTCTACTACTAAAAAAATACAAAAACTTAGCCGGGCGAGGTGGCGGGCGCCTGTAGTCCCAGCTACTCGGGAGGCTGAGGCAGGAGAAATGGCGTAAACCCGGGAGGCGGAGCTTGCAGTGAGCTGAGATCCGGCCAGTGCACTCCAGCCTGGGCGACAGAGCGAGACTCCGTCTCAAAAAAAAAAAAAAAAAAAAAAAAAAAAAAGTGTGCAGTTCAGTGGCATTAAGTACATTCACAGTGTACTTAATGTTGTACACAGTATTGTATAAATATCACCACTATTTCCAGAACTTTTTCATCATCCCAAACAGAAACTCTGCACCTATTAAGCAATAACTCCCCATTCTATCCTTCCCCCAGCTTCTGGTAACCTTTATTCTATGTTCTTTCTCTATGAATTTGCCTATTCCAGATACTTCATATAAGTGGAATCATATATTTGTCCTTTTGGGGCTTATTTCACTAAACAGAATGTTTTCTTTTTTGTTTGCTTGGGAGTTTTGTATTGTTTTGTTTTTTGAGATGGAGTCTCACTCTGTCACCCAGGCTAGAGTGCAGTGGCGCAATGTCTGCTCACTGCAACCTCCGCCTCCCAGGTTCAAGTGATTCTCCTGTCTCAGCCTCCCAAGTAGCTGGGATTTTAGGCGCGCACCACCACGTCCAGCTAATTTTTGTATTTTTAGTAGAGACGGGGTTTCACTATGTTTGGTCAGGCTGGTCTCAAACTCCTGACCTCACGATCCGCCCGCCTCAGCCTCCCAGAGTGCCGGGATTACAGGCCTGAGCCACCATGCCTGGCCAAGCTTGGGGTTTTTTTTGAGACAGCATCTCACACTGTTGCCCAGGCTGAAGTGTAGTGGTATAATCACAGCTCACTGCATCCTCAACTTCCCAGGCTCAAGCGATCTTCCCACCACAGCCTCCCTAGCAGCTGGGACCACTGGTGTGCACCACCACACCTGGCTAATTTTTATTTTTACTTTTATTTATTTATTTTTTTTGAGACACAGTCTCGCTCTGTCACACAGGCTGGAGTGCAGTGGCGCAATCTTGGCTCACTGCAAGCTCTGGCTCCTGGGTTCACGCCATTCTCCTGCCTCAGCCTCCCAAGTAGCTGGGATTACAGGTGCCCGCCACCATGTCCAGCTAATTTTTTGTATTTTTTATTAGAGATGGGGTTTTACCGTGTTAGCCAGGTTGGTGTTGATCTCCTGACCTTGTGATCGGCCCGCCTCGGCCTCCCAAAGTGCTGGGATTACAGGCATGATGAGCCACTGCGTCCGGTCACCTGGCTAATTTTTAAATTTTTTTTTTGTAGAGTTGGGGGTCTCACTCTATTGCCCAGCCTATGAACATGTTTTCAAGGTTCATCCACATTGTAGCATGTATCAGAATTTTATTCCTTTTTATTTCTGAATGTTCCATTATATGTATATACCACATTTTGCTTATCCATTCATCTGTTGATGGACACTTGGGTTGATTCCACCTTTTAGCTATTGTGAATAATACTGCTATGAGCATTGGTGTATGAGTATCTGAGTTCTTGTTTTCAATTCTTTTGGATATATACCTGGAAGTGGAATTGCTGGGCTATATAGTAATTATATGTTTAACTTTTTGAGGAATTTGCAAACTGTTCTCTACAGCAGTTGTACCATTTTATATTGCCACCAGCAATGCACTGGGGTTCCAATTTCTTTACATTCTCATTAATACTTGTTAATTTCTGTGTTTTAAAGAAAGAAAAAATACGTAACCATCTTAGTGTGAAGTGATATCTCATTGTGGTTTTGATTTTGTATTTTCCTTATGACAAATGATGCTGAGCGTCTTTCATGTGCTTATTGCCGTTTGTATCTTCTTGGAGAAATGTCTATTCAAGTCTTTTGCCCATCTTTGAATTGAGTGGTTTGGGGTTGGGTTTTTTTTTTTTTTTTTTTTTTTTTTTTTTTTTGTTGTAAGAGTTCTTCATATATTCTGCCACCTCTTTGTCTGCCTGGGTATCAGGGTAATGCTGGCCTTATAGAATGAATTAGGAAGTATTCCCTCTTCTTTAGTTTTTTGGAGATTTTGAGATAATGTATGTTAATGCTTCTGTAAGTGTTGAATAGAATTCCCCAGTGAAGCCATCTGTTCTTGGGCTTTTCTTTGTTAGGAAATATACATACCTACATATATACATATATACATACATACATACATATATATATATATTTCTGAGACAGCCTCTACCTCCTGGACTCAGTGATCCTCCAACCTCAGCCTCCCGGGTAGCTGGGACTGCAAGTGCACACCGCTATGCCTGGCTAATTTTTGTATTTTTGTAGAGGCAGGGTTTCTCCATGTTACCCAAGCTGGTCTTGAACTCCTGGGCTCAAGCCATCTCCCCTCCTCAGCCTGCCAAAGTGCTGGGATTAGGTGTGAGCTATCCTACCCAGCCAGTGTTCTCTTATAACCTTTTTTATTTCTGTAAAATCAGCAATAATATTCTTACTTTCACTTCTGATTTTAGTGAGTCTTTTTTTTTTTTTCTCAATTTTTTAAAAAGAGCAGCTTGAAAAGGACCAAGACTAGGATGTTTAAATTTAATTGAACTTACATAAATCTCAGTGAGGGCATATGAGTAGAAGGTAGAAGGTCAGATGCTTTGAGGACTTTGGGTTGACCCATATAGTATACATTTTGTTGATTCTTAAGCTTTAGGGTGCCGTGGAACCAATTATGTTTTCTTTTGTTTGAGTGTAGAATTATTCGTTTGTTAAATGGAAGGAAAGATTAAACAGCTAAGCCTGGAATGGGCAAGGTGCAGCTAAATCTGAGGAAGAACAGGAATAAAAGAACTAATTGCCTCTAGTACCCTTGCCATCTCTTCTGTCTTATAGATTTTACCACCTCTCACTGCACACTGTCTCCTCCATGATATATGACTGCCGACGGCACCAGAATTTTGTCTTACAACTTTCATGATGGGAGACAAGGACTGATTTTTACCTTCTAGATTCCAAGTTTAAAAATCTTAGAAAAGATATACGAGCTCAGCAAAGTAGAGCCTACCCTGTATCAACTAACTCTGGCCACTAGTTTGGGAGAACATGGCAGCTCTATTAGCCATTTGGAAGAGGGTAGAACATGGGAAGAATAAAGTTCCTAGGAGAATAGAGTTGGTAAATGAGACAGGATGCCTACAGTATATCAAAATTTGTTAATGGTATGGGATAACCAAATGAATGATACAGACAGCAGAGTATCTAATCTTGAACCACTTTTTCTCAGAGAATAGAGATTTAGCCCAATGGTAGGTATTTATGTGCTTAGAATATTTGTAGTTAATAAAACCTTCCCCAGGATTACATAAGAGTTATAGCAGCTCCAGCCTGGCCAACATGGAGAAACCCCATCTCTACTAAAAATACAAAATATTAGCTGGGCATGGTGGCACGTGCCTGTAGTCCCAGCTACTTGGGATGCTGAGGTGGGAGAATCAGTTGAACCCTGGAGGCAGCGGTTGCAGTGAGCTGAGATTGCACGTTGCCTGGGGGACAGAGCGAGACTCAAAAAAAAAAAAGGAGTTTAGAGATACCATAAATATAATCCCAGCAATGCTCTCTCTCCTTTATATTTACTCCCTACTATATTTTGCAACTATTTTTTAATGACTTCATTGAGATATATTTCACATACCATAAAATTCACCCATTTAAAATGTAGTTTTAATTTTCAAACATTTTCAAAATCTCAGAAAGAAAGCTTTGCCCATTAGCAGTCACTGCCCATGGCCCTCCTGTCCCCTTACACTGCCCGCCCCACCCCCTGCTACCAAGTTTCTGGTACCTACTTTGTCTATCTTCTCTCTAGAGATTTGCCTTTCTGGATATTTCATATAAATGGATTCCTACGATAGGTGGTCTTTTGTGTCTGGCCCCTTTCATTAGCATAATGTTTTCAAGATTCGTAAATATTGTACCATGTATCAGTACTTCATTCCTGTTTATTTTTTTGCTGGATAGTATTTTATTGTATGGTATATAACACATTTTAATGATCAGTTGATGGATATTTGGATTGTTTATAAATTTTGGCTCTTAGGAGTAATGCTGTTCTGAACATTTATGTTCAAGTTTGTGTGGACATGTGTTTCATGTCTCTCAGGTATATAGCTAAAAGTGGAATTACAGGGTCATATGGTAAATCTTTGAGGAGCTGTCATACTGTTTTTCAAGGTGGTTCTACATCCTCACCAACATTATTATTGTGACTCTCTTAATAGAGATGAAACCTCATTGGTTACATAAACTCCCTCTGGAGAAGAAATGGATTTTTTTGACCACATTTCTAGAAGTTGAGAGTCAGACAATCAGTTATCTAGAGCTGAGATGAATCACCAAGGGAAAGTATATACCAACCAAGAGATACGCAGTAGCACTTTGGGGAAATCAGTGTATATTTTGGTAGTATGAGGAGATAAAGAAGCAGGCAAAGACAGAAAAAAATATAGTCAGGGAGGTAGGTTAGATGATGAATAGGGAAGATTTTGTACCATAAAAATAGAGGTGGAATTTTTTAGTAAGGGGGTGGATAATGGTTTACAGAAGATTAAGACAACTAAGACAAGACTTTGGATTTGTTGACCAGTAGTTAGATTACTGTGACTTTCTTGGGATAAGTTTTTTACATGATGACCAAAATTGTAAGAAGGGTAGGGAAGTGGAGAGACAATCTAAGTCACACTTCTGAACCACATGACAGTAAATGGAAGGAGAGAAGACTTCACTGATGAGTGAATAAGTGCTGGGAGAAGAGGGTACATTAAAGAGCAGATTATAAATTGATAGGAAGTTGCTATTAATTTATTTTTTAGCCAATGAAATGGTTTTTTTTTTTGTTTTTTTTGTTTTGTTTTGTTTTTTTGATAGTCTCCCTCTGTCACCCAAGCTGGGGTGCATGCAGTTGCAGGATCTGAATAGCCGGTATTACCGGTGTGCAGCACCACCACGCCTGGCTTTTTAAAAATTTTTTTAAGACAGAGTCTCACTCTGTTGCCCAGGCTGGAGTGCAGTGGCATGATCTCGGCTCACTGCAACTTCTGCCTCCCGGGTTCAAGCACTTCTTGTGCCTCAGCCTCCCAAGTAGATGGGATTACAGGTGCGTGCCACCACACCCAGCTAATTTTTGTATTTTTAGTAGAGACGGGGTTTTGCCATGTTGGCCAAGCTGGTCTTGAAATCCTGGCCTCAAGCAATTGATCTGCCTTTCTCACCGTCTCCAAGTGCTGGGATTACAGGCGTGTAAATGGTCTTTACAAGAAGCAAAATGTCTACAGAACAGGTACAGATGCAGATTATCTTTGCTTGGCCTTCCCCTTGCTTTGGCAATCACTATGCTTCCATATAAGGGGATATTTATAAAAATTGGATTGTTTTTGTTCTTGGAATCTACTTGGGCTTCAGCAATGCCAGGTCCCTCTAGGGAGTGAGAAGAGACCATACCCTGGAGTCTCTAGAAAGCTAGAGATAGATGTAAACTTTCTGGGATATTGAAGAGTATGTTTCTTAGCAGAAGAAAACTGAAGATACACAGGAGGAGAAACAATGCAGCGGGATAAGAGAAGAGGTTACAGGCTGGAACAGTTATAAAGGATATGGACATTTGATGTTGAGAAGGAAGTCAAAGAGCCTAAGTCAAGATCTCTTCTTTCATTTTCTAATGTTAAAGCGCTGAGACTGGGACTTGAGGAAAGGAGAAAGTTTTGGAAATCTGTTTTGAGAACGAACAAAAGTTATCTCAACCGTAACAGTGAGATCCTAACCTTGAATTCATAGGAGACTCATGATTTCAAGGCAGGAAGTAAAGAATTTGAAACAAGAGTGAGTGTGGAGAGAAAACAGGTGCTGTCTTTTCTAGCATTGAAAATTGGCACAATAGAGATGGGATTAAGGAATATTTTAATTGTGGTTGAATGAGTCTAAAATCATGGCCCATAAAATCCAGATATAGTATGCAGAGTAAAGGAAGCCAGAATAGGGGTGATAGAGTTAGTGAATAGGAAGCTTTCCAGAGATCAGAAGTCACAACAAAATTCGTGAGAATAAAAAGGTTATAGTCTGAAGAATTTTAGAATTTAAAATATTGGATACTTTCAAAAATTATAAGGCCCCAAATCTGTAAAATAAGATACTGTGCCAATATATGACTTTCTAAACAGTTAACTTTAGTTAGGAATATAACTGCTAAGAGAAACAGACATTTTCACAATAATAACTAGAGACTTCAGTACTCCACCTTCCATAATGGATGGAACAACCTGGCAGAAGTTAAGAAATAGAGGATCTGAACAATGCAATAAATCAACTAGATGTAACAGACATAAACAGAACACTCAACCCAACAACAATACGCATTCTTCTCAAGTGCACATGGCATATTCTCCAGGATAAACCTTATGCTAGGTCACAAATTTAGTCTCGTTGGATTTTAGAAGGTATGTATCTGTGTTAGACAGAGTTTTCCAGAGAGACAGAACCAACAGGAGATACATATCGAGAGAGAGAGAGATAGGAGAAGGGATGGGGAGAGAGTATGGAGGAGGGGACACTGGTACAAGTCCCAAAATCCAAAGGCTGGAGGACCTGGAGTTGCTGATGTCCAAAGGCAGGAGAAGAGAGATGTCCCAGCTCCAGGAATCAGAATGAACTTGTCTTTTCTCTACCTTTTTGTTCTGTCTGGGCCCCCGGTTAATTGGATGGTGCCTGCTCACATTGAGGGAGAATCTTCCCCGACTCAGTCCACTGACTCACACACCACTGTTCTCTGGAAACGCCCTCATAGACACACTCAGCAATAATACTTTAGCGACTATCTGCTTTTGCAGTCAAGTTGACACCTAAAATTAAGCATCACAAGCTCATGCAAAGTATCTTCTCTGACCACAACAACATGAACGTAGCAATCATTAACAAAAGAAAACTGGAAAATTCACAAATTTATGAAAATTTAAAACACGCTCTTAAACAACCAGTGGAGCAAAGAAGAAATCCTAAGGAAAATTAGAAAATAACTTAGAGATGAATGAAAACAAAAATATACCAAAATTTATGGGATACAGCAAAAGCAGTGCTAAGGGGGGAGTTTTTAGCTGTAAATCCTTATATTAAAATATAAGAACGATCTCACATCAGCAACCTAACTTTACAACCTAAGGAACTAGAAGAAGAACAAACAATCCAGAGCTAGCAGAAGGAAGGAAATCAGATAATTTTGTATAATCTTGATAAATTGTGTTTTAAAATAGTTTTACAGCTTTAAATTATGTCTAATATTTGCTTAAATTAAATGTTACAGATTTTCTTTCTTTTTTTTTTTTTTTTTGAGATGGAGTCTCGCTCTGTCTCCCAGACTGGAGTGCAGTGGCGTGATCTCGGCTCACTGCAGGCTCCGCCTATCGGGTTCACACCATTCTCCTGCCTCAGCCTCCCAAGTAACTGGGATTACAGGTGCCCGCCACAACACCTGGCTAATTTTTTGTCTTTTTAGTAGAGAAGGGGTTTCACCGTGTTAGCCAGGATGGTCTCGATCTCTTGACCTCGTGATCTGCCCGCCTCAGCCTCCCAAAGTGCTGGGATTACAGGCATGAGCCACCGAGCCTGGCCCCACAGATTTTCAATTAAATTGTTTAAATCACTCAGCTAATAGACTCTGCAAAACAAAATAACTGGTTCAAAACAAATCGGTTGCTCTGAAATGTTTGGCTGTAAAATATCAAATGATTTGCATTTTTAAACGTATCATTTTATTTCAGGTTGCAATGTAGGATTTTGGAAGTCCTCCCTCCATCACATCAAAATGGTTTTGCTAATGGACATGTTAACAGTGTGGATGGAGAAACTATTATCATCAGTGATAGTGATGATTCGGAAACACAAAGCTGTTCTTTTCAAAATGGGTAAGTGATTTTTATTAATTTTTAAATTATTTGGCAAATTGCCCACTGATATTCCATTGAAACAACTTTTTTTTTTTTTTTTTTTTTTTGAGATGGAGTTTCGCTCTCTCGCCCATGCTGGAGTTCAGTGGCTCGATCTCAGCTCACTGCAACCTCCACCTCCCATGTTCAAGCGATTCTCCTGCCTCAGCCTCCTGAGTAGCTGGGATTACAGGCGCCCACCACCATGCCTAGCTAATTTTTATGTCTTTGGTAGAGACAGGGTTTCACCATGTTGGCCAGGCTGGTCTTGAACTCCTGACCTCAGGTGATCTGCCTGCCCTAGCCCCTCAAAGTGCTGGAATTACAGGCATGAGCCACCACGCCTGGCTGAAATAACTTTTCTTTCATCCTTTTTTCCTTCTAGTCATACTGTGGTATAGTACTCATCTAAACAATCTAGTTCAACAATGATGTTAGAATTTTCAAAACTGCAATTTACCTAGTTAACACTATGCAGCTGCTGAAGAGCAATGGATGCTAACTCTCATTCAGTCATTTATACATCCCCCCCCGCCCCCTGCCTCTTTTTTTTTTTTTTTTTTTTTTTTTTTTTTTTTTTTTTGAGACGAAGTTTCTGTCTTGTTGCCCAGGCTGCAGTGCAATGGTGCGATCTCAGCTCACTGAAGTCTCCCAGGTTCAAGTGATTCTCCTGCCTCAGCCTCCCAAGTAGCTGGGATTACAGGCATGCGCCACCACGCCCGGCTAATTTTGTATTTTTAGTAGTGACGGGGTTTCACCATGTTGTTCAGGCTGGTCTCGAACTCCTGACCTCAGGTGATCGACCCGCCTCAGCCTCCCAAAGTGTTGGGATTACAGGCGTGAGCCACCGCATCTGGTCCCTACTTTTGTTTACTTGGAAAAATCCATTCTGTACTTTAACAGTCATTCCCTTTGGCACACACAATAAAGAAACGCTGTAACCACCTCAAATTCAGACAGTTGATGATCTGTGTCAGCTGGGTGCTGTTGGAGAAAAATCACACAAACATGTAGCTAGGAATTTAAAATCTCAGCTGAGTCTGCAACCGATTAAAAGTTCTTTTACATGTTTTAGCTCAGCAACCTCTTCTGTTCTCCACAATGACTATTCTAAATCATTATTTCTCCATTCTGGTCCCTTTTAGGCATCTCAGACTTCAAAATGCTTTCTCCCGCCTGTCTTGTGTCTTCCTTGGTTTCCTATTTTTAGTGAACAGTACCATAATGTTAAAAAAAGAAATCTGAGATCACTCTTACCTACTTCTTTTACTTTGCTCCTGAAACACCAGTGTCGATAAGTTCTTTCAGAAACTTTTTGTTCAAGTTCTCATTTTACCTGACATTAACTATTATAGCTATAACTAGCATTTGAGAATTGACTATGATCAGGCACTGTGCTAAGTACTTTATATGCATTTTGGTCAGTTCTGGAAGAGTGTTGTAATTCTAATTTAACAAGGAAAAGCCTGAGACTTAGGAAGGTTAATTGGCTTTGTACAAGGTCATCTAACTAGCACATTGTCTGACAGAGTAATTTTTAAGTGAGTGAATGAAGCATGACATGCTCCTGTATAAGTCTTTTGATACATCTCTCACTTTTTTTTTTTTTTTTTAAAGAGATGGAATCTTGTTCTGTTGCCTAGGCTGGAGTGCAGTGGTGAGATCGTAGCTCACTGTAGCTTCAAACTCCTGGGTTCAAGCAGTCTTCCTGCTTCATCCTCCCGAGTACCTAGGACTACAGGCGCATGCTACCATGCCCTAATTTTTAATTTAAAACTTTTTTTTTTTTTTTTTTTTAAGTAGAGACAGGGTCTTGCTATATTGCTCATGCTGGTGTCAAACTCCTCGCTTCAAGCGCTCCTCCCACTTCAGTCTCTTGAAGTGCTGGGATTACAGACAGGAGCCACTGTGCCTGGCCAACTTACTACTATTAACCAGAAAAATAAATTACTATATTACTTGTTCATGTCTTCCGTTAAGTATAGGGTTTGGGATGCAAAATTTGTGGGAATTATAGTAGTAAATGTATGTCCTTGAGCATGTTTTCATGTGTTTTGTTTGGACTATGTCAAAGATTGTAACCTTTAAATGGAGTTAGTTATAAATCAGATGAGTATATGCATAGGTACAAATATAAGTAAACATGTAAGTATTCATTAACAATAAGTACAAATAAAGTCTCTAATTTTTTGGAATGCCTCTTGAAAATTTTAATTCAAGGTATAAAAACTAAGCCCAGTCTTAAAGGATTGAACACAGATTTTTGTATATGCAAGGTATTTTTAAAATTCATGTTTAAATATGGTAAGCATTTATTTATCTGAATTTTTTTTCGAGACAGTTTCGTTCTTGTTGCCCAGGCTGGAGTACAGTGGCACGATCTTGGCTCACTGGAACCCCCTGTCTCTCGGGTTCAAGTGATTCTCCTGCTTCAGCCCCTCTAGTAGCTGTGGTTAAAGGCATGTGCCACCACTCCCAGGTAATTTTAGTGTTTTTAGTAGAGACGGGGTTTCTCCAGTTTGGCCAGGCTGGTCTCAAACTCCTGACCTCAAGTGATCCGCCCACCTCGGCCTCCCAAAGTGCTGGGATTACGGATGTGAACCGCTGCACACGACCCATGTTTTTTTTTTTTGAGATGCAGTCTCACTCTATCGCCCAGGCTGGAGTACAGTGGCGCAGTCTCGGCCCACTGCAACCTTCCTGGATTCAAGTGATCTCCTGCCTTAGCCTCCTGAGTAGCTGGGACTACAGGCGCGTGCCACCACGCCTGGCTAGATTTTGTATTTTTTAGTGGAGACTGGGTTTCACCATGTTGGCCAGGCTGGTCTTGAACTCCTAACCTCAGTTAATCTGCCTATATCGGCCTCCCAAAGTGCTGGGATTATAGGCGTGAGCCACCATGCCCGGCCCCATGTAGTAACTTTTCCTATACTTTTTTAATTCTTTTAGGTGCTGTGAGGTGATTTGAGATGAGGAATGTGTAGATTCTGGGGGTCAGCATGCTGTTATTCAGCTCATGAATGTCCCTTTTTCAGATTTGAACATGAGCTACCTGCATATTTTCTGGCTAATTTGTAACTTTGAATACAAAGCACATTAATTCAGAATTTCAATTAGTAAATATTTTGCCTGTTATAATGTAGCATTTTGAAGAAGACTTCCATTGGTGAATCCTACTTGTGACATTTGTAGGAAGTTTACTACAAAGTATGATTGAATTTGGCCATAGGAGCGATCAGTCATAATTTCCTGACTAAATAGACTGTGCCATATCCCTTGTATACAGTTAACTTGGAATAGACCCTTGATATGAGAAAAGTGAATAAGCTGATCAATTATTTTTTGTTTTTTTGATTTTGTTTTTGAGACAGGGTCTCACCCTGTCACCCAGGCTGGAGTGTGCAATGGCGTGATCTCAGCTCACTGCAACCTTGACCTCTTGGGTTCAAGCCAGCTTTCCTAGTAACTGGGACTACAGGTGCACACCACCCATGCCCAGCTAATTTTTTGTATTTTTTGTAGAGATGGCGTTTCATCATGTTGCTCAGGCTGGTCTGGTATTCCTAAGATCAAGCAATTCACCCACCTCAACCTCCTAAAGTATTGGGATTACAGGCATGAGCCCACACACCTGGCCTAATCAATTATTTATTCACAGGATTTTTTTGTTTTGTTTTGTTTTTTGAGACAGAGTCTCACTCTGTCGCCCAGGCTGGAGTGCAGTGGTGCAATCTCAGCTCACTGCAGACTCCATCTCCCTGGTTCAAGTGATTCTCCCACCTCAGCCTCCCAAGTAGCTGGGATTACAGGTGCACGCCACCACACCCAGCTAACTTTTGTATTTTTAGTAGAGATGGGGTTTTGCCATGTTGGCCAGGCTGGTCTCAAACTCCTGACCTCAGGTGATCCACCTGCCTTGGCCTCCCAAAGTGCTGGGATTACAGAATGTGAGCCACCACACCTGGCCTATTCACAGGTATTTTTATTTTTATTTTTATTTATTTTTGTTTTGAAATGGAGTCTTGCTCTTGTTGGGCAGGCTGGAGTGCAATGGTGCAATCTCGGCTAACCACAACCTCTGCCTCCCGGGTTTAAGTGATTCTCCTGCCTCAGCCTCCCGAGTAGCTGGGATTACAGGGATGTGCCACCACACCTGGCTGATCTTGTATTTTTAGTAGAAACAGGGTTTCTCCATGTTGGTCAGGCTGGTCGCGAGCTCCCAACCTCAGGTGATCCTCCCGCCTTGGCTTCCCAAAGTTCTGGGATTACAGGCGTGAGCTACCCCACCTGGCTCACAGTTATTTTTAACTAATTTGTCTATGTTAAAGAATCTCAGCCTTCACTATATATCAATATCATAAAATACCTGTTTGTTTGTGGATTGCTACTGCTCTGTGTAGACATCATCAGATACCACAGGAAGGGTGAAACACAGCTGTCTTTGGACCTTATTATTTCTAAATTAATTCCCTAATTTTTAAAAATTCTCTAATTAGGCCGGGCGAGGTGGCTCAAGCCTGTAATCCCAGCACTTTGGGAGGCCAAGACGGGCGGATCACGAGGTCAGGAGATCGAGACCATCCTGGCTAACATGGTGAAACCCCGTCTCTACTAAAAAAATACAAAAAACTAGCCGGGCGAGGTGGCGGGCGCCTGTAGTCCCAGCTACTCGGGAGGCTGAGGCAGGAGAATGGCGTGAACCCGGGAGGCGGAGCTTGCAGTGAGCTGAGATCCGGCCACTACACTGCAGCCTGGGCGACACAGCGAGACTCCGTCTCAAAAAAAAAAAAAAAAAAAAAAAAAAAATTCTCTAATTTGAGTAATTGACTTCCAGGTAATTTTCCCTGCCATCAAAACATAATGTGGATTTTCTCATGTTTCTGTAGGTTGTTTAAAGAAAAGGGAAGGGAACAAGTACTTATTCATTTATTTTTATTCATTTATTCATTAACATTTTTTCATTTACACTTATAACAACACATAAATTGTTTTGTTTCTTAGAATCATTCTGTAATGGTAGATGGACGTATCCTCTATCACTTAGTAGAAATGGAAGTTCAGAGTTAGGAAATTTGCCCAGCATCACATAGCTCATTATGTCTACAAGATATACGCAGTGTTGTCAAGATGTCAGTTCTTCCCATCTTGATCTGTAGGCTTATCCCTACTTAATATGTAGGTTCAATGCATTCCCAATCAAAATCCCAGCAAGTTATTTTGTGGATATCAGTAAACTGATTATAAAGTTTATATGGAAAGATGGGAGACCCAGAATAGCCAACACAGTATTGAAAAACTAAGTCAGAGAACTGACACCACCCAGCTTCAAGACTTACTGTGAAACTACAGTAATCCATAAAGTGTGGTATTGGTGAAAGTATAGACAGATCGATCAATGAATCAGAATAAACGCTTCTGAAATAGACCCACATAAATGTAATCAAGTGACCTTTGACAAAGCAACAAAGGCAAAACAGTAGAAAAAATAGTCTTTTCAATCAATAGTGCTAGAAAAACCTGGATATACACATGTAAAAAAAAAATCTAGACATAGACTTTACACTTTTTACAAAAATTAACTCAAAATGGATTGTAGACCTAAATGTAAAACTCCTAGAAAACACAGAAGAAAACCCAGATGACCTTGGATATGGTGATAATTTTTTAGATATGACACAGAAGGCATAACCCATGAAAGAAGTAATTGATAAACTGGACTTCATTAAAATTATGAACACTTTTACTCTGCAAAAGACATTGTCAAGAGAATGAGAAGTCAAGCCACAGAGTGTTTTGCAAAAGATAATCTGATGAAGGATTGTTATCCAAAATATACAAATAACTCTTAAATCTCAATATTAAGAAAATGAGGGCTGGGCACCATGGCTCATGCCTGTAATCCCAACACTTTGGGAGGCCAACGGGGGTGGACTGCTTGAGCTCAGGAGTTCGAGACCAGCCTGGGCAGCATAGTGAAACCCCCATCTCTACAAAAAAAAAAAACACACACACACAAAAAAATTAGCCGGGCATTGTGGTGCGTGCCTGTGGTCCCGGCTACTCAGGAGGCTGAGGTGGGAGGATGGCTTGAACACAGGAGGTGGAGGTTGCAGTGAGCTGATTGAGCCACTGCCCTCCAGCCTGGGTGACAGAGCCAGACCCTGTCTCAAAAAACACAAAAAAACGAGCAACCCAATTAAAAAATGGCAAAAGATCTGAACAGGTACCTCACCAAAGAAGCCATATAGATGGCAAGTAAGCATATGAAAAGATGTTCAACATCATATATCATTAGGGAATTGTAAATTAAAACAACAATGAGATATGACTGTGTACTTACTAGAATGACCAAAATCCAGAACACTGACAACACCAAATGCTAGTGAGCGTGTGGAGCACCAGGAACTCCATTTATTGCTGGTGGAAATGAAAAATGGCATAGCCACTTAGGAGCTCAGTTTGGCAGTTTCTTATACTACCAAACATACTTTTATATGATGTAGCAATTGCATGCTTTGGTATTTACTCAAATGAACTGGAAACTTACATTCACACAAAAACCTGCACATGGATGTTTATAGTAGTGTTATCTGGTACCTCTAAAACATTGAAGCAACTAAGATGTCCTTCAGTAGGTGAGTGGATAAACTCTGGTACATAAAGACAATGGAATATTACTCAGCACTAAAAAGAAATTAGCTATTAAACCATGAAAAAACACAGAGGAAATTTAAATGCATATGTACTAACTGAAATTTAAATGCATATGTACTAACTGAAAGAAATGTACTATATATTTAAACTCATGTGGGTGTATGCCTATATACATTATACAGTCCGAAAAGGCTACATGCTGTATGATTCCAACTGTGACATTCTGGAAAAGGCAAAGCTATGGAGACAGTAAAAGAATAAGTGGTTGCCAGGGGTTTTCAGAAGGGAGGGATGAATAGTCAGAGCACAGAGGGTTTCTGGGGCATTGAGACTATTGTGTACAATACAGTAGTGCTCCCATATCCATGGGGGATATGTTCCAAGACATTCAGTGGATTCTTGAAACCACAGATAATACCAAACTATATACACTATGCACAAATTTCATTTTCCTTCTTCACAATTTCATGAATAGAAGATTCATTCGTATCATAGATTAACTTAGGAAGCTTAGCATACAATTTTTTATTCCTTATTAAGTCCAGAAATTTCACCTTTTCACTTAAAGGAAGCACTTTATGGCTTCTCTTTGGTATATACACGGTGTATACAGTGTGGATATATAGGACAAATGGAAGATTCATGTCCTGGGTGGGATGGGGCAGGACAGCATGCAATTTAAAACTTATGAATTATTTATTTCTGGAATTTTTTTCTTTAATGTTTTCAAACCACAAGAGGATACCTGTCATTATCTACATTTGTGAAAACTCATAGAATATGTAACACTGAGAGTGAACACTAATGTAAACTGTTGACTTTGGGTGATAGTTATGTATCAGTAAAGTTTAGTAATTTAAAAAAATGTATATTTAATGCCCTTTGACTTTTTAAATTTTAAAATTTTAAAAATTAAATTTAAAAATAGTTAAAAGGGCATCAGTTACATTCACAGTGTTGTACAGCTATCACCACTGTTTACTTTGAAATAGAAATTTTGTATCCATTAAGCTATAACTTTTTCTCCCTCCTCCCAGCCCCTAGGAACCTCTGATCTACTTTGTCTCTTTGAATTTTCCTATTTTAGATATTTTGTATAAATAGATAGGTTATGTTTGCCCTTTTGCATCCGGCTCATCCCTTTTGCATCTGGCTCATTTCACTTAGCATGTTTTCAGGGTTCATCCATGTTGTAGCACAATTAGGAACTTCATTCCTTTTTATGGCTGAATAATCCATTGTATGTGTATATCACATTTTGTTTATCCATTCATCTATTGATAGGTATTTGGATTGTTTCCACCTTTTGGTTACTGTAAATAATGCTGCATTGAATATTGGCATATAGGATCTGCTTGAGTCCTTGTTTGAAATTCATGCGGATATATGCCTAGGAGTGGATTGCTGGGTTGTATAGTAATCTATGCTTAACTTTTTGAGGAACTGCCAAACTGCTGTTCCCAGCAGCTGTGCCACTTTACATTCTCATTTGCATTGTCAGAGGGTTCCAATTTCACCATACATTTGCCATGAGTTGTTATACTGTGGTTTTTAAAAATTATAGTCATCCTATCGGGTGTAAAATGGTATCTCATAGTTTTGATTTACATTTCCCTGATGACTAATGATGTTGAGTATCATTTCATGTGCTTATTGGTCATTTGTATATTTTTTTGGAGAAATACCCATTCAAGTTCTTTGCCTGTTTTTAAATTGGGTTGTTTGTCTTTTTGTTGTTGAGTTATAGAGTTGTGTTTTTTTGTTGTTGTTGTTTTGTTTTGTGTTGAGACAGACTCTTGGCTCTGTTGCCATGCTGTAATGCAACGGCACAATCTCGGCTCACTGCACCCTCCGCCTCCCAGGCACAAGAGATTCTTATGCCTCAGCCTCCTGAGTAGCTGGGATTACAGGTGTGCGCCAACACCCTCAGCTAATTTTTGTATTTTTAGTAGAGATGGGGTTTTGCCATGTTGGCCAGGCTGGTTTCGAACTCCTGGTCCCAAGTAATCGCCTGCCTCAAGTAATCTGCCCACCTCAGCCTCTCAAAGTGCTGAGATTATAGGCGTGAGCCACTGTGCCCAGCCTAAGTTACAGAGTTTTTAAATAATATATTCTAACTACCAGAGTTTTAAAAATATCTTGATATATTTGGGGGTGCATATTTATATTTAAAAGTAAAAGTAAATTTTATTTAAAAATTGACTTCTTGGCTATTATTTAATAGGACTAGATGAGAGTTTGGACTGCATTTTAGAAACAGTATTTTGTTATATAAGATTGAGGTAAAGAGGATTAGGGTTTTATCTCCTAGTCTTTCTCTCTGAAATTTTACATATGTATTGTGTCTGCTTTCAATAATTTTTTTTTACTCTTAATGTTTGCCGTTCAAGAATTGGCCCACTAATGTTATATTGTCTGCTATTGTTCCTTTCACTCAAAAATTACTAATAGATTTTTAAATAAAATTTACATGTGAATATCCTTACAACTTGGTGAGACCACACTGTGTGTAATTACTTGATACAGGTTTCCCCTGTTAACAGCCAAATAATGAAGTTCATCTGCAATCACAAATTCTCTGGAATCTGAACTAAATTGATAGATAGTCCTGACTCAGTCCCTAGTTTACCATCTGATTTCAGTAGCCAGATGTGCCAGGTATAGGTGAGTTTGTGTAGTTGCTTTTAGAATTTGTAAAAGAAACCAAATATGGTATTTGTAGCAGCTCAGATTAGTATGTGAATGATGCTTTCTAATAATATAGTCTGTTATTGTGATTTAAAGCTATCAGGCTGCTGCCTATTTTTTACAATGGATCAAGTTTTATGGAACCATCTCTAAACACATACCAAAAGTTGAAGTACATTATAAAAAATCCTTTAGCCTGACCTGAAAATAGTACATGAATACATGAGTACGCTTTTGGTTACCTATCCTGTCCTAGTGGTGATTTGCAGGAGCACAAGGGCAAACTGTTTTAGAAACGTCAGGGGCTGAGCGTGATGGCTCACGCCTGTAATCTTAACACTTTGGGAGGCCGAGGCGGGTGGATCATGAGGTCAGGAGATGGAGCCCATCCTGTCTAACATGGTGAAACCCCGTCTCTACTAAAAATACAAAAAAATTAGCCAGGTGTGGTAGCGGGCACCTGTAGTCCCAGCTACTTGGGAGGCTGAGGCAGGAGAATGGCATGAACCCAGGAGGCAGAGCTTGCAGTGAGCAGAGATCATGCCACTGCACTCCAGCCTGGGCGACAGAGCGAGACTCCGTCTCAAAAAAAAAAAAAAATACAAAAAATACAAAAAATTAGCCAGGTGTGGTGGCACGTACCTGTAGTCCCAGCTACTTGGGAGGCTGAGGCAGGAGAGTTGCTTGAACCCAGGAGTTGAAGGTTGCAGTGAGCCAAGATTGCGCCACTGCAGTCCAGCCTGGGCGACAGAGCGAGACATTGTCTCAACAACAACAAAAAAAGTCTGGAATAATATGTATCTAGCTTCAAAATATTATATGTACTCTCATGCAATATAGTCTAGCTATCATTATAACTTGACTAATTGTTAGTAAGATAATGGAATCTGAGTGTTATTTTTAAAGAAGCAGACCTAATTGTTTTGCTATTTGTAGTTCCATGGATGGAAACTTAATGTGTGAGAAATAACCTTAGCATTTTAAATATATATATTTATATATATATATAAAAATTATATATCTCTCACCATAAGTAACCACTGGTGCCTAATCAGTTAGTGGGTTGTCATTGTAGAATAATTATGAATACAATTTGATGATTTCTCTTAAAAGAAACCTTTATGTTGAAAGTATAGGAGTTTTTTTGGTCATTTCTGTTGAGCTGATATAGAAAATTATTTAATTTTTTATAACTTTATTGTCAAATGTTCATAATATATTAGGAAAAACAACTTCTATTATAATCAAAGTAGAATTAAAATTTACATATATAACTAGGCATATTGAAATAAACATTTGTGAAATTTTGTTGTAAATAAATAATAGGAATGGTGTTCTGATTTTATAAGTACAATATTTGATGTTTGCTTGTTGTAGAACTAAACACAGGTCTGCACTTGTTGGTAATAAAATGGTGAGTCACCATCATGATTGAGATCACTAAATTCAACTTGATTCAACCATTTAGGCCAAGGCTTTGGGTAGCAAGAAAAAAGATTAAAATGTAAGTTCTTTTTAATATTATCCTTGTAGTTTCTATCTTGTAGGTGAATTCATATTATAAGAAGCAGTTTTTCTTTTTTTTTTTTTTTTTTTTTTTTTTTTTTTTTTGAGACGGAGTCTCGCTCTGTCGCCCAGGCTGGAGTGCAGTGGCCAGATCTCAGCTCACTACAAGCTCGCCTCCCGGGTTTACGCCATTCTCCTGCCTCAGCCTCCCGAGTAGCTGGGACTACAGGCGCCCGCCACCTCGCCCGGCTGGTTTTTTGTACTTTTTAGTAGAGACGGGGTTTCACCGGGTTAGCCAGGATGGTCTCGATCTCCTGACCTCGTGATCCGCCCGTCTCGGCCTCCCAAAGTGCTGGGATTACAGGCTTGAGCCACCGCGCCCGGCCAAGAAGCAGTTTTTCTTGGTCTCCAGTAATTGTGCTTCTTTGGGAAGAATGCAATTAGGATTTTATTTTATATAGAATTTTGCATAAGTATTATAGATAGCAAAGCCCCAGTAAGAATATTTTCACTGATTAGAAAAAATTTTCTATTTATCTTCACAAATGAATTTCATGGTACAGCAAGAACAGTAAAAAATCATTCTTTGCACATATAAACTCGCACATTTTACAGCCTTAAATCCATGAAGATATAGTCTGGGGCCAGGTGCAGTGGCTTATGCCTGTAATCCCAGCACTTTGGGAGGCCGAGGTGAGTGGATTGCCTGAGGTCAGGAGTTCGAGACCAGCCTGGCCAACATGGTGAAACCCTGTCTCTACTAAAAATACCAAAAATTAGCTGGGCATGGTGGCGGGCACCTGTAATCCCAGCTACTCGGGAGGCTGAGGCAGGAGAATCGCTTGAACCCGGGAAGCAGAGGTTGCAGTGAGCCGAGATTTGTGCCATTGCACTGCATCCTGGGCAACAAGAACAAAACTCTGTCTCAAAAAGAAAAAAAGATAAGCTCTGGTACGGTGGCTCACACCTGTAATCCCAGCACTTTGGGAGGCTGAGGTGGGGCCATTGCTTGAGCCCTGGAGTTATACATCAGCCTGGGCAATGTGGAGAAACCCTGTCTCTATAAAAAAATACAAAAAATTAGCCGGGCATGGGTGGCACATGCCTGCATTCCCAGCTACCCAGGAGATTGAGATAGGAGGATCACTTGAGCCTGGGAGGTTGAGGCAGCAGTGAGCCATGATCGCGCAATTGTATTCCAGCCTGGACAACTGAGTGAGACCCTGTCTCCCCCAAAAAGGTCCATATATAAGTTTTCTAGACTCTATACCAATATCTGAATACTTAGTTAGAATCTAAATTTTTAGGAATTACCGCTCACATCTTGGTTTTCTCTCCTGTTAGTATATTAATTATTTTATAATTTACTAAAATGTGGGGGAACTAATATTTTTTGTGTATTGGTTATATAAAATATGTTCATATATATTTAATGCATAGTAAAATATATATTTACAACATTTGTAATTAGATATTGCCACTGGTAATAATTTTAAGTGCAACTTAATATACTTGATCAATCTCTTATGTATAAAATAGTAGTGGTTAGTTGCTAAGTTGATATCTATTCAAAAAGTATTAAGATAACTTAATTCTCTTGTTCTTAAACTGCTACTAATTCATTAAAACTCATTTGTTTTTCCTTTATTTCAAGAAATTTTCTTTTTTTTTTTTTTTTTTTTTTTTTTTTGAGACGGAGTCTTGCTCTGTTGCCCAGGCTGGGGTGCAGTGGTGCAATCTCAGCTCACTGCAACCTCTGCCTTCCAGGTTCAAGCAATTCTCCTGCCTCAGCCTCCTAAGTAGCTGGGGCTACAGGCACAGGCCACCAAGGCCAGCTAATTTTTGTATTTTCAGTAGAGACAAGGTTTCACCATATTGGCCAGGCTAGTTGCAAACTAATGACCTCATGATCTGCCTGCCTCGGCCTCCTAAAGTGCTGGGATTGCAGGTGTGAGCCACCACACCTGGCTGAAATTTTCTTACTGAGAACTCCTCTCATTGCTTCATTTGTTTTTTATTTTATATTATTATTATTTTTATTTTGAAGATGGAGTTTCGCTCTTGTTGCCCAAACTGGAATGCAATGGCATGATCTCGGCTTACTGCAATCTCTGCCTCCCGGTTCAAGTGATTCTCCTGCCTCAGCCTCCTGAGTAACTTGGATTACAGGCACACACCACCACACCTGGCTAATTTTTTGTATTTTTAGTAGAAATGGAGTTTCACCATGTTAGCCAGGCTGGTCTCCAACTCCTGACCTCAGGTGATCCACCTGCCTCAGACTCCCAAAATGCTGGGATTACAGGCGTGAGCCACTGCGTCCAGCCTGTTTGTTTTTCGAGACAGGGTCTTGCTCTGTCACCCAGGCTGGAGTGCAGTGGCACAGTTACAACTCACTGAAGCCTCCAGTCAGGCTCAAGTGGTCCTCCCATCTCAGCCTCCAAAGTAGCTGGGACCACATACGCATGCCACCATATCCAACTGAGTTTTGTGTGTGTGTGTGTGTGTGTGTGTGTGTGTGTGTGTGTGTGTGTTTTTGTAGGTTTCCTCATGTTGCCCAGGTTGGTCTCAAACTTCTCAGCTCAAGTGATCCATCAGCCTTGGCCTCACAAAGTGCTGCGATTACAGGTGTGAGCCATCACACCCGGCCAGCAGTGCTTCTTTCTTTACATTTAGAATTCTTTCTTTGATCTGTTCTCTTGGAACAGTGCTTTTCATACCACAGGTTGTTATGGCCCCATGTAGGTTGTGAAATTAACTTGGTAATGAACTTTAATAGAATAGAAAATACTAGATATTCCATATAGTACAGGTGCATATTTAAATACATCTACTGATTTATGTATATACTGAGTCTTAGTGTAAAGATACTTGGCCTTCCAACTTAGAATGTAATGCTATTGTAGGTAAATAGTTTTACTTATTTAATTGTGTCATATCCCTTTTGTGTTAAACACTTCCCCTGCTTTGTGTGTGCTATATTTATGTAACTTTAAATCTGATTCTCATTGTCAGTGCTTTTCTTAATCATCTTACCATATCATTTTCTGCTCTCCTCTATAACCCCCACTTACATCCTCTTTACATTCACAGAGGTGGCATTTTCAGATTCCTACCTCTTCTCTCTATTGCTGCTACTTCCATTTAAGTCCATGCTGCAATCAGTTCTCAGTAGCTTTCCAACTGGTATTCCTGTTTACACTCTTGCCCCAGATTGTCTTTTCCACATAGCAGCCAGAGTGATCCTTCTGAAGTGTAAGTTAAGTTATTATCACCTTATTATTAAAAATCCTCTAGTGACTTTACTCAGAGTTAATATCCAAAGCCTTGTAATCTGGCACTGCTGCTACATCTCTGAATCTTTTTTCATTTTCCTAATTCATTTTGCTACTTGTGTAAATTGTGTATGCCTCCTCCCACCTCAGGGTTTTTACTTCTTTTCTCTTTTTTTAGAAATTCATTTCCCCAAGATTTTTCATGAGTTGCTCTCTTGGTCGTTTTTTTTTTTTTTTTGTTCCCCCCTCCAGATCTCTGCTTAAATATCAACCTCTTTGAAGGCATACTCGGTCAACTTATCAGAGATCACTCTATAAAACAGTGGCTCCCCCACCCTGTACTCTGTTCTCGTCATAGAACTTATCACTTCTCCTGTTGTATATGTTTTTGTTTGCTTGTATCTCCTCACTGTTTCTATTTTGTTGACTACTGAATCTTCACTATTTAGAGTAGTTTCTGGCACATTGCAGGCTCGTAACTATTGAATAAATGAATGAATACACCCTCAAAGGGAAGAAAAGATGTGAAGTTGGTGGGGGGTAGGGATTAAATGTGTAGTCTCTTGGCCAATTTAAACTACATTGTCTCCATTTTTATTCTTGGATTATATAGCTGTAAAGAAAGTTTAAAAGCAAATCCAAGAACTTTTTTTTTTTAATTTTTTACTCTTTAAACTGGGTACTCTATGCTTCATCTCTAGTTATTTTCTTCACCCAAGGAAAATGTATTGAATGAGTAGCTAAAATACCTACCTAAAATAAAATAGTGCTTTTTTCTGTTTTGGCTAATAGAATGGTGGAGGCAGGGATCAGTAACTTATAAAACCTTAGTTAAAGTAAAAATGCACGGCCACATACAGTGGCTCATGCCTATAATGCCAACACTTTGGGAGGCCAAGGTAGAAGGATCTCTGAGGGCCAGGAGTTTGAGGCTGCACTCAGCTTTGATGATGTCATTGCACTCCAGCCTGGGTGACAAGGCGAGACGCTGTCTCTAAAAGACAATAAAAATTTTAAATTTTGATATATGTGGCCAAGCACAGTGTCTCATGCCTGTAATCCCTGCACTTTGGGAGGCCGAGGTGGGAGGATCACCTGAGGTCAGGAGTTCGAGACCAGCCTGACCAATGGTGAAACCCTGCCTCTGCCAAAAATACAGAATTAACTGGTGGTGTATGCCTGTATCCCAGCTACTTAAGAGGCTGAGGCAGGAGAATAGTTTGAACCCAAGAGGTGGAGGTTGCAGTGAGCCAAGATGTGCCATTGCACTCCAGCCTGGGCAACAAGAGCAAGACTCCATCTCAAAAACAAACAAAATGTTTGAAATAGGTGATTTTGTTATAGTGTATTCTTACTAGGTTTCCATTTAAAATTTCATTTTCCAAATTATTAACTGATTTGTCTTTTCCCTCCTCTTTTTAGGAAGAAAAAAGATGCAATTGATCCCTTACTATTCAAGTATAAAGTGCAACCCACTAAAAAAGAATTATATGAGTCTGCTATTGTTAAAGCAACACAAATCAGGTAAAACTCACTATCTTCTCAATAGTAGTTTAAAGTAGAATAATTATGTAAGATTAAGAAGGTCTGATATAGAAGAAATAGGAAGTACTGTGATTGCTTTCCTTTTAAAAAATAAATGTACATTTATATGTTCATAGACTGATTAAAATAAATCCTAAGAATCTTGATGAAGGCCAGGTGCAGTAGCTCACGTCTGTAATCCTAGCACTTTGACAGGCCAAGCCAGGAGGATCGCTTGAGGCCAGGAGTTCAAGACCAGCCTGGACTATGTGGCAAGACCCTGTCTCTATTTAAAAAAAAAATCCTAATGGACTGATGGAGCCCTTTGTTTAGATGACTAACCCCAAATAGTCTTCTATCTAAAGAATTTAAAAGGGTCCTATTTATGAAGTACTTTTCATGAGATAACTCAATTTTTAATATTAATGAAGGTACTTATAAATGTTAACGTTTGTAGTATTCATTAGACAAACATTTGATCAGTTTTTTCCTATTCATTAAGAAAGCTAAATCATAAAAAATGAGTATCTTTAAAAAGTTCCTGTTTGAGGCCTAATCAGAGGAGACAGAAGTTAATATAAGAAGTTGCTTTAGTGAGTAGTTAATACATAAAATAACTGGCTTTAGGTTATACAGATATATTTTAGGAAAATCCCTATTGTTGCCTGTTGGGTTTAGACTCTTAGTCATCTGAAAGTAAGATGATATCAGCCAACTATCAACCTGCCACCTAGGAGTCAGTCTTGTATTTCATTTAATGTAAAATAATTTTTGCTTGTGTTCTCATCCCTTTTGTTCCATATATATTCATGTGTCCAAACAAAAGTGGTAATAATATAAGTATTAAGAGAATCCTGAGATAGATATATCACTTTCTGTGGCTGTATTGAGGTATGTGTAGTTTGTTGGTTTGTTGGTTTTGGGGGGCTCGTCATTAGTTTAAGATCTCTAGAGCATTCTACATTTTACTGTATATTCAAAAATAATATTCCAAAACTAATGTTTGATTATTCAAACTTTTAAAAATTTGTTTAGTTTATGGGCTCATGAGTAGCACTGTTGAGACTACAGATATTTTCCTTATTCACAGTTGAGTTTTTTTCTTTTGCATTTAGTTCAGGATGTTACTTATATAATGTAATTCCCTATTTAATATTTTTCATTTTTCTATTTACTTTTTGACTTATACTTTAATTATTCTGCTAGACCATGGTTACAGTCTTGGTTAGCTCATTTTTTTCCTAATTTGTAAGCCAAAGAATTACAAGGTGAGAAAGTTATACTTAATAATAAAAGACTTAAATGATTTATAGGTCTTTGTTAGCATCAAAAAATAGTACAATGCTATTTTTTTAATAAAGAGATGGTAATATTCCTCTAATAAAGAAGAAGACTTGATATGCTAGAGTAGCATTGACATGTAGAACTTTCCTTTTTTTTTTTTTTTTTTTTTTGAGATGGAGTCTTGCTCTGTTGCCCAGGCTGGAGTGCCGTGGCGCATTCTCGGCTCACTGCAAGCTCTGGTTCCCGGATTCACACCACTCTCCTGCCTCAGCCTCCCAAGAAGCTGGGACTACAGGCGCCCGCCACCATGCCCGGCTAATTTTTTGTATTTTTTTTTTAGTAGAGACAGGATTTCACCATGTTAGCCAGGGTGGTCTCGATCTCCTGACCTCGTGATCCACCCACCTTGGCATCCCAAAGTGCTGGCGTGAGCCACCGTGCCCGACAGAACTTTCTTTTATAATGGAAATGTTATATGTATGCTATCCAACAGCCATGTGTCGCTATTGAGTATTTGAAATGTAGCTAGAAAGAATGAGGGAACTGAGTTTTAAATTTTATTTATAAATAAACAATATGTGGCTAGTAGCTACCATGTAAACTAATGTAGTCCTTGAGGACTAGTTTCTTCAGCAGTGAACAAGTAATTACCTTCTCTTTACCAGCTACTGTATGGTGCAGAGATATAGCGGAGTCCTTGTTCTCATGGAGCTTTAAATCTAGGAAAAGAATATAGTTATCCTTGTTTATCTGTGTGGGAGGGAAATCTTTGGATGTTCAAATTTCATAAAATGGTGTAGTATTTGCATCTAACCTACACACATCTTCCCATATGCTTTAAATCATCTCCAGATTA
Source organism: Macaca thibetana thibetana (assembly GCF_024542745.1). Classification (NCBI taxonomy): domain Eukaryota; kingdom Metazoa; phylum Chordata; class Mammalia; order Primates; family Cercopithecidae; genus Macaca; species Macaca thibetana. Next base: position 72,983,080 of record NC_065584.1, read on the forward strand.
TGTATAATACCTAATACAATGTAAACGAAGTATAATTCATTGTTATACTGTATTGTTTAGGGAATACTGACCAACAAAAAAAGTCTATACATGTTTAGTACAGATGCAGTTTTTATTTTCTCCAAATACTTTTGATCTACAGATATGGAGGGCTAACTATACATTTTTGGGAAGGCCACTACTTAAAAATCATATATTGTTTATTCACTTACTGGAGCTTTTAACTTGGCTTTTTCTTGAAAGGAATACATTGAACTCAAAACATTTACTTTTTTCCAGAAAAATACTTCTATTTCTTTTCTATTGGTTTTGTTTTGTTTGTGGTGGTGGTGGTTACTCTTGTGGTTGTTTTTAATTGGGGGGCAAGGGAGAATAAAAAACAGTATGTTTTAGAATATTAATTTTAAGCCTCTTTTAATTTTCATCCCACTAATTTGTTGGTTGTCATGAGATTTAAATACAAAATGTTTTAAAATTTGATATAAGCTATGTTCAACTTTGTTTACAATATCCACTTGAATGTTGATTTGCAGCACTTAATATGATTTCTGGTAGTCTACTGATTTTAATTTTTTTGTTTTGTTTTGCTTTTTTTTTTTGAGACAGGGTCTCACTCTGTCTCCCAGACTAGAGTGCAGCAGTGCAATCTCAGCTCACTGCACCCTCCGCCTCCCAGGCTCAAGCGATTCTCCAGCCTAAGCCTCCTGAGTAGCTGGGATTGCAGGCATGTGCCATACCGCCCAGCTAATTCTTGTTGTATTTTTAGTAGAGATGGGGTTTCACCATGTTGGCCAGGCTGGTCTCGAACTCCTGACCTCAAGTGATCCACCCTCCTCAGTCTCCCAAAGTGCTGGGATTACAGGCGTGAGCCACTATGCCTGGCCTGATTTTAATTTTTAAGAGAATTTTAATGATTATACTTGTAGGGGTAATAATCTAATGTTATAAAATTTGATTTACTCTCTATAGCATATTTTCCTTAAAGTTTGTTTTCTTTTTTGTTTACTTTTTTCTTTTTTTTTTTGAGATGGAGTCTTGCTCTGTTGCCCAGGCTGGAGTGCAGTGGTGTGATCTCAGCTCACTGCCTCCTAGATTCATGCCATTCTCCTGCCTCAGCCTCCCGAGTAGTTGGGACTACAGGCGCCCACCAACACCACTAATTTTTTGTAGTTTTAGTAGAGGCAGGGTTTCACCATGTTAGCCAGGATGGTCTCAATCTCCTGACCTCGTGATCCACCCACCTCGGCCTCCCAAAGTGCTGGAATTACAGGCGTGAGCCACCGCGTCTGGCTCTTGAAGTTTGTTTTCCCAGTGGCCCCTAAACAACAAATGCATATGCTGTTTTTGTAATAGACTTTTTATAATAGATTCACTCATGTAGATCTTATAACTTCCTACATAAATACCTCTGTAAAAGTTTCTTGTAACTTCTACATAAATACTGTTAGAAGATGAAGTATCCTTTGATTCCTAGGCTTGAAATTCAGGTTATAAATTTACAGAAATTACGGAGTTTGGGTTGAACTCTTTGATGCTAACACTACCCTCTTTGACTTCCTTCCTTCCTGTAGCCGGAGAAAACACCTATTTTCTCGTGATAAACTAAAGCTTTTTCTGAAGCAACACTGTGAACCACAAGATGGAATCATTAAAATAAAGGTAAATAATGAAATTATTTGTTGGAAGACAGAAAACAAAATGGGTAGTGTTATAAAGTTACAACATTGCTGAAATGTTATTTCAAAGATGATTAAAGATTGCTCTTTTTAAATCTGGAGCCAATTTTTAGTACTTCTGAAAAATATTTATTAGATTAATTACTATTTTTAAAATTGCTAGAATTGCTAGGTGGTTCAGTTACTACCACTTATAAAAAAGATCAACAAGGACAGGTGAAAATAGAAAATTTGGAAAAAGAAAAGTTATCAAGTGGGGCAGCTATAGCTTCCTAATACCTGTAGTGTGGTTCTGGCTTATGAAGAATAGACAGATTCAAAGAACAATGCTAAACAGAGCCTACTAGATGAAAGAACAATGTATAATAAAAAGAGCATTGGCTGGGCACCGTGGCTTACTCCTGTAATCCTTGCACTTTAGGAGGCCAAAGTGTACATATTGCTTGAGCCCAGGAGACCAGCCTGGGAAACATGGTGAACCCTGTATCTACAGAAATTACAAAAATTACCTGGGTGTGGTGGTGGTAACTGTAGTCCCAGCTACTTAGGAAGCTGAAGTAAAAGGATCACCAAAGCTGCTGTGAGCTGTGATTGTACCACTGCACTCCAGCGTGGACAACAGAGTGAGACCCTGTCTCAAAATAATAATAATAATAATAATAATAATAATAATAATGTATCATGCTAATACTGTATAATGCAGACAGATTATATTTTGTTAATAACCATTTCGAGAGGAAAAAGTCAAGTTTTAGAGATTTCACATTGCACACCAAGTAAAAAGTTAAATGGTAAAACTTAAAGTAATTTTTTAAAATACAAAATATTCAACTTTTATTGGGATAAAGACACACCAAGTAAAAAAAGCAACAGAATGGAGCCTCATGCCTGTAGTCCCAGCTACTCCTAAAGCTGAGGTGGGAAGATCATGTGAGGCTGGGATTTCAAGTCCAGCCTGGGGAATGTAGCAAGACCCTGTCTCTTAAAAAAAAAAAAAAAAAAAAAAGCAGAAACAGCACGTACCTGGGGCCTGTCAGAAGGTGGGAGGAGGGAGAGGATGGGGAAAAATAACTAATTGGTACTTGCTTAAAACCTGGGTGATAAAGTAATCTGCACAACAAAACCCCCATGACACATGTTACCTATGTAACAAACCTGTAAATGCACCCCTGAACTTAAAAGTTTAAAAAGGCAGTAGAATGGGTTAGAGAGATGTATGCATTTGTCACAAATCATCTCCTGCATGTGTAAGATTTGTGCATTTCACTATATATACATGTTTAAAAAGAAGAGAAACTTTAAGAATGAGTTTATGCGAAAAGTTAACATTTCAGGTCTCTAGAGACAAGATTGATTTAAAAAATGGACACTTGGTTAACTATTGGAATAATAAAGTTAAATCTAACTCAAAAGAAATGAAACAAATTTTAATGTTAAATATGACGAGGTACTTAGGAGAAATAGAAAAAAAATACCAAGGATGAGATTGAGCATAAACATAAGTTTTAAAATGTCATGCATAAGTGAGCCAAGATCGCGCCACTGCACTCCAGCCTGAGCAACAGGAGACTCCGTATCAGGCAAAAAAAAAAAAAGTCATGCATAGATTTCAAGGGCAAGCACTGGGGGAAAAATACCTTGAGTAAATATAATGAAGAACACAAATTAACTAGAAAAACATATGCACCCCAGTAGGAAAATGGTCAAATAGATATGATTAAAATTCACAGTGGAAGAAATATAAAAACTTGAAAACGTAAGATAGCGTCATCTGAAAAATAATTTTTTAAAAATGTGAGCATATTTATGTATCTGCCTTGATAAGATTCAATTATGCTCTATCTATAGCATTATCAGGTAGCCATATTAAATGATGCTTACAAAAAGTTTAATGATTTAAAACTTTTTTAATGATTAAAACTTACAAACAGTTTTAATGATCTAACCAATAAATGGTTAGAACAGTGCCTGACACTTGGTAGGCAATCGATATATGTGAATAGTTGTATATGTGTATTGTAAACACCAGTTGGCCAATTTCTCTAATTTATAAAGATTTCTTACACATCAGTGAGCAAAGATGACCCAATTGGAAAATGGTGATAAAAGAAATCAGCAAATATTTCACCAAGGAAAAAGTCAATGAACATGGAAAGAAGATCAACTTTACTCAAATAAATGGGAATTAAGGTCACAATAAACATTTTTCACTTAGAGTGTAATAGAAGATTATTAATGGATATGCTGGTGTATTAATCCATTCTCACACTGCTATAAAGACATACCTGAGACTGAGTAATTTATAAAGAAATGAGGTTTAATCAGCTCATAGTTTTGTGGGCTGTACATGCTTCTGCTTCTGGGGAGGCCTTTGGAAGCCTACAATCTTGGCAGAAAGCAAAGGGAAAGCAAGCACATCTTCACATGGCTGGCAGGAGAGAGCGTGAAGTGGGAGGTGCTACGTACTTTCAAACAACCAGATCTCATGAACAGCAAGGGGGAATTCCGCTCCATGATTCAGTCACCTCCTACCAGGCCTGTTCTTTAACACTGGGGAGTACAATTCCACATGAGATCTGGGTGGGGACACAGAGCCAAATTATATCAGCACAGCACTTTGTGAGCAAGCACACAAAGTTTGATAACCAGTTTTGGTGAGCATAGACTGCTGTTAGGAGTACCTACAAGTACACAAAAATGTGGGTCTTGTGTATTGTGTGTATGAATAAGGAACTTTGGCAATTAATGTACTAAAACGTATTTTGGCCTTTATGAGTGTATATATATTTGAGACGCAACCACCCATGTGCTTTATATTCATATTTAAGGTGCAATTCTGTAGACAATTACATAATTCTATTCCATAGATAATCCTGTTATCCCACATAATTCAGAGATTATGTGGGATGGAATATGATCATTTTAATGAAATCTTCTTTAATGTGAAATTTTGATAGATTCTTGATTTATTACATGGCCAGAACTGGTTGAATTCTAGGTGTTTAAAGCTGTGCTCTACCCACAAAAATAATTATACACAAAATACCCTTTTCTGTTTTGTTAACTTTTTGTATTTTGTATCATCATTTTCTCACACATTTCCTGAAAGGTATTTCTGTAAATGGCACTTGTTTTCATTTGCTTGAGAGGAAGAATGATGATCTTGGCCATTAGGTCAAAAATAACAAAAAGTCTAGGGTTGCACATGGATAAAAGGTAAGCAAGACTGGGCACAGTGGCTTATGCCTGTAATCCCAGCACTTTGGGAGGCCAAGGCGGGCAGATCACTTGAGGTCAGGAGTTCAAGACCAGCCTGGCCAACATAGTGAGACACTGTCTCTACTAAAAATACAAAAATTAGTTGGATGTGGTGGCACACACCTGTAATCTCAGCTACTCAGGAGACTGAGGCAGGAGAATCACTTGAACCTAGGAGGCAGAGGTTGCAGTGAGCCGAGATCACGTCACTACACTCCAGCCTGGGTGACAGAGCAAGATTCTGTCTCAAAATAAATAAATAGATAAATAAAATTAAAATAAAAAAACTTTAAAAGGCAAACAAATTCTAGATACAAGGTAAAAGGAGATAAACTCTTGGATTTAGTAATTATTCTAGAACCACACCATTTCTGGCAAGAATAAGGTTGACTTCTGAACTTAAATTCTTTGTTTAAACTTTATAGGAATTTGCAAGTATTTCTGCTTTTATCAGGACTAGAGGGATGTAATGGGAAATTTGATACATTAAGTATTTAAATTATTACTCTACCCTGGGAAGAAAATCTGAATAAATGTTCAGCAGTTGGCAAATGGTTACGAAAAATTTATCGGGTTAATACAGTGGATTTTTAATGTTAAATATATGGATTGATTATTCATTTACATAGAAAATCTCACAAAATTTGTCAAAGCAAAATAAAGTATTGTATAATATATAATTTTGAAATACAAGAAACTGTACAACCATTCTTGAGGTATTTTATTGTAATGTAATCTTTGAATTGTGGTTTTCTTTCTGGTAAGGCTAATTAATTATATAGTGGAAAAAGGATTGGTTAAACCAATTAAAACGTATTTTACTACACAATAATGCATAAAATTCTAATGTTTTTATCCTTATTTTTTTTTTCTTTTTTTTTTTCTGAGATGGGGTCCAGGCTGGAGTGCAGTGGCGTGATCTCTGCTCACTGCAACCTCCACCTCCCAGGTTTAAGCAGTTCTTCTGCCTCGGCCTCCCAAGTACCTGGGACTACAGACATGCACCACCATGCCCAGCTAATTTTCGTATTTTTAGTAGAGATGGGGTTTCATCATGTTGGGCAGGATGGTCTCGATCTCTTGACATCATGATCTGCCCGCCTTGGCCTCCCAAAGTGCTGGGATTACAGGTGTGAGCCACTGTACCCAGCCTATCCTGGTCTTTTAACAGCATTAATAGTGGCCATATGACATGTTAGGGCATATCTGTATATTGTTTACTAATGTGTTATTACTGTACCCTATGTCTTTATGTTAAGGCATCATCTCTTTCAACGTATAAAATAGCAGAACAAGATTTTTCTTATTTCTTTCCTGATGATCCGCCCACATTTATCTTCAGTCCTGCTAACAGACGAAGAGGGAGACCTCCCAAACGAATACCTATTAGTCAGGTAAGTAGAGAATTGATTAAAACTACATTTTCACTGTTAGTAAAACAGTATTCAGAATCAAGAAGTATGTTTGTCTCCCCTCACATCCATAGCCTAGAGGAAGAAACTCATTACCTCACCAAAAAATATGTGAGTATGTACTATATGTTGATAACTGCTCAGCAATGAGGCTTGTAGAAGTTTCAGGTGTGAATTAGATATGACTTTCATACCACAAGGATTTTATACCAAAGTGGAAGCAAGCACATGAGCAATTACTGAAATGTAAAGCAGGGAGTAAACTATGGGATTGAAGTGTAAAATAGGAATAAATTCTGACAGGAGGAAGTTATAGGGGGTTTTTAAAAAGCAATAATGCAGCCGGGCACAGTGGCTCTTGCCTGTAATCCCAGTACTTTGGGAGGCTGAGGTGGGTAGACATTTGAGTCCAGGAGTTCTAGACTAGCCTGGCCAACATGGCAAAACTCTGTCTCTACTAAAAATACAGGAGCCTGAGGCACGAGAATTGCTCAAACCCGGAAGGCAGACAGAGGCCGAGGTTGCTGTGAGCCAAGATCATGCCACATTGCACTTTAGCCTGGACAACAAAGCCAAGACTCTGTCTTAAAAAAACAAAACAAAAAAAACCTACACAAGTTAATTAGGTTAGAGACATTATTCTTAGAAGAAATAAAATAAAAATAAAATTTGACATTGGCCACAAGAATGTTTCTGGTATGTCTTTTTTCTGCATCTTTCATATTTGATATTTACACCATCTAGTTTATAAAGTAAGCTGAAAGTTTATAAAGCATTTTTAAGGCTCTTTCTATGTATTACCAATTTTTCCTGAGATATTCTTGTAATAATTTATAGAGCTACAGAGTTAACTCATGTTCTGTGTATTACTAAGATTAGAGTTATTAACAATTCAGTTGCACTTTTTTTTTTTTTTTTTTGAGATGGAGTCTCACTCTGTCACCCATACTGGAGTACCATGGCACAATCTTAGCTCACTGCAACCTCCACCTCCTGGGTTCAAGCAGTTCTCCTCCCTCAGCCTCCTGAGTAGCTGGGGCTGCAAGTGCATGTCACCACTCCCAGCTAATTTTTGCATTTTTAGTAGAGATGGGGTTTCATCATGTTGGCCAGGCTGCTCTCGAATGCCTGACCTCAAGTATTCTATCTGCCTTGCCTTCCCAAAATGCTACGATTACAGGCATGAGCCACTGTGCCCGGCCCAATTATACTTTAGAATAAAAACTCATTTTAGACTGGGCATGGTGGCTCACACCTGTAATCCCAGCACTTTGGGAGGCAGAGGTGAGTAGCCCACTCGAGGTCAGGAGTTCAAGACCAGCCTGGCCAATATGGCAGAACCCCATATCTACTAAAAATACAAAAAAAACTTAGCCGGGTGTGGTGGCACATGCCTGTAATCCTAGCTACTCAGGAGGCTGAGGGAGAAGAATCACTTGAGCCCAGGAAGCAGAGGTTGCAGTGAGCCGAGATCACACCACTACACTCCAGCCTGAGGGATAGAGCGAGACTTTGTCTCAAAAAAAAAGAAAAGAAAAGAAAAAAAATCATTTTAGTATAAAGAAGGTGTAATTGGTGAAAGTTTTAATTTTTTTGCTTTTTATTCTTACTATAAGAACCAGGCATACTGGTGTGGTTTGTTTTTTTAGGAGGACAATGTTGCTAATAAACAGACTCTTGCAAGTTATAGGAACAAAGCTACTAAAGAAAGAGATAAACTTTTGAAACAAGAAGAAATGAAGTCACTGGGTGAGTTTTAACATTCTTTCCAAAAGCTGATTAGGAATAAGAAAGAATATTTCTCTGTGCCTGAGTGGGGGATATTTCTGAAATGGCATGTTTCTGGTTGTTTTGAAGTGCAGTTATTTTTTTCTATCAGATAACTATTGTTTATTTGTTTGCTTGTTTTATATAAGACCACTTCATCTCTTAAAATTTCATGGTCTTGCATATGCCCTATTAAATTGCTTAGTGCTAGATTAAGCAGAAGTTTGTTTCCGGGGCTTACAAACTGGGGCTATTTTGTTTGATTCACAAAGCCTTTTAAAACATTGCTTCCCAAACTTGAATATACATATGAATCACTTGGGGATCTTGTTAAAATGAAGATTCTAAATTAGTAGGTCTGGTTGGGGAATGAGATTCTGCATTTTTTAACAAGGTGATGATAACTTTGCTGCTGGTCTTCAGATAACACTTTGGGTATTAGGGCTTCCAAAGGCACATATATGTTTGTCCCAATACTGTAGTTTGTCATAAACTTAGCCAATTTGCTTTTCCTATTTTAATCACCTGCTGGTTCCCTCTAGGAATTTTGAGAGTCTCTACTAATCTCATTTATTTCAAGGATTCTGTCGTTATATCAAAAAAAATTGCCAAGTGTTCTTTTTTGTCTATATATAGTTCTAAGTTTGATTTTTCTCCACAGCTTTTGAAAAGGCTAAATTAAAAAGAGAAAAAGCAGATGCCCTAGAAGCGAAGAAAAAAGAAAAAGAAGATAAAGAGAAAAAGAGGGAAGAACTGAAAAAAATTGTTGAAGAGGAGAGACTAAAGAAAAAAGAAGAAAAAGAGAGGCTTAAAGTAGAAAGAGAGAAGGTATTCATTTGAGTATATTAGCTATACTCTCTACATATAGTACTGCTACTTTACATATCTACCTCCATGGGTGATTTTCAAATGCTTTTACTACTTTCTTTCACATTTATGAATGTGCATAGAAAGCTGATTGTTTTATCTCCCTTTTGCTTTGGAAAATTTAACATGCCTTTACACATCACTTAAAACCTCTTTTAGAATGCAGTTCTAAATGATTTCATTGTTTAGACTTCCAAATTTAGGGAAGATTATATATGTAAAAGTTTATATGTAAAACTTTAAGAGGTAAAATACACAGTTTGAAAAATAAAATAGGCCGGGCGCAGTGGCTCACACCTGTAATCCCAGCACTTTGGGAGGCCAAGGCAGGCAGATCATGAGGTCAAGAGTTCGAGACCAGCCTGGCCAGCATGGTGAAACCCCATCTCTACTAAAAATACAAAAATTAGCTGGGCATGGTAGTACGCACCTGTAATCCCAACTACTAAGGAGACTGAGGCAGAATTGCTTGAACATGGGTGGAGGTTACAGTGAGCCAAGATCATGCCACTGCACACCAGCCTGGGTGACAGAACAAGACTCTGTCTCAAAAAAAAAAAAAAAAAAAAAAAAAAAAACAAGAATGTAGTACTGTGTTCTTATCCTATTTGAAAAATAAGGTGTAATAATAGTGTTTCATCAAATCTTTGATTGTGGTCTTGAGTGGTACGTATTCCTTAGAGAATTCTATAGCTGGTTTCCTCCAAAGTCAGTCATTTTCAGAGATTTCTCGGGATATTCACAAGTAGCCTTAGAGGATCATGTTACATGCTCCGTGCTCATTTTAGTTGTCTGTAGTCTCCCTTGAATTTTTTTTTTTTAAATGTCTAGGGTACATGTGCACAATGTGCAGGTTTGTTACATAGGTATACATGTGCCATGTTGGTTTGCTGTACCCATTAACTCGTCATTTACATTAGGTATTTTTCCTAATGCTATCTCTCCTCCTGCTGCCCACCCCACAACAGGCCCCTGTGTGTGATGTTCCCCACCCTGTGCCCAAGTGTTCTCATTGTTCAATTCCCACCTATGAGTGAGAACATGCGGTGTTTGGTTTTCTGTTCTTGTGATAGTTTGCTCAGAATGATGGTTTCCAGCTTCATCCATGTCCCTGCAAAGGACATGAACTCATCCTTTTTTATGGCTGCATAGTATTCCATGGTGCATATGTGCCACATTTTCTTAATCCAGTCTATCATTGATGGACATTTGGGTTGGTTCCTAGTCTTTGCTATTGTGAATAGTGCAGCAATAAACATACATGTGCATGTGTCTTTATAGCAGCATGATTTATAATCCTTTGGGTGTGTACCTAGTAATGGGATGGCTGGGTCAAATGGTATTTCTGGTTCTAGATCCTTGAGGAATCGCCACACTGTCTTCCACAATGATTGAACTAGTTTACAGTCCCACCGACAGTGTAAAAGCATTCCTATTTCTCCACATCCTCTCCAGCATCTGTTGTTTCCTGACTTTTTAATGATTGCCATTCTAACTGGTGTGAGATGGTATCTCGTTGTGGTTTTGATTTGCATTTCTCTGATGGCCAGTGATGATGAGCATTTTTTCATGTGTCTGTTGACTGCATAAATGTCTTCTTTTGAGAAGTGTCTGTTCATATTCTTTGCCCACTTTTTGATGGGGTTGTTATGTTGTTTTCTTGTAAATTTAAGTTCTTTGTAGATTCTGGATATTAGCCCTGTGTCAGATGGGTAGTCTGCAAAAATTTTCTCCCATTCTGTAGGTTGCCTGTTCACTATGATGGTAGTTTCTTTTGCTGTGCAGAAGCTCTTTAGTTTAATTAGATGCCATTTGTCAATTTTGGCTTTTGTTGCCATTGCTTTTGGTGTTTTAGTCTTGAAGTCTTTGCCCATACCTATGTCCTGAATGGTATTGCCTGGGTTTTCTTCTAGGGTTTTTATGGTTTTAGGTCTAATATTTAAGTCTCTAATCCGTCTTGAATTAATTTTTGTATAAGGTATACGGAAGGGATCCAGTTTCAGCTTTCTTACATATGGCTAGCCAGCTTTCCCAGCACCATTTATTAAATAGGGAATCCTTTCCCCATTTCTTGTTTTTGTCAGGTTTGTCAAAGATCAGATTGTTGTAGATGCGTGGTGTTATTTCTGAGGCCTCTGTCCTGTTCCTTTGGTCTATATATCTGTTTTGGTACTGGTACAATGCTGTTTTGGTTACTGTAGCCTTGTAGTATAGTTTGAAGTCAGGTAGCATGATGCCTCCAGCTTTCTTTTTTTTATTTAGGATTGTCTTGGCAATACGGGCTCTTTTTTGGTTCCATATGAACTTTAAAGTAGTTTTTTCCAATTCTGTGAAGAAAGTCATTGGTAGCTTGATGGGGATGGCATTGAATCTGTAAATAACTTGGGCAATATGGCCATTTTTCACGATATTGATTCTTCCTATCCATGAGCATGGAATGTTCTTCCATTTGTTTGTGTCCTCTTTTATTTCGTTGAGCAGTGGTTTGTAGTTCTCCTTGAAGAGGTCCTTCACATCCCTTGTAAGTTGGATTCCTGGGTATTTTATTCTCTTTGAAGCAATTGTGAATGGGAGTTTGCTCATGATTTGGCTCTCTGTTTTTCTGTTAATGGTGTATAGGAATGATTGTGATTTTTGCACATTGATTTTGTATCCTGAGACTTTGCTGAAGTTGCTTATCAGCTTAAGGAGATTTTGGGCTGAGATGATAGGGTTTTCTAAATATACAATCATGTCATCTGCAAACAGAGACAATTTGACTTCCTCATTTCCTAACTGAATACCTTTTATTTCTTTATCTTGCCTGATTGCACTGGCCAGAACTTCCAATACTATGTTGAATAGGAGTGGTGAGAGAGGGCATCCTTGTTTTGTGCTGGTTTTCAAAAGGAATCCTTCCAGTTTTTGTCCATTCAGTATGATATTGGCTGTGGGTTTGTCATAAATAGCTCTAATTATTTTGAGATACGTTCCATCAGTACCTAGTTTATTGAGCATTTTTAGCATGAAGGGATGTTGAATTTTGTTGAAGGTCTTTTCTGCATGTATTGAGATAATCATGTGGTTTTTGTCATTGATTCTGTTTATGTGATGGATTACGTTTATTGATTTGCATATGTTGAACCAGCCTTGCATCCCAGGGATGAAGCCCACTTGATCATGGTGGATAAGCTTTTTGATGTGCTGCTGGATTCGGTTTGTGAGTATTTTATTGAGGATTTTCACATCGATGTTCATCAGGGATATTGGTCTAAAATTCTCTTTTTTTGTTGTGTCTCTGCCAGGCTTTGGTATCAGGATGATGCTGGCCTCATAAAATGAGTTAGGGAGGAGTCCCTCTTTTTCTGTTGATTGGAATAGTTTCAGAAGGAATGGTACCAGCTCCTCTTTGTACCTCTGATAGAATTTGGCTGTGAATCCGTCTGGTCCTGGACTTTTTTTGGTTTGTAGGCTATTAATTATTGCCTCAATTTCAGAACCTGTTATTGGTCTATTCAGAGATTCAACTTCTTCCTGGTTTAGTCTTGGGAGGGTGTATGTGTCCAGGAATTCATCCATTTCTTCTAGATTTTCTAGTTTATTTGTGTAGAGGTGTTTATAGTATTCTCTGATGGTACTTTGTATTTCTGTGGGATCGGTGGTGATATCCCCTTTGTTGTTTTTTATTATGTCTATCTGATTCTTCTCTCTTTTCTTCTTTATTAGTCTTGCTAGCGGTCTATCAATTTTGTTGATCTTTTCAAAAAACCAGCTCCCGGATTCACTGATTTTTTTTTAAAGGGTTTTTTGTGTCTCTATCCCCTTCAGTTCTGCTCTGATCTTAGTTGTTTCTTGCCTTCTGCTAGCTTTTGAATTTGTTTCCTCTTGCTTCTCTAGTTCTTTTAATTGTGATGTTAGGGTGTCAATTTTAGATCTTTCCTTCTTTCTCTTGTGGGCATTTAGTGCTATAAATTTCCCTCTACACACTGCTTTAAATGTGTCCCAGAGATTCTGGTACATTGTGTCTTTGTTCTCATTGGTTTCAAAGAACATCTCTATTTCTGCCTTAATTTCGTTATTTACCCAGTAGTCATTCAGGAGCAGGTTGTTCAGTTTCCATGTAGTTGTGCAGTTTGGAATGAGTTTCTTAATCCTGAGTTCTAATTTGATTGCACTGTGGTCTGAAAGGCAGTTTGTTGTGATTTCTCTTCTTTTACATTTGCTGAGGAGTGCTTTACTTCCAACTATGTGGTCAGTTTTGGAATAAGTGTGATGTGGTGCTGAGAAGAATGTATATTCTGTTGATTTGGGGTGGAGAGTTCTGTAGATATCTGTTAGATCCGCTTGGTGCAGAGCTGAGTTCAAGTCCTGGATATCCTTGTTAACCTTCTGTCTCGTCGATCTGTCCAATATTGACAGTAGGAGTTAAAGTCTCCCATTGTTATTGTGTGGGAGTCTAAGTCTCTTTGTAGGTCTCTAAGGACTTGCTTTATGAATCTGGGTGCTCCTGTATTAGGTGCATATATATTTGGGATAGTTAGCTCTTCTTTTTGAATTGATCCCTTTACCATTATGTAATGGCCTTCTTTGTCTCTTTTGGTCTTTGTTGGTTTAAAGTCTGTTTTATCAGAGACTAGGGTTGTAACCCCTGCTTTATTTTGCTTTCAATTTGCTTGGTAGATCTTCCTCCATCCCTTTATTTTGAGCGTATATGTGTCTCTGCATGTGAGATGGGTCTCCTGAATATAGCACACTGATGGGTCTTGACTCTTTATCCAATTTGCCAGTCTGTGTCTTTTACTTGGGGCATTTAGCCCATTTACATTTAAGGTTAATATTGTTAGGTGTGAATTTGATCCTGTCGTTATGATGTTAGCTGGTTATTTTGCCCGTTAGTTGATGCAGTTTCTTCCTAGCATCAATAGTCTTTACAATTTGGCATGTTTTTGCAGTGGCTGGTACCAGTTGTTCCTTTCCATGTTTAGTGCTTCCTTCAGGAGCTTTTGTAAGGTGGGCCTGGTGGTGACAAAATCTCTCAGCATTTGCTTGTCTGGAAAGGATTTTATTTCTCCTTCACTTATGAAGCTTAGTTTGGCCGGATATGAAATTCTGGGTTGAAATTCTTTTCTTTAAGAATGTTGAATATTGGCCCCCACTCTCTTCTGGCTTGTAGCATTTCTGCTGAGAGATCCGCTGTTAGTCTTATGGGCTTCCCTTTGTGGGTAACCCGACCTTTCTCTCTGGCTGCCCTTAATATTTTTTCCTTCATTTCAGCCTTGGCGAATCTGACATTTATGTGTCTTGGGGTTGCTCTTCTCGAGGAGTGTCTTTGTGGTGTTCTCTGTATTTCCTGCATTTGAATGTTGGCCTGCCTTGCTAGGCTGGGGAAGTTCTCCTGGATAATATCCTGAAGAGTGTTTTCCAACTTGGTTCCATTCTCCCCATCACTTTCAGGTACACCAATCAGACATAGATTTGGTCTTTTCACATAGTCCCATATTTCTTGGAGACTTTGTTTATTTCTTTTTTACTCTTTTTTCTCTAAACTTCTCCTCTTGCTTTATTTCATTAATTTGATCTTCATCACTGATACCCTTTCTTCCACTTGATTGAATTGTCTATTGAAGCTTGTGTATGTGTCACATAGTTCTCGTGCCATGGTTTTCAGCTCCATCAGGTCATTTAAGGTCTTCTCTACACTGTTTATTCTAGTTAGCCATTCGTCTAGTCTTTTTTCAAGGTTTTTAAGCTTCCTTGGTGATGGGTTTGAACATCCTCCTTTAGCTTGGAGAAGTTTGTTATTACTGACCTTTCGAAGCCTACTTCTGTCAGCTCGTCAAAGTCATTCTCCGTCCCTCTTTGTTTTGTTGCTGGTGAGGAGCTGTGATCCTTTGGAGAAGAGGAGGCGCTCCAGTTTCTAGAATTTTCAGCTTTTCTGCTCTGGTTTCTCCCTATTTTTGTGGTCTTTATCTACCTTTGGTCTTTGATGCTGGTGACCTACAGGTGGGGTTTTGGTGTGGATGTCCTTTTTGTTGATGTTGATGCTATTCCTTTCTGTTTGTTAGTTTTCCTTCTGAGAATGAGGTCCCTCAGCTGCAGGTCTGTTGGAGTTTGCTGGAGGTCCACCCCAGACCCTGCTTGCCTGGGTATCACCAGCGGAGCCTGCAGAACAGCAAATATTGCTGCCTGATCCTTCCTCTGGAAGCTTCATCCCAGAGGGGCACCTACCTGTATGAGGTGTCATTTAGGCTACACAGGGGTCAGGGACCCACTTGAGGAGACACTGTTCTCAGAGCTCAAAAACCGTGCTGGGAGAAACACTGCTCTCTTCAGAGCTGCCAGGCAGGGACGTTTAAGTCTGTAGCAGTTTCTCCTGTCTTTTGTTCAGCTATGCCCTGCCCCCAGAGGCAGCAGGCTTTGCAGAGCTGCAGTGGACTCTGCCCAGTTTGAGCTTCCCCAGCCGCTTTGTTTACCTACTCAAGCCTCAGCAATGGGGGACACCCCTCCCCCTAGCCAGGCTACTGCCTTGCAGGTCAATCTCAGACTGCTGCGCTAGCAGTGAGCAAGGCTCTGTGGGTGTGGGACACGCTGAGCCAGGCGCAGGATATAATCTCCTGGTGTGCTGTTTGCTAAGACCGTTGGAAAAGCGCAGTATTTGGGCAGGAGTGTCCCAGTTTTCCAGATGCAGTCTGTCACGGCGTGCCTTGGCTAGGAAAGGGAAATCCCCTAACCCCTTGGGCTTCCCGGGTGAGGCGATGCCCCACCCTGCTTCAGCTTGCCCTCCATGGGCTGCACCCACTGTCCAACCAGTCCCAATGAGATGAACCAGGTACCTCAGTTGGAAATGCAGAAATCACCATCTTCTGCGTCGATCACACTGGGAGCTGCAGACCGGAGCTGTTCCTATTCGGCCATCTTGGAATGGAAACCAAATGTTTGTCAAATAGACCATTGAGTTGGTGTAGAAGGTCTAATATAAGTTTACGCCAGAAAACATAGAGAACAGAAAAATCACCAGAAATCTGATGGTAACATTTAGAGATAGAATTAACACTTTTTTTTTTTTTACTGAGTGTCACTCTCTTGCTCAGGCTGAAGTTCAGTGGTTTGATCTGGGCTCACTGCAACCTCTGCCTCCCAGATTCAAGCAGTTCTCCTGCCTCAGCTTCCCGAGTGGCTGGGATTAGAAGTGCCCACCACCATGCCTGGCTAATTTTTGTATTTTTACTAGGGATGGGGTTTCACCATGTTGGCTGGGCTGGTCTGAAACTCCTGACCTCAAGTGATCTGCCCACCTCAACCTCCCAAAGTGCTAGGATTACAGGCATGAGCCACCACACCTGGCCAGAGATAGAATTAGCACTTTGATTTGTTTATTTCTAGTCTTTATCCTGTGCCTTAAAAAAACAGATCACTCACCATTTAAAGTTTTATATGCTTTTTTTAATCTAACATGATCATAAACATTCTTTCATGTTATTAAATAATCTTAAGTGGAATTTTTAATGACTGCATAACTCATTAAATAGTCCAAGTGCTTTAAATAATACTGCTGTGTTCAAATTTCTGAATAAAGTCTTCTTTTTTTTGGACTATGTCCCAGGATAAATTTGTAGAAGTAGAATAAATCAAAGGGTAAGAATATTTTCAAAACTTTCTATACATATACATCACTAAATATTTCCCAAGCATGTGCTTATTTACACTGTTCACAACAATGAATTAGAATGCTAACCTTATTTGATCCTATAAGAATTATTTCTGAAGTTGGGGGTGGATAATTTATTTAAGCAGACTATTCAAGTTACAGCAAGTTCCGTAACTATCTAGGCCATTTTACGTTGAAAATTTGATGTGTACATCTGTTTACCTCTGTTGTTCCTAAATTTCAAAGAAGAGAATAATATAATAACATATTAAATATACTTACTGGAAAAAATAGTAAAATATTTTATTTACACTGCTTTATTAGAGACATTTAGCAGTTAATATTTATCTTGCAATTTCAAACACCAGAATCAAAAAGTAAGAGTTTCAAAAGACCAAGTGAGTAAGAGAAATAGCCTAAATTACAAGAAAGAAGTCCATCTATTCTAATATTGTTGCTTTTAATTATTGTTCCCTCTTTGTGTCTCTAGGCTGTTATCAGATTCAAATGAATCTTGAAAATAACAAATGTATTACAAATATAAGGGGAAGTTTCATTTTAGGCAGTCTAATAATTTATTTTGCTAGGATCTTATTGATAGGAAGTAGAGGGAAAGCTATAGATCAAGTCAGATTAAATTAGTATTTATTCAAGAGCTGCCCAGGCTGGAGTGCAGTGGTGTGATCTCAGCTCACTGCAACCCTCTCCTCCCGGGTACAAGTGCTTCTTCTGCCTCAGCCTCCCGAGTAGCTGGAATGACAGGCACGTGCTACCATGCCCAGCTTATTTTTATATACATATATAAAATAAGTCTATATTATAGACTTATTTTTTAAAAATTAAAAAAAAAATGTATTTGTATTTTTTAAAATATATTTTTATATAAATATATTTGTATCATATAAAAAAATATATATATATATTTGTATTTTTAGTAGAGATGGAGTTTCGCCATTTTGGCCAGGCTGGTCTCGAACTTCTGACCTCAAGTGATCCACCTGACTCTGACTCCCAAAGTGCTGGAATTACATGTGTGAGCCACTGCACTCGGCCCATTTTCAGTCTTTATAGCATTATTTTGATAGGTATTATTTTGATCAGTGGTTCTAAAACTTTAGCATGTATTAAAAACCACCAGGAGGGCTTGCTAGAACACCAATTGCCAAGTCCTAACCTCAGAGTTACTGCTTCAGTAGGTGTGGGGTAAGGTCCAACTATTTGCATTTCTAACAAGTTCTCAGGAGATGCCAATGTTGCCATGTAAATTTCTTACATGAATTGTTACTAACTTTTAAAAATTTTTAGGAAAGAGAGAAGTTACGTGAAGAAAAGCGAAAATATGTGGAATACTTAAAACAGTGGAGTAAACCTAGAGAAGATATGGAATGTGATGACCTTAAGGTATAAACATGTTATGTGATGTTTGGCACACATAGGTTTTACATGCCTTATGTGGCTTTGCTGATGAAATCATTCTTTTATTTAATAGCAGCCTCTTTTCTTTATATTTAACCGAGAGAAAATAGCTAGTTAAGCAAATGTTCACACTTAGAATTCCAAGGTAGTATTGTTAGTGTTTTATAATCAGCTTTGATAATGGATCTTATTCTGTAGAAATAATAGGTCAGTTTGTGTAATCCTTAATAATCCAAAAACCACTGTAGCCAGGCATGCATTTAGCTTGATTGCTAGGTAAGGATTCTGCCTGTTTCCAGAAATGGCCAAAGTGTCCACATCAAACTCATTCAACTTGGCTTATAAAGAACAATTTCTAAATCAGTGGATGGTAGATTAATTATGTTCCAAATCATAAGGAGATAGTACATTGAAGGTAGTATTTCACAGCTGATTTGACTTCAAAATGTGGGTTAAGAGACTCTTACCAGGAAATATAGTCAGAAATACACTCAGCCTAAAGTTATGTTCTTAGTAAAAGGAAGGAAAATGTTCCTTTCTCCCAGTCCCTTCTCAGGAACTGTGATTTAGTAAAGTTGGAACAAGTTCAGGACATCTATAATTTTAGAAGTTTCAAAGGTGATTGTGATAAACAGCCAGGGTTGAGAACCAGTAGCTTACAAAGAATAATGCTTAATAGTTAGGTAAAAAGTATGTCATCTCTACCTTTTAAGTTTTCCTTTTCTTGGTTTACATAGTTATATAAATTGTTTAATCTTTCAGGAACTTCCAGAACCAACACCAGTGAAAACTAGACTACCTCCTGAAATCTTTGGTGATGCTCTGATGGTTTTGGAGTTCCTTAATGCATTTGGGGAACTTTTTGATCTTCAAGATGAGTTTCCTGATGGAGTAACCCTAGGCAAGTGCTCTAGTTATCTATTGCTACATTATAGTTCATCCTAAACTTAGTACCTTTAAAAACACAAGCCATCTCGTAAAGTTCTGTGGGGGCACTGGAGTTGGGATCTCTCTGGTCTAGCTAGATATTCAAAATGGCTTCTTCTCACACAGGTTCTGGTGCCTTGGTCCTCTTCATGTGGCCTTTCATCTCATCAGAGTATCTCATACTTATTATGTGGCACCTGGGGACTCTAAGAAGCAGGAAGCAGAAACTGCTAGCCCTCTTAAAGCCTAGGCCTGGAATTGGCACAGCCTTACTTCTGCCACATTCCATTGGTCAGAGCAGTGAGAGGCTACCTTGGGATTCAACAGGATGGTGGAATAGACTCCACTTCTTGAGCAGGGAGTGGTATATGGGTGTTTGCAGACAGGCTATTGCCTACCTTTAATTTGTAATTCTCTTTGGCCTGTGTACTTATATACT
The DNA here is from genome assembly GCF_024542745.1 of Macaca thibetana thibetana. Classification (NCBI taxonomy): domain Eukaryota; kingdom Metazoa; phylum Chordata; class Mammalia; order Primates; family Cercopithecidae; genus Macaca; species Macaca thibetana. The sequence goes on from NC_065584.1 coordinate 73,002,469, forward strand.
TTTACTTTGTATAAACATTTATAATGCGTTTAGTATAAGGAGAGATTTGGATCAGATTTTGAATTTTTGGCTGTCACATGGAAAAATAATTTTCTTAAAATCTGTGTAGAGACTTTGAAATAGAGAATTATAATGCCACTCTTTTTTTTTTTTCTTGAGACAGAGTCTTACTCTGTCGCCTAGGCTAGAGTGCAGTGGTGAGATCTCAGCTCACTGCAAGCTCCACCTCCAGGGTTCAAGCGATTCTTCTGCCTCAGCCTCCCAAGTAGCTGGGACTACAGGCACCTGCCACCGGGCCTGGCTAATTTTTTTCTTTTTCTTTTGTATTTATTTATTTATTTATTTTTTGAGACAGAGTCTCGCTCTATCACCCAGGTTGGAGTGTAGTGCGTAATCTTGGCTCACTGCAACCTTCACCTCCTAGGTTCAAGCAATTCTCTGCCTCAGCCTCCCGAGTAGGTGGAATTACAGGCACCCGCCACCATGCCCAGCTAATTTTTGTATTTTTAGTGGAGGCCAAAGGGTTTCACCATTTTGGCCAGGCTAGTCTTGAACTCCTGACCTTGTGATCTGCCCACCTTGGCCTCCCAAAGCGCTGGGATTACAGGCGTGAGCCACTGCGCCCGGCCCAATTTTTTTGTATTTTTAGTAGAGATGAGGTTTCACTGTGTTAGCCAGGATGGTCTCAATCTCCTGACCTCGTGATCCGCCTGCCTCAGCCTCGGCTCATTATAGGCGTGAGCCATTGTGCCCAGCCTATAATGCCACTCTTATTTTAATAAAAGTGTATTCTTTAGGGGGGCTTTCAAATTCTTTTATTTCTCCTTATGAGCCGGATGAGGCAAGAATCACTGTGCCTTATAGATCAAGGAGGTCTAAACAGTGCTGGTTTAGGTGAGATGAATTAGATAAGAAACACTTATTTATGACTTAGACACAATATTAGGATTAAAACCTAATGCGGATAATGACCTCTCCTATTCACTATTTGCACATATATAGCCCTCAAGAACAGTGGCACAATAACAAATATTTGCATTGTTCAGATTAGAATAAAACTATAATTTTTAAAATGTGCCTTAATTCGTGCCTTAAATTTAAATGAAATATGTTGATCTATTGAGGCTATTTTGACCTACTTGAATGAGGTGACTTTGGCTTATGATTTTATTGTATTTTATTGTAATTATAAATTGTTTCTTATTTTGGCTTGGATAATACTTGGTTATACTTTCATAAATTGATGCTTAAGAAAATAGGTGCACATACTATTGTTGATTACATGTTTATTCCAGTGGAGTTGTTTTTTCGGTACATGAACAGAACTTTAAATTCATTTTAAACATTTTATTCACAGAAGTATTAGAGGAAGCTCTTGTAGGAAATGACAGTGAAGGCCCACTGTGTGAATTGCTTTTTTTCTTCCTGACTGCAATCTTCCAGGCAATAGCTGAAGAAGAAGAGGAAGTAGCCAAAGAGCAATTAACTGATGCTGACACCAAAGGTCAGAGTTCAACATTATTGCTGATTGAACCATAGTAGTTTTGTAGTGAAACTAATTTTTGAAGGCTAATTTTAAATTAAATTGGCTTTTATGCTTATAAAATATAGTTGTTCAGGTTACCTGATATTGAATCATATGCTAACAACATATGGATTATGTTATAAAAATTTTGTTTTGATATAACCTGTGTCTGACAACCTTAAAGATATTTTCCCTCGATCTATCTTGCTTTTATTCCTTTAGACTTTCCCTGTGATTTAGGAGCATTATAGATTTCATTGACCAGTATCTAATTCCAAGAGATTCTGCTAACTAGCACTGTAGCACTGTTTCTTTGTTTTTGGGGGTTTTTTTGCCCCTAACTAAGGAAAAACTTTTTTTTTTTTTTTTTGAGATGGAGTTTCAGTCTGTTGCCAGGCTGGAGTGCATTGGCATGATCTTGGCTCACCACAACCTCCGCCTCCCAGGTTCAAGCGATTCTCCTGCCTCAGCCTCCCAAGTAGCTGGGATTACAGACACCCACCACCGCACCCAGCTAATTTTTGTATTGTTTTTAATAGAGACGGGGTTTCACTGTGTTGGCCAGGCCGGTCTCGAACTTCTGACCTCGGGTGATCCACCCGCCTTGGCCTCCCAAAGTGCTGGGATTACAGGCGTGAGCCACTGCGCCTGGCCAGGAAATACTTTAATTGTAATTAATATTTTAAAATGAAAATACTACTGCTGATTTCATTTTAGATCTGACAGTTTTTACATCAGAGTTAAGTAAAATTTTACTTAATAGTTTGAACTAGGTAATTTGCCCTTTAAGTTCTGTACGCTTAAATATCTAGAGTCAGTTGTATGCTACATGTTAATGCAGGAATAATTCTTGGGGCAAACCCTTACATATTTTTAAAACAGTATGTTCACTATTTTGTTTAGGATTCACCTCAGTCAGAGGAAATGTTAAGCATTTCTAATAAGAGATTGATTTGGCCTCCTGAATAATACCCTGAACTTTACCATATATGAGATTTAGGACCAGAAACTTGATTAAACAATACTTGAGTGTGTTACATAAAAATTCACAGTAAGAAAGAACTGTTAGGAGACATCTTGATATCAGAATATTGGTACAGAAAGATGGGACATTCCTCCAGTCAGATAGTTTTGTTGACCTTAGATAATTCAAGGTCATCTTCCTTTATGCCTGGTCTCTGAAGCAACAGGATATTGATGAGTATGCACTGATGTTTGTTGCCTTTTGATTTTACAGCCTGAGTTCAAGCAAAAATATATTTATATCTAACTTGAGTGCTAACCACCATAGGTCCCTTATTAAGACCATTTTAAGCAATATGACCCCTACTGTCATCTCAGATAATTTAGTCAATTAAATGATATTCTTTTAGCTATTATATTTATTAATAGCCAACATTATAGAGTTATTGATCAAATTCTAACAATACAAGACATAAAGCTGTATTTAATTCCAGATTTGAATTGTGTAGTTTTGGAAGTCATGGTGGAAAATAAAAGTGTGGTAAAAAGGAAATGGTATGGGAAAATTAGTATTATAAAGGAAAAATATATATAAGCAATGGTTGGTGTTTGAATTGCCATTACACACTCTTCTCTTCTCTTTTCTTTTTTGAGACGGAGTTTTGCTCTTGATGCCCAGGCTGGAGTGCAATGGCGCAATCTTGGCTCACTGTAACCTCCGCCTCCCGGGTTCAAGCGATTCTCCCGTCTCAGCCTCCTGAGTAGCTGGGATTACAGGTATGCACCACCACACCCGGCTAATATTGTATTTTTAGTAGAGACAGGATTTCTCCATGTTGGTCAGGCTGGTCTTGAACTCCCGACCTCAGGTGATCCACCTGCCTCGGCCTCCCAAAGTGCTGGGATTACAGGCTTGAGCCACTGTGCCCAGCTGCCATTATACTTTCATGATTGATCTGTGAGTTTTTAAAATAACTATTGCCTATATAGGACTGTGTATAAATATAAGGTGTATCTCTCTAAATAATATTGGCCACTCAATAAAAGTTTTAATGCTGTCTTTGAAAATATTTAGCCTGGGTGACATAGTGAGACCCTTGTCTCTACAAAAAATAAAACAAGGCTAGGCGCAGTGGCTCATGCCCGTAATCCCAGCATTTTGGGAGGCTGAGGTGGGCGGATCACTTAAAGTCAGAAGTTCAAGACCAGCCTGACCAACATGGATGGTGAAACCCCATCTCTACTAAAAATGCAAAAATTAGCCAGGCATGGTGGCGCATGCCTGTAATCCCATACAGGCTGAGGCACAATAATCCCTTGAACCCAGGAGGCAGAGGTTGCAGTGATCCGAGATCGCGACACCAGCCTAGGCAATAGAGAGAGACTCTGTTTCAAATAAATAAATTTAATTAAAATTAGCCAGGTGTAGTGGTGCATGCCTGTAGCCCCAGCTACTTGGGAGGCTGAGGTGGGAGGATTGTTTGATCCTGGGAGTTTGAGGCTGCAGTGACCTGTGATCGTGCCACTGCACGCCATCCTGGGACAGAGTGAGACCCTGTTTCAAAGGAAAAAAATATATACACACACACACACACACACACACACACACACACATATATATATATGTATATATATTTAAATGTTAGGGAGGGAAAAAAAATAAGTCTGGCATTTTTCACTGTTTTCTCACTTCCCTATTATTTATGATTGACCACATTTTACGTGATGTAAAATAAGTGATGTAAGAGACTACACATTGTTTCATTTAATTCTCATACTACTCTTTTGAGGTAGATACTATTTTCTGCATTTTACATATAAAGAAACTGAGGCTTAGTTTGAAGAAACATGGCTAATAAGAAATTGATGGGATACAAGCTCAAGCAGTCTGATCTAGAGACTCATTACAACTGTGCTATGTTGCTTCATAATATGGTAAAGAAGTTGAAATTTTGAATATGTGTTTCCTCTGGCATTGCCTGTAAAATTATCTGTCTTTGAGAAGATCTAATTTCTTTGGCCCTTGGTCTCCCTGTTTTTATATCAAACCTGAGAGATTTTGACTACCAATTTAAAAAATCTTATATTTAATACATCAGTTCCTCTCTTTAGTCTTATGAACTAAAAAGCCCTTCAAAGTATGGGAACAAGAGCATCCTCTTTATATAGAATAGTTTTGTGTATTTGTTGGATCATTGTCTAGTGTTAGAATTGTATGCACCTAATTCTAGATTATGATGACAATAAATATATCTGTTGCAGTTAGTCATAAAATACTGGATATAATTTGGCTATATTCTCGTGGTGTGATGTACCCAAGTGACTATCACTAAGCAGATCCTAGAATGATATTTACAGTTTCTTAAGAATGCCATATGATAGATAAAGAGTTAAAGAATATATTTTAGCATATTACTTTATTTAACACAATTAAAAATGCATTTCATTGGTTTTTCATTTCCTAAAGGCCTTTTTATAGCCTTTGTCTTAGGAAATTATAACTTTCTATAGATGGTATAGGTTGAATGTGGTGATTGCTGCAGGATGAGAGCCAACACACTTTTACAGTTTGTATCTAGGACTGTTGTTAATTTTGGAGTGCTCATTAATTAAATTTGTTTGGCTTTATATGTAAAATGAACATTGAGGAAATTTTAGATATAGTATTTTTCTGCTACAGAAGAATATGATTTCTGTCGTTTGGGCTAGATTAGATCTGGTAGGAATGACTTTTGGCATATATGCAAATTTTATAGATAGCTTCTCCTGTGTGGCCCTATGTATGCTTGAAATGCCATGAAATTGTCAATGATTGTAATTAGATACGATCCCAGAGCTGCCTTTTTCCTTTAGTAAGGGACTGTTTTCTAAGGTTAATTTTGTCAGGCTTTGGACTTTGGTAGGAGAGTCATATAGTAGAAGGCTAAAGAACCACGGAAGATTAGCCTAGTGATTTTCAAACTCTAATCCAAGGCAATTCGTCAGTGCCACTGCAGGAGAGTTGGAAAGATGAAAAGGCAGAATTCTCATCTCCATATCTCACTTTAACAAGAGCATCTTTTATATTGAGTTTTCAAGAAAAAAAAAAAAATTTTTTTTTGGAAGAATTTGAAAATGGCTGATCCAGACTCATTCCTTTAAGAAAGATGGGCCAGGCATGGTGGCTCATACCTGTAATCCCAGCACTTTGGGAAGCCAGGGCAGGCGGATTAGTTGAGCTCAGTAATGTGAGACCAGCCTGGGCAATGTGGCAAAACCCCGCCTCTGCAAAAAATATAAAAACTAGGTGGGCATGGTGGCATGCACCTGTAGTCCCAGCTACTGGGGAGGCCGAGGTGGGAGGATGGCTTGAGCCCAGAAGGCAGAGGTTGTAGTGAGGTGAGATCGCAGCACTGCACTCCAGCCTGGGCGACAGATTCAAACCCTGTCTCAAAAAGAAAAAGAAAAATGAGGCTGAGCACGGTGGATTACAAGGTCAGGAGTTCAAGACCAGCCTGGCCAAGATGGTGAAACCCTGTCTCTACTAAAAATACAAAAATTACCAGAGAATTGCTTAAACCTGGGAGGCAGAGGTTGCGGTGAGCCAAGATCACGCCACTGCACTCCAGCCTGGTGACAGAGTGAGACTCCATCTTCAAAAAAAATAAAAATGAACCCCAGATTAAGTGACTTGTCTCAAGGGCACATTATGAGGCACTAGTATAGCTGATACTAGAATATACATTATCTGACTCTTAGTCTGAATCTGTGTACATTGTACTATGATATAACAGAAGGGTTTTTCATAGCTTGACACTGATCAATCTATGTATTATAATTAGGAATAACTGGATATACCAATGCTTTACATACATTTATACCAGTAGATTTGTTGTTTAGTTCTATTTGTAAGCTAAGCACCATTTTAAAGTTAAAGCAATTTATTTAGAAAATTCAGGGAAATCTTCCTGTTGTTTTGTTTTGTTCTGTTTTGTTTTTGAGACGGAGTCTAACTCTGTCACCCAGGCTGGAGTGCAGTGGCACCATCTCGGCTCACTGCAACCCTATGCCTCCCAGGTCCAAGCAATTCTCATGCCTCAGCCTCCCAAGTAGCTGGGGTTACAGACATTTGCCACCACGCCCAGCTAATTTTTGTATTTTAGAAGAGACGGGGTTTCACCATGTTGGCCACGTTGGTCTCAAACTCCTGACCTCAGGTGATCCGCCTGCCTCGGCTTCCCAAAGTGCTGGGATTACAGGCATGAGCCACTGCACCCGGCCCCTGTTGGTTTTTGGATTGGAAATTTTTCTTTTCTTTTTTTTTTTTTTTTTTTTTTTTTTTTTTGAGAGAGTCTCGCTCTGTCACCAGACTGCAGTGCAGTGGCACGATCTTGGCTCACTGGACCTTCTGCCTCCCAGGTTCAAATGACTCTCCTGCCTCAGCCTCCCGAGTAGCTGGGAGTACAGGCATGCACCACCACGCCCAGCTAATTTTTGTATTTTTGGTAGAGACGGGGTTTCACCATGTTGGCCAGGATGGTCTGGATCTCTTGACCTTGTGATCCGCCCACCTCAGCCTCCCAAAGTGCTGAGATTACAGGCATCAGCCACCGCACTTGGTCTGTAAAATTTTTCAAAATAAAAATGTGAAATTTTAATGAAGATATTTCAATAGTTAAATTACAGTAGTGCCATCTTTTACTTCTTTTAGCTCATTTTCTGTGATGATTTTGTGATGACTATAACCTATACTTTGTTATGACTTAATCTTAAAATATTCATAAAAGGGCTGGGCACCGTGGCTCACGCTTGTAATCCCAGCACTTTGGGAGGCCAAGGTGGGTAAATCACCTGAGGTCAGGAGTTCAAGACCAGCCTGACCAACAAGGTGAAACCTCGTCTCTACTAAAAATATAAAAATTAGCCGGGCGTGGTGGCAGGTGCCTGTAGTCCCAGCTGCTCGGGAGACTGAGAAAGGAGAATTGCTTGAACCCGGGAGGTGGAGGTTGCAGTGAGTCGAGATCGTGCCACTGAACTCCAGCCTGGGTGACAGAGGAAGACTACATCTCAAAAAAAAAAAAAAAAAAAATAAAAGATTAGGGTATCTTTAAATGGATTCCAATTTTCAAGGTAGACTTTTCTAAGGTTATATTGAGTGAGGAGATTTGTTTTTAATTCTAAAGTGCATTTTATCTTTTGGGGGGAATGTTTATGTGCGTCTCATTGGTAATTTGGAAATTGTCTTTTCTGTTAAGTTATGAAAATGTCTGTGTAGTGCATGGTTTAGGATTTATAGCTGTAGGTGGTGATGAAGCAGAATGTGAAATAATGCTTGTACCTAGTGTTTGTTCTTTTGAGGTTCTGAATGTTAAGGTGTTTGCTGTTTTTTTCATCATTTAAAACGGGCATTATTCCCAAATATTCAAGCTTTGATTTGCACTAGAATAAAGTATTTATCTCCTTAAAGATTTAACAGAGGCTTTGGATGAAGATGCAGACCCCACAAAATCTGCACTGTCTGCAGTTGCATCTTTGGCAGCTGCATGGCCACAGTTACACCAGGGTATGTGTGGGTTTTGTTTTTTTGTTTGTTTGGCTTTTTATTTTTAATTTTATAAAGGTACATTTACATTGCTGAGTATTTATTGTTTATATTCTAAATGACTATTTCATTTTTAACAACTATAGGCTGCAGTTTGAAAAGTTTGGATCTTGATAGCTGCACTCTTTCAGAAATCCTCAGACTGCACATCTTAGCTTCAGGTGCTGATGTAACATCGGCAAATGCAAAGTATAGATATCAAAAACGAGGAGGATTTGATGCTACAGATGATGCTTGTATGGAGCTTCGTTTGAGCAATCCCAGTCTAGTGAAGAAACTGTCAAGCACCTCAGTGTATGATTTGACACCAGGTAAGCTTTGCAAGTTGGAATTTGTACCTGCCCACTTCCTACCCTCTTATTCTCAGAAAACTAAAGAGCTGATGAGAAATTTTATGATAAATCAGTATTAAAAGAGAAAAAGATAAAGCAGACTATTGTTGTTATTCATACTAACTTTATTTATGATTGTCTTTTTTATTTGGATTTTCTAATATTTTTAAATGTATGATTAGTCTGCTACATCTACTGAGTTTAAAAGGGTGAGAATTAGCTAGAAAATTAGCTTTCTCTTGTATTCATTAGTGTATCAGAAGTTTAAATGGCTGCTAAATCCTGCCATTCACTTGAATAAGTGTTTGAGGTATGAGAAACAGTATATAAGGTTAAGATGAAGCTATTTTTCACTTCCTGTTTTTAAAGAATTGCATGTACAAGTAAAGAGTTTAATTTAGTATACTTTAGAGAACATACAATAAAGTAGAATACCTTACTTCCTAACATTTGCAGTCTTTATAATTTATGGTGGTTTTTTTGTGCAGTCTTTTAGAAATAGTAATTTACCATGGTCTTTTTTTTTTAATTCATATGATTACAGTTTAGTATTGATTGACGTTCAGTTACTCAGCCAAAAAATTAAAACTTGAGGTCCGGGCACAGTGGCTCATTCCTGTAATCCCAGCACCTTTGGAGGCCAAGGTGGGCAGATCACCTGAGGTCAGGAGTTCAAGACCAGCCCGGCCAACATGGTGAAACACCATCTTTACTAAAAACACAAAAATTAGCTAGGCGTGGTGCTGTGTGCCTGTAGTCCCAGCTACTCGGAGGCAGAGGCAGGAGAATCGCTTGAACCCAGGAGGCAGAGGTTGCTGTGAGCCCCAATGGTGCCACCGTACTCCAGCCTGGGTGACAGAGCAAGGCTCCGTCTCAAATAAGTAAAATAAAACTTGAAAAACAATTCTTTGTAATTACAAAATTTCTCATGTTTATTTAACTACTAGTATACAAGATAGACATTTGAAATGCCTCATATATCAATAGCTGTTAAACTGGATTCAAAGTTGCCTTTTTTGTTTATTTGTTTGTTTTTTGAGACAGAGTCTCAGTCACCCAGGCTGGAGTGCAGTGGCGCGATCTTGGCTCACCGCAACCTCCGCCTCCCAGGTTCAAGCGATTCTCCAGCCTCAGCCTCCCAAGCAGCTGGAACTACAGGCACATGCCACCGCATGCAGCTATTTTTGTATTTTTAGTAGAGATGGGGTTTCACCATGTTGGCCAGGCTGGTCTCGAACTCCTGACCTCAGGTGATCTGCCTGCCTCAGCCTCCCAAAGTGCTGGGATTACAGGTGTAAGCCACTGCGCCTGGCCCATAGTTGCTTTTTTCTGAAGACATGTCATTGACATGTTTGAGAGACTACTCCCTATTCTTTATTAGGCATTTTCATATTGAGCCACAAATTTAAAAAGTTCAAACACAATTCACTTGTTGTGACTGATAATACAGAAGTATTTACCAATTTTTGACAGGAGAAAAAATGAAGATACTCCATGCTCTCTGTGGAAAGCTACTGACCCTAGTTTCAACTAGGGATTTTATTGAAGATTATGTTGATATATTACGACAGGCAAAGCAGGAGTTCCGGGAATTAAAAGCAGAACAACATCGAAAAGAGAGGGAAGAAGCAGCTGCCAGGTAAGAAATAATTGTAATAGTTGTGTTAATGAAAGCTGTTTATTTCTTTGCATTTAAAACCATATTTCACATGGTGCTATAATGTGGAATTGATTATACTGATGTTTGATAGCTTTACTAAGAGCTTGTGAATGAGGCCAGGCGTGGTGGCTCATGCTTGCAATCCCAGCACTTTGGGAGGGCGGATTTGGGAGGTCAGGAGTTCGAGACTAGCCTGGCCAACATGGCCAAACCCCGTCTCTACTAAAAATACAAAAATTAACCAGGTGTGGTGGCGCATGCCTGTAATTCCAGCTACTCGGGAGGTTGAGGCACGAGAATCACTTGATCCTGGGAAGCAGGATCAGCCTGGGCAGCAGAGTGAAACTCTGTCTCAAAGGAAAAAAAAAAGGCTGGGCGCGGTGGCTCAAGCCTGTAATCCCAGCACTTTGGGAGGCCGAGATGGGCGGATCACGAGGTCAGGAGATCGAGACCATCCTGGCTAACACAGTGAAACCCCCGTCTCTACTAAAAAAATACAAAAAACTAGCCGGGTGAGGTGGCGGGCGCCTGTAGTCCCAGCTACTCGGGAGGCTGAGGCAGGAGAATGGCGTAAACCCGGGAGGCGGAGTTTGCAGTGAGCTGAGATCTGGCCACTGCACTCCAGCCTGGGCGACAGAGCGAGACTCCATCTCAAAAAAAGAAAAAAAAAAGCTTATGAATGATTACTACATTATAGTTTTATAATAATGTTTGGAGTACTTTCCATGATTTGATTAAAGACAAGATGCTAAAAGTGAAAAGTATATGTGCATCAGATAGCCTACCATATTTCATTTTAACTTTTAGAATTCGTAAAAGGAAGGAAGAAAAACTTAAGGAGCAAGAACAAAAACTGAAAGAGAAACAAGAAAAACTGAAAGAAGATGAGCAAAGAAATTCAACGGCAGATACATCTATTGGGTATGGTGTGAATCACACTTCATCTGCTTTACCATACATAAAGAATAAAAACCAGACACGTTAAACTCTAAAAATGCTCTCAGATTTTTAGAAAAGTTGTCTTTTATTATAGGTACATGATAACTTCCCAGAAAAACACTCAATAGGCTATTTTTAACCAATAATATATTTCTCTCTCCCTTCCACCAGTATCACAGGTGTATACTGTATTTCATAGTTATTCTGCACCATATAGAAGAACAGGGTTGAGATTGGATGTTTTTTGGTAGATGATATAGGGAGAGGATGACTGCACCTTAAATAATTTAGAGATACCAAAGTATTTTATTGCATTTTAGAATATTTGAGATAGGACTGTCTATGAAAACAAGTAGGAATTTGACAGAAATCATCTTTTTTCTTTTTTAATGAAATCTACAAAGGAAAGTTCTGAAGAAACTCAGTATTCCAAAATTAGTATATTGACTTTGACTTTTTAATACTTGTGTGTAAAAATACCCATTAATAAGCCTTAAGATCTTAGGTCACAAACTCGCAATAGAAGAAAATATTTGCAAATCGTATATCTGATAAGGGATTTGTATCCAGAATATAAAAGAATTCTTACAACTCATCAATAAAAAATTGAAAGATTCAGAATAGGGAGTTAATTTTTTAAATGTCAAAAAATAAAGAAGAAATAATAAAAAGAAAAAACAATTTTTTAAAACAACCCAATTAAAAAGTGAGCAATGGATTTGAATAGACATTTCTCCAAAGAAGATATGCAATAAGTACGTGAGAAGATGCTCAACATCATTAATCATCAGGGAAATGTACATCAAAACCACAGTAAGATAACACTCCACACCCAGTAGGCTGGCTATAATCAAATTGACAAACAATAACAAGTTTTGATGAGGAGTTGAGAAATCAAGACTCTCATACATTGCTTGTGGGAATGTAAATGATCCAGTTACTTTGGAAAACAGTTTGACAGTTCTTCAAACAATTAAACCATTTGTTACTGTATGACCCAGCAATTGCACTCCTAGATATATTCCTGAGAGAATTAAAAGCATACCTTCACCCAAAAATGTATACATAAGTGTTCATAGCAGCATTATTCTTAATAGCCAGAGTGATAACAACCCAAATGTCCACCAGTTGATGAATGCATAAACAAATGGTATATCTCTTCCATGGTGTGTCCATACAGGAGAATATTATTCAACAATAAAAAGGAATGGAGTTCTAATGCAGGCTATAATGTGGATGAACTTTGAAAACGTATGCTAAAGAATCTAGTTACAGCCGGGCGCACTGGCTCACGCCTGTAATCCCAGCACTTTGGGAGGCTGAGGCGGGCGGATCACCTGATGTCAGGAGTTTGAGACCAACCTGGCCAACATGGTGAAACCCTGTCTCTACTAAAAATACAAAAAATTAGCCAGGCATGGTGGCACACACCTGTACAGGCAGGAGAATTGCTTGAGCCCTGGAGGCGGAGGTTGCAGTGAGCCGAGATTGTGCTCCAGCCTGGGCAGCAGAGTGAGATTCTATCTCAAAGCAGCTAGTGACAAAAGACCATATGTTATATGACTCCATTTACACGAAATGTCCAGAATAAGCAAATCAGTAGAGAGTAGATGTATGGTTGCCAGGGGCAGCAAGAAAGAGGAAATGGGAAATGACTACTAATGGATATGGCGTTTCCTTTTGGTATGATGAAAGTATTCTGGAATTGACAGTGGTAATGATTGTGTAACCTTGTGAATACACTAAAGACCACTAAATTATACACTTTAAAATGGTGATTGTTATGGTATATAAGCTCAGTATATAAGAAAAGTAACATTGTATGGCTTTCACATCTTCATATTTTTTAAATATTCATTCAGCCCCACTCATTTACATTATCCCTGGCTCTCCTTACATTAGAGCTTGCAAAACCCAACTTTGGATTTAGAACATAATGGTGTAATTTATTTCAAGGTTCATATAATTTTAGTTTTAATTTGGATAACATAATGAATTAAACAGCTGTGTTGTGTTCATTCTGCCTGTTTACTATTTCTGAATTTCTCTCTTCCACTATTTGTCATCTTCTCTCCTTCCTACTCTAAGCCACCATCACCGCCTAGCCAGCCACCTAGACCACTACTGATCTGTTACTATTATTACTGGCCCCTCATCTACTTTCTTTCCCAGGTAATTTTTCACACAGTGGCTACAGTACTTTCTAATACCATTTCCCTTTCTAAATTCTTCTGGTTTTTTTCCTATTGTTTTTTGGATAAGGCCTTACAAGCCTAGCCTAATCTCACCCTGCCTTTTTCTCTCATCTGCCTCTTGGATTACTGCTTTCTCCGTTACACTTTTCTCAAAATTATAAGCTCCTCCTGTTTCTCTTGAGTTCTGTTCCATTGTGTATGTTATTCCTCTGTAGCACACACTCCTCCCCATCTCCCTGGTCTCAAATTGTAAAATGTCACTTCTTCAAGCCAGCCTTTTTGATCCCTAAGAGTCAGTTTTATTCTCCTTGAAATGTTTTCATAATACCTTGAACTGCTCTTGTTTTAGTACTTATTACATATTTTTTAAATGATTTGTGTAATTATCTGTTTTCTCTGCAAGACCATAAACTGTGTCATGTTGTTCACTACCTCCTAAGCCTATGCCCGGGACTTCGTAAGCAAGCAATAAATATTTCATAAATGGAATTATATATTCATTAGTAAATGTCATCCTTGTTTTTATCCTTAAGGGAGGAAGAAAGGGAAGATTTTGATACTAGCACTGAGAGCAAAGACACAGAGCAAAAGGAATTAGATCAAGATATGGTCACGGAAGATGAAGATGACCCAGGATCACATAAAAGAGGCAGAAGGGGTAATACTGAAATTCCTTAAGAGCATTCTTGTTTGTTTGTTTTTAACTGATAAAGCACTTTATTAATTCAGCTCCTCTGAAATATATTGATTGCTTTCGTTCGTGATTCCAGGCTGTGTTTTTTTTTTTTTAAATGCCCACCTCATAGCTGTGATGAGTTGTAAAATGTGTTATGAAGTCCTATTAGTACATTTATGATTGGGTCATTATTTACACATCATCTATACTTAAGAAAAAAGAGATAATATTCCTATGTCTTTAATAGGACAGTTTCTGATAACTTTAACTTTTGGTTAGTCAGCAAGTTGCATTGAATTTATTTACTACTTTATTTGGGCCAAATAGAAATTTGCATTCTATAATGTACTCATTCAGCATGCATTGGATGCCTCCTATATACTAGAGATATAAAGATCAATAATGCTTATAATTTGTATCATATTGATGAAAGTGGAACTCTCTCCTACCTTAAAATTATTTCATAAATTGCTAGATCAAAGCGAATACATCTTTTAAAAGCTGTTAATACAAATTTCTTTTGAGGATCCTTAACCAACCTTATTTAATGACTATCAAAAGAAATCCTTAAGTTAATTCTGTGCCTGTAATTTGGATGGGATCTTTTTCTGTATTTTTTTCTAAATGGTTACTCTAAGTAGATGGAAAATTTCCTTTATCATGGAAGCTGTATTGTCTGATTACAATGCAATTGATTTCAAAATCTAAAGCAAACCTAATATGATTAGAGTTTTAAAACAGACTTCTAAATATTGGGTCAAAAGATAAACTATAATGGAAACTAAAAAATATTTAAAATGAATCAAACTAAAGATTACTGAATATTAACACTTGTTGAATACAGTCCCTCTACTTAGGGGAAAATGTATACCTTTAATACATATTAGAAAAGAAGAAACACAAACTCAGCTAGACATTTATTTAAGAAGATGGTGGGAGAAAAAGAATAATCCCCCTAAGTCTGAAGGAAATAATACATCAGAGTAGAAATTAATAGAAAATAAAAATATAGTAGGGCCAGGTGCAGTGGCTCACACCTGTAATCCCAGCACTCTGGGAGGCCAAGATAGGTGGATTGCTTAAGCCCAGGAGTTCAAAATCGGCCTTGGCAACATGGTGAAACCCCATCACTACAAAAAGTACCCAAAAAGCAAGCTGGGCATGGTGGCATGCACCTGTAGTCCCAGCTACTCAGTAGGCTAAGGTGGGAGGGTCGCTTGAGCCTGGGAGATCAAGGCTGCAGTGAGCCCTGATTGTGCCACTGCACTCCAACCTGGGCAACAGAGGAAGACCCTTTCTTAAAAAAATAAAAATGTAGTAAAGAACAGTAACAAATCTAAAAGCGTGTTCTTCTGAGAAAGACAAACGAGACAAACCTTTGTTGAAACTGATTTTTATAAAGATGGCGATCATAATAAAGTTAGGACTGAAAGGGAGCAACATTAACTATGGATAGAGTAGAAACTTAAAGATGAGGAGATAATACACAATTTTTTGATGCATTTGAAAATATATGCAAAAATAAAATCCTAGAAAAATACAAATTATCAAAATGGATTTATGAAGAAATTTGTTAATGTAGATGGTCTTAAACGATTAAAGAACTTGAATCAGTACTAAAATCTTTCTGCAGAGAAAACATCAGTCCTAGAGAACTTTATAGGTGAATTCTGCCAAATTTTTAAAAAAGCAGATAATTCCAGTCTTACACAAACTCTTTCAAGCAAAAGAAATAGAATGAAAAAATACTTCCCAACTATCAAAGCAATTTGACAGCAACTGAAACAACAGAGAAATTTAATTCCAACATATTTTCATAGTCAAGGCAGATTATCAGGGGTCCAAGCTCTTTCTGTCTTGTTGGTACTGCCATCCTTAGGGTTTTGCTGCCATTCTCATGTTCCAAAATGATTTATCACCATGTCTGCATTCTAGCTAGTTGGAAGTGGGAAGGAGGAAAGGGAAGCACAGTCCAGAGGGTACACACAATGCTTCTGATCCCATCTCTTTGAACAAAAGTTTTTTGTTTGGTTGTGCCTACTCTGGGAAATGTTGTCCTTCTTTTGGGTTGCTAAGTGCCCAGCTGAAAACTAGTGGTTCTGTTACCTTCAACCAGTGGTTAGTAAATAACAGTTTGTATGCCAAATCTGGCCGGCCTCATTTTTGTTGTTGTTGTTTTTTGAGGTGGAGTCTCGCTCTGTCACCCAGGCTGGGGTGCAGTGGTGCCATCTCGGCTCACTGCAACCTCCACCTTCTGGGTTCAAGCGATTCTTCTGCCTCAGCCTCCCGAGTAGCTGGGATTATAGGTGCATGTCACCACACCTGGTTGATTTTTGTATTTTTAGTAGTGATGTGTTTTGTCATGTTGGCCAGGCTGGTTTCAAACTCCTGCCCTCAAGTGATCCAGCCACCTCGGCCTCCCAAAGTGTTGGGATTACAGATGTGAGCCACTGTGCCCGACCCGGCCCTGCCCTGCCCTGTTTTTGTATAACTCATAAGCTAAAAAGGCTTTTCCCCCTTTTTTGGAGACAGAGTCTCACTCTATCCCCCAGGCTGGAGTATAGTGGCATGATCTTGGCTCACTGCAACCTCCACCTCCTGGGTTCAAGCGATTCTCATGCCTCCGCCTCCTGAGTAGCTGGGATTACAAGTGCTTGCTATCACACCCAGCTAATTTCTGTATTTTTAGTAGAGATGGGATTTCACCATGTTGGCCAGGCTGGTCAAGAACTCCTGACGTCAGGTGATCCGCCCACCTTGGCCTCCCAAAGTTCTGGGATTTACAGGCGTGAGCCACTGCGCCGGCTGGATTTTTACAATTTAAATGACTGGAAAAAAGAAGAATGATACTTTGTGATAAGTGAAAATTATATGAAATTCAGATTTCACTGTCCATAAATAGTTATATTGAACCACAGCCATGCTGATTGTCTACATGTTGCCTGTGATTGCTTTGGGGCCACAACAGTGGAATTGAATAGCTGTGAAGACCAAAAGATCCACAAAGACAAATATTTATAAGCTGGTCTTCTCCAGAAGTAGTTTGCTGTTATTCCTCCCTTAGAGGAAGGACTGGGATGACTACTGGAGGATAACTAACATACTCTACTGCACTCTCCAGTATGGAAATTACAGATTTTTTGTGCCACTTTAGATTTAAGTATATTGATTTCTTAATAACATAGAGTATTAGTCTGCTTGGGCTGCCATAACGAAATACCACACACTGGGGTGCCTTAAACAACAGAAATTTCAGAAATTTGTTTTCTCACAGTTCTGGAGTCTGGAAGTCCAAGATCAAGCAGGGTTAGTGTCTGAAGAGGCTTTTTCTTGGCTTGCAGACAGTGCCTTCTTGATATATCCTTACATGGCTTTTTCTCTGTTTTTTTTTTTTTTTTTTTGAGACGGAGTCTCGCTCTGCCGCCCAGGCTGGAGTGCAGTGGCCGGATCAGCTCACTGCAAGCTCCGCCTCCCGGGTTCACGCCATTCTCCCGCCTCAGCCTCCCGAGTAGCTGGGACTACAGGCGCCCACCACCGCGCCCGGCTAGTTTTTTGTATTTTTTAGTAGAGACGGGGTTTCACCATGTTAGCCAGGATGGTCTCGATCTCCTTACCTCGTGATCCGCCCGTCTCGGCCTCCCAAAGTGCTGGGATTACAGGCTTGAGCCACCGCGCCCGGCGGCTTTTTCTCTGTGCATGTCAGAGAACAAGATCTCTCGTGTCTCTTGTTCTTTTAAGAACATCAATCATGTTGGATTAGGGCCCCACCTTTATGATCTTAATTACCTCCTTAAAAGTTCTATCTCCAAATACAGTCACATTGGAGGTTAGGGCTTCAACATATGAACTTGGGTTGTGGAGAGGGGACACAGTTTAGTCTATAACACCTAATAACTTGGGGTAACTTTGTATCTCATATTTTTCTAATGGAAACTTGAAATATGATGATGATGATGAAACATTTTAACTACAGGGAAAAGAGGACAAAATGGATTTAAAGAATTTACAAGGCAAGAAGAGATCAACTGTGTGACAAGAGAGCCTCTTACTGCTGAAGAGGATGAAGCATTAAAACAGGAACACCAACGAAAAGAGAAAGAGCTCTTAGAAAAAATCCAGAGTGCCATAGCCTGTACCAATATCTTTCCCCTGGGTCGTGACCGCATGTATAGACGATACTGGATTTTCCCTTCTATTCCTGGACTCTTTATTGAAGAGGATTATTCTGGTCTTACTGAAGACATGCTGTTGCCTAGACCTTCATCATTTCAGAATAATGTACAGTCTCAAGATCCTCAGGTATCCACTAAAACTGGAGAGCCTTTGATGTCTGAATCTACCTCCAACATTGAGCAAGGTCCACGTGACCATTCTGTGCAGCTGCCAAAACCAGTGCATAAGCCAAATCGGTGGTGCTTTTACAGTTCTTGTGAACAGCTAGACCAGCTTATTGAAGCTCTTAATTCTAGAGGACATAGAGAAAGTGCCTTAAAAGAAACTTTGTTACAAGAGAAAAGCAGAATATGTGCACAGCTAGCCCGTTTTTCTGAAGAGAAATTTCATTTTTCAGGTAAATTTTCAATGAAAATTGTTTTTACTTTTTTTTCCTCCCCCTAATCTCTGGTCATTCAGGATTAAGCATTTTTTCAAGCTATTAGATATACATTTACAGCACCTTATCTTTGATTTAGGGCTATCCTTTTAGTTTGCAAGTTAGAGTTTGGGAATGTATTTCTTTATAGAAACAAGATTATCTAAATTCCACTGGGTTCTATTTGAATTATGAGGAACACATCTATGGTATAACAAAATACATATTCTCCCTGATCTCCTTATTCCTTGGTCAGTAGACTCTGAAATCCAAGAATAGACTCTAAGGCTGCCATCAGTTTTGGACAGATTATGGTGAGTGAGGTTACTCATTAAGGGTTTTGGCTGAGAGTCCAGGGAGAAGTTCCACTAATGGTCACTTCTTTGGAGCTTGGCTGCAAGGGCAGGTCGGATAGTAGCATTTCCTGCTTGATGGTTTGTCCACTGATGACAAATAAGAAAAAGCAGTAAGGCATTTTTATATGTGAGTTTTTATATTAATAAATGAGATTCTCTAGGTAAAGAATTGCTTACTTGTTTCCTGTGGGGGAGAAAATAGAGCTAAAAACATTTTAAATTAAATCAAAATTTAAAAAACAATTGCTTAAATTTAGGGGCATGTTACCATGACCACTTCAGTTTTTTTCAGGATTAAAAACTGTAGATCACAATTCTTGGGGTGTTTTGTTTGTTTGTTTGTTTTGAGACAGAATTTCGTTTTTGTTGCCCAGGCTGTTGGGCTCACTGCAATCTCTGCCTGCTGGGTTCAAGTGTGTTCTCCTGTCTCAGCCTCTCAAGTAGCTGGGATAACAGACGCCTGCCACCACGCCCAGCTAATTTTTTGTATTTTTAGTAGAGATGGGGTTTCACCATGTTGGCCAGGCTGGTCTCGAACTCCTGACCTCACAGGTGATCCACCCGCCTTGGTCTCCCAAAGTGCTGGGATTACAGGCGTGAGCCACTGCACCTGGCCAGTGTTGAGCATCTTTTACATGTGCTCATTGGCCATTTGTATATCTTCCTTAAATAGCTATTCAGATCCTTTGCCCATTTTAAAATTGGGTTGTCTTTTTATTGTGCTGTAAGAGTTCTTTATATATTCTGGATACAAGGGCTTTAATTATTTATTTAGAGAGAGAGTCTCGCTCTGTTGCCCAGGCTGGATTGCAGTGGCATATCATAGTTCACTGCAGACTCAAACTCCTGGGCTCAAGCAATCCTGCCTCAGCCTCCTGAGTAGCCGTACAAGGGCTTTATAAGATAAATGATATTCATTCATTTGTGGCACTTGAGGATTTACAAAGCACTTTTATATCCATTATTTCAAGATCATAACAGCCACATGGAGTAATGTAGTTTTTAATAAGAAAATCGTAATAAAAGTATTTACTGTTTCAGACAAACCTCAGCCTGATAGCAAACCAACATACAGTCGGGGAAGATCTTCCAATGCATATGATCCATCTCAAATGTGTGCAGAAAAGCAACTTGAACTAAGGCTGAGAGATTTTCTTTTAGATATTGAAGATAGAATCTACCAAGGAACATTAGGAGCAATTAAGGTTTGTACTTGTTCCCATTTTTAGTTTGTCTAACCTACTTGGTCCAGAATTTTGGTCATATTTGTTAATTATATGGCATAGACAAGGCATATGTGTTTTGAATAAACACCAGAGAATGATAAACTTTTTATGAAAACTTGTTTATTCCCCTGCATCAAAATATTTTTTCTGATATTTTCATCAGATGTTGAAATGTGTAAGGATATTTTCTTCTTCCTTGACTAGCCCCTGCCTTCTCCGCTGAGTCTGGTTGATTGGTTCGTTTCTTTGTTACCTTTTAAAAATCTGTAATTCATGGCTTATAATGTATTCTGTTCATGCCTTGGCCATCATCTATCACTTTTTTGCTGCTATCAAGTGACCAATCTTAGAACTGTTCATGATTTATTTATACAGAAAGTAAGGTAGTATGGTTTTCATCTATGAAGAATATGAATTCCAGTTTGGCCACTTAGTAACCTTATTTTTAGATACCTTTTTGATTCATAATCATTTCTAAAATATCCATGAATTGATTTTATATGCATATTGAACTTCATACCTCTCAGAAACAGTATATTCCATTTTTCATGGTTAGTAAGTTTGAATTTTGTTACAGGTTACAGATCGATATATCTGGAGATCAGCATTAGAAAGTGGACGGTATGAGCTATTAAGTGAGGAAAACAAGGAAAATGGGATAATTAAAACTGTGAATGAAGACGTAGAAGAGATGGAAATTGATGAACAAACAAAGGTCATAGTAAAAGACAGGTACAAAAGGGTTTTTCTAAAGTAACCATTACTTTTCCTTGCCATTTTAAGGGTTTTTTTTTGTTTGTATTTGTTTTTTTAAGTAAATATGTTGCTTTTTCTTATTTTAAAAACTTGTCATGAGGACCTTGATATTTGTAACCACTGGAATGATCATTTTCTAAACCTCAGGATCTCTGTTACTCCACTCTGTACTATTGCAACCAAAAGACAATTCATTTAAATAATGATTATTTCTCAAAAGTTTTTTTTTTTTAATCTTTGAACTTAAGGTTTTATTAATTTTGGAAAGTAATTATACTATCATTCTTCTTTTCTATAGGAAAACTTAGTAAATTCTGGTAGACTTGAGTATTATTTGAGCTAGGCAAGATGGCTGGGGCCTGTAGTCTCAGCTACACGGGAGGCTGAAGCAGGAGGATCACTTGAGGCCAGGAGTTGGAGACCAGCCTGGGCAACATAGTGAGACCCTGTCTCTTTTTTTTTTAATTAGCTGGGCATGGTGGCATGCATTTGGTTTTTGTTGTTGTTGTTTTTTGAGAGACAGAGTCTTGCTCTGTTGCCAGGCTGGAGTAAAGTAGCATAATCTCGGCTCACTGCAACCTCCTACTCCTTGGTTCAAGCAATTCTCCTGCCTCAGCCCCCCAAGTAGCTGGAATTACAGGCACGTGCCACCATGCCCAGCTAATTTTTGTATTTTTAGTAGAGACAGGGTTTCACCACATTGGCCAGGATGATCTTGATCTCCTGACCTCATGATCCACCTGCCTCAGCCTCCCGAAGTGCTGGGATTATAGGCCTGAGCCACCACGCCTGATCAGCATGCACTTGTAGTCCCATCTATTCCATTGTTGTACCCCAGGACTTCAAAGCTGCAGTGAGCTAAAAATGATTGTGCCACTGCACTCCAGCCTGAGCAACAATGAGACCTCATCTCTAATATATGTATTAAATATTATTACTAATCAGAATCTATACCTTATATCTGTAGATACTTTTATTTTTTTCAAGATTATTTTGGATATTATATGCCTTTAAGCAATTTGTCATCTAGAAGGGAACAATGGAGAAACATGAGGCTAGCATTATATTTACTAGAACGGTGTTCTGACAGAAGGTTATACCCAGTGCAAATGAAGTAAATGGGCGGGCTACTTGTGTTAGTGGAACATGGGAGACAGTAAAGGAAGTGCAAGAGGAAGTGACTGCAAAGCTGAGCCCTAAAGTTGAGAAAAATAGGACACTGGGAAGAAAAACCATGTACAAAGGCTTTGAGTGAATGAGTTTGCACTTTAAAATGATCATTTTCGGCCAGGTGCAGTGGCTCACACCTGTAATCCCAGCATTATGGGAGGCCAAGGCGGGTGAATCATGAGGTCAGGCATTCGAGACCAGCCTGGCCAACATAGTGAAACCCTGTCTCTACTAAAAATACAAAAAATTAGCTGAGCATGGTGGCGGGTGCCTGTAATCCCAGCTACTCAGGAGACTGAGGCAGGAGAATGGTGTGAACCTGGGAGGCAGAGCTTGCAGTGAGCTGAGATCATGCCACTGCACTCCAGCCTGGGCAACAGTGTGAGACTCTGTCTCAAAAAAAAAAAAAAAAAGCAAAACGAGAAATAGAGATAAGCTGCCTGAAATACTTAGGCTTTAAGGCCCATCACAATGTCACCTCTCTAAAACCTTTCCTATAAGCCTTCCCTCTTCTCTCTCTCCTTCAAATATTTACCCTTAGTCCTTCTAAATGAATCTCCCTTCCCTACTGTTTACTGCAACTCCTTGAGACTGAGGAAATGATTTTTTTACAATGGTATAAATAAGCATTTGAACCAATGAATGGACTCAAGTTTTACCTAATAGTGTTTTTAAGTACCATAAACTCTGAATTGTTTTAATTGTAGACTTTTGGGGATAAAAACAGAAACTCCAAGTACTGTATCAACGAATGCAAGTACACCACAGTCAGTGAGCAGTGTGGTTCATTATCTGGCAATGGCACTCTTTCAAATAGAGCAGGGCATTGAGCGGCGTTTTCTGAAAGCTCCACTTGGTAAGTATCTGTTTTTATTTCAAAATATTAGTTCTGTTATAAGTAATTTTGAGTTGGCCTTTAATAGAATTTTATTGTCTGACATAATGAAACTGATAAACTAATCTTAAAAACTCGAGATGTTTTCATTTTTAAATGAGTTCTTTTAAGGTGAGATTTATTTTTAAAGTAATACAGTCTTTTGTGAAGAGTTTCACCAAAAGAAAGATTACCAGCTAGGCACAGTGGCTCATGCCGGTAATCTAAACACTTTGGGAGGCTGAGGCGGAATCGCTTGAGCCCAAGAGTTTGAGACCAGCCTGGGCATCATATAGCAAGAACCCCATCTCTACAAAATTTTTTTAAAAAATTAGCTGGGCATCATGGCGTGCACCTGTAGTCCAGAGGCTGGGGTGGGAGGATCCCATGAACCCAGGAATTTGAGGTTACAATGAGCTGTGACCACACCACTGCACTGTAGCCTAGGTGACAGAGTACGACCCTGTCTCTTTAAAAGAAAAAAAAGATCACCAAAACCTATAACTAGCCAGACCTTAAATAATCAAAGATTATGTGTAACTTTTTTTTTCCTGTTATTTGAAAGAGAACCCGAAGTAAGTGACTTAAAAGTTTACCATTTGGGGCATAATTTGATGATAAGAGTCACTGACCCACAT
This sequence comes from Macaca thibetana thibetana, assembly GCF_024542745.1. Lineage (NCBI taxonomy): Eukaryota > Metazoa > Chordata > Mammalia > Primates > Cercopithecidae > Macaca > Macaca thibetana. The sequence goes on from NC_065584.1 coordinate 73,025,951, forward strand.
GCTAAATCAGAAATACTAAGTGTTAAACGGAACACGGGTGAGGAAATGCTCTATAATGTATAGTGAGGAATAATACTATCTGTATCACTTTTTCACAAATTATGAAATTAGTGGGTTTTTAGGGACTAATCTAGGAACCTAATCATTATGTTTTTGGGAAAATATCTGTTTCAGAATTCTAAATCAATGTTTATATAATAACTGTCTCTAATTCCCTGTTGCCTTTTTGAGATGTTTAATTTATAACTCATCATGTTGAGATATTTATATTCTTGTAATGGGATCATGGAAGAAATAACTTTCTTAAACCGTATCTTTTTGGTCTCATTGAAAGAACTACTTGAATTGACTAAAATCCTTAAATAATTGTTTTAGCTGAGAGTGGTGGCTCACGCCTGTAATCCCAGCACTTTGGGAGGCCGAGGCAGGTGGATCACCTGAGGTCAGGAGTTTGAGACCAGCCTAACCAACATGGTGAAACCCCGTCTCTACTAAAAATACAAAATTAGGTGGGTGTGGTGGTACGTGCCTGTAATCCCAGCTACTTGGGACGCTGAGGCAGGAGAATCGCTTGAACCTGGGAGGCAGAGGTTGCAGTGAGCTGAGACTACACCATTGCACTCCAGCCTGGGCAACAAGAGAGAAACTGTCTCAAAAAAATAAAAATATAAAAATAATAATTTTTTGATATCTCATTGAGTATTAGAACAAAGTATTCATAGACAATGCAATCAGAGCAGTTTTGAAATGTGAATATATTTGTAAACTTTTTAAATTGAAGAGTTTGTGGCCAGTATCTCATTAAGTCTATTCACACTTTTGTAAACTGATAATCCTACCATAAGCTTAATAACCCACTGGCCACATTGAAAGTAGCAATTGTAAGAAATAAAATATGTATAATCACAGCTCCCAAAGACAGCAGAGTTGGTATTTGCTATGTCACTTTTATTTCCCAGTCTTCAGCATTTCTTATTTTCTTTCTGATCCTTTATGTACAAGGGATCACTCTGTATTTATTACAACCCCATATTAATACACAATTACCTAAATTAAAATTTCAATTTAAAATTATTTGTAAATCATTCAGCTTTTATAAATGTAAGATATTGTTACTACTAACACTGCGATTCCAAAACAGTAAAAGGATAAGACACAATACTGCTTATTTTCCCACTTCTGAAATTTTCATTAAAGTTTTTTATAAGTCGAAGGGGGGAATATCAAATTAATTGTTTAGTATGTCTGTATTTTCATCTGCACAACTTATTAAATATTTAGACAAACAGGTTAATACTGAGAGTTGTTACAACTTGTCTAGTAGGTTATATGAGAGAGACTGTTCCTTATGCTGGTTTGTATACAGTGGTTTTCAAACATTAATTTCATCCCAAAAGATGGAAAATTATAATTCAAGATCTTAAGAAATAAGTGAAGTAAGAAAAGTTGGTTACTTTGGTAGTGTCAAAGTTAAATATTGGTTGAAGTCAAATGTTGGTCATTTATAATATGGGTGTCTACTGTTGATGCTCCATAAAAAGTTATTAGAATAACTTAAGCCTTTGAAAGGTTTTGCACAGGACAGCAGGAGATGGAGATAGGCTATCTGAAATAAAGTAATCAAGAATATCATTAATTGGGGAGAGAAAAGCAGGTTTTACTTTATGAATATTTGAGATGGATATATATATTGAAATTCTCCATTCACCTGATAATATTTCAGGATAGCAAATTAATCATAGCAAGCATTTTCCCAATTTAGCTTCAGAAATCATTTCAGTTTCTTGAGGAAGCATGTAAGAAATAAAAATTCTACTTATGTTCTACCTTCTCTAATATGTCCCTTTTATTCTAGAGATTAATCATACTGATAAAAGTAGACTTTTCATTTGGGGAAGATAAAATGTTTTAAATGTTTTAGGTAAGATACATGAGGATGTTTTTTAAGATTGATAATTCCGTTATTTTTAAAGTCATACTTATGGTTAAACCCTTAAGCTATAAAAAAAAATCCTCAACTAACTATATCAATTTGAAATTAGGTAACACAGAAATTAATAAGGATCAAAAGGGAGATAGAAAAAAAAAGGACAAGAAAAAGAGAGAGGAAGATCAATCTAGTGTGAGAGATGGTAAATTTTTAACTTTTTAAAGAAATTTATGTTTTGTCTTTTTAAAGAATTATGATTTTACTTTCTCTGTGGCTGAGTACTCATTTGCATATTTAGCTTTTGAAGGAAAACCTTGGATTTGATTTTTTTGGAAGGGAATGGACTTGGGGATAAGCTTAAAATAATATCTTCCTAGTGTTTCCCTTTCTATGTTTCACACCTCAGCTAATCACTCTTCTAAATTGGCATACAGAAAGCTGACACTGGTGAATCTTTGTATACTTAGCTATCAGTGAAAAGAATGAACGGCTATGGAACTTATGTTTACCTGTTTCACATAAAGTATTTATTCACAGCATTTTTTTTCTTTTACTAGCTTGAAGAGACATAGGACAAGAGTTTTTATGTTTTGTCCCCTAGAGAAGCCTGTCCTGGTCACATGGATTACTGTATAGTGGCCATTGAACAGTATGAAGTCTCCTACTATAATATTTGATCACGTGACTGCCAATATTTTATATTAGTAAGCTCCTTTTAATAATTTATTGAGGAATTTATCTGTGCTAGCATAATGAAAAATAAAAGATAAACAAGACATTTTCTGCCCTTTATGGTTGTGTAATCTGGGGGAAAAGCAAGGTTTAAGATAAGGAAACAACAGAAAAATGGAATCAATTGTATATACTGTTTTCTATCCTTGTATCAGTACTATGCAAACACAGAAAAACAGGCACATTCATTATGGACTAGAATAAGAATTGGGCCTTGAGCTACTGCTGGTTTAATTTTCTTAAACCATCTCGTTAATCAAATCCCATAGCATTTCATCAACCTTTTCATTAAAAAGTCATTCAAACTAATTTCCAAGATTCTAAAAGTTCTTATAATTTGTCTTTGTTCCCATTCCTTCACATTGACCTCTGCAACCTTATTCCTTGCCATTACCAATGAGAATATTCTCTGATTTACCCAGGAAGATCATGATCTTTGAACTAGCTATTCTTGCTACCTCATTCCTTGGAGGCCCTGCTCAGGCCAGAACTTTTCATGAAGGCTTACATTTTAAAAACTAAGATAACTAAAACGCTCACAATGAGAGGGGAGAAATAAATCAAATGCATTTAAGTGGACTGTACTCTCCAATTATTATATATACATATTTTTTGAGACCGAGTCTGGTTCTTGTCACCCAGGCTGGAGTGCAATGGCACAATCTGCAATCTCTGCCTTCCAGGTTCAAGCCATTCTCCTGCCTCGGCCTCCAAAGTAGCTGAGATTACAGGCATCTGCAACTACACCTGGCTAATTTTTGTATTTTTAGTACAGATGGGGTTTCACCGTGTTGGCCAGGCTGGTCTCAAACTCCTGGCCTCATGTGATCCACCTGCCTCAGCCTCCCAAAGTGCTGGAATTACAGGTGAGAGCTACCACATCTGGCTCCAATTAAAAGTTAGATACAGTTTTGGATAGTTGACAAGGAAAGTGAAGAAAATAGAAGAAAAGACTGTATTAACATAAAATCTAGCTGGTTTTATATACTGTCTACAAAAGACACACCTAAAACAAAACAACGTAAAGACAGAAAAATATTGATGCTGCATTCTAAGTAATATATTTGTATTTTCCCAACTTCATTAACATCTCAGCTTTGAAGAGCCATTTGACTCATCCATCGTGTTTTTGCCTCAGTTTTTAGTCTCAATCATTTTGAAAAGTTCTAACTGGTTCTTTTTCAAACTGCCTGGTTATTCATATTTTAAACTTCTTAAAACATATTAAACAGTTATTTTATATTCTGTTTCTAATTCTAGTATCTGAAGTCTTTATGAGTTTGATTCTGCTGGCTTTCACTTAGTGTCTTGTTTCCACATGTGCCTTGTGGTTTTGATTAACTCTCATTCCTCAGATTTGATTTGAAAATGTCTTCAGAGAGAATTTGCAAAAAAATTGTACTTGTTTCAGCCATTCACTTGAGGTCACTAGCAACCCTAGACTACTTTAAAATCTTAGCCTATGTTTTTTCAGTGTTAAACCTGTTCAAGGCTTTGCTTGATCCTCAGGGAGATTATGTTCCCTTTCTACCCAACACCAAAGTCCAGGTGAATCAATTTTCTTGCTCTCCATTTTTTTATGTAGCACCTGTTTCCACCCTGACACTTGAAGGGGGTAGCCTTCTGGGGTCCTAGCTTTTTTTTTTTTTTTTTTTTTTTTTTTGAGACGGAGTCTCGCTCTGTCCCCCAGGCTGGAGTGCAGTGGCCGGATCTCAGCTCACTGCAAGCTCCGCCTCCCGGGTTCACGCCATTCTCCTGACTCAGCCTCCCGAGTAGCTGGGACTACAGGCGCCTGCCACCTCGCCCGGCTAGTTTTTTTTTTTTGTATTTTTAGTAGAGACGGGGTTTCACCATGTTGGCCAGGATGGTCTTGATCTCCTGACCTTGTGATCCGCCCGTCTCGGCCTCCCAAAGTGCTGGGATTACAGGCTTGAGCCACCGCGCCCGGCCCGGTCCTAGCTTTTTAGAGAGGGACTAACCACCTAGATGGGCCCTAGTTTTCATGTCCTGTCAATCTCACCCTGCCCAACAGGCAAACAGGAGCTCGAGGTCCATTGGTACTTGACAGGTCTCTTGGTTTTAACTCATTGTGTATTTCTTCACTTTTCCAGCTGTACTAAACATTCCTTGAAGTATAGGGACCATAGAATAGACTAGTTTCATATTTTCTAAAGTGCCGCACATAGGGGGAGCTATACCGTGCACAAATAACGATAGTAATATTAGCATTTACTCTGACAGACACTTCATATGCCTTATGCGTATTATCTCATTTAATGTTTCCAACAACTCTTAGAGGCAGATACTCTCCATGTATTACAGTTGAGGAACCTGAGAGACAGATGGGTTAACGTGCCCAAGTTCATATGGGGGAGCCAGTACTCACCCCAGAGCAGACTGACTCCAAATCCTGCATTTTCTTAACCGTTATGCTACTGCCCAAGAGGTTTTATTTGAGGATAATAGTAGGAAATAATGGTATTATAGAACAAGATTATGTGTGGAGTCTTATATACCTTGCATGTTTTAGGAACAGTAAGGTGGTAACAATATTGAAGATTGAAATGGAAATCACACACCAGTATAAAATGACTATTGATTGATAGCATTTAATCAGATGATTAAATTTTTTAGCCCAGAAGATAAATGGTGATGTTGACTGACAGAAGGTTTCAAATGTTTCTATATAAATATTAGTGCTGAAAAATCCTTTTTGGTAGTATTCACATTGTTTTTACTTACCACAATTTTAAAACTATTTTCTTAGAGATAGAAGATATTTAATTTGGAGAACAGTCCATCTTTTATGAGATGAGGAAGTAACATATTTCATTCAAGTGAATAGTAACTTAGACTTGGAATCATATGTAACCAGTTTTTAAAATTAGATCAAGATTTGATACAAAGACTAGATTGAGAACAAATTGTCTGAATTATTTTTCTCTTTTGCTATTAAAATCCCTTAGCATTTGATTTATGAATTTAAGTAATTCCTTATGTCATAAACGAGATGTGGCTCAGCAAATATTTTCCATGAGATTTTTGTTTTTAATATCAGCATGGTCTTTTTGTTAAGTATCAGAAGAAAAGAAATGTAAAATCTAACCTGTGTTTACCAACTATTTCTAGGAAGATTACTAGGTTTGCCTAAAAATTGTAATCACTTTCCCTTTTCATTTAAGATGCCAGTGACAGTGGGCGTTCTTATAAAACAATTCTGGACCGTTGGAGAGAGTCTCTCCTTTCTTCTGCTAGTCTGTCCCAAGTTTTTCTTCACCTATCCACCTTGGATCGTAGTGTGATTTGGTCTAAATCTATACTGAATGCGCGCTGCAAGATATGTAGAAAGAAAGGCGATGCTGAAAACATGGTTCTTTGTGATGGCTGTGATAGGGGTCATCATACCTACTGTGTTCGACCAAAGCTCAAGGTATTTTTTTCTTCTTATCAGATTAGAAATGAGACATTAAGATTTTGAGCAATAGATGATTAATGATCATTTATGTGATTTGTTCAGACTGTGCCTGAAGGAGATTGGTTTTGTCCAGAATGTCGACCAAAGCAACGTCCTAGAAGACTCTCCTCTAGACAGAGACCATCCTTGGAAAGTGATGAAGATGTGGAAGACAGTATGGGAGGTGAGGATGATGAAGTTGATGGTGATGAAGAAGAAGGTCAAAGTGAGGAGGAAGAGTATGAGGTAGAACAAGATGAAGATGACTCTCAAGAAGAGGAAGAAGTCAGGTAAGTTCTAACATGTAATAAAATGAGTCAGTAGGTCTTAGTTAGACAATTTCTCCACTATTCAAATACAAATGGAATAGTTAGGGTCTGTAACTTAGTTTAAAACTAATACATAGGCTGGGCACGGTGGCTCATGCCTGTAATCCCAGCACTTTAGGAGGCCGAGGCAGGCAGATCACCTAAGGTCAAGAGTTTGAGACCAGCCTGGCCAACATGGTGAAACCCCGTCTCTACTAAAAATAGAAAAATTAGCCAGGGTGTTGGTGGGCACCTGTAATCCCAGCTACTCAGGAGGCTGAGGTAGGAGAACTGCTTGAACCCAGGAGGCGGAGGTTGCAGTGAGCTAACGGATCACGCCATTGCACTCCAGTCTGGGTGACAAGAGCGAGACTCCATCTCAAAACAAACGAAAAAACTAACATATAGTGGCCTGAAGTTACCCTTGCTTTTTATGTATTATAAACATTCAAAAATATTCCCAAGGGAGTATTGATAATTTGGGGAATCTCAGAGTGATAAATGCCAAGAAGCACACTGTATTTTTATACTTCTGCCACCTTAGCACCTGGAAACAGCTTCTATGCTACCATATAACTAAGTATTCTGCAGCTTAGCATGCTGTGTCATTCAGGCCTAGTGAATGACTGTGGAGCCTGGATATTCCTTCTGTGGCAACACTGGGGCAGTCTCCCCTTACTTGAACCTCTGGTTGAGGGCTGAAATAAAGGGATATTTATATCCACAAGGTAGATATACAGGCGTACCTCAAAGATATTGCCGTTTCAGTTGCAGACCACAGCAATAAAGCAAGTTACAAATTTTTTTGGTTTCCCAGGGCATATAAAAATTATGTTTACATTACACTATAGTCTCCTAAGTGTGCAGTAGCACTGTGTCTTACATTTCTATACCTTAATTTAAAAATAATGTATTGCTAAAATATGCTAACAGTCATCTGACAGAGACACAAAAAGTGAGCTCATGCTGTTGGAAAAATTATGCCAATAAACTTGCTTGAGGCAGAATTGCCACAAACCTTCAGTTTGTTTAATAAAAAAAAAAAAAAAAAAAAACTTTATAATTGTAGCATGCAGTGAAGCCCAAAGCACTATATATAATGAGGTGTGCCTATGTCTAACTGGTAGCTATAAGCTAGACATCTACTAGGGGTTTTCTGTCAGCAGGCCTGACCATAGCCAGTCACATCAGGGAAGTCATTGTGCTCCTTGTTCTTATCATCCCCCTCCCCCCGGCTTGTGGTTTTTTAAACATTTGAAACCCATTCTTGTGGAAGCAGGAAAATGAGTATGAAGCAAGGCAACCTAGAACTGTCAAAGTACAAAAGGACCACAGTTGGAGAAGTTAAGATAGAGCCACCACATCTGTTTTAAACAAGGTTTTAAGAAATACCAGCTAGAAGAGCCATCTTTCCTGTAGCTTGTGAAGGCAATATTATGTTAGGCATAAAGATAATAAAGAATGTGGAAAATTCTTGCAAGTACATGGGATAAACTGGAAGTCCAGGTATATGGGGAGAGGGATAATGAGTTAATGGAGGTGTTGCATTCTTTTAATTAAGGACAGTTAAAAGATTAAATATAGTTTTATAGTCAGAATCAGAAGACAACAGAGAGGTTCTTGGCGTGGTATTCAGGAACCACAGGTTCAAGGCCCACTTCATTGACAGCCATTGGCTAAAACTGTAGGTTACTTCAGTATCAATGATAATGAAAAGTGGTAGTCTCCTGTAGCAAAAAGAAACAAAAGAATTTCATTTTAAGATTACTTCATTACTCTTTAAGTTTTCCAACATGATTGACTAAGTCTATTTGTTGGTTCTCCTGAGCATTTTATTACAATTTATCAGAATTTAGGACTTAATTTTCATAATGATGTCCTGAAGTTACCAAGAAGATATCAACTGGGCATGGTGGCTCATGCCTCTAATCCCAGCACTTTGGGAGGCCGAGGCAGGCAGATCGCCTGAGTCCAGGAGTTTGAGACCAGCCTGGGCAACATAGCAAAACCCCATCTCTACAAAAAACTACAAAAATTAGCCAGGCATGGTGGGGCACACCTAGCTACTCAGGAGTCTGAGATGGGAGGAGCACCTGATCACAGGGAGGTCAGGCTGCAGTGAGCTGTGATCGTGCTACTGCACGCCAGCCTGTGTGACAGTGATACTCTGTCTCAAAAAGAAAAGAAACTATAAAATATTCTCTTTGCAGATAATTCTCTTCACATTTCAAAGAAATACATGAAAGCACATTTTAGATTCCCTTGAAAACTTAAAACTTATTGACTCTTTAAGGAATTGAGTCTAGGATAAGTCTCAGTTTATATAGAAAATTTATATAAACTCATTGGCTAAATACAACAAGGAGAATAAAGCTAATCATGTGTTCATTGCTCTGTACAATAATTGTGTTTTCTAACAATATTTATAGCCTACCCAAACGAGGAAGACCACAAGTTAGATTGCCCGTTAAAACAAGAGGGAAACTTAGCTCTTCTTTCTCAAGTCGTGGCCAGCGACAAGAACCTGGAAGATACCCTTCAAGGAGTCAGCAGAGCACACCCAAAACAACTGTTTCTTCTAAAACTGGTAGAAGCCTAAGAAAGATAAGCTCTGCTCCTCCTACAGAAACAAAATCTTTAAGAATTGCCAGTCGTTCTACTCGCCACAGTCATGGCCCACTGCAAGCAGATGTATTTGTGGAATTGCTTAGTCCTCGTAGAAAACGCAGAGGCAGGAAAAGTGCTAATAATACACCAGAAAATAGTCCCAACTTCCCTAACTTCAGAGTCATTGCCACAAAGTCAAGTGAGCAGTCAAGATCTTTAAATGTTGCTTCAAAACTTTCTCTCCAAGAGAGTGAATCCACAAGAAGATGCAGAAAAAGACAATCTCCAGGTATGAAGAAATCTAAACTCTTCCTTCCCTAGAAAGATTGAATAATTTGGAAATACTGAATGTTGAGATACTTTGGATCATTTTTTAAAGTCTGTCACTAAGATACACAAAGTTATTAGGGAACAATCTGACCTGAAGCATAATAGTCATTGAAGGGGCAACTATTTAATGAATAAAGGTAAATTATATTACTAGTGTTTCTACTAGTGAAGCAGGGTAATAAACTTGCAAATGACGTTCTGTTTTTAATGGAGATATTTGGCCAATATTTCACCAGTGTCAGGATACTACATTGTAACACATTTCACTCTCTCCTACCTTTTCCTCCTTCAAAACACACAAACTCAGCATCACCTAGACAAGCTACATCAGATAATTTGGTAAGGTTCCCATCTCAAATACTGAATTTGGGGGAAAGGGAGAGTTGGAAGCAGTAATATTTTTAGGAAGTGATGACCAGCTGTCTTTTTATTTTTTATTTGATTGATTGACAGAGTCTAGCTTTGTTTCCCAGGCTGGAGTGCAGTGGTGTGATTTCGGCTCACTGCAACCTCTGCCTCCTGGGTTCAAGCGATTCTCCTGCCCCAGCCTCCCAAGTAGCAGGATTACAGGTATGCGCCATCACACCCGGCTAATTTTTGTATTTTTAGTAGAGACGGTTGGTTTCGCCATGTTGGCCAGGCTGGTCTTGAACTCCTGACCTCAGGTGATCCACCCGCCTCGGCATCCTAAAGTGCTGGGATTATAGGTGTGAGCCACTGCACCCGGCCTCAGCTGTCTTTTTAATTCTCATTTTTGTTTATAGTAATCATTATTCATAGACTAATCTCTTTATTCATAAAGAGATTCATAATCTCTTCCTTTCCCTTGTTTTTAACGTAAGTGGTAATAAAATTTTGATTTTTTAATTTTATTGTTAATTATGCCAGTCACTCAGGCTGCTGTACAATGGCGCAATCTGAGCTCACTGCAACCTCTGCTTCCCCGGCTCAAGCAGTCCTCCAGCCCCAGCCTCCCAAGTAGCTGGGACTACAAGAATGCACCACCAAGCCTGGCTTTTGTATTCTTTGTAGAGATGGGGTCTCGCCAAGTTGCCCAGGCTGGTCTTGCACTCCTGAGCTCAAAGTTATCTGCCTGCCTTGGCCTCCCAAATGTTGGGATTATAGGTGTGTGCCACCGCACCCAGCCCAGCCCTATTTTTTTTGTTGTTGTTTTTTAAATGAAGTTAAACACAAAAAATGCCACTGTTTCTCAAAAAAAAACCACTGTTCTTCAAAGAATTTTAGATAACGTTATATTGCATTATTCAGATATGCAGCAGGATTAAGGAATTCATTGGTGAAAGAATGGCACGTAATCTGTTAATGCAGTCACCAGATTGTCAAGTTTTTTAGGGGAAGTGTCATAATTTTGCACCAGTCAGGATCTAATTTAGCTTTTCCTATCCCCTTATCTCTTTTGCTTTTCCCCAATTCTCCAAGCTATTTGGAGAAATAATATACTTGAAACATTTTTACTGAAAAAACTAGGAAGAAAATTTTTTTGTTTCCATTGATTTGTGAAATGGCTAAGCCTAGTACTAAAGAGAAATAAAAGGGGAAATGTGTGGATCTACACCGCAAGGAGAGAATTTATACATCTGAATATATATATGGACTATACTACCCTTTCTACCAATGCATATACTTTAGATTTCATTATACTATACCTGTCTTAGGTCTGTGAGAAAGCATTTTGCTTTTAGAACATTATCTAGACATTAAAATTAAGATCTGTGGCTGAGCACAGTGGCTCATACCTATAATCCCAGCACTTTGGGAGGCCAAGGTGGGCGGATAACTTGAGGTCAAGAGTTCGAGACCAGCCTGGCCAACATGGTGAAACCCCATCTCTACTAAAAATACAAAAATTAGCTGGGTGTGGTAGCAGGCACCTGTAATCCCAGCTACTCGAGAGGCTGAAGCAGGAGAATCGCTTGAACCCGGGAGGCAGAGGTTGCAGTGAGCCAAGATCATGCCACTGCACTCCAGCCTGGGCAACAAAGCAAGACTCCATCTCAAAAATAAAATAAAATTAAATTAAATTAAATAAATAAATAAAATTAAGATCTGTAAGAATAATCTTTTACTTTACCAGTGAAAATTGCTTTTCTGTTATGCAAGGTAATTTATATGTAAGCCTAGTTTCTAGATCTGAAGAGGTTACTTTCTGAAGGATATGCTTTAGGAAATACTAGAGAATTGCTTAGTTTCAGTTAACTGTAGCTGAAAAGTATTTTTAATAAAATTGAGTAAAAATCATCCAAAAACTTTGTGTTCTAGATTTTTCTTTTGCATTACACTCTGAAAATCTGTTCCCAATGAATGTGTAATGCAATTGGACATTTTTAAGATCAAAAAGGAAATAATAAATATTTGGTCTGATTTTGGTCAGATTTTCGTGTCTCCCAGAAAATAGTTAACATCTCAGTGTATGGAGCGTCTGTTTTCTGTTGGAATTTGGTATTTATATATCCCGTTTGGCTTGTAGTGAACAAATATTTTGCTTTGTTATCACCTAAAATGTTGTAATTATTTACTCAGAGTCATCGCCTGTGACACTGGGTCGAAGGAGTTCTGGCCGACAGGGAGGAGTTCATGAATTATCTGCTTTTGAACAACTTGTTGTAGAATTGGTACGACATGATGACAGCTGGCCTTTTTTGAAACTTGTTTCTAAAATCCAGGTAATTACTAGACTTGATAAAATGTATTCATGTATATTATCTGATTTAGTCCATGTGACAACTTTGAAGTAGTCAAAACACCTGTTACTCACTGTCTAGTTTTTTTTGTTGTTGTTTTTCTGAGAAGGAGTCTCGCTCTGTCGCCTAGGCTGGAGGGCAGTGGCGTGATCTCGGCTCACTGCAAGCTCTGTCTCCCGGGTTCAAGCGATTCTACTGCCTCAGCCCCCTGAGTAGCTGGGATTACAGGTGCACACCACCACACCTGGCTAATATTTGTATTTTTAGTAGAGACGGGGTTTCACCATGTTGGTCAGTCTGGTCTCGAACTCCTGACCTCGTGATCTGCCCACCTTGGCCTCCCAAGGTGGTGGGATTACAGGCGTGAGCCACTGCACCTGACCATGTCTATTTCTTAGGTGTTTTTAGAGGCAGGGTTTCTGTCACCCAGGCCGGAGTTCAGTGGCATACTTTGATTCGCTGCAGCCTCAACCTCCTGAACTCAAGTGATCCTCCAACTTAGCCACTTGAGTAGTTGGTACTACAGGCACAAGCCACCAGGTCCAGCTTTTTTTTTTTTTTTTTTTTTTCCTTTGAGGCGAAGTCTCGCTCTGTTGCCCAGGCTAGAGTGCATAGAGTGCAGTGGCGTGATCTCAGCTCACTGCAACCTCCGCCTCCCGGGTTCAAGCGATTCTCCTGCCTCAGCCTCCCGAGTAGCTGGGACTACAGGCGCGTGCCACCACGTCCGACTAATTTTTTGTATTTTTGGTAGAGGGGGTTTCACCATGTTGGCCAGGATGGTCTTAATCTCCTGACCTCATGATCCGCCCGCCTCGGCCTCCCAAAGTGCTGGGATTACAGGCGTGAGCCACCGCGCCCAGCCCTGTTTTTTTTTTTTTTTTTTTAAGAGACAGGGTCTCACTTCATTGCCAGACTGGTCTTGAATGTCAGTTCCTATATTGAAAACAATAGAGTTGGCTGGGCGCTGTGACTCATGCCTGTAATCCCAGCACTTTGGGAGGCCGACGTGGGCAAATCACAAGGTCAGGAGATCGAGACCATACTGGCTACCACAGTGAAACCCCATCTTTACTAAAAATACAAAAAAATTAGCCGGGTGTGGTGGCAGGCGCCTGTAGTCCCAGCTACTCAGGAGGCTGAGGCAGGAGAATTACTTGAACTCGGGAGGCAGGGGTTGCAGTGAGCCAAGATAGTGCCATTGCACTCCACACTCCAGCCTCGGCAACAATAGTGAAACTCCATCTCAAAAAAAAAAAAAAAAGAAAAGAAAACAATAGAGTTAGTCAGCTCAGTCCCTTCTAATTTTGTGACTGATTCTTTTTTTTTTTTTTTTTCTGGAGATGAAGTCTTGCTTTTGTCCCCTGGCTGGAGTGCAATGGCGTGATCTCGGCTCAATGCAACCTCCGCTTCCCGGGTTCAAGCGATTCTCTTGCCTCAGCCTCCCGAGTAGCTGGGATTACAGGGGCCTGCCACCATACCCAGCTAATTTTTGTATTTTTATTAGAGACGGGGTTTCACCATGTTGGCCAGGCTGTTCTCGAACTCCTGACCTCAGGTGGTCTGCCCGTCTTGGCCTCCCAAAGTGCTGAGGTTACAGGCATGAGCCAGCGCACCCAGCCTTTTTTTTTTTTTTTTTTTTTTTTGAGATGGAGTCTTGCTCTTGTTGTCCAGTTGGAGTGCAATGACGCGGTCTCGGCTCACTACAACCTCCGCCTTCTGGGTTCAAGCAATTCTCCTGCCTCAGCCTCCCGAGTAGCTGGAATTACAGGCACCTGCCACCACACCTGGCTAATTTTTGTATTTTTAGTAGAGACGGGTTTCACCATGTTGGCCAGGCTGGTCTCGAACTCCTACCCTCAGGTAATCCATGTGTCTCAGCCTCCCAAAGTGCTGGGATTACAGGCGTGAGCCACCATGTAATGAGTCAGCCATGACTGATTCTTTATAAATAATGATGGTGTGTTACAATGACCTCAATGTTTTTGTTCTATGTAATGAATATGAATAGAGTTAATTGAGTACCATTAATCATATTTTTCTTATGTAAAGCAGTGGTTCTCAAACTACTGCATGCATCAGAATCATTTGGAGGGCTTGCTAAAACATAGATTCCTGAGCCCCAGAGTTTTTGATTCATTAGGTCTGGAATGATGTCTGACACTTGGATTTCTGGCAAGTCCCCAGATGATGCTGATGGTCCTGGTCCAGAGAGCACATTTTGAGAAACACTGATATAAAAGGTATTCTGGGCCAGGTGTAGTGGCTCACGCCTGTAATCCCAACAATTTGGGAGGCGAAGGCGGTAGATCATCTAAGGTCAGGAGTCAGCCTTGCCAACATAGCGAAACCCCATCTCTACTAAAAATGCAAAAATTAGCTGAGCATGGTGGTGCATGCCTGTAATCGCAGCTACTCAGGAGGCTGAGGCAGAATCGCTTGAACCCAGGAGGCAGAAGTTGCAGTGAGTCAAGATCACACCATTGCACCCCAGCCTGGGCAAGACTCTGTCTCAAAAAAAAAAAGAAAAAAATAGGTATTCTGGCTGGGTGCATGTGTCACACCTGTAATCTCAACAGTTTGGGGCTGGGCGCAATGGCTCACACCTATAATCCCAGCACTTTGGGAGGCTGAGGCGGGTGGATCACCAGGCCAAGAGATAGAGACCATCCTGGCTAACATGGTGAAACCCCCCATCTCTACTAAAAAAAACAAAAAATTAGCCAGGTGTGGTGGCGGGCACCTATAGTCCAGCTACTTGGGAGGCTGAGGCAGGAGAATGTCATGAACCCGGGAGGTGGAGCTTGCAGTGACCCAAGATTGTGCCACTGCGCTCCAGCCTGGGCGACAGAGTGAGACTCCGTCTCAAAAAAAAAAAAAAAAAAAAACCAGTTTAGGAGGCTGAGGCAGGTGGATCGCTTGAGCCCAGGAGTTTGAGACCAGCCTAACCAACATGGTCAAACCTTGACTCTACAAAAAACACACACACACACACAAAATTAGCTGTGTGTGGTGGTGCATGACTTTAGTCTCAGCTACTTGGGAATCTGAGGCAGGAGGATCACTTGAGCTTGGAAGGTGGAGGTTGCAATGAGCCAAGATACCACCACCACACTCCAGCCTGGGTGACAGGGCAAGACCCTGTCTCCAAAGGAAAAATAAAAAAGATAGGTATTCTTAGGTAACAGTGATGGCGTAATCAAACTGAAGGGATATGAGATGGTGTTGTAGTTAGGTTATATATATATGGCAGAATGTGATCTGTTATATAGCAAAGATAGAACAGTGTTATGGTCCTGTAATAGAAGTTATCATGGTATTACAGAAGTAGAGAGGACAGAGATTGATTTGAGTATTTCAGAGGGACAAAATAATAATTAGAATGCTTTTTAAGGAGAACTATTTGGAACGGGTCATTGAAGAAAGAATTTCAACAGTAAGAAATGGAGTAAGGATGTTTCAGGGAAAAAGGAATATATACTATACGGTAGACACCCAGAAATGAGAATATGGTGAATGGTGGATGGTTTGAATGAGGCTGGGTTAGAAAGTCTCAGACACACAAATGTATTATAAAGGGCCTCACTCACCAGTGTGAGGTAAAGGTTTCTGAATGAAGAAGTGACATCATCAGAATTCTACTTGGAGATTTCTAGAGCAAAAATGAGAAGGATTAATTACTATTGAATAGTATAAAAAAATTAAATCTTAGTTTGACTCGTTTGACTCATTTTGCCTGGGTAATTTTTGTCCTAAATTACACTTTGCTACATACATTTTATTATTACAAATGCAGTAATGCTCATTGAAAAATTTTTTTTTCTTTTGGTCACAGGCGACAATGGTGTGTGTGTGTGTGTATATATATAGAAAGAGATATCTATAGACATACTTATATAGACATATGTGTGTATATATATCTATATATCTACATAGAAGGGAGAGAGCCATGAGCAAGATCATTTTTTCTTTTCACAATAAATTGTTAACATTTTTAATGATATCACATAGGCTTCTACAATATGGTATTTACTGAAAATATATTACATGATTTTAGCAGACCACTAGTATTCAGAGGTTAATATTGAGTTGCTTTTTTAGTGCAAAACTTTTAGTTATTTGAACACTTCTTTCCAGTTAAGTTTTCTGTGTGGAGAGAGATATTTGAATTATTTTACAGGTCCCAGACTACTATGACATCATCAAAAAGCCCATTGCCTTAAATATAATTCGTGAAAAAGTGAATAAATGTGAATATAAAATAGCATGTAAGTAATTTTTCTTTGATATTTATTTTTCTAAGGCATTCTGTTATAGCATCTTTGATACTTATTTTTGTTTAAAGAGGTAGAGGCTGTTTTTCTCTTATTAAAAGGATGTGTCTTGATGCAGTTGTGTAGATGGCATCCCATGAGGTTCCACAAGTACTTATTAGTGTATGTGGGGATGAAAGGTGGATTAGGATCAAGTAAGTTAAAGATATTTTATAGATCTGATCTTACTCAAAGAAGTTCTTTATAATCACATAATGTATATGATCACATAATTGGATAGTTTCAATAAAACAATTTTTAAGTATTTACAGTTAAACAGTTTTAAGCCTCAGTTCTGCTACCTTGTTTCAGAATCTTTTTTCTTTTCTTCTTTTTTTTTTTTTGAGACAGGTCTCACTCTGTTGCCCAGGCTGGAGTGCAGAGGCAAAATTTTGGTTCATTGCAGCCTTGACCCCACAGACTCAAGCTGTCCTCCCACCTCAGCTTCCCAAGTAGCTGGGACCTCAGGTGCAGGCCACCATGCCTCTCCTTTTTTTTTTTTTTTTTTTTTTTTTTTTTTTGAGATGGAGTCTTGCTCTGTGGCCCAGGCTGGAGTGCAGTGGCGCAGTCTAGGCTCACTGCAACCTCTGCCTCCCAGGTTCAAGTGATTCTTCTGCCTCAGTCTCCCGAGTAGCTGGGATTACAGATGCCTGCCACCACGCCTGGCTATTTTTGTATTTTTAGTAGAGATGGGGTTTTACCATGTTGGCCAGGCTGTTGTCGAACTCCTGGACCTCAGGTGATCTGTCTGCCTCGGCCTCCCAAAGTGCTGGGATTACAGGCATGAGCCACTGTGCCTGGCATGCCTGGCTAATTTTTTGTAGAGATGCAGTTTCACTGTCTTGCCCAGGCTGGTCTCGAACTCCTGACCTCAAATGATCCTCCCGCCTCGGCCTCCCAAAGTCCTGGGATTACAGGCTTGAACCACCACAACTGGCTAATTTTTCTATTTTTTGTAGAGATGGGGTTTTGCTATATTGCCCAGGATGGTCTTGAACTCCTGAGCTCAAGTGATCCTCCTGCCTCAGCCTCCCAAGTGCTGGGATTACAGATGTGAGCCACCATGCCTAGCCAGAATCTTCTCTTTCTAAAGAAAAAAGTGGGCTTCCATTTTATTAAGATTTCCAGATATGATACAATAATTATATTTATTGCAATTTATGTAGTTTCATTCTAATCTTTTTTGCTCTCTTTCCCTTTCTAGCTGAGTTTATTGATGATATTGAGTTAATGTTTTCGAACTGCTTTGAATACAACCCTCGTAACACAAGTGAGGCAAAAGCTGGAACTAGACTTCAAGCATTTTTTCATATTCAGGCTCAAAAGCTTGGACTCCACATCACACCCAGTAATGTGGACCAAGTTAGCACACCACCGGCTGCGAAAAAGTCACGAATCTAAGTTTGTCCTTCTAAAGGATATATTTGAAGAAAAACAAATTGTTCATGAAAATGGAACATTAAATCATGCTTTAAAGCAGACATATATGTATAAAGCAATAACAGCTGATCAACCACATGAAAGTGTGGCCTGCACTGTATTCACAGTTTTAATATTAAGCACTCAGGAGAATGTAGGAAAGATGTCCTTTGCTACAGTTTTGTTCAGTATCTAGTAAGTTTGATAGATGTATTGGATACAGTACTGGTTTACAGAGGTTGTTGTACATTTTTGAGATCATTCATGTGTCCAGAGATCTTGGAAAATATTTTTTCACCCATGACTTATTTTGTTATTGATGATTTTTTGTAAAGTTGTGGTATTAAGGGAGAGTTATCTACATGGATGAGTCTTCTGCTATAACACAGTTTAGAAAAGGTGTTTATGTCTTAATTGTTTAATGAGTACATTCTTTCAACACTATACATGAATGAATCCAATCTCATATCCTT
Organism: Macaca thibetana thibetana; assembly: GCF_024542745.1. Classification (NCBI taxonomy): domain Eukaryota; kingdom Metazoa; phylum Chordata; class Mammalia; order Primates; family Cercopithecidae; genus Macaca; species Macaca thibetana. The sequence goes on from NC_065584.1 coordinate 73,044,216, forward strand.
GAAGTGCTGTACCAGTGCTGGCTGCAGGTATTAAGTCCAAGTTTGTTAACGAGATATTTATTTAGTATTGAAAGTAATTTGTGAATTTGTTTTGTATTTATAAAATTTGTACCTGGAAAATGTTCCTTAATGTTTTAAACCTTTTACTGTGTTTTTATTCCTCTAACTTCCTTAATGATCAATCAAAAAAAGTAACACCCTCCCTTTTCCCTGACAGTTCTTTCAGCTTTACAGAACTGTATTATAAGTTTCTATGTACAACTTTTTAACTGTACAAATAAAATAACATTTTTTCAAGAAATCTAGAATTCTGTAATCTTTACAATCAGATTTGGACTTTTGCACGTGATACAAACAGACGATAGGAACCAACGTTTTGTTGTACCTGAGTCTCTATAGCAGTAATTTGCTGCTTTTTCTGCCCAAACCCTTGAGGAGTCAGATCCAGCTCATCAAAAACAGTAGCATGATGTGCATGGATTCTCATTAAAAAGAGGAGAGAAAGTTTGGAATACACTTACGTAGTTGAGAAACACTCTGGAAATTGAAGTTTTTATGCATATATACACATAAAAGGAGATATTTCTTAGGTTTGGAAGACATACAGGGGCTTCAGTTTTGTAGCCTACTTTTCCTTTTGAGGATGCAAAAGGCAGGTGTCTTCCCTATTCTCTAGGACTTTTTGGTAGGCGGGAGAGAGAACCTTCCCTCTGTTTCCTTAAAATCCTGAGGATACTGCATTATTATTTAATTAATTTACGTGGAAGTGTATCCATCTTTCTCATGTAGTTTGAGATTATCAGTTTTCTAGATTCTTCACATGAATATATCTACAACTGTAACTTTTGGTATATTTGTATAATTTTATATGCCATAATTAAATTTCTTAGAAAATTTTACTTAGGGCCGGGCGCGGTGGCTCAAGCCTGTAATCCCAGCACTTTGGGAGGCCGAGACGGGCGGATCACGAGGTCAGGAGATCGAGACCATCCTGGCTAACACGGTGAAACCCCGTCTCTACTAAAAAATACAAAAAACTAGCCGGGCGAGGTGGCGGGCGCCTGTAGTCCCAGCTACTTGGGAGGCTGAGGCAGGAGAATGGCGTGAACCCGGGAGGCGGAGCTTGCAGTGAGCCGAGATCCGGCCACTGCACTCCAGCCTGGGTGACAGAGCAAGACTCCGTCTCAAAAAAAAAAGAAAAAGAAAAAGAAAATTTTACTTAATAGCATTTAAATATCAAGACAATTCTGAAAATACAATTACATTTTAATAGTAAATTATCTGATTACTTAATATTCTTCATTTTTTTAAAATAAAATTTTAACTTTTTTAGAATAGAGACAGGGTCTTGCTGTGTTGCCCAGACTAGTCTTGAACTCCTGAGCTCAAAGTGATCTGCCTGCCTTGAACTCCCAAAGTGCTGGGATTACAGGTGTGAGCCACTGTGCCCGGTCAATATTCTTCATTTTTTAATGTTAATAACAAGCAATTTTTATGTTAGCTTTTCTTCTACACAATTAACACTAAGGAACTATTTCTTTTTTTTTTTTTTTTGAGATGGAGTCTCGCGCTGTCACCCAGGCTGGAGTGCAGTGGCCGGATCTCAGCTCACTGCAAGCTCCGCCTCCCGGGTTCACGCCATTCTCCTGCCTCAGCCTCCCGAGTAGCTGGGACTACAGGCGTCCGCCACCTCGCCCGGCTAGTTTTTTGTATTTTTTTTTTAGTAGAGACGGGGTTTCACCATGTTAACCAGGATGGTCTCGATCTCCTGACCTCGTGATCCGCCCGTCTTGGCCTCCCAAAGTGCTGGGATTACAGGCTTGAGCCACCGCGCCCGGCCTAAGGAACTATTTCTGACCAACTATGAAATTATTCAATCTGCAAGTCAAAATTTGCAATTTATTTACCATTTCTCAGACTGAGTTAAAATAAGACATTACCTTAATTTTTTTTTTTTTCTTTTGTTTTTTTTTTCTTTGAGATGGGGTCTTGGCTGCGTTGCCCAGGCTGGAGTGCAGTGGCATGATCTTGGCTCACTGCAACCTCCACCTCCTGGGTTCAAGTGATTCTCCTGCCTCAGCCTCCCGAGTGGCTGGGATTACAGCCATGTGCCACCACATCCAGCTAATTTTTTGTATTTTTAGTAGAGACAGGGTTTCACCATATTGACCAGGCTGATCTCGAACTCCTGACCTCAAGTGATCCACCGGCCTCGGCCTCCCAAAGTGCTGGATTAGAGGCATGAGCCACTGCACCTCGTCTCAACTTATTTGTAAAATTCTTTTCCCCATCACCTACAATGGGATTTATCTTGTCCTGCATGATCTGACACCGTTCTGCAGGCCTCATCTATCACCTTGCACCATATCACCTATGTATTAGTTCCTGCACACTGGACTCTATTGTTTCTGGATATTGGGACTCTTGTAAGACTACGCCCTCTGACTTGCTGTGCTTTCTGCCTGAAATGTCTTTCTACCTCCACTTCACCAGGAGGAAGCAAATAACCTAAAAACCTGTTAAAAACACCCAGAAGAGAGTTTCTGTTTGAGATGATGAACAGTCCTGGAAATGGACAGTGATGATAGTTGCACAACAATGTATACTTAATGCCAACGAATTGTACACTTTAAGATGATTAAATCACACCTGTAATCCCAGCACTTTGGGAGGCTGAGGCAGGAAAATCGCTTCAGCCCAGGAGTTTGAGATCAGCCTGGGCTATATGGCAAAACCCTGTCTCTGCAAAAAATTAGCCCAGTGTGGTGCACACCTGTGGTCCCAGCTATGCAGGAGGCAGAGGTGGGAGAATTGCTTGAGCCTGGGAGGCTGAAGCTACAGTGAGCAGTGATAGTGCCACTGTACCCCAGCCTGGGCAACAGAGCAAGACCCTATCTCAAAAAAAAATTTTAAAAAAGATAATTACAGTGGTAAATGTATTGATTTATTTATGAAACAGGGTCTTACTCTGTTGCCCAGGCTGGAGTGCAGTGGCTCAATTATAGCTCACTACAGCCTCAAAACTCCTGAGTTCAAACAATCTTCCTGCCTCAGTCTCCCCATTAACTAGGACTAAAGTGCATGCCACCATGCCCAGCTAATTTTAAAATTTTTTGTAGAGATGAAATCTTGCTATGTTGCCCAGGCTGCTCTTGAACTCCTGCCTTCAAGCTGTCCTCCCACCTCAGTCTTCCAAAGTTCTGGGAGTATAGGCATGAATCACCATGCCCAGCCTAAATTAAATTTTTTTTTTTTTAATTGAGACAAAGTTTCGTTCTTGTCCCCCAGGCTGGAGTGCAATGGCGCGATCTCGGCTTACTGCAACCTCCGCCTCCCAGGTTCAAGCAGTTCTCTTACCTCAGCCTCCCAAGTAGCTGGGATTACAGGCGCCCACCACCATGCCCAGCTAATTTTTGTATTTTTAGTAGACACATGATTTCACCATGTTTGCCAGGCTGGTCTCAAACTCCTGACCTCAGCTGATCTGCCCGCCTCAGCCCCACAAAGTGCTGGGGTTACAGGCATGAGTCACCGTGCCCAGCCTAAATTGTTTAAATACCTAGAAATGCTAAGTAAAATACTACAAGCATCTTATCTGATTAAATTCATAGCTAAGTGCACTTGAGAGACAAACTATTCTAGTAGTCACATGAGCTGAAGCCGATGCTCTCCTGGTTGTGGAGTGGCAGGTGCCACAGCCCATTAAGGGGTGATAGTCTCAACATTCCAGGGACTTAGGTTTTAAAACCTGTGTGGAGACAGGAGATAGGCCCTGGGACTCACTCATATCAGGATTGAACTGAAAACCCACATAAAACTGGAACCCACGTAGGAGTATACCTTTATTGAAAATGTGTGCTGGAAAAAAATCTGCCAATATGTAGTCCAAAAACCTAGGAGAAAATCTGCTTTAAAAAGTGGTCCTGGCTACTCTGGGCTCACTGCAAATTAAAAAAAAAAAACACGTGGTCCCAGGTCAGGGTGCGGTGGCTCACGCCTGTAATCCCAGCACTAGGAGGCCGAGGCAGGCAGATCACCTGAGGTCAGGAGTTCAAGACCAGCCTGGCCAACATGGCGAAACCCCATCTCTTATTATACAGAATTAGCCAGGTGTGGTGGCACATGCCTGTGTAATCCCAGCTACTTGAACCGAAGAGGCAGAGGTTGCAGTGAGCCGAAATCGCACCACACCACTCCAGCCTGGGTGACAGAGCAAGACTCCATCTCAAAAAAAAATTTAAATAAGTGGTCTTTAGACAGACTTTCACTTCTGGTAAGACAAAGTAGGCATCTTCTCTCCTATTCCTCCCACTCAGTATAACTAAAAACCCTGGACGTTCTATATAAAACAAAAATAAGACTGAAAGGTGACAATAAGTCAAACTGACTAAAGGACCTTGGGACCAGAGGAAAGACAGTGGTAAGTTCCCTAAGTTTTCTTTTTGACTCATATATCAGACTTGATGCTAAAGAAGGGGCAACTTAAAAAAGCCAAGTGGCACAGACAAAGTGTAAAGCCACAACAAAAGCCTCGCTAGCCAAAGACCTAGGACAGGGGCAGCCTAAGAAGACAGAAAACCTAGACAAAAACCACTATCCCAGCCACACACCACAAAAAAAAAAAAAAAAAAAAAAAAAAAAAACTGGCTGGCCCTACCCATATCCACACCAACAAAGAACAAGCAGGGAGTCTACCACTTCCATCCTCAGAAGCATAAAATGAGGCAGTACAGTGCACCCACTGGGGTGGTGTCAGAGAAGGAAGGAACAAGAAAGGCCAAGTAAGGAACCAGGCCTTTCATCCCTGCTGGCAGAAATGAGACACCCCCAATCCCTCCCAGTGTCAGTACAGACCGTCTGGAGGGCTGATTCTCACAACTGCCCACCAACAGCAAGGATCACCCCCTTTCTGGTGTCAAGGAGGCTGACAGGAGAACTTGGACTTCTACTTGTATCTGGCAGTCACAAGGAAGCAACCCGGCTTTCTTTGCCAGAATGCTGTCAGAGCAAGCCAGGTAAAACTAGGTTTAAATAAGATATAGTCTGATCATGGGCTGGGCATGGTGGCTCATGAGTGTAATCCCAGCACTTTGGGAGGCCAAAGTGGGCCAAACCCAGGAGTTCGAGACCAGCCTGGGCAATATGGCAAAACCCTGTCTCTACAAAAAATACAAAAATTAGCTGGGCATGCTGGCACACGCCTGTGGTCCCAGCTACTCGGGAGGCTGAGGTAGGAGAATCGCTTGAGCATGGGAGGTGGGGGTTGCAGTGAGCCAAGAGCAAGCCACTGCACTCCAGCCTGAATGACAGATTGAGACCCAGACATTTTCATATTTTTCATGTTGTTATAGACTGTTTTTTTTTGCAACAAAAAATAAAAGGCTCATAACAATATAAAAATGTCTGCATTTCAATAAAAAATCATTCATACCTGGCATAAACCCGGGAGGCGGAGCTTGCAGTGAGCTGAGATCCGGCCACTGCACTCCAGCCTGGGCGACAGAGCAAGACTCTGTCTCAAAAAAAAAAAAATCATTCATACCAAGAACCAAGATATCAAACTGAATGAAAAAAAAATGCCAACACCAAAATGACATGTTAGAATAATTTGACAAAGATTTTAAAGCAGCCATGATGAAAATGTTTCAATGAGCAATTATGAACATCCCTGAAACAAATAAAGTAGCTTCAGTGTACTAGTTTCCTATTGCTGCCATGACAAATCACCACAAATTCACCAGCTTAATGCAGATTTGTTAGCTGTAGGTTAGAAGTCTGACATGGGTCCTAACTGGGCTAAATCAATTTGTCCACAAGGCTGTTACTTTCTAGAGACCCTAAGGGAGAATCTATTTCCTCACTCCTTCCAGCTCCTACCCACGTTCCTTGGCATGTGGCCCTCTTCCTCCATCTTCAAAGCCAGCAACATTACATCTCTGTGCCTTTCTGTCGCATCTTCCTCTAACCACAAGCAGGAAAGGTTCTCTATTTTAAGGACCCATGTAATTAGATTGCACCCACCAGGCAATCCAAGCTAATCTCCCTGTTCAAATCCTCAAGCACATTTTTAAAGTTTCTTTTGCCACACAGAGTAACATATTCGCAGTTCCAGGGATTATGACATGGATATCTTTGGAGGGCCATTCTGCCTACCGCATTCAGCAAAGAAATGCAAAGTCTCAGAATACAGAAGATATGAAGAAGAACCAAATGGAAAATTTAGGGCACAATAACCAAAAAAAAAAAAAAAAAAATCTCAGTGGATGGACTCAACAGGAGAATGGAGGAGAGAGAGGAAAGAAGCAGTAAACTAGAAAGTGGAACAATACATATTACCCAATCTGAGCAACAGAACAAACAAATTGTACAAAATTGAACAGGACCTTAGGGAACTATAACAAAGAAAACTAACATTCATGTCATCAGAGCTGCCGAAGGAGAGGAGAAAAAAGGTGGGACTAAAAAAGCCCTCAAAGAAATGACTCAAAATTCCCCAAGAGACAACCCACAGATTCAAGAAGCTGAGCAAACTCTGAAAAGGATAAACCCAAAGAAATCCATGCCAAGAATTATAATTAATTTTCTGAAAACTAAAGACAAAAAAATCTTGAAAATAGCCAGCATAAAATAAGTGACATTCTACCTATAAGGAGAAATCAATCAGAACACAGTAGAAAATGGTGGGAGAAAGAAATGACACAGTATTTTTCAGGAACAAACTGTTCAAGTTTTGTTCAAGAACAAAACTGTCAACCAGGTGCGGTGGCTCATGCCTGTAATCCCAGCACTTTAGGAGGCCGAGGCGGGTGGATCACTTGAGGTCAGGAGTTCAAGACCAGCCTGGCCAACATGGTGAAACCCCATCTCTACTCAAACTACAAAAATTAGCCGAGCACGGTGGCATGCACCTGTAATCCCAGCTACTCAGGAGGCTGAGGCAGGAGAATCACTTGAACGCAGAGGCAGAGGTTGCAGTGAGCCAAGATTACACTATTGCACTCCAGCCTGGGCAACAAGAGTGAGACTCTTTCTCCAAAAAGAAAAGAAAAAAAAAAGGCCAGGCGCGGGGGTTCCCGCCTGTAATCCCAGCACTTTGGGAGGCCAAAGTGAGCGGATCACAAGGTCAGGAGATCGAGACCATCCTGGCTACATGGTGAAAACCCGTCTCTACTAAAAATACAAAAATTAGCCGGGAGTGGTGGCGGGCACCTGTAGTCCCAGCTATTCGGGAGGCTGAGGCAGGAAAATGGTGTGAACCCAGGAAGCGGAGGTTGCAGTGAGCCGAGATCATGCCACTGCACTCCAACCCGGGCCACAGAGCGAGACTGTCTCAAAAAACAAAAATAAAAAAGAAGTTATCTAGGCTGGGTGGAGTGGCTCACACCTCTAATCTCAGCACTTTAGGAGGCTGAGGTAGGAGGATCATTTGAGCTCGGGAGTTCGAGATCAGCCTGGGAAATATGGTGAAACACTGTCTCTACAAAAAATACAAAAATTAGCCAGGAGTGGTGGCTTACGCCTGTGGCCCCAGCTACTTGGGAGGCTGAAGCAGAAGTATCACTTGAACCCAGGAAGTGGTGGTTGCAATAAGCTGAGATCCAGTCATTGCACTCCAACCTGCACACTAGACAGAGACCCTGTCTCAAAAAAAAAAAAAAAAAAAAAGAGATTGGCCAAGAACTATGAGTTGTGGGTAGGGAGGGCTGAATAAATAGAGTGCAGAGGATTTTTTTTTTTTTTTTAAATACAGGGTCTCACTCTGTCACCAGGCTGGAATGCAGTGGCACAATCTCAGCTCGCTGCAGCCTCAACCTCCCCAAATTTAAGTGACCCTCCCACCTCAGTCTCCTGAGTAGCTAGGACCACAGGCACACAGCACCATGTCTTGCTAGTTTTTGTATTTTTGGTAGAGATGGGGTTTCACCACGTTACCCAGGCTAGTCTCAAAATCCCCAGCTCAAGCGACCCACCCCCCTCGGCCTCCCAAAGTGCTGGAATTATAGGCGTAAGCAATGATGGCACTCAGCCAAGAATGTTAATCTGAGGTGTGCATGCATTTAGGGCCACAAAACATATGAAGCAAAAGCTGATAGAACTGAAAGGAGAAATAGACAAACCTACAATTACAGATGGAGACTTCAACACTTCCCTCTTAACAATGACTAGAACAACTAGGCAGAAAATCAGCAATGATATAAAAGAACTAAACAATAACATCAACCAGTAACATTTAGGTTTAGAAACCCTTCCACCCAACAACAGAACACAATTTCTTTTCAAGTTCCCACAGAACATACACCAAGATAGATCATATCCTGGGCCATAAAACAAACCTTAAATTTAAAAGAACTGAAATTTTGTAAAATGTAATCTATGGCCACAATGAAATCAAACTAGAAATCAATAATGGAAACATAGCAGGATAATCGCCAAACTAAACAAAATACTTTTGGATAATATGTGGGTCAAAGAGGAGATTAAAAAAAAAAAAAAGAGAGAGAGAGAGAAAAAAAGAATACAATAAACAGAATGAAAAAATAGATATCTTTTTCCCCAAGCTATACGCTTCTTCCTTAATACTCTTCCTCTATTTCATTTCAGCTTTTTTCACTCTAAAGTCTAAACTAACTAGGTCAGAGTCTTCAAAGTCTTGCATTTGTTTAACTTACTGACTGGCATAATAATACTATCTCAGCATAAACTATGGTAAAGGTTCCACCAGTTCAGGCCATTTTTGACAACTTCTTGGAGGGAAATGGGCAAACCACAAATCAAAAGAACACCTGCATCTGAAAATCCATCCTGTATAATAATAGGAGGCAAGAGATCTGTAACTAAAGCTAGTTAGAAGTTGATGGATTCACTATGAACAATTTGGCTACAACTAGTAGAATTACAGAAAGCATGTAGAGTTCACATGTTAGAAATCCTAGCAGATCAAAGACTCTTAGTTTGAACTCTTTCTTAATAGAGCTAAAAATGTATGTCACTCGGCCAGGCATGGTGGCTCACGCCTGTAACTCCAGTACTTTGGGAGGCTGAGGCAGGAGGATCACGAGGTCAGGAGTTCGAGACCAGCCTGGCCAACATGGTGAAACCCCGTCTCTACTAAAAATACAAAAATTAGCTGGGCATGGTGGTACGCACCTGTAATCCCAGGAGGCTGAGACAGGAGAACTGCTTGAACCTGGGAGGCGGAGGTTGCAGGGAGTCGAGATCGCGCCACTGTACTCCAACCTGGGTGACAGAGCAAGACCCTGTCTTGAAAAAAAAAAAAAAAAAAGTGAAGACCATGGGAAAGGCGCAGTATCTATGCTGGAGTGCAGTGTTCCTCACGGCACAGTCCCTTAGTGCTTCCCTTGGCTAGGGGAGGGAGTTCCCTGACTCCTTGTGCTTCCAGGGTAAGGCGACACCCTAGTCTGCTTTGGCTCACCCTCTGGGGGCTGCACCCACTGTCCAACCAGTCCCAGTGAGATGAACCAGATACCTCAGGTGGAAATGCAGAAATCACCCGTCTTCCGCAACGACCTCGCTGGGAGCTGCAGACTGCAGCTGTTCCTATTTGGCCATCTTGCCAGCAATCTCCTTAAGAAACTCACTCAAAACCGTACAACTACATGGAAACTGAACAACTTGCTCCTGAATGACTACTGGGTAAACAACAAAATTAAGGCAGAAATAAATAAGTTCTTTGAAACCAATGAGAACAAAGACACAATGTACCAGAATCTCTGGGACACATCTAAAGCAATGTTTACAGGGAAATTTATAGCATTAAATGCCCACAAGAGAAAGTAGGAAAGATCTGAAATCGACACCCTAACATCACAATTAAAAGAACTAGACAGCTTTCAGCTTTTGGCTCAGAGGAGGCCAAGGTGCAACTTTCTTCGGTCGTCCCGAATCCGCGTTCATCCGACACCAGCTGCCTCCACCATGCCGCCGAAGTTCGACCCCAGTGAGATCAAAGTCGTATACCTGAGGTGCACCAGAGGCGAAGTCAGTGCCACTTCTGCCCTGGCCCCCAAGATCGGCCCTCGGGGTCTGTCTCCAAAAAAGGATGGTGATGACATTGCCAAGGCAACGGGTGACTGGAAGGGCCTGAGGATTACAGTGAAACTGACCATTCAGAACAGACAGGCCCAGATTGAAGTGGTGCCTTCTGCCTCTGCCCTGATCATCAAAGCTCTCAATGAACAACCAAGAGACAGAAAGAAACAGAAGAACATTAAACACAGTGGTAATATCACTTATGATGAGACTGTCAACATTGCTCGACAGATGTGGCACCGATCCTTAGCCAGAGAACTCTCTGGAACCATTAAAGAGATCCTGGGGACTGCCCAGTCCGTGGGCTGTAATGCTGATGGCCGCCACCCTCATGACATCATAGATGACATCAACAGTGGTGCTATGGAATGCGCAGCCAGTTAAGCACAAAGGAAAATACTTCAACAAAGGATCATTTGACAACTGGTGAAAAAAAAAAGAACTAGAGAAGCAAGAGCAAACAAATTCAAAAGCTAGAAAAGCTAGCAGAAGACAAGAAATAACTAAGATCAGAGCAGAACTGAAGGAGATAGAGACATGAAAAACCCTCCAAAAAAATCAATGAATCCAGGAGCTGGTTTTTTGAACAGATCAACAAAATAGATAGACCACTAGCCAGACTAATAAAGAAGAAAAGAGAGAAGAATCAAATAGATGCAATAAAAAATGATAAAGGGGATATCACCACTGATCCCACAGAAATACAAACTACCATCAGAGAATACTATAAACACCTCTACGTGAATAAACTAGAAAATCTAGAAGAAATGGATAAATTCCTGGACGCATACACCCTACCAAGTCTAAACAAAGAAGTTGTTGAATCCCTGAATAGACCAACAACAAGTTCTGAAATTGAGGCAGTAGCTAATAGCCTACCAACCAAAAAAAGTCCAGGACCACATGGATTCACAGCCGAATTCTACCAGAGGTACAAAGAGGAGCTGGTACCATTCCTTCTGAAACTATTCCAATCAATAGAAAAAGAGGGAATCCTCTCTAACTCATTTTATGAGGCCAGCATCATCCTGATACCAAAGCCTGGCAGAGACACAATAAAAAAAGAAAATTTCATGCCAATATCCCTGATGAACATTGATGTGAAAATCCTCAATAAAATCCTGGCAAGCCGAATCCAGCAGCACATCAAAAAGCTTATCCAGCATGATCAAGGTGGCTTCATCCCTGGGATGCAAGGCAACTTCAGCAGTCTCAGGATACAAAATCAATGTGCAAAAATCACAAGCATTCCTATACACCAATAATAAACAGAGAGCCAAATCATGAGTGAACTCTCATTCACAATTGCTACAAAGAGAAAAAAATACCCAGGAATACAACTTACAAGGGGGAGAACTACAAACCACTACTCAAGGAAATAAGAGAGGACACAAACAAATGGAAAAACATTTCATGCTCATGGATAGGAAGAATTGATGTTGTGAAAATGGCCATACTGCCACAAGTAATTTATAGATTCAATGCTATCCCCATCAAGCTACCACTGACTTTCTTCACAGAATTAGAAAAAACTACTTTAAATCTCATATGGAACTGAAAAAAAGAGACTGCATAGCCATGACAATCCTAAGCAAAAAGAACAAAGCTAGAGGCATCACGCTACCTGACTTCAAACTATATTACAAGACTACAGTAACCCAAATAGCATGGTACTGGTACCAAAACAGATATATAGACCAATGGAACAGAACAGAGGCCTCAGAAATAACACCACACATCTACAACCATCTGATCTTTGACAAACCTGACAAAAACAGCACTGGGGAAAGGATTCCCTACTTAATAAATGGTGCTGGGAAAACTGGCTAGCCATATGCAGAAAACTGAAACTGGACCCCTTCCTTACACCTTATACAAAAATTAACTCAAGATGGATTAAAGTCTTAAACGTAAGACCTAAAGGCACGGTGGCTCACACCTGTAATCGCAGCACTTTGGGAGGCTGAGGTGGGCAGATCACGAGGTCAGGAGTTAGAGACCAGTCTGGCCAACACAGTGAAACCCTGTCTCTACTAAAAATACACAAAAAATTAGCCGGGTGTGGTGGTGTGCACCTGTAATCCCAGCTACTCAGGAGGCTGAGGCAGGAGAATCGCGTGAATCTGGGAGGTGGAGGTTGCAGTGAGCCAAGATCATGCCACTGCACTCCAGCCTGGGCGACAGAATAAGACTCCATCTCAAAAAAAAAAAAAAAAAAAAAAAAAAAAAAAAAAGACCTAAAAGCATAAAAACCCTAGTAAAAAAAACCTAGGCAATAGCATTCAGGACACAGGAATGGGCAAAGACTTCATGACTAAAACACCAAAAGCAATGGCAACAAAAGCCAAAATTGACAAATGGAATCTAATTAAACTAAAGGGCTTCCACACAGCAAAAGAAACTATCATCAGAGTGAACAGGCAACCTACAGAATGGAAGAAAATTTTTGCAATCTATCCATCTGACAAAGGGTTAATATTCAGACTCTATGAAGAAGTTAGCCAAATTTACAAGAAAAAAAATCAAACAACCCCATCAAAAAGTGGGCAAAGGATACGGACAGACACTTCTCAAAAGAAGACATGTATGCAGTCAACAAACATGAAAAAAAGTTCCTCATCACTGGTCATTAGAGAAATGCAAATCAAAACCACAATGTGATACCATCTCACGCCAGTTAGAATGGCAATCATTAAAAAGTCAGGAAACAACAGATGCTGGAGAGGATGTGGAGAAATAAGAACACTTTTACTCTGTTGGTGGGAGTGTAAATTGGTTCAACCATTGTGGAAGATGGTGTGGCGATTCCTCAAGGATCTAGAACAAGAAATACCATTTGACCCAGCGATCCCATTACTGGGTATATACCCAAAGGATGAGAAATCATTCCAGTACAAAGTCACATGCACACATATGTTTATTGCAGCACTATTCACAATAGCAAAGATTGGAACCAACCCAAATGCCCGTCAATTATAGACTGGATAAAGAAAATGTGGCACATACACACCATGGAATACTATGCAGTCATAAAAAAGGATGAGTTCATGTCCTTTGCAGGGACATGGATGAAGCTGGAAACCATCATTCTCAGCAAACTAACGCAAGAGCAGAAAACCAAATACTGCATGTTCTCACTCAGAAGTGGAAGTTGAACAATAAGAACACATGAACACAGGGAGGGGAACATCACACACCGGAGCCTGTCGTGGGGTGGGGGGCTGGGGGAGGGATAGCATTAGGAGAAATACCTAACGTAGATGACGGGCTGATGGGTGCAGCAAACCACCATGGCACGTGTATACCTATGTAACAAACCCGCACGTTCTGCACACGTACCCCAGAACTTCGTATAATAAAAATAAAAGTATGTCACTCCACCTCCCAAATTCAGAAGAAGCTCTTAGTCTCTCTAAATGTGTATGTCACTTTGAAGGGAGAAATTCAAAAGCCATAATCTTTTTTCTTTTTTGCAGTGGTTCTTTTTGATTTTCTTATTTTTTAATTGACTAATACAAATTATATGTATATATTACATGATGTATTGAAATGTGTATACAGGGCTGGGTGCAGTGGCTTACACCTGTAATCCCAGCGCTTAGGGAGGCCAAGGTGGGCAGATCACTTGAGGTAAGGAGTTCGAGACTAGCCTGGGCAACTTGGTGAAACCCCATCTCTACTAAAAATATACAAAAGTTAGGCCAGGTTTGGTGGCTCAGGCCTGTAATCCTAGCACTTTGGGAGGTCGAGGCAGGTGGATTGCCTGAGCTCAGGAGTCTGTGACCAGCCTGAGCAACACAGTGAAACCCTGTCTCTACTAAAATACAAAAAATTAGCTGTGCGTGGTGGCATGCACCTGTAATCCCAGTTACTCTGGAGGCTGACACAGGAGAATCACTTGAGTCTGGGAGGTGGAGGTTGCAGTAAGCCCAGATAGCACCACTGCACTCCAGCCTGGGCAACAGAGTGAGACTCCATCTCAAAAAAAAAAAAAAAATACAAATGTCAGCTGCACATGGTAGTACACACCTGTACTCCTAGCTACCCGGGAGGCTGACGTAGAGGAATTGCTTGGACCTGGGAGGCGGAGGTTGCAGTGAGCCAAGATTGTGCCACTACAGTCCAGCCTGGGCAATAGGGTGAGACTCTCTCGAAAAAAAAAAAAAAAGAAAAAGAACGGTCAACCTCACCATTGTAATCAGGGAAGCAAAAATTTAAATCATGGTGAAATGCTGGTCCACACAGGCAAACTGGCAAAAATCACGGTCAAATATTAAGAAGCACTAAAATAATGTGATAAATGGGGACTCGTACCAAATGTCCATAAATGGACAATGAACAAATGGTGGTAATTTCACACAGTGAAATGCTAATTCATACATTATATTTACAAAAGTGAATGTGTGCCAGGCACAGTGGTGCATGCCTGTAGTCCCAGCTACTCAATAGGCTGAGGCAGGAGGATGGCTTGAGCCTAGGAGTTCAAGGCCAGCCTAGTCAATGGACTAAGACCCTTTCTCTTTTCTTCTTTTTTTTTTTTTTTTTTTGGACGGAGTTTCGCTCTTGTTGCCCAGGTTGGAGTGCAACGGCGCGACTGCAGCTCACTGCAACCTCAGCCTCCTGGGTTCAAGCGATTCTCCTGCCTCAGCCTCCCAAGTAGCTGGGATTACAGGTGCGCACCACCATGCCCAGCTAATTTTGTGTTTTTCGTAGAGACAGGATTTCACCATGTTGGCCAGGCTAGTCTAAACTCCTGACCTCAGGTGATGTGCCTGTCTGGGCCTCCCAAAGTGCTGGGATTATAGGTATGAGCCACAGCGCCCATCCCAAGACCCTGTCTTTAAAAAAAAAAAAAAAAAGGTATAGCCAGGCGTGGTGGTGCATGCCTGTAATCCCAGCTACTCGGGAGGCTCAGGCAGGAGGATTGCTCGAACCCAGGAGGTGGAGGGTGCAGTGAGCCGAGATCGTGCCACTGCACTCCAGCCTGGGCAACAAGCAAAACTCCATCTCAAAAAAAAAAAAAAAGTAAATGTAGGTGACTCTTAAGGACTTAATATTGAATGGAAAAAGTGGGTTGCAGGTAATATATGTGTATGTAGAATCTTTAACTACACCAAACAACTGTAGTATTTTCTTTGTTGGCGCTGGGGGGTAGGGGGCTGGTGAGGGGGATGGTGGTAGGGAAACGGTGTCTTGCTCTGTTGCCCAGGCTGGAGTGCAGTGGCGCGTGGTGGGATCTCAGTTCACTGTGGCTTGGACATCCTGGGCCCACAAGATCCTCCCACCTCAGCCTCCCAGGTAGCTGGGACTACAGGCACACACCACCATGTCAGGCTAATTTTTGGATTTTTTATAGGGATGAGGTCTCGCCATATTGCCCAGGCTGGTCTCGAACTCCTGGGCTCAAGTGATCCTCCCACCTTGGTCTTCGAAAGTTCTGGGATTACAGGCGTGAGTCACCATGAATGGCTAGTTTTACATACTGTTTAGGGGCAAAATGCATATGTAATAAATGTTTAGGGACAAAATGCGTATGTAATAGATGTTTAGGGACAAAATACATTTGTAGTAAAAGTGTAAAATCAAGGACAAGAAGATTATATATTTGCCTCTGTGATTAGAGGAGGTACAAAGTGGACTTCAACTGTATCTGTAGTTAAAAAGAAAGCTCACACAAATATGACAAAAAGGAAATATAGAAAGTGCAACTGTACCCCTCTCCATTTCCCATGCAAATATGGAAAAATAGGAGAATACTATGTGCTATCCTATTTCCCGTATGTGCAATATTTCATTAAAAAAAATGTACGTTGTATGCTGATTCAAGCAGCAGGAAAAGATGCATAAAAGTACACATGTGTGTATATTTATGCATGTGTGTATATATACACACACACATAAAAAAATATATACATTTAATACATAAATATATGTATATATACACACATATATAAATGTGTGTGTGTGTGTGTGTGTTGCCAACTGTGGGAAAGCCATTTGCCCAGAAATTAAAAATCAAAATCAGAGAAATTCAACAGACCAAACAGGGCTAACGATTTGGAATAAGTAATGGCAGGTATGGTGTGGAGTTTTTATTAGCTGAAATTTCTAGCAAGCAAATTTGTAAAACATAAGTAAGTCAGTTTAAAAACAAATTTCTTAATTAAAATACTCATAGGAAGAATATACAGCTGGCCTTTGAACAACATGGGTTTGAACCGCGTGGGTCTATCAGACATGGATTTTCTTCTGCCTCTGCCACCCGAGACAGACAGCAAGACCAACACCTCCTCTTTCTCTTCCGGAGCCTATTCAACATGAAGATGAGGAGGATAAACAGCTTTATAATGATCCACTTCCACTTAATACATAGTAAATATATTTTTATCTTCCTTGTGATTTTCTTAATAACATTTTCTTTTTTGTTCTGTTTTTTGAGATGGAGTCTCCCTCTGTTGACCAGGCTGCAATGCAGTGGTGCGATCTCGGCTCACTGCAACCTCCACCTTTTGGGTTCAAGCAATTCTCCCACCTCAGCCTCCCATGTAGCTGGGATTACAGGTACGCACCACCACGCCAGCTAATTTTTGTGTCTTTATTAGAGACAGAATTTCGCCATATTGACCAGGCTGGTCTCAAACTCCTGACCTCAGGTGATCTGCCTGCCTTGGCCTCCCAAAGAGCTGGGATTATAGGCGTAAGCCACTGTGCCCCAGATGATTTTCTTTTTTTTTTTTTTTTTTTTTTTGAGACGGAGTCTGGCTCTGTCACCCAGGCTGGAGTGCAGTGGCGCGATCTCGGCTCACTGCAAGCTCCGCCTCCCGGGTTTACGCCATTCTCCTGCCTCAGCCTCCCGAGTAGCTGGGACTACAGGCGCCCGCCACCTCGCCTGGCTAGTTTTTTGTATTTTTTAGTAGAGACGGGGTTTCACCGTGTTAGCCAGGATGGTCTCGATCTCCTGACCTCGTGATCCGCCCGTCTCGGCCTCCCAAAGTGCTGGGATTACAGGCTTGAGCCACCGCGCCCGGCCAGATGATTTTCTTAATAACATTTTCTATTCCCCAGCTGACTTTATTGTAAGAATACAGTATATAATACATATCACATATAAAAAAAAAAAGTGATAGTTTATGTTGCCAGTACGGCTTCTGGTCCACAGTAGGCTATTAGCAGTTAAGCTTTTGGGGAGTCAAAAGTATTATGTGGATTTCTGAATGTGTGGAGGGCTGATGGTTGATACCCCTAATCCCCATGTTGTTCAAGGGTCAACTGTACTTCAATTCCGAATTCAGTGCAGAAAAACTCTCAGGGCCAGGAAAATGCATTTTGATATAAAATTAAATGGATATTAAGCTCATGCCATAATTAACAACATAACTCTTTTTGCAAGAGTTGATAATATTCACTCCACACTGAACTCTCTAACACACTCTCCCAGGTACTAAAGCCAACAAATAGTTTTCATAATCTTTTTTGCTGGAGAACTAAAGATCCTATTTATGAGTTCACCGAAATCCAAGAAAATTTACAAATCTGGGGAAACAGCTGTGGATTCCTTTATTACTGTGACTCAGTTTCTTGGAATGCAGTTTATCCTTACACTAGTAAGACCGGTTTATAACTGCAGATTACAAAATGGAGTTTGGTCAATGGGTAACTTTGAAGGGATGTCCTGTAACGAGGGAGGCTGCCAAAAATGAGTACCCATTGCGAGCCCTTTGGAAAAATAAGTACAATACACATAGGAAGCCAGTATCTTTGAATGAATGGACTAATAGTCTATATTAAACTATATTCATGAGAAAAGAACACAGGGAACATAGCTCTTTTTTTTTAATCTCATGACATCAGTAGAGCATGTTAAATTAGGTTTAGCCTAAAGCTACCTCCTTCCATATCCTAAGTTTGGGCTAAAGGTTGCTCCATACACAGTGAACTGTAACCTAACTAGATGTGTAAACAGACCACAACCTACTCTTGTGCCAATCACCAAGTCTTAGTCAATCACAGGAGGTCAACTGTTCAAATTGTGTTCAAATAAGACAAACACCGAGCTATAACTAATCCTGCTGTTTCTGTCAGTCATTTCCATTTTCTGTATGTCACTTCCCTTTTCCTGTCCATCAATCTTCAACCATGCATTAGCTCCAGAGTCTCTCTGAACCTATTCTGGTTCAGGGGGCTGCTGAATTCACAAACAGTTCTTTGTTCAATTAAACTGTTAAATTTAATTTGTCTAAGGTTTTTCTTTTAACAAGCCTCATTCATGCTTACGCTCTGAAATTCTTTTTTTTTTTTTTTTTTTTTTTTTTTTTTTTTTTTTTTTTTGAGACGGAGTCTAGCTCTGTTGCCCAGCCCAGGCTGGAGTGCAGTGCCGCGATCTCGGCTCACTGCAAGCTCCGCCTCCCGGGTTCACGCCATTCTCCTGCCTCAGCCTCCCGAGTAGCTGGGACTACAGGCGCCCACAACCGCGCCTGGCTAATTTTTTGTATTTTTAGTAGAGACGGGGTTTCACCGTGGTCTCGATCTCCTGACCTTGTGATCCGCCCGCCTCGGCCTCCCAAAGTGCTGGGATTACAGGCGTGAGCCACCGCGCCCGGCCCTGAAATTCTTAAAAGAGTTCTAAATGTAAATGGACAATCTCTGTGCATCATTTAATACTATAAAAAACCTAGCTTTTTTCTCCCATTTTGTATCATAAAAAGTTTAAAAACTTAAACAAAAACCCTATAGTTCCATCAGCCTAATAAATTGCTTCTAATCCTAGACATAAAGAAGATTCTAGTAGCAAACAGAATATAAATTCTTCTCAATTATACATGAAACATTCTCCAGGATAGACCACATGTTAGTCCACAAAACAAGTCTTACCAAATTTAAGAAGACTGAATCATATTAAGTGTCCCTTCTGACCACATGGTATGAAACTAGAAATCAATAATAGGAGGAAACATGGAAAATTCACAAATATATGGAAATTAAACAACACGCTCCTGAACAACTAATGGGTCAAAGAAGAAATTAAAAGGAAAATTTAAAATGTCTTGAGATAGACAAAAATGGAAACGCAACATATCAAAACTTAAGGGATGCAGCAAAAGCAGTCATGAGAAGAGGGAAGTCTATAGCAACAAATGCCCACGTTTTTAAAAAAAAAAAAAAAAACAGCAGCCCAATGTGATGGCTCCCACCTGTAATTCCAGCACTTTGGGAGGCAGATGCAGGCAGATCACTTGAGGCCAGGAGTTCGAGACCAGCCTGGCCAACACGGTGAAACCTCGTCTCCACTAAATATAGAAAAATTAGCTGGGGTGTAGTGGTGCATGCCTGTAGTCCCACCTACTTGGGAGGTGGAGGCAGAAGAATCGCTTGAACCCAGGAAGCAGAGGTTGCAATGAGCTGAGATCGCACCACTGCAATCCAGCCTGGATGACAGAGCAAGACTCCATCTCAAAAAAAAAAAAAAAAAAAGTGGCCGGGCGCGGTGGCTCAAGCCTGTAATCCCAGCACTTTGGGAGGCCGAGACGGGCGGATCACGAGGTCAGGAGATCGAGACCATCCTGGGTAACACAGTGAAACCCCGTCTCTACTAAAAATACAAAAACTTAGCCGGGCGAGGTGGCAGGCGCCTGTAGTCCCAGCTACTCGGGAGGCTGAGGCAGGAGAATGGCGTGAACCCGGGAGGCGGAGCTTGCAGTGAGCTGAGATCCGGCCACTGCACTCCAGCCTGGGTGACAGAGCGAGACTCCGTCTCAAAAAAAAAAAAAAAAAAAAAAAAAAAGTATGATGTTATCTGTGGGCTTTTCATATATGGCTTTTATTGTGTTGAGGTACATTCCTTTTATGCCTAATTGTTGAGAGTTTTTAATCACAAGAGAATACTGAATTTTGTTAAATGCTTTTTCTGCAACTACTGAGATGATCATGTGGTTTTTGTCCTTCATTTTGTCAATATGGTGTATCACACTTATTGATTTATGTATGTTGAACCATTCTTGTATCACAGGGATAAATCATGCTTGAACATGGTGAAAAAACTTTTTAAAGTGCTGTTGAATTTGGTTTGCTAATGTTTTGTCGAGGATTTCTGCTTGTTTGTTTTGAGACAGAATCTCACTCTGTCACCCAGGCTAGAGTGCAGTGGCACGACTGAGGCTCACTGAAACCTCTGCCTCCCAGGTTCAAGTGATTCTCCTGCCTCAGCCTCCTGAGTAGCTGGGACCACAAGCATGCACCACCACACCTGGCTAATTTTTGTATTTTTAGTAGAGATGGGGTTTCACCATGTTGGCCAGGCTGGTCTCGAACTCCTGACCTCAGGTGATCCACCCACCTTGGCTTCTCAAAGTGCTGGGATTACAGGCGTGAGCCACCACACCCAGCCTGGCTTGTAGGTTTCTTATAGTGTCCTTGTCTGCCTTTGGCATAAGGGCAGTGCTGGCCTTGTAAAATGAGTTTGGAAGTATTCTCTCCTCTTCAATTTTCAGGAAGAGTTTGAGAAGGGTTGATATTAGTTCTTCTTTAAATGTTAGGTATAAGGCCTGGCACGGGAGGCCAAGGAGGGCACTTTGGGAGGCCGAGGCAGGCAGATCACTTGAGGTCAGGGGTTCGAGACCAGCCTAGCCAACATGGTGAAACCCCATCTCTACTAAAAATACAAAAATTAGCCAGGTGTGGTGGTGCACGCCTGTAGTCCTAGCTGCTCGGGAGGCTGAGGCAGGAGAATCACTTGAACCCAGGAGGTGGAGGTTGCAGTGAGCCACGATCATACCACTGTACTCCAACCCGGGCAACAGAGCAAGACTCTGTCTCAAAAAAAAAAAAAAACATACAAATATCAGTAGCATTTCTATACACTAAAACCTATCTGAAAGAGAAATTAATAGGAAAACAATCCCATTTACAATACCACCAAAAAAAAAAAGTCAGGAGTAAATTTAACCAAAGAGATGAAAGACCTGTATACTGAGGACAATAAAAGATTGATAAAGAAACTGAAGATAAAAATAAATGGAATGATATCCTATGTTCATGGATTAGAAGAATATTGTTAAAATGTCTACACTACCCAAGAAAGCTACAGATTCTGTGTAATCTCAAGTTCCAATGCCAGTTTTCACAGAAATAGAAGAAAAAAATTCTAAAATTCAAGTGGAACCACAAAAGACCCCAAACAGCCAAAGCAATCTTGAGCCAAAAAAAAAAAAAAAAAGCTGGAGGCATTATATTCCCTGAGTTCAAAACATGTTATAAAGTTGTTGTAACAGAATGGTACTGGCATAAAAACACTCACACTGGAACAGGAGCACAGAAATAAACTCAACTATTTATGGTTAATTGATATTTTACAAAGGTACCAAGAACACACAATGGGGAAAGGACAGTTTCTTTATAAATTTTGGTAAATTGGATATCCACATGCAGAAAACTGCAACTGGACCCTTATCTCACACCACATACAAAAATCAACTCAAAGCCAGGTGCAGCGGCTCACACCTGTAATCCTAGCACTTTAGGAGGCCGAGTGGGCAGATCTCTTGAGCCCAGGAATTTGAGACCAGCCCGGGCAACATGGCAAAACCATCTCTACAAAAAATAAAAAAAATTAGCAGGGTGTGGTGGTGTGCACCTGTAATCCCAGCTATTTGTGGGGATGAGGCAGGAGGACTGCTTGAACCTGGGAGGTTGAGGATGCAGTGAGCTGTGATTCTACCACTGTACTACAGCCTGGACAACAGTGAAACCCTGTCTCAAAAAAAAAATAATAATAATACAACTCAAGATGGATTAAAGACTTAAACATAGGCCGGGCGCGGTGGCTCAAGCCTGTAATCCCAGCACTTTGGGAGGCCGAGGCGGGTGGATCACGAGGTCAGGAGATCGAGACCATCCTGGCTAACATGGTGAAACCCCGTCTCTACTAAAAATACAAAAAACTAGCCGGGCGTGGTGGCGGGCGCCTGTAGTCCCAGCTACTCGGAGGCTGAGGTGGGAGAATGGCGTGAACCCGGGAGGTAGAGCTTGCAGTGAGCCGAAATCGCGCCACTGCACTCCAGCCTGGGCGACAGAGCGAGACTCCGTCTCAAAAAAAAAAAAAAAAGACTTAAACATAAGACTTGAAACTGTAAAACTACTAGAAAAAAAACATAGAAGAAAAGCTCCAGCATATTGGTCTGGGCAATGATTTCTTGAATAGGCCTTCAAAAGTATAAGCAACAAAAGCAAAAATAGACAAAATGGCTCATATCAAACTAAAAAGCTTCTGCACAGCAAAGGAAACTTTTAACAGAGTGCAGAGACAACCCAAGGATTGGGAAAAAATATTTTCAAACCATACATTTATAAAGGGGCTAGGCCAGGCCCAGTGGCTCACACCTCTAATCCCAGCACTTTGGAAGGGTGAGGTAGGCACACAACTTGAGGGCAGGAGTTTGAGACCAGCCTGGCCAACATGGTGAAACCCTGTCTCTACTAAAATTACAAACATTAGCCAGGCATAGCAGTGCACATCTGTAATCCCAGTTACACGGGAGGCTGAGGCAGGAGAATCACTTGAACCCAGGAGGCGAAGATTGCAGTGAGCAACTGCGCTCAAACCTAGGTGACAGAGTGAGACTTCGTCTCAAAAAAGAAAAAAAAAAAGAAGAAGAAGAAAGAGGAAGAAAAAGAAAAGGGTCTAATATCCAAAATATATAAGGAACTCAATTCAATACCAAGATAACAAATAACCCAATTAATAAATGGGCAAAGGACCTGAAGAGACGTGAATCAAAAGAAGATATAAAAATGGCCAATAGATGTTTGAAAAACATGCTCAACATCTCTAAGCATAGGGAAATGCAAATAAAATCATGAGATATCACCTCACACCTGTCAGAAGGGCTACATCGAGGTTCCTCAAAACAATAAAAATAGATTTACCTTATTATCCAGTAATCCCACTTCTGGGTATATATCCAATGGAATTGAAAGCAGTATGTTGAAGACATATCTGCACTTCCATGTTCATTTCAGCATTATTCACAACAGCCAAGAGACAGAAGCCAACCTAAGTGTCCATCAACAAATGAGTGGCTAAATAAAATGTGGTGCATATATACACAAAAGAATACTATTTAACCTCAAAAGAGAAGGAAATTGTGTCATTTGCAACAATATAGATGAACCTGGAGGACATTATGTTAAGTGAAATAAGCCAGACACAGAAAAACAAATATTGTATGATCTTATTTATATGTGGAATCTAAAAAAGTTGATCTCATAAAAACAAACTAAAAAAATGATTACCAGAGGTGGGGTGGGTGGGTGAAGGGAATGGGGATAAAGGAGATGATGATCAAAGGGTACAAAGTTTCAGCTAGACTGGAAGAATATGGTTTAATGATATGGATTATATTAATCTCATAAGAGTATTATAAGTTTATTTTCTAATTTTAAAAGATTCAAACGTTTAGTTAGAAATTTTTTTTTTTTTTTTTTGAGATGAAATCTCTGTTGCCTGGGCTGGAGTGCAGTGGGACAATCTCAGCTCACTGCAACCACTACCTCCTGAGTTCAAGCTGTTCTCCTGCCTCAGCCTCCCGAGTAGCTGAGATTACAGGCATGTGCCACCATGCTTGGCTAATTTTTGTATTTTCAGTAGAAACGGGGTTTTGTCATGTTGGCCAGGCTGGTCTTGAACTCCTGACTTCAAGTGATCTACCCACCTCGGCTTCCCAAAGTGCTGGGATTACAGGCGTGAGCCACTGTGCCTCGCCAGAAATGTTTAAATAATACGAACTGCCACAGACTAGAAGATAATAGGATGGCCGGGCGCGGTGGCTCACGCCTGTAATCCCAGCACTTTGGGAGGCCGAGGCGGGCAGATCACAAGGTCAGGAGATCGAGACCACGGTGAAACCCCGTCTCTACTAAAAATACAAAAAATTAGCCGGGCGCGGTTGTGGGCGCCTGTAGTCCCAGCTACTCGGGAGGCTGAGGCAGGAGAATGGCGTGAACCCGGGAGGCGGAGCTTGCAGTGAGCCGAGATCGCGCCACTGCACTCCAGCCTGGGCTGGGCGACAGAGCGAGACTCCGTCTCAAAAAAAAAAAAAAAAAAAAAAAAAAAAGATAATAGGATGTTCTTCATTAAAACAACAACAATAATAATATTGAAGCTGAGTGCAGTGACGCTTGGCTCTAGTCTCAGCTACTCGGGAAGCTGAGACAAAAGGATCACTTAAACCCAGGAGTTTGAATCCAGCCTGGGCAAAATAGCAAGACCCTGTTTTATATTGAATATTTATACTACAGTCAGTAAACCTGGATGTAATATAAAGACCTCAGAATTTCAACTGTGGCCTGTCTCAGGTGAAAACTATCTCTAGGACTGAAACTATTCTTTCAGAGATAAAAATGCCTTATGGGAAAAGATACCTGCTTTCTGAGGGAATATAATAAATACAATATCAAGTACTCCATGATTCAGAGCAAATGTCTGTTTTCCGTAGTAAACATTAGACCAACACTTGATTGCTGCCATGGTTTGGATGTGTCCCAACCCAAATCTCATCTTGAATTGTAATAATGCCCACGTGTCAAGGGCTGGGACAAGTGGAGATAACTGAATCATGGGGGGGTGGTTTCCCCCATACTGTTCTCTTGGTAGTGAATACGTCTCACCAAATCCGATGGTTTTATAAGTAGGAGTTCCCCTGTACAAGCTCTCTTGCCTGGCGCCATGTAAGACATCACTTGGCTCCTTATTTGCCTTCAGCCACAATTGTGAGGTCTCCCCAGCCATGTGGAACTCTGAGTTAATTAAACCTCTTTCCTTTATAAATTACCCAGTCTCAGCTATGTCTTTATTAGCAGCGTGAGAACAGACAAATTGCCATTTTGGCATGTTTTAGGGGAGGGAATAGATTTCTCCTTTTGTCTCACACCTCACACACAAATGTTCTTAAAATGTCATTCCTACAGAGGCTTCATTATCAGCACTCCTATTGAAAGACCTTACCCATGACACATTCTAAATTTGGGTGGATTATGATAAAACAGAACTGATTTCACTCAGTACCACATAAAATACGCTCTTTCCTGTCTTTGATCCCCTCCAGCCTCAGGAGCTATCACTTCCCATCTCCTGGTGGGCCTGTCAGGATGAGATTTGGGGAGTGTACCAATCCACCAACTGAGTGAATTAACACCTTATTCTCATGAATAATCTCTATAGCCCTCTACAGTGGGGTCGAAATTAATCACAAAATCTTTCAATATATTTTTATAAACACATGACTAACACATTAAAAAGTTCATAGGTTTTAGACCGGGAGTGATGGCTCACACTTGTTTTTTTTTTGTTGTTGTTTTGTTTTTTTGTTTTTTTTTGAGACGGAGTCTCGCTCTGTCGCCCAGGCTGGAGTGCAGTGGCCGGATCTCAGCTCACTGCAAGCTCCGCCTCCCAGGTTTACGCCATTCTCCTGCCTCAGCCTCCCGAGTAGCTGGGACTACAGGCGCCCGCCACCTCGCCTGGCTAGTTTTTTTATTTGTATTTTTTAGTAGAGACGGGGTTTCACGGTGTTAGCCAGGATGGTCTCGATCTCCTGACCTCGTGATCCGCCCGTCTCGGCCTCCCAGAGTGCTGGGATTACAGGCTTAAGCCACCGCGCCCGGCCCGATGGCTCACACTTGTAATCCCAGCACTCTGGGAGGCCGAGACGGGAGGCTCACAAGGTCAGGAGATGGAGACCATCCTGGCTAACACCGTGAAACCCCGTCTCTACTAAAAAATACAAATAAAAAAACTAGCCAGGCGAGGTGGCGGGCGCCTGTAGTCCCAGCTACTCGGGAGGCTGAGGCAGGAGAATGGCGTGAACCTGGGAGGCCGAGCTTGCAGTGAGCCGAGATCTCACCACTGCACTCCAGCCTGGGCAACACAGCAAGACTCTGTCTCAAAAAAAAAAAAAAAAAAAAAGTTTATAGGTTTTAGAATCAACAAGTCTTGAGTTTAAGATTTTTATGGACATTTATCTTATGGACAAGTTACTTAACTGCCTGAGCCTGTTTCTTCATCTGTAAAAATGGAAATAACAATATTTACCTTGTTATGATTGAATGTGCTCACTTTGAGATTACCTTAGCTGTTCTTTACTTGTTTTTCCTTTTGCACTTTCCACATGATACTGATAAATATACATCTCTCTCTATCCACCTTTCCTATCCATGACAATTTATAATTCCATTTCTGGTTCAAGAGGGCTATAGAATTATTGTTATTGGATATGGATTATAAAATCTATAAATTGAGAAATTATTTTTATGGTCAGGATATATATAAATGGGGGTAGGGAAGACAGAGGAAAAATAATTTACTCTGCTAAACTGCCTAAGTAATGCCAAAGAAGGGCTCTGGCTAAAAATGTTGAGAATAAATTTGGGGCTGAAATTGTGCCCAAAGAAAAAATTATCCTTTAATACAAAATAAATCATCTGTTCAGGTGTCAGTCCCCACCCTGGACAGAGGGCTCAATGGCTAGAACCTTATTTCAGGTAATCATATATCACAACTATCAAGATAGAGCTGCTTACATAAAACAAAGAGTAATTCAAGCCAAGTAACAGTGTCTTGAATGAGACAGAAATTTATCTTTTATACACTGGAAGTTCTGCAAGGAGCGAAAAAAATAAAAATTAAAAAATTTCCTGGCTGGGTGCAGTGGCTCATGCCTGTAATCCCAGCGCTTTGGGAGGCCGAGGCAGGCAGATCACCTGAGGTCAGGAGTTCAAGACCAGCCTGGCCAACATGATGAAATCCCATCTCCACTAAATACAAAAAATTAGCCAGGTGCAGTGGCACATGCCTATAATCCCAGCTACTTGGGAGACTGAGATAGGAGAATTGCTTGAACCCAGGAGGCGAAGGTTGCAGTGAGCTGAGATTGCGCCACTGCACTCCAGCCTGGGCAACAAGAGCGAAACTTTGTCCTCCCCTCCCCACCCGCCAAAAAAAAAAAAAAAAAAAGAAATTTCCCTATCACATTAAAGTCTACAAGAAGGCTGCCCAGGACTGGCATGGTGGCTCCATAATCATCTGAGATCTAGGGTCCCCTCTCTCTTTCTGCTCCATCATCCTAACAACTGACACTGATTCTCAAGATCATCTCATGGTCCAAGAGGGCTGGTGGCCCTCTAACCATCTGTGACACAAGCCAAAAGAAGGAACGACAGAAAGGCAAGAGAGAACACACCTGCCAGCTGAGTCAGCTCTTTTTTTTTTTTTTTTTTTTTTTTTTTTTTTTAAGAGACAGAGTCTCACTCTGTCGCCAAGGCTGGAGTGCAGTGGTGTGATCTCAGCTCACTGCAAGCTCCACCTCCAGGGTTCACGCCATTCTCCTGCCTCAGCCTCCCAAGTAGCTGGGACTACGGGCACCCGCCACCATGCCCGGCTAATTTTTTTTGTATGTTTAGTAGAGACGAGGTTTCACCGTGTTAGCCAGAATGGTCTCAATCTCCTGACCTCGTGATCCACCCACCTTGGCCTCTCGAAGTGCTGGGATTACAAGGGGGAGCCACAGCGCCTGGCCTGAGTCAGCTCCTTTTAAAGCAGCCTCCTGGGAAGTTGACTTGATATTGGTAGAATTAGTCACATAGCCATATCTCTTGTCAGAGAGGAGGAAAAATTCAATCTTTTAGCTGGGGACATAAGCTCCAAATAAAGTGGGGACTGACATTCTTTTACTAAAGTGCAAGGGAAGAATGGACATTGGTGGCCCCGGCAATCTCTGCTATAATGTTTCAAATCCATGTGAGAAAGGCTGGGCAAACTGGCTCATGCCTGCAATCTCAGCACCTTGGGAGCTGAGGTGGGAGGATTGCTTGAGACTAGGAATTTGAGACCAGCTAGGGCAACACAGTGAGACCCCGTCTCTACAAAAAATTAAAAATTAGCCAGGCGTGATGGCATGTACCTGTAGTCCCAACTACTGGGGAGGCTGATGTGGGAGGATTACTTGAGCCCAGGAGAGCAAGGCTGCAGTGAGGTATAATCACACCACTGCATTCCAGCCTGGGCAACAGAGGAAGATGCTGCCTTTAAAAAACAAAAACCATTTGAGAGGATAAAAATTTCAAGCACCTTGGAAAGGAGACAGCTTTGTAGGCCTAGGAAATCTGTTCCATCCTTTCCAACTTTAAGTGACCCCAGGGACATCAGAAAAGTAGTGAGTCCTTCCCACATCCCCCTCACCCTTTTGTAGGCAGTTTGTGGAAGAAGAAATAATTTAAAAGCTTCTTGATTGGTCTCTAACTAGCTGTGGGGCAAAATTATCTGTTAAGGAGAGTATTGAAATTCAAGCCTAAGTAAGACATCGTGATAATTGAACAAATACGTGAAAGAAAAAATCACTTTAGGTAAAATGTCCAGATTTTTAAAATATTGTTTTACTGGAAAATATTAAAGCCTCCACAGCACTCTCCTCTTTTCAAAACCTTTCCAGGCCAGGCATGGCATGGTGGCTTATGCCTGTAATCCCAGTACTCTGGGAGGCGAGGCAGGCAGATCACTGAGTCTGAAGGCCAGCCTGGCAACATAGCGAAACTCTGTTTCTACTAAAAATACAAAAATTAGTCAGGCATGGTGGCACTTATCTGTAATTTCAGCTACTCGGGAGGCTGAGGCAGGAGGATGGCTTGAGCCCAGGAGGAAGAGGTTGCATGCAGTGAGCCAAGATCACACCACTGCACTCCAGCCTGGGTGACAGAGTGAGACCGTGTCAAATAAATAAAACATACATACATATATACCTTTCCAGAACATCCTGTAACCCTTGGAACAAAACCCCAAAATTCTTAACAGTAAAGACTCCCACATTTTCTTGGCTCAAGGTGCTCATAGTGTCTCAGCAGTTTTTTTCAAGGCCCACTCAGGCCAAAAGAAATAACTAACATTTTGGTCTATTAAGTAGTTAGATCCAAACAATAAATATTCATGTCCTAACAACTTAGCATCTACTGGGCACTGCATAACTTTTCAAACCTTAGAACTGTATTGGACACAGCCATCCTCATCTTTTGCTCCACACCGATTTTCCCTTAAGCCTTGCTTTTTATCACAGCAAGGAGGGAAAAACACATCCAAAGGAACGTAACTGGATTTAAAGTGGAAACTAGCTCGAGGTAGTCGTTCCTGTGATGTTCGACAGATGTCGCTGTGTTTCCCTCAAATTTTAAAAATATCCAAGGCATCCTGGTGAGTTTGCTGGGGCACCCCAGGGAGCCTCAAAACACAGTTTGGGACATGGTTTATAAAGCCTTGCATTAACTGGCCCCTGACCATTTCTTCAGCCTTATCTGCCACTGTTCTCCTTGTTCACTACACTCCAGTTCTACTGGCCTTTTATTTTCCCAAAAGAGCCAAGCTCCTTCTTAGTCTTTTTTCATGCTTTGCCTTCATTTGGAGGACTTTTCAACTGGAAAAGCTTTCTTTACTTCTTCTAGTTTATATCAGGGACCCCTGTTATTCTCTCACTAGCCTACAGGCTCCACAAAGGCAGGAACCATGTCTGTTTTCTAGACCATCTTACACTCAGTGTCTAGCACAGTTCCTGGCACATAGTAGAAACTCAAGTGGTTTAAAAACATATGTTTCTGGCCAGGCACAGTGGCTCACGCCTGTAATCCCAGCACTTTGGGAGTCCGAGGCGGGTGGATCGCCTGAGGTCCAGAGTTTGAGACCAGCCTGGCCAACATAGTGAAACTCCGTCTCTACTAAAAATCCAAAATATTAGCTGGGCGTGGTGGTATGCACCTGTAATCCCAGCTTCTTGGGAGGCTGTGGCAGGAGAATTGCTTGAACCCAGGAGACAGAGGTTGCAGTGAGCCAAGATCACGCCACTGCACTCCAGCCTGGGCAACAGAGCGAGACTCCATCTCAAAAATAATTAATTAATTAATTAATTAAAATATATGTTTCCATTGACATTCATTAATAACTTAATCTCCAGATGCATAAGTAATCCAAGTGAAATACAAGAGAAATTCCTTTCTTGTTAGCAGTTCAGTTCATCAATAAGCAATTATAAATCTAAAAATTCATGGCATCTTAGAATGTGATTGCCAGCATACTTACAATGACATTTTAAAAAACAAATTAGAGGACAGGCGCAGTGACTCATGCCTGTAATCCCGGCACTTTAGGAGACCGAGGTGCGTGGATCACCTGAGGCCAGGACTTTGAGACCAACCTGGCCAACATGGTGAAACCCCATCTCAACTAAAAATACTAAAAATATAAAAATTACCCAGATGTGGTGGCACGTGCCTGTAGTCCCAGCTACTCAGGAGGCTGAGGCAGGAGAATCACTTGAGCCCAGGAGGGAGAGGTTGCAGTGAGCCGAGATGCCGCCACTGCACTCCACCCTGGGCAACAGAGTGAGACTCCTTCTCCAAAAATAAAAATAAAAATTAGTCTTTTCAATAAATGGTGCTAGAACAACTGGATATCCATATGCAAAAGAATGAAGTTGGCCCACTACCTGACCATATTAAAAAATTAATGCAAAATAGACTATAGACTTAAATATAAGCACTAAAACTCTAAAACCCTTAATATGTGAGTAAATTTTTATAACCTTAGATTAGGCAATGATTTATTTGATGTAACACCAAAAGCACAAGCAACAGAAGAAAAATTAGATAAACTCCATCAAAATTCAAAACTTTTTAGTTTCAAAGCACACCATTAAGAAAGTGAAAAGACAGTCCACAAAATGGAAAAATTTTTTGCAAATTATATATCCAGTAAGGGACTTGTATCCAGCATATATGACGAACTTTTACAAATGAATAAAAAGACAAATAACTCAATTTAAAAATGGAGCAAAGATAGGAATTTCTCCAAAGAAGATACAAGCAGCACATGAAAAGATGCTCAGTATCATTAGACATTAGGGAAATGCAAATCAAAACCACCATGAGATACCACTTCACAGCCATTAGGATGGCTAAAATAAAAAAGACAGACAATAACAAATGTTGACAAGGATGTGGAGAAATTGAAATCCTCATACACTGGGATTATAAAATGTATGAATGAGATTATAAAATGTATGAATGGGATTATAAAATGGGGCAGCCACTTTGGAAAACAGTTTGAGACCTCTCCAAAATGTTAAAATATAAAGTTACCATATGACCCAGTAATTCTACTGACAGGTATATACCCAAAGAAATGAAAATATCTGTTCACACAAAAATTTGTACATGAATGTTCATGGCAGCATTATTCATAATAGCCAAAAAGTACAAACAACTGAAATGTCCATCAACTGATGAATAAAGGAAGTGTGGTATTTCTATGCAACAGAATATGATTTGATTATAAAAAATGAAGTAGTGATACATGCTACAACTTAGACGAACCTTGAAAACAGGCTAAGTCAGAGAAGCCAGTCACAAAGATCACATATTATAAAATTCCACTCATATAAAATGTCCAGAACAGGGAAATCTGCAAAGATAGTAGACTAATGGTTGCCAGGAGCTCAGAGGAAGACAGAATGTAAAGTGACTGCTAATAGGTATGGGGTTTTCTTTTTGGGGGTGATAAAAAGATTCAAAATTAGATAGTTGTGATGGGATTGCACAATACTAAAAAACATGGAATGGTACACTTAAAAAGGCAAATTTCTTGGTCTATGAGTATCTCAATATACTTATTATTTTAAAAACATTTGAAAAATCATGTCTCCTTCATGATCTGCAGAATAAAGTTCTGACTGTAAGATTGTCTATAAGGCTCATAAGATCTGATACTTCCTACCATTCCTTCTTTATTCCCTCCAAACCCAGAGGCTCCAACAAACTACTTGGGGTTTCTTCTGCTTCACTCGTGCACTGTAGCTTTGTACATTTGGTTCTCTTTGCTTTGAGTACCCTTCCTTCATCTGCCTAGTAAATGCCCACTTGTCCCTTAAGACCGAACTCACTCCACACTGCACTGGTGGCCCTCTTTAGTGCTCACAAGACATTCTGTGCATATGCCATTGTAGCATGCATGGGACTGTTTCATAAATGTCAGCTTCCTTGCTGTGCTCCCACAGGACTGACTTGCTTCAAGGCAGGGACTATGTTATGTTTATCTTTGCATTCCCAACACCCAGCAGAGGTGCTCAATAAATGAAATAAAGGAATTAATGGATGGAATGAATAAACTCTTCATGCGTGTATTCATTTTATGATCTCTCTCCAACTCTTACTCATGTCCCTTAACATATAGTTTTTATATGTTACATTTTTCATGCCTGTATGATTAGCCTGTGGTTTTAAAATCTACAGCTTTTGGCTAGGTGTCACGGCTCATGCCTGTAATCCCAGTATTTTGGGAAGCTGAGGCAGAAGGATCCGTTGAGCCCAGGAGTTCAAGACAAGCCTAGGCAACAGAGGGAGACTCCATCTCTACAAAAAATACGAATATTAGCTAGGCGTGGTAGCACACGCTTGTAGTCCCAGCTACTCAGGAGACTGAGGTGGGAGCATCACCTGAGCCCAGGGACCTCAAGCCTGCAGTAAGCCATGATTGCGCCACTGCACTCCAGCCTGGGTGATGGTAAGACCCCGTCTCAAATAAATAAATAAATAAATTTAAAAAATAAAAACAAAAATAAAATCTACTTTTTTTTTTTTTTTTTAGAGAGTCTCACTCCAGCTGGAGTGCAGTGGCTCAATCTCAGCTTACTGCAGCCTCGACCTCCTGGGTTCAAGCCATCCTCCTGCCTCAGCCCTCCCAAGTAGCTGGAACTATAGGCACGTACCACTACACCCAGTTAATATATATATATATATTTTTTTGTAGAGATGAAGGTCTCACCATGTTGCCCAGGCTGGTCTCGAACTCAAGCAATCCGCCCACCTTGGTCTCCCAAAGTGCTAGGATAACAGGCATGAGCCATCACACCCAGCCAAAATCTACTGCTTTTGTAAAAAAGTAAGTTAAACAAAGGAGTGTTTAATAAATTATTAGCAAGTTTCTTTTATCAGATGATGTTTTATATGGATTGTATAATTTAGGTAACCAGTTGCTATTTACTATCACAATTCAATTACTATCAATGCATTATTAATTAACATTGTGATTGAGGTTTTACAAATAACTGGTGGGTGAATCTGATAAATTGTGTCTGAGTTAATAAGTTGAAGCTGGTATGTATTATACCATTGAAGTCGGTAATTATAGTTTGAGACCATTTTGAACTACATTTCACTAATTATTGCATTTCAATACTGCTACCTTTTCATTACCACTTCATGTGACACAGATTACTGATAAATTCCTTTATTGTGAGGTCATTCTCCTAAATTAGAAAGAACCAGAGACAGGACATGTAAGACCCAAAGTGAGTTTGTGGATCAGAGAGTGAGTCACAGTGATTGGACTCCAAAAAACACCTCCCACTGTGTTTATTTTCTAGGTCTAAATTCAACTTGGATTTAGAAAAATACAGGACTTGACTCCTCATCAGTCTTTTAGCTCAGGCGTGGGTTAGGAAGGATATGTCAGAGTTAGGAAGGCATGTCAGTAAAAAGGTACATTTTGAAGTGGTAGTGTCTTTATGCTTACATTTGTCTTTGTCAGGAAGTGGCTGTGGAAGCTGAGAATGTGATGTCTCTTGACAGGGAGTAGGGCTTACACAGAATTTGTCTGCATAATCTTCCAGATTCATTGTTTTAGATAGTTCTTTCAAACTTTTACACACTACAGAAACTCCATCCACATTGTTTCTCAGGTGTGGTGGCTCACGCCTGTAATTACTGCACTTTAGGAGGCCGAGGCGGGAGGATTGAGCCCAGGAGTTGAGGCCAGGTTGGGCAACATAGTAAGACCCCCATCTCTATAAGTGAGTAAGTAAATAAATACATATGTAATAAAAATAGATTGTTTTTGGAGGAATATATTGTATATATTAAGGAATGATCACCTTTCCAATTTTTTAAAGAATCTTGAGTAAACAAACTTTAGCTGAGCCTTCAGAATCAATGAGGATTGGGACAGCTTCATGACTATTGCCTATGAGTTGATAAAATCACTGCTTTCATCTTCACTCTGCACTGGTGGTAATAATAGCTCCAGGGTTCCTATTTCTGTGCTGGACAAGGGCTTTACATGCATTATCTCTCTTGATCCTCCCCATAATCCTGAGAGGGAAGAGGTCATAGAATCCCTATTTTACACATGATTTGGAAACTGAGCCTTACAGCAGCTAAATCAATGGCCTGAAACTGCACCGCTACTAGTGTCTGAGCTGAGATTGCATTCAGTGGTTGCTCTCACGAAGTTCCTAAAAGTTGTTACTGCCATCCATGTGTGGTCTGGTAAGTGGATAATTATAGCTTAGTTGTTTACAGCACAAAAGTACCTAGTACCAGATTGTTTGGTGTCCTTCTGTCACACCTGTTAATTGTTTGCTTGAGCTTGAAATTGCTCAGAATAGTTGTATGGTAGGCAGAATAATGCAACCCCTCCTCACCAAGATGTTCCTATCCTAACCTCCAAAGTCTTTGAATGTTAACTTATATGACAAAAGGGACTCCGCAGATGTGATTAAGTTAAGGATCTTGAGAGGGGGAATTATCCTAAACTACCAAGTGGGGTACAAGGTAACCATAATGTTCCTTATAAGTGAAAGACGGAGGCAGGAGAGACAGAGTCAGAGGAAATGTGGTGACTGAAGCAGAGGTCAGAGTGATGCAATTGCTGCCTGGGGCCACAGACCAAAGATGATGGGCAGGTGGAGCATGGTAGCTCACACCTGTAATGCCAGCACTTTGGGAGGCCGAGGTAGGTGGATCACAAGGTCAGGAGATCGAGACCATCCTGGCTAACACAGTGAAACCCCATCTCTACTAAAAATACAAAATATTAGCCAGGCATGGTAGCAGATGCCTGTAGTCCCAGCTACTCAGGAGGCTGAGGCAGGGGAATGGCATGAACCCTGGAGGCAGAGCTTGCAGTGAGCCGAGATCGCGCCACTGCACTCCAGCCTGGGTGACAGAGTGAGACTCCATCTCAAAAAAAAAAAAAAAAAAAATTGATGGGCAGCCTCTAGACGTTGGAAAAGGCAAAGGAGTATCCCGCTACAGTCTCTGGGCTTTAGCCCCATCAGGCTTATTTCTGCCAGTTGTGGTGGCTCATGCCTGTAATCCCAACTACTCAGGAGGCTGAGGTGGGAAGCTCACTTGAGGCCAGGAGTTTGAGGCTGCAGTGACCTATGATCACACCCTGCACTCCAGCAGCCTGGGTGGGCAACAGAACCAGAGACTATCTCTTAAAAACCTATGTATATATAGAGAGAGACTTATTTCTCTGACTCTGTAAGACAATAAATAATAAATTTTTGTTGTTTTAAGCAAGTAATTTTGTGGTAATTTGTTATAGCAACAATTGAACACTAATACACGTCGTATCTGACACTCAGATCCCTCCACTACACAGTGACCAAAATTCATGCAGCGATGATTAGCAATGCTGCCCCTTTACCAAGTGGTGGTAAGTTCTGGTTATAACTCACAGGGGTGAAGGCAGGAAGCTGCTACTGACCCTGACATTCTCAGAGCCATCCTCACAAAGGCATGTAGAAAGCCTTCACAACCTTCAGAAGCTTCCTTTTCATTCTCTCTATACAGCACTAAAGCATCTTAAATTTATTATTTCAGCATCTATTAAGCACCTACTATGTGTCAGGTTTCAGAAATTCAAAGGTAACTAGGACTCAGATCCTTAAGGAGCTTACAGCACAGTAGGGTGGCAGAAGACATAAACAAGTTATTATAAGGTAACAAAATATATGCAAGACAAAAATAACTTCAGGAAAAGAATCCCAGAACATGGGAATTACCATCTCCGTCTGGGGAGGGTAAGAGGGAATGAGAGGCTTGGAAAGGGGTTGAAGTCCGAGCTAGGGGGTGACTAATATCTTTGGAATCCCCAGCTTTAGTGGGTAAGGTTCTGACACCCACTGTAGGTCCCAGTGTCATCAGACCTGGTCTCTGCTGAGGCTGCAGCAAATCTCTGAGGTTGGGAAGGGAAGGTGACCCCAGGATGAAGCGAACAGGAATTTGCTAATACCTACACATAGCAGATGATCAGAGCTCTGGAGAGACATTCTCCATGACTTCTTGGAAGTTCAACAGATAAAGTGAAAGGTTCCATAAATTGTAATGTACCAGCTAGATATAAAGTATTATCCACTTGCTTGGGATTCATGCTTAGACATTGGGAAATTCCTTCTCAATTTTTGTCGCTAAACGAAGTCTATCTTCCAATTGAGAAAACAAACCCAAGATATAGACAGAAAAGTAGGTCTAGGTTTCAATGCCTAGCATGTTCCATTCAAAATACAGTAAATTTTGGCTAAAAGCACTTATCACACAATCTAGGGCAAACATCATGTCATGATTTTCCTGCCTAACCTCAATCCTGAGACCACCACAAACACACCATTTCCTACTGAACACTGATATACTCAGAAACTGAAATCTAAAGCTGGAAATGGCCTTAACGATAATTTAATAACAGTTTGTTTTACAGACGAAGAACCCTGAGGTATGGAGGAGTTAAGATTTAAAAAAAAAGAGAGAGAGAGAGAGAAACTGCCTTGGCGCAGTTATACGGACTTTGCTAGAAGAGACTGCGTCGGCTTATTTGATGTCAGCTGTCATAGCTGGAGCTTCATGAAATGTCTATTAAGAGAGAGTACAATCCATTTCCTATGAAGTCTAAAATGTAAAAGGATATTACTAAGGAATGCTACCACCTAATTTTTTTTTTTTACCATCATTATTATTTCAACTAGAGTTTTGAAAAGTGATTTACCAACACTGCGTATCATTTTGTTTTTGCTAAGTACTATCAACTGGGGCAATCCCGTGTAGTAATTTATCTCTAAATAACTGGGGGTTTTCCAAAAAGACTCAAAATGTCGAAATCCAGCCTCTTTCGGGGAAACCACAGGTAACTAAGGAAAGACACCTTCGCAGGAGTTCCCCTCACACGCACCCACCCCTGGCGCAGGGCCCTGTGGAGGCGGTGGAAACGCCCCTCTGGGAGCCCAGCACTTTCTCCCGCCGACTGACGGGTGGTGCCCGGGGGCTGGAGGCGACTCTGCCAGGCTCCCGGGCTCCACTACCGCCGCGCCGCCCCCCGGGCCTGCAGAGCTCGCGCTCTGGGGTCAGGCTGAGGACGCGGGCAGCCGGGGGGCCGGGACAGAGGGCCGGCCTGCGAGCGCGCGGCGCCGGCTAGGGACCCGGCTTGCCCACGTGACCGCCCCGCCCGCCGCCTGCGGCCCGCCGAGCCCCGCCGCCTCCCTCGGGCTGCAGCTCCCGGCGTGCCCCGCACTCTCCGCTGCCCACCCGCTCGCCCGCCCCTCCTTCTCCTCCCAGTGCCACAGAGCCGGAGCCCGAGCTGCCGCCGCAGCCACAGCCGAGGGCACTATGGTAAGACGAGCGCGCTGGCCGGGAGGCCGCGGCATGGCGAGGAAAGCCCCCCGCGCGGCCCCGCACGGCCCCGGGAGTGAGGCCGCCATTTTAACCTGATTTTGGCCTCCAAGGTGGGCGCTTCTGCTCTGCGGCTCCGCTGCTCTCCAACCGACCGGCCTGCCCTCCGGCCGTCAGGCCCTGCCCTGCTGCTCTTTGGATTTTGGGGAGCGGGGAGGGCCCGGGCGCCGGCGCAGGTTGGGGGTCGGGGTCGGGGCCGGGCGGGCTGGGGCGCGAGAGGGTCTGCGGACTGCAGCCGCTCGCGCCGCCTTTGCCCTTCGCTTCCTAATTTTACTTAACACGCGAGGCTTTAAAATTGGTACGTGCTGCGAACGCTGTGTGGGTCAGGGTCTGGATGGCCTGTAATGAAACCCTTACGGGAGATTAAGAAAGTGGGAAAACACTTTTTAAAATGCTTTCTCGCCGTAAATGCTTTTACACTCGTTCCGTTAGTTTTGGAGTGTCTGCATGTGAGCTGTGGGCCGTGGGCGGTTTGGAGTTTACACTTGATTCTCTTTCCTTATGAGGAAACGTCAGTGGCTAGGATGACTTTAAAGAAAAAAATAGTAGAAGCATTAACTGAAATCCAAAAGTGTTTTTTTAAGGCCAGCCGAGTTGACACAATACAGAAGGTATTTTTGCTGCCGCTCCTGAAGCTCTGACATCACCCAGTGAAATAGGAAACATTTCAGGGATGGGACAACTTGTATTTGTCCCTTTCGCTTCCACATCCAAACCCCTTTAAGAAGGATGAATGGGCAGGATGAGTTAGACTCCTTCGCTGTATCGTCTACTGATTCTTAAAATGTGACAAATCTGATTGGACGACTTACATGGTACGGTGCAATTTTTGATGTCCAGACTAAAGTGAGTCTTCTCTAGGCAAACAGTAATTTTGGTTAAAACCAAAATACGTGTTCTGAATTACTGTTCTGTGTTTATTTTCAGGCTTCTGGAGTTACAGTGAATGATGAAGTCATAAAAGTTTTTAATGATATGAAAGTAAGGAAATCTTCTACACAAGAGGAGATCAAAAAGAGAAAGAAAGCAGTTCTCTTCTGTTTAAGCGATGACAAAAGACAAATAATTGTAGAGGAAGCAAAGCAGATCTTGGTGGGTGACATTGGTGATACTGTAGAGGACCCCTACACATCTTTTGTGAAGTTGCTACCTCTGAATGATTGCCGATATGCTTTGTACGATGCCACATACGAAACAAAAGAGTCTAAGAAAGAAGACCTAGTATTTATATTCTGGTGTGTAAAAACAAAAGAAAAAAGTACTTTTAAAATGCAAGGATTGTTGTTATCATAGTCAGTCTTACCTTTGTTTTTCTTATAAATGGGATTCAGTAATTTTTTTTTTTTTTCTGTAGGGCTCCTGAAAGTGCACCTTTAAAAAGCAAGATGATTTATGCTAGCTCTAAAGATGCCATTAAAAAGAAATTTACAGGTACAATCTTGATTATTTTGTGCAGAGAAATTATTATTTATTCATTATAATAAAGTAATAGCGTAATGTTTCTTCTTTTTAGGTATTAAACATGAGTGGCAAGTAAATGGCTTGGATGATATTAAGGACCGTTCGACACTTGGAGAGAAATTGGGAGGCAATGTAGTAGTTTCACTTGAAGGAAAACCATTATAAAATGACAGTCAAGTGCCATCTGGATCTTAAGGAGCTTGCATTTCTCCAGCTCAGTCCATTGGAATAGTATTAGGTTTTGTTTTTTTGTTTTTTTTCCCCCTTTCCACTGGGCCCTTCCAACACAATGAATGAAGGAAATATCATTTATTTAAGCAGCCAATCAGTGATTGCCATTAGACTGTTTAATACTGTTACTTTTATGTAGAACCCAAGGAATGCCTTCCTGTCATATTTTAGCCAAAACAACTGGTTATATGCCTCCCTTGCAGCAAGCACTACAATGTATGTGATCGTCAATGTGAATAGCTTAGAATACTGCAAAGGATAAGCTAATTGAATGCCTTGAAAGTATTATCCACTGGTCAGATGGTCAACTTTTTTCAGTATTATTTATAGTTGCACTTGATTGCAGTTCTGTGAGGCTTGAGCATTCATACACCTCACCTGCCTTGGCAAGCCTATTTTTGTGACGTGGCAGCACAGATATAACACTATGCATTAAAAGCACTTTTTGTAACAAGTTTAATATCCTAAAAGGAATGCCAATTAAGTTTTGTTAACTGTGTCATCAACTTATCCTAGTACCTCAGTGTTCATTCCTGTTACCTGCATACCTTCTTAAAAGAAATAGCTGTTTTTAATGCCTTTTTGTTTTCCATTGAGTGTACACTACTGAATAAGTGTAGGACTTTTATGTTTACCATGTGAGTCCTGCAACACTAAAGATATTTTGAATATCAGTCATGATGGCAATTTCTGTATAAAAGAGCCTTAAATGGAACATTGTTTTGAAATCAAACTCCCCACCCTTACAAACATGGCCACGTTGCAATAAAAATTGTGGCATATTAGAGAATGTTGCCTTGTTTTCCTTGGAAATTTTGCAAAATGTTATGTGACACAACTTCTAGGGTAATATTATTAATCTCTGCACTGGTCATTTGAGAATTTTTTTTGTACAACATTCATGTGTGATACTTTCCAGATTTGTTGGATTTATTTGGTTTAAAAAATATTCTATCTTAAAGCCAACTAATATAAAATACCATTGTTAAAGAATGGTACTTTTATAAACATTATTTATTTCCTATGTGTTAATATGAAGATCAGAAATTATTTTTTGCACTTTGGCATAAATACTTTTCAATATCTGATTTGTTCTCTGGATAAATTAGCATAGTTATTTTTTTATTCACATTTACATTTCTAAGTAGTTGTGTAGTAGAAGCAGGAAGCTCTTATTGCTTATTTGATCATAATGAAAATAATTTGTAAAATTCCTTTAAAAGTTTAATGATACTTCTGATGTTTCGGAACAGTCATTTCACCTACTATTTCTGAATATATTTTGCAAATTGAATTGGAATAGGAATTGATATAGCAGTCTTAAACATTAGTAGTGGGATTTGGCTATGGTCCAGACTGTGCTCCTTATAGAGAATTTGATCTGCTCAGTGTGAGCGGTTTGCTGTTAGCCAGGGCTATTTATGGCAAACACATGCTTTTGTATCTTGTCATAGTTATCCACAAATGGCAAAACTGGACTTGATTCTACTGGTATGCAAAACAGGCATGCTAGTAAGCAGTCAGTCGTGGCTCAGAACTTAACCCCATAGCTCAGAGGAATGCCTTTATCAGAAAACAGGAAAGAAAATATCCCTTAAAAAGCTTTTTTGAATGTGTGGAAGTAATTTTAGTATAATTAGATTTTTTTCCCATATTTTTGAAAGATTTTTCAGATGTGAACATTAAAAATAGGCTTCCATTTAAAATTATATAAATGGTTTGGGATCTTTTTGCACTGAGCAATTTTATTTCAGGCTTCCAGTAGTCCCTGTGAGTTATCCTGGACATTTCGATGGTTTTTGGTAAGGCCAAACTCTAATAAGCAAAACAGAGAATACTGATGTATACTTAACCATATCTGTAACTGATACTTGCACCATGGAATTTTTCATTGAGTTATTTCCTCATTCTTTCAAAAAATAAGGGACTATAAATCAGTTACGTAGTATCTTTTGTTTTTGTAGCTGATTCCTTCTTTCTTGTATGCCTCTTTAGTAATTTCAGAGATTAACTATTGCTTTAAACTGTGATACTTTGATTTGCTAGATTGGCAAAACTGATACTAATATAGTTAAGTTCATCTTTGAAATACATCTTTGTGCGTAGAGCCAAAAAAAAAAGATAAAATTAATAATAGTTCCCTTGTTGTTTGAGATTAATTTGGCATTTGAAATGATCATTTTATTTTACAATCATTTATAATGAATCAATGTTCCAGTTAGCTTTAAAAGGTATACGGTGCTAATTAGTAAAATATTGAAGGCAATATTTTACTGCTAGCTTGCAAAGTTATGAGAGTTTAAAAAATAAAATATATGAAGAGTTTAAAAAATAAAATATATGAAAATATTTAAAGCTGTTGAGATGTGTTTACTTACACTTCAGAACATTAAAAGTTTAAAAACTGGTGTTTCAGATCAAAGAGGCATCATCTATATTCTGTTTTTAAGGATTTTAGTTGATAATTTCTCATCAATACCAATTTTCTTTAAAAACTGAGTATTACAGCAATTAATTTTAGCATTTTCAGACAAATGGGAACAGTTGGCATGTGTCCCAAACTGGCTATCAGCTGTCATTTTCCATCATTATCTAAAATAGTGTGGCCAGCATTGTGTATTGAAATGTGCCTTTTTCGTACATTGGAAGAGAAGCCTCTTACTGGGTTTGAGTTTCTTTGATACAGAACATTTGTAGCAGCTAATTTATGGAATCTGGCAAATAAGCTTTGAGAGGAAATTCTTTTAAAAGTGTTTTCTTGTTAAGGAATAATCTCAACAATGGTAAATCATCAAGAGGTTAAGAACACTCCATTAGGTTTGCCACTCAGAAAAAACAATCTCATTTTGCTCTTCATAGTTCCTGTTTTTGCTTGCAAATTTAATAGTAAGTGGAGATGCAAAACAACGTGAATGTTCATTTTTCTATGAATAGTATTAAAGCTACTAGAGATGTGCAGGCAGGTCCCAGTAAATGTTGCCCCCTTTTTTTTTTTTTTTTTTTTTTTTGAGACAGGGTCTCACTCTATTGCCCAGGCTGGAGTGCAGTGGCAAAATTTCAACTAACTTCAAACTCAACCTTCTCGGCTCAGATAATCCTCCCACCTCAGCCTCACAAGTAGCTGGGACTACAGGCATGCACCACCAGGCCTAATTTTTTTTTTTTTGGTATCTCTTGTAGAGACTGAGTTTCACCATGTTGCCCAGGCTGATCTCCAACTCCTGGGCTCAAGCTGTCCTCTGATCTCCGCCTCCCAAAAGTGCTGGGATTGCATGCATGAGCTCCCACGCCCTGCTCAAATACTGCTTTTGAAGACAGCATGAGTTTATGGATGTTCTGTCTCCTCTTAGCCCATAAAGAAGTCTGAGGCTTTTCTTTTGCTCTGGAGCATCCAAC
Organism: Macaca thibetana thibetana; assembly: GCF_024542745.1. NCBI lineage: Eukaryota > Metazoa > Chordata > Mammalia > Primates > Cercopithecidae > Macaca > Macaca thibetana. The sequence goes on from NC_065584.1 coordinate 73,086,882, forward strand.
TAATTGCTTTATTTCCATGTAGAATTAGAGGAATCATCTCTCCACTTAATTTTCCTCTCATAATGCAATTGGGCAAATTAAATCTCTAAGCCTCAGTTTTTTAACCCACAGTATGGGAACGATAATATCTGTTTACCATAGGTTTCCTGAGCACTAAATATGGAAATGGTTTTTGAAAACAGGAAAATGCCATGTAAATGTAATATGTTTATTCATTGTTAATAACTATGTAAGTAGATATTAAATGTTTTCGTTAAAAGTAAGATGTATTATAAATCATTGAACCTCTATTTTTATAACTTCTGTGTGTGTACATATATATATATACACACACACATATATACATATATATACACACATTTTTTTTTCTTTTTTTGGACAGGATTTCACTCTATTGCCCAGGCTGCTGTGCAGTGGCACAATCATAGCTCACTATAACCTTGAACTCCTGGGCTCAAGTGATCCTCCCACCTCAACCTCCTGAGCAGCTGGGATTATAGACATGCACCACTATGCCCAGCTAATTTTTTTTTTTTTTTTTTTTTTTTTTTTTTTTTTTTTTTTTTTTGAGACAGAGTCTCACTCTATCACTCAGGCTGGAGTGCAGTGGTATGATCTCGGCTCACTGCAACCTCTGCCTCCTGGGTTCAAGCAATTCTGCCTCAGCCTCCCAAATAGCTGGACTACAGGCATATGCCACCACACCTAGCTAATTTTTGTATTTTTAGTAAAGATAGGGTTTCACCATGTTGGCCAGGCTGGTCTCAAACTCCTGACCTCAGGTGATCTGCTTGCCTCAGCCTCCCAAAGTGCTGCGATTACAGGCATGAGCCACCATGCCCGGCCTGCCCAACTAATTTTTTTTTTTTAATTTATTGAGACGGAGTCTCACTGTGTTGTCTAGATCAGTCTTGAATTCCTGGCCTTAAGCAATCCACCCATCTCAACCTCCCAAAGCACTGGGATTATAGGTGTGAACCACTGAGCAGAGCCTATTTAGTGTATATATAGAGATGGAGTTTCACCATGTTGGCCAGGCTGGTCTTGAACTCCTGACCTCAGGAGATCTGCCCACCTTGGCCTCCCAAAGTGCTGGAATTACAGGCTTGAGCCACTGCACCAGCCCTATTTAGTATATTTTAAAAGTAGCATCTTTCAAGAATCTTTGAAAAATAATCCTAAGATTGTTTTCTAAAAAAGCTTATGCTCATAAAAATCTAAAAAGTTTTTTATTTCAAAGATGTTCTGAAATGTTTCAGTATTGTAAACTTATGGAATCTGTGGGAAACAAGGATTGTATAGACACAGAAATCTGGTGTCTCTTAATCCTTTTCCAGAAACTTGGATATCTCCCTCCCCTACCCATCTTTCTAAGAAGACATAGTACTTTATGTTATAGTGGTTAAGTCCTAGGACTTTGGTATTCGATTGCCTGGTTGTTTACATAGAGCCCTTTAACACTTAGTAATTGGATAGATTTGACAAATCATATAACCTCTTGGAAGCTTAGTTACTACATCTATAAAATGGGGATAATTGTACTACATCTCATAAGATTGTGAGCATAACTGAAAGCACTTGGAATAGTTCCTAGCACATAATAAGGGCTCAGTAGGATGATCCTAAGATTTACAGTCCAAACCAGAACACTTTTTGAAAACAAAAGGGGGAGCTATTAATTATGCCAAGACAATAGGCTTGAGATAGGCCAATCCCAAGTAAACCAGGAGGTGTCGTCTAGAAGAATAGGCTAATATTAAAATGTAATACTTAAATAGAATGAATTATATTAAAGACTAAAGATCATTTATTAATTTTAATTATATAATGTATTAGCATACTGACTTGAGGATCTCACGAAGTATGTGAGTGGTCTTAAGTAAACCTCAGAAAGATTGAATTTGGCTTTTTAAGCCTTTTTAATAGTTTTCCTTTTGACTTTTTTTTTTTTTTTTTTGAGATGGAGTCTCGCTCTGTCGCCCAGGCTGGAGTGCAGTGGCGTGATCTCGGCTCACTGCAAGCTCCACCTCCCGGGTTCACACCATTCTCCTGCCTCAGTCTCCCGAGTAGCTGGGACTATACAGGTGCCCGCCACCATGCCCGGATAATTTTTTGTATTTTTAGTAGAGATAGGGTTTCACCTTGTTAGCCAGGATGATCTCGATCTCCTGACCTCATGATCCGCCCGCCTCGGCCTCCCAGAGTGCTGGGATTACAGGTGTGAGCCTCCTTTTGACTTTCATAATTGTAAACTGTCAGATATTATATTTTGCTACTATCAGTATGCTTTGTCTATAGCAGCTTCTGCTAATAGTTGCTTTTCGTCTCATGTGAATTTGGAAAACGAGGTTTGTTATAATTGTGTATAAGCAAATAAATAGGCCCAGAGTGAAAGCTTGAGAGCAAAATGCCTGAACACATGAACCTTATTTTTTGGGGCTGTTTAAATAACTTTGTGGTGTACTTTCAGGATTTGGTTTTTGTTTTTGTTTTAAATAAAAGGTATGTAAAAGAGCTGAACTGTAACTAGGCATTACTGTATCTCAGGGAGGTGTCTGCAGTATTATTAGTATTTAAGGAAATCATACTTGCCGTTGACAGTACCTGTATCATTAAAGGCTCACAAATAAATTTGTTCCTTTTTTTTTTTTTTGAGATGGAAGTCTCGCTGTGTCACCCAGACTGGAGTGCAGTGGTGTGATCTCACCTCATGCAACCTCCACCTCCCGAGTTCAAGCGATTCTCCTGCCTCAGCCTCGTGAGTAGCTGAGTAGCTGGGATTACAGGTACCCACCACCACACCCAGCTAATTTTTTTTTTTTTTTTTTTTTTTTTTTTTTTTTTTGAGACGGAGTCTCACTCTGTCACCCAGGCTGGAGTGCAGTGGCACAATCTCGGGTCACTGCAAGCTCCGCCTCCCAGGTTCATGACATTCTCCTGCCTCAGCCTCCCGAGTAGCTGGGACTACAGGTGCCCACCACCATGCCCGGCTAATATTTTTGTATTTCTAGTAGAGACGGGGTTTCACTGTGTTAGCCAGGATGGTCTCCATCTCCTGACCTTGTGATCTGCCCGCCTCGGCCTCCCAAACTATTTTTTTTACATTATTGAAACAAGTAATAAGTTGTAAGAACAAGAATTTGATAGGCAAAGTACTCTAAAAACAATTAAATGCCAGCTGGGCACGATGGCTAACAACTGTAATCCCAGCACTTTGGGAAGCCGAGGTGGGTGGATTGCTTGAGTTCAGGAGTTCAAGAACAGCATAGGCAACATGGCAAAACCCCATCTCTACAAAAAATACAGAAATTAGCTGGGTGAGGTGGCACACATTTATGGTCCCAGCTACTTGGGAGGCTAAGCCAGGAGGATCACTTGAGCCCAGGGGAGCCAGATTGTGCCACTGCACTCTAGCCTGGGCGACAAAGCGAGACCCTGTTTCAGAAAAAAAAAAAAAAACCAGTTGACTTATTTTTTTAGTTTAGTTTATTAGATTTTCTTTTCTTTTTTTTGAGACAGAGTCTCGCCATGTTGCCCAGGCTGGAGTGCAGTGGTGTGATCTCGGCTCACTGCAACCTCCGCCTCTGGGTTCAAGCATCTCTCATGCCTCAGCCTCTGGAGTAGCTGGGATTACAAGCCCGCGCCACCATGCCTGTTTAATTTTTTTTTTTTTTTTTAGACAGAGTCTCGCTGTGTTGCCCAGGCTGGAGTGCAGTGGCACGATCTCTGCTCACTACAAGCTCCAACTCCTGGGTTCATGCCATTCTCCTTCCTCAGCCTCCTGAGTAGCTGGGACTACAGGCGCCCGCCACCATGCCTGGCTAATTTTTTATATTTTTAGTAGAGATGGGGTTTCATCATGTTAGCCAGGATGGTCTCAATCTCCTGACCTTGTGATCCACCCGCCTGGGCCTCCCAAAGTGCTGGGATTACAGGCGTGAGCCATCGCGCCCGGCCAATTTTTGTATTTTTATTTATTAATTTTATTTATTTATTTTGAGACTGAGTCTCGCTCTATTGCCCAGGCTGGAGTGCAGTGGCGCGATCTCGGCTCACTGCAATCTCCACCTCCCAGGTTCAAGCGATTCTCCTGCCTCAGCCTCCCAGGTCACTGGGATTACAGGAACCTGCCAACACGCCCAGCTAATTTTTGTATTTTTAGTAGAGACAGGGTTTCACCATGTTGGCCAAGCTGGTCTCAAACTTCTGACCTCAAGTGATCCACCCACCTCAGCCTCCCAAAGTGCTGGGATTACAGGCATTAACCACCTCACCAGGCCTAGATTTTCTTACATGTACTCTGGACATGTTCACCAGGAAGTAGTTTTGATTACCCTTTATCTAGACATTTTTCATTTACTCATGACTTCTGACAGCTAATTTGATTATGCATACAGAGCAATTTAGTAGTTTATCTGGCATTACAGAAAAATTTGAAATAGATTTTCATTCAAATGAGTAGCCATTTTTCCCTTACATACAAAAAAGCACTTATGTTAATGGTATATTATTGGGGCACATTTTCTCTCATTTTATGTGTTCTTAATAGTAGAATTTCAAATATTTCCCTTGGAAACTTGATAGTTACGGAGTGAATTACAAAAATCTTGGGCATGTAACCCAAAGCCTCCTTAATATGTGTTCCTGTGAGCTGATGGGGACTTTATTTATTTATTTATTTATTTATTTTTTTTTTTTTTTTTTTTTTTTTTTTTTTTTTTGAGACGGAGTCTGGCTCTGTCACCCAGGCTGGAGTGCAGTGGCGCGATCTCGGCTCACTGCAAGCTCCGCCTCCCAGGTTTACGCCATTCTCCTGTCTCAGCCTCCCGAGTAGCTGGGACTACAGGCGCCGGCCACCTCGCCCGGCTAGTTTTTTGTATTTTTTAGTAGAGACGGGGTTTCACCGTGTTAGCCAGGATGGTCTCGATCTCCTGACCTCGTGATCCGCCCGTCTCGGCCTCCCAAAGTGCTGGGATTACAGGCTTGAGCCACCGCGCCCGGCCGGGGACTTTATTTTTTTTAAACTGCAAACTAAATCACCAGGCAAAGAGAAAGGCAGTTCTCAAATTGCCATAATTAGACCTAGTTTTAGTTCTAATTTTTATTTTTTTAATTTTTATTTATTTATTTGAGACGGAGTTTCGCTCTTGTTGGTCACCCATGTTAGAGTGCAATGGCTCGATCTCGGCTCACTGCAACCTCTGCCTCCCGGGTTCAAGCGATTCTTCTGCCTCAGCCTCCTGAGTAGCTGGGATGACAGGTGCACGCCACCACTCCTGACCTCAGGTGATCCGCCTGCCTTGGCCTCCCAAAGTGCTGGGGTTACAGGCGTGAGCCACCATGCCCGGCCTAGACCTAGTTTTACAAAAGGTAGAAATGGGCCAGGCGTGGTGGCTCATGCCTGTAATTCCAGCTACTCAGGAGATGGGTGGATTTCCTGAGGTCAGAAGTTTGAGACCAGCCTGGGGAACATGGCGAAACCCTGTCTCTACTAAAAATACAAAAATTAGCTGGGTGTGGTGTCCTGTGCCTGTAATCCCAGCTACTCGGGAGGCTGAGGCAGGAGAATCGCTTAAACCTGGGAGGTGGAGGTTGCAGGGAGCCGAGATCGCACCACTGCACTCCAGCCTGGGCCACAGAGTGAGATTCCATCTCAAAATAAATAAATAAAAATAATAAATAAATAAATATAAAAGGTAGAAATGGCAACAGAGTATTTTGTTCCAGAAATCATAAAACTTTACTATACCACACAAGAAATAAGAAGATATGAAAGGTGTCTTATGTCCTGACTCATGAAATAAGTGGAATAGAGTTTTATGTGAAGATTAATGTTTTAACCTTTTATGTGTAAAATAGTAATAGATCAAACATGGAGAGAAAAAGTGAGATTCCCTTTATTCATGGCTGCTTATTGATGACAATTATCTTATGAAGGAATATAAAGACACGTGAGAGGGAAAGGGATAATAAACTAACAAAACTGGTGTTAACAATTTTCCTAATTTGAAATATATTCAGATTTTATTATTTTTGTTTTTTTGTTTTTTAATAGAGATAGGGTTTCACCATACTGCCTAGGCTGGTCTTATACTCCCGAGCTCAAGCAATACACCCGCCTAGGCCTCCCAAAGTGCTGGGATTATAGGCATGAGCCACCGTGCCTGGTTATATTTAGATTTTAAAATGTGGCCGGGTACAGTGGCTCAGGCCTGCAATCCCAGCACTTTGGGAGGCCTAGGTGGGCGGATCACATGAGGTCAGGAGTTCAAGACCAGCCTGGCCAACATGGTGAAACACCATCTCTACTGAAAATACAAAAATTAGCTGGGTATGGTGGCACATGCCTGTAATCGTAGCTACTCGGGAGGCTGAGGCATGAGACTCCCTTGAACCCAGGCGGTGGAGGTTGCAGTTACCTGAGATCATGCCACTGCACTCCAACCTGGGCAATAGAGTGAGACTCCGTCTCAAAAAAAAAAAAAAAAAAAGTTTAAAAATGTACCTGGGGACCAGGCGCGGTGGCTCACGCCTGTAATCCCAGCATTTTGGGAGGCCAAGGCAGGCAGATCACTTGAGGCCAGGAGTTTGAGACCAGCCTGACCAACATGGCGAAACTCCATCTCTACTAAAAATACAAAAATTAGCCAGGCACGGTGGTGCTCACCTGTAATCCTAGCTACTCGGGAGACTGAGGCACAAGAATCACTGGAACCCAGGAGGCGGAGGTTGTCATGAGCTGAGTTGGCCCCACTGCACTCCAGCCTGGGCAACAGAGTGAGACTGTGTTAAAAAAGAAAAAAAAAATTAAAAAGCAAAAAAAGTACGTGGGTTTCCTTTTTTTTTGGCTTAAAAGAAAAGGAAAACAAAATTGTTGATTAATAATTTTAAAAAATACTATCATGTATTGAGTAATGTGTCTACTTTCAATATTTGCCATAGTAGAATTATTTATTACTAGGAAGTTGACTGCAACACTTCTCTCATTATTATTATTATTATTATTATTATTATTATTATTTTAGACGGAGTCTAACTCTGTCCCCCTGGCTGGAGTACAGTGGCATCATCTTGGCTCACTGCAACCTCTGCCTTCTGGGTTTCAGCAATTCTGCTGCCTCAGCCTCCCGAGTAGCTGGGATTACAGGAGCCCACTACTACGCCCAGCTATTTTTTTGTATTTTTAGTAGAGATGGGGTTTCACCATGTTGACCAGGCTTGTCTCGAACTCCTGACCTCATGATTTGCCTGCCTCAGCCTCCCAAAGTGCTGGGATTACAGGCATGAACCACTGTGCCCAGCCTTCTTTTTTTTTTTTTTTCTGAGACGGAGTCTTACTCTGTGACCCTGTGACCCAGGCTGCTGGAGTAAAATGGTGTGATCTCAGCTCACTGCAACCTTCGCTTCCAAGGGCCAGAAGATTCTCCCACTTCAGCTTCCCGAGTAGGTGGGACTACAGGCACACACCACCATGCCTGCCTACTTTTTGTGTTTTTTGGTAGAGACAGGGTTTCACCATGTTGGCCAGGCTGGTCTTGAACTCCTGACCTCAAGTGATCCACCCACCTGGGGCTCCCAAAGTGCTGGGATTACAGGCATGATCCACCACACCCGGCCATCTCATTATTATTATTATTATTATTATTATTATTATTATCATTTTGAGATGGAGCCTTGCTGGAGTGCAGTCGCATGATCTCAGCTCACTGCAACCTCCATCTCCCAGGTTCAAGCAATTCTCCTGCCTCAGCCTTCCTGAGTAGCTGGGATTACAGGTGCGCACCACCATGCCCAGCTAATTTTTTGTATTTTTTAGTAGAGACAGGGTTTCACTATGTTGGCCAGGCTGGTCTCAAACTCCTGACCTCAAGTGATTCGCCAACCTCGGCCTCCCAAAATGCTGGGATTACAGGCATGAGCCACGGCGCTTGGCCCTCTCCTTATTTTTTTAACTTCAACACAGATTCTGTTTATTTTTATTTTGAAAGCATTTAAATACTTGTTTTAATCTACCTGCTAGAGGAAAATGTTTTATATTATATTTATCACAGTATAGCAGTTCTTAAGAAATACCATATGACTGATTTAGATAGGTGTCTTGTGCTCTGGTTGTAAGAAAATGTTTTGGAGTTAATTCAAGTGTCATTCAGTATCATTGCCACTACAAACAAAACAGCTTCCTGTTCTGAGCTGGATGTTTTATTTCTTTCTGATTTCCTCTTTGCAATATATGAAATAAGTAAATAGAATTCTAGAAAATGGGCCGGGCGTGGTGTCTCACACCTGTAATCCCAGCACTTTGGAAGGCCAAGGCAGGCAGATCACCTGAGGCCAGGAGTTTGAGACCAGCCTGGCCAACATGGTGAAACCCCATCTCTACTAAAAATACAAAAATTAGCCAGGCGTGGTGGTGAACGCCTGTAACTCCAGCTACTCAGGAGGCTGAGGTGGAAGAATCGCTTGAACCCAGGAGGCAGAGGTTGCAGTGAGCCGAGATCCTGCGTCATTGCACTCCAGCCTGGGCGACAAAGCGTGAGACCTCCGTCTCAAAAAAAGAAAAAAAAAGAAAATGACCCTTGAGTTAAAAACACAGCCTAATGACATTCTCATAACATCCTAAAAATGGGCTAACTGATTGATATCATTAAGTAATATGAATGATATTCTTCTGACTAACTCTCAGAAAATTGTATTTATTTTTATTTCAAAAATAACATGTTTGGTAGGGAACCTCTGCAAAATATAGAAAAGAACAAATAAGAAAGCTAAATCATAAGTTAGCTTTAAACACCATAAATTACTTGTGTTAAGCTATTATGACTAATAGGAAGATTCCTGTAGTTAAAACTGGTTTTAAGTTATCAGTATATGCTGTTAAGAGAGAAACTTTACTCAAATATTCTTTGTGCAGATTCCTTAGTGTTTTTCATCCCAGAAAGAACCGTTGTGGCTCTAGTCACAACAGATTTGAATCTTGAAAATTATGCATTGCATCTACCTGAATGCTTGATGCATGACTTAGTGCCATCTACCATTAATATCTGAAACCACAAAATTTTCTTCTGTTTCTTGTGCCACCTGCTTTTGTTACATTGGGAATTGATAATATACATTATTTTTACTGTTTCCCAAAGGAATTATTTTACAAAATAAATAGTTTCCAATATATCAGGTTTCTACTTTTCCACTTGTATTTGTATGATAAAGTTTAATAGTTGCTAGTTCCTGGTGCACAGTGTAAATAATCCATCCTCTAATCTACTTTGCCCTTTCATATAAAAATGTAAGATAAAATGTATATATTTTGCACTAAGCCAGAAGCACTCAATCTATATTTGATGAAAAAGTGATATTTACTAATTTGGCTCAAATTATGCAGATCGTACATTGACTAATTGGCTCGTGGATATTCAGTCTTCATTTAACTAAGAGAGAGTTTGCGTGTTGTGTGCTATTCCAACAAAGTCTGGTAATCCTTGTGATTAAAGAAACATGATTTATGTTTGCTGTGGAGCAACATGATCATCCTGGCTACTATGAATCACTCTGGAAACATCCCATCTGTTTGTTTCCCAGTTACTCAGCTCAGATCATTAGATCAGATTCAGTTCAGTTCAACAAACATGAAGCACCTTTCTTGGTCTCAAAAAAGCTTTCCATGATATAGGGAAGGCAAGTAAGCATATAAACAAATAATTATGATATAATACAATGTGATACGTACAACCATATATTCCTACTAGATTTAGAAGAGGGAGTGCTTAACTGTGGAGTTGAGATGGGCTTGGAGAAGGCCTTCCAGAAGTAATGTTTGAGCTGGGTTGTAAAGGATGATAGAGTTCACCAGAAATCAGTATGAAAGGATTGTCCTAGAGAAAAAAAAAAACCACAGATGCCTTGCAAATGTTTCATTACAGCTGCTGAGTCAAGCGTGAGGCACTGTGATGACAGAAGTGCAGGAGAGGTGGGTATGAGCTGGATCATTGAGGGCCATGGATACCATGTAAAATTGTGTGCTAAAGAGCTGGTGCAGGGTTATAAGCAAAGGAGTGGTACAATCTTTCTGAAATACAAACCTGATTGTTTTATGATCATGATAAGAATACATGTAAGGAGAAAGAAATTGGAGGCGATTAAGAAGCCTGAATCAAGGCAGTGGCAAATACATTTGGGGTAGGTGGATTTGAGAGGTATGTAGGAGAAATGATAGGACTTGATTAATTTCATAATTAGATGAAACGATGCAGAGCTTTAATAATTATTTGGAAAATATTGACTATTTTTAGTATTGTTGACATTTAGGATCAATTAAGCTTCAGAATTGGCTCAGGAAATTTATAAATGTGAAAGAAAAATATATTAAAAACTTTTTTTTTTTTTTTTTTTTTGAGACAGGGTTTGGCTCTGTCGCCCAGGCTGGAGTGCAGTGGCGTGATCTCCACTCACTGCAAGCTCCACCTCCCGGTTTCACGCCATTCTCCTGCCTCAGCCTCCCGTGTAGCTGGGACTACAGGCGCCCGCCACCGCGCCCGGCTAATTTTTGTATTTTTAGTAGAGATGGGGTTTCACCGTGTTATCCAGGATGGTCTCGATCTCCTGACCTCTTGATCCGCCCATCTCGGCCTCCCAAAGTGCTGGGATTACAGGCGTGAGCCACCCTGCCCGGCCTAAAAACATTTTTAATGAAGATAACATTTTGATAGCATGAAATAAATCACTAACTAGGAAAATCATGTGTTGTATCTGAATTTAGATTGGAGATTGGTAAGCCTGCTTTGCAGCAACATGTAATGGTTTCAATAGATAAGAAATTTTTTAAACTACCATAGCTATAGCATCTTTGAAATGGAATATCCTATAGTTTAAAAAGTCATGGTTATATTTTCTGTTATTCTATGCTTTTGCTTTTACTGTAAAATTTGTCTGTCCACATATAAGCCATGGCCGAATTCCTCTATCAAATTTTTTTATGCTTTTTTTTTTTTTTGAGGCGGAGTCTCGCTCTGTAGCCCGGGCTGGAGTGCAGTGGCCGGATCTCAGCTCGCTGCAAGCTCCGCCTCCCAGGTTTACGCCATTCTCCTGCCTCAGCCTCCCGAGTAGCTGGGACTACAGGCGCCCGCCACCTCGCCCGGCTAGTTTTTTGTATTTTTTAGTAGAGACGGGGTTTCACGGTGTTCGCCAGGATGGTCTCGATCTCTTGTCCTCGTGATCCACCCGTCTCGGCCTCCCAAAGTGCTGGGATTACAGGCTTGAGCCACCGCGCCCGGCCACTTTTTTTTTTTTTTTTTTTTTTTTTTTTTTTTGAGACGGAGTCTCACGCTGTTGCCCAGGCTGGAGTGCAGTGGCGCGATCTCGGCTCACTGCAAGCTCCGCCTCCCGGGTTCCCGCCATTCTCCTGCCTCAGCCTCCTGAGTAGCTGGGACTACAGGCGCCCGCCACCGCGCCCGGCTAATTTTTTTTTGTATTTTTAGTAGAGACGGGGTTTCACTGTGGTCTCGATCTCCTGACCTTGTGATCCGCCCGCCTCAGCCTCCCAAAGTGCTGGGATTACAGGCTTGAGCCACCGCGCCCGGTCCCGGCCACTTTTTTTATGCATTTTTAACATCATGGAGATTAATACAGATTTTACATTGAGATGAATACTAAATTTAACTAGCATATTGTCAGCATTTCCCCATCTGGTGAAATTTTCAGAAACTTGATTTTTTTTTTTTTTTTTTTTTTTTTTTTTGAGATGAGTCTTGCTCTGTCACCCAGGCTGGAGTGCAGTGGCCTGCTATCGGCTCACTGCAACCTCCATCTCCCAGATGCAAGTGGTTCTCCTCCCTCAACCTTCCAAGTAGGTAGGATTACAGGCACCCACCACGATGCCCAGCTAATTTTTGTATTTTTAGTAGAGACAGTGTTTTACCATATTGACCAGGCTGGTCTCGAACTCTGACCTCAAGTAATCCACCCACCTTGGCCTCCCAAAGTGCTGGGATTACAGGCACGAGCCACCGCGCCCAGCCCCTGTATCAAATATTTTAGAAAGAACTGAATTTAGCAATGTTCTTTCATCATACAATCTGCTCGTTAGACAAAACCTGGCCTACTCTTCACTGGTGACAGAAAATGGAATTTTCAGGTCATTTAAAAGATCACTTTCTATTAAAGAAGATTTTTAATCCTCACTAGTAAATAGAAGCTATTTATAAACACAATGTTTATAAATACACAATTCCTTTCACAAGTACCATCCAGAATCAAAGGTTCCTCTTTTTTACCTCCTTGTAATTAACCTTATTGTTTTTTCATCTTGCTTTTATGATAAATAAGTTCACTTTTCTGAGAGGCCTTGCACTCATCAGGAAGCATTTATTGAGTGTCTATTTGTAGAACACTGTCCTGGTCATCCTGAGAAATAAACTTCTCAAGGGCACTTTTATAATCCAGTTCCAGAGACAAAATAGACCTGTAAACTAATAAGTATACCGTGATAAGCAATTGAATAAGCAGCAATGGAATGCAAGAAAAAAAAAAGAAGGATCCAAAAGAGAAAAGATTTTCTAGAAGTGAGTTTTATTGTATTAATTTTTTAAAATTTTTTGAAATAGGGTCTTGCTCTGTCACTCAGGCTAAAGTGTGATTGTGCCATCACAGCTCACTGCAACCTAAAACTGGGCTCAAGTAATCCTCCCACCTCAGCCTCCTGAGTAGCTGGGACTATAAGTCCACCACTATGCCTGGCTAATTTTATATTTTATTTTTTTAGAGATGGGGTCTCACTTTGTTGCCCAGGCTGGTCTTGAACTCCTGGGCTCAAGCAATCCTCCTACCTCAGCCTCCCAAAGTGCTGGGATTATAGGCTTGAGCCACCGCACCCAGCCTAGAAGTTAGTGTTAAACAGCACTTAGAGGAAATAAATGGCATTTCCCTTCAAATATCAAATATTTATTTATTTACTTATTTATTTATTGAGACAGAGTCTCACTCTCTGTCCCCCAGGCTGGAGTGCAGTGGCTACATCTTGGTTCATTGCAAACTCCGCCCCCCAGGCTCAAGCGATTCTCACGCCTCACCGTCCCAAATAGCTGGGACCACAGGTGAGCACCGCCGTGCCCAGCTGATTTTTGTATTTTTAGTAGAGACAAAGTTTTGCCATGTTGGCCAGGCTGGTCTTGAACTCCTGGCCTCAAGTGATCCACCCACCTTGGCCTCCCAAAGTGCTGGAATTATAGGCATGAGCCACTGAGCCCAGCCTAGAATTATTTGAAATGTTCCAACAGGCTTTCTTCACTAAGAATCTCCTTAATATCAAGAACAAAAAGGACCTTTTTACCACCACTTCCATTGAATCATTTGGGAGAAGGCCTAGGGCCACAGTAAAAACCAATTGGGAGCTCCATGTTCCACATGGGTATTGTCAAGGAGGCATGAGTTTCTACAAGCCTTCCTAACCTTTTTCCAAAGATCCTTTGGCCATCTGATAAAGACTATGAACTCCTCTTCAGAATAATGTTTTTGAATAATATACATTTTTATATTAATGTATAAAACTTGTGATACCACAATACATATGTTTCTTTAACAAATTACATAATATTTAGTGGCAGTCTGATAACTACCATTAATATGTGGATGAACGTAAATGATACTTGGAGATACTCTGCAACAACATAACATGACATGCATATGTCAGAGATTTCATTTTTTTCTTTTTTTGTTTGAGATAGGATCTTGCCTGTCACCCAGGCTGGAGTGCAGTGGCATAATCATAGCTCACTGCAGCCTCCACCTCCTGGGCTCAAGTGATCTTGCCACCTCAGCCTCCCGAGTAGCTAGGACTGCAGGTGTGCGCTACCACACCTAGCTAATTTTTATTTTTATTTTATTTTATTTTATTATTTTGGTGGAGATGGGGTTTCACTATGTTGCCTAGGCTGGTTTTGAACTCCTGGGCTTCTGAAGCAGTTCACCCACCTCAGCCTCCCAAAGTGCTAGCATTACAGGTGTGAGCCACTGCACCTGGCCTGTGTCAGGGATTTCTATCCATGAGGGAACCATAGGTACTACTGATAGCTGTGGCTTATTGCCTATACACATAATTTAAGGAAAGCTAGGTTTTGGTCAGTAATTAAAATAAAGATGGAATTTTTGTGGGGTTTTTTGTCTGTTTGAGACAGGGTCTCATTCTGTCACCCAGGCTGGAGTGCGGTGCCACGCCTGGCTGATTTTTTAAATTATGTGTAGAGACAGGGGTCTCACTGTTGCCCAGGCTGGTCTCAAACTGCTGGGCTTCAGCAATCCTCCTGCCTTGGCTTCCTAAAGTGTTGGGATTACAGGCATGAGCCACCATGCCCAGCAAGATGGAGTTTTTGATGTAATTATTTCCATGGATTCCTTGGTGGTCCAGAGACCCTAAGTTAAGAATCTCTGTGGCTTAGCAATTACCTGAGAAGCCCCAGAAAGTAAAAGACTGAGTGGATAGAGCTCAGGACCTCTCAAATCCACTCCAGTTTTTAAAAATTGCTTTTATTACATTTAATATATAGAATTCAATATATGATTTTATTTGGAATAAAAATGATTTCTGGAGCTAAATAATGTATACTTTTGAAAACAATCATAGGCCAGGATCAGTGGCTCATGCCTATAATCCCAACACTTTGGGAGGCTGAGGTGGGAGGATTATATTCCTGGGCTCAGGTAATCCTCCTCAAGACCAACCTGGGCAACATAATGAGTCCTTGTCTCCACAAACACTAAAAAATTAGCCAATGTGGTCACATCCAGCTGTAGTCCCAGCTACTTGGAAGGCTGAGGTGGGAGGATCACTTGAGCCCAGGAGTCAGAGGCGGCAGTGAGCTAGTATTGCATCACTATTCTGCAGCCTTGGTGACAGAGTGAGACCCCTTCTCTTAAAAAATAAGTAAGCACTTTTTAAAAAGATAAATGAAAAAAAAAAAAAAACCCTGATTCTCTGCTTATCTTGCAAAAACAAACAAACAAAAAAAAAACACCTTTAAACTGATTTCTTTTGTAAATGTCTTAAGCACATTAGTGTACCATCAAGTTTATAACCCTGGAAATAGAGATTAGAAATCAACAGTATATAGTTAAAACCGTGGAGCATGAATAAGACACCCAGAAAAAATCTGTATCATAGAAGAAGAGAAACAGTCCAATAGTGGGCAAAGGAAGAGAAGCCTAGAAAAAAGAAAGAATTGTCAAAGAGGTAGGAGGAGAACATACCTTCTGTGATGTTATAAAGCAGAGGGTGCCAAATGCTAAAGAGATGTCACATACAATGGGGACAAAAAAATAATACACTGAATTTAGCCCTACGAAGGTCAGTGACCTTTCCTGTGGTATTTTCAGCAGGTGAAGGGCAGATACCAGATTGAAATGACCTGAAGACTGAATAAGAGATGAAGCAGAACAGTGTGGTGTAGACCAGTGCTTTTCAAATGTCTATGATGAAGCACATCTTTAATTTTCAATCTGTCATAGATTGACAACAGGGTCCTACTGTTCATGACTAGTATGCAGCTTGCACCAGATGCAACGTATCCCTAGAGCTGGGCAACAACCAAATTGGTCTATAGTCTGTTCAACCTGACAAGTCCACTGGTTTCAGGTTTGGATGTTATGGCCATGTCAAATGGCTGTAAAAGTTTCTAAATGCTTATTGTCAACTCTGTACAGTAGCAGAGGTTTTATTTTAAGAAGTTTATCTGGTGGGGGTTTTTTGGTTTTGTTTTGAGACGGAGTCTCGCTGTCACCCAGACTGGAGTGCAGTGGTGCAATCTCAGCTCACTGCAACGTCTACCTCCTGGGTTCAAGCGATCCTCCTGCCTCAGCCTCCTGGGTAGCTGGGATTACAGGCACACGCCACCACACGTGACTAATTTTGTATTTTTAGTAGAGACGGGGGTTTCTCCATGTTGGTCAGGCTGGTCTCGAACTCCTGACCTCAGGTGATCCGCCTGCCTTGGCTTCCTGAAGAATTTTTGTATTTTTAGTAGAGATGGGTTTTCACCATGTTGGCCAGGCTGGTCTCGAACTCCTGACCTCAGGCGATCCACCCACCTTGGCCTCTCAAAGTGCTGGGATTACAGGCATGAGCCACTGCGCCCAGCCTTGAGATGGTGTTTCACCATGTTGGCAAGGCTGGTCTTGAACTCCTGACCTCAGGTGATCCACCCGCCTCAGCCTCTCAAAGTTCTGTGATTACAGGCATGAGCCACTGCACCCAGCCTCGAGATGGGGGTTTCACCATGTTGGCCAGGCTGGTCTCGAACTCCTGACCTCAGGTGATTCTCCCACCTCGGCCTTCCAAAGTGCTGGGATTACAGACATGAGCCACCACGCCAGGTGGCTACTTTCTCTGAGTATCTCCTGATGTTCTTCATGCTTTGCATCCTTTTCAACCCTTAATTTGGATCTCCAGCACCTAAAATAGTTTTTGGTAAATAGAAGGTATTCAAATTAAAAGGTTTTTGAAGAAATGAGTGAAGTTTCATGTGAACTATGGAGGAAGAGGTCCTGTGTTTCTAGATTTTACAGTAGAAAATCCTGCCTCACTTAGCCTCTGTATTTTGCCTCTAGGCAGAGATTTCTCAGGGAGAAATCATCTGGGAGGCCCATCATTTTTTCACAGTCTTTGAGTACATTAAAGTGTTCCCCTCTGTTAAAAAAAAAAAAAATTGTTTTTAGGGTGAAAAGATATACATATATTTTAGAATTAGCCAGCTGGACTCAATTTAGATGATCCCAATTTTTTGGCAACATCCAAAACATTGTAATTAGGAGCCAGTCAAACATATACCTTCTTCTCTCCATCAGGCCGAATCAGGGTGTTGACGTTGGCCACATCAATGTCACAGACCTTCTTCACAGCCTGTTTGATCTGGTGCTTGTTGGCTTTAACATCTACCGTGAACACAAGCGTGGTGTTGTCTTCTATCTTCTTTACGGCAGACTCAATGGTCTGCAGAAACTTGATGATGGCATAGGTGGTCAAGCTTGTTTCTCCTGGGGGCGCTCTTCTGGGGATATTTGGGCTGCCTCCAGAGTCACAGTGTCTTGGGCCTCTGGATGGGCCTCTGGAAGGTGGGTGACGTGTGAGTCTTCTTTTTTTGATGTGGATGTGAACACCTTTCAACACTGTCTTCTTGGCCTTTAAAGCCTTCGCTTTGGCTTCAGCTTTAGGAGGTGCAGGCGCTTCCTTCTTCGCTTTCGGCGCCATCTTGTGAAAAGGGTCCTGTTTTCAAAAATTATATCACTGACCTTTGCTCAATAGGAACTGTACTTTGAGGATTTTCTTTCAAAACTGGTCATGGATTTGCCTCTTGGTTTACCTTCCCTTCCCTCTTCAAGGGCATACATTAACAAAGGACTATCAGTTTGGGACCAGGCCATTGAAACGGGAAAAGTTCCCTTGTCCCCCTCGCAGGGCGTGCAATGGGGGTGTGACTCGCTTCTTCAGTGCCCCCATGCTCAGACTTCTCGGGGAGCATACAAACGGGCAGGCTGTGGGGCTCCGATCCCACAGCAGTGTCTAGAGATGAACATTTACAGCTCCTGAAGCCCTAGTGGGCGTGTGTTACAGGATGCTCTTTTAGTTTTGCTATCTCTAGGCAGCTTGTGTTAACCAGCTCAATTAGACCCTCTACCTTGTCGCAAGGACAGAGGGCTTTCTGTATCCCAGGTTCTTGCCTTGGTGTACGGGAAGAATCGGATCACAAGTGGGCCTGGAGAATGAGTGCAAGGTTTTATTGAGTGGAAGTAGCTCTCAGCAGATGGGGGAGCCAGAAGGGAGATGGTTTTCCCCGGGAGTCTGGCGCACGCTCCTCCTACTACTCCAGCCAAACTCCACCTTATTTTGCTGGCCAGTGTCCTGCCTGCATGCTGGTGCCTGTCGTGCCTTCCTCTAGATGTCCAGCTGCCTGTGTATTTCTCCACTGAGGTGCTCTTCTCCAGGTCCAGCTGCTTCTGTCTCTGCCTTGCTAGGGTCTGGGGTTTTTACAGGCACAGAATGGGGGCGTGGCAGGCCTGGGTGGTCTTTTTTTTTTTTTTTTTTTGAGACGGAGTCTCGCTCTGTCGCCCAGGCTGGAGTGCAGTGGCGCGATCTCGGCTCACTGCAAGCTCCGCCTCCCGGGTTCACGCCATTCTCCTGCCTCAGCCTCCGGAGTAGCTGGGACTACAGGCGCCCACAACCGCGCCCGGCTAATTTTTTGTATTTTTAGTAGAGACGGGGTTTCACCGTGGTCTCGATCTCCTGACCTTGTGATCCGCCCGCCTCGGCCTCCCAAAGCGCTGGGATTACAGGCTTGAGCCACCGCACCCGGCAAAAGGACTGCTGCCTCCCCGTCGGGGAATCGAACCCCGGTCTCCCGCGTGACAGGCGGGGATACTCACCACTATACTAACGAGGACGACTTGGGTGGTTTTAAGAAATGCAACATTTGGGCAGGAAATGCCTGTCCTCACCTAGGTCCCTGGAGGTGGAGCCCTAGTCAGGGACCACGCCCTCCTCCCCCACAGCACTTCCCTTCCCTTCTTCTGTGTCATTTAAAGGGACCATGCTCTTCCCTTCCCAGCACTCCCCTTCCATATCACCATAACCACAGAAGAAAGAGAATTGACCGCCATAGAGCTCAAACCTTCAGATAATATTTTAGCATAAAAAGACTCTAGTGGTTCATAAATCTCTTCACTTTCTTCTTTCTCTAAGTGGACTGATTTTCAAACATACCTCTTCTTTTCTCATCTAAAGCATTGCCCCTAGCCCAAACAGTGGAACTCAAATCTGTCCCTGGAAAAAATGAGAATGGTAATATAAAATGTGAGCAATGGCTGGACGTGGTGGTTCATGCCTGCAATCCTAGCACTTTGGGAGGCTGAAGCGGTGGATCCCTTGAGCTCGAGTTCGAAACCAGCCTGGGCATCATGGTGAAACTCCACCTCTACAATAAATATGAAAATTGGGCCAACAGAGTGAGACCCTGTCTCAAGTAAATACATACATACATACATACATACAGTGTGGGCAACATGATCAGGAGTCAAAGAAAAGTGGACAATTTCAGTCATTGATTCGGCAAACATTTGTTGAATACTTAGTATGTACCAAACACGGCACTGACTCCCAAGTGTGTAGTTTCCCTCCAGGGACACATAAAACTCAAATCCAGTCAGATGTGCCAGGACTGGTTTCTGTGTTTAAGTGTTCAGAGGGACTTTTTCAACCAAAGCAACTGGAAGACTTTTTGCAGCGTGCACCACTTACATAGCTAAAGCACATCCTATAGTAGATTGTGAACCTTAAACAGACATTGTTTAACAGGTTTAAAGAAGAAGCAGGAAAACCGGAAAATCCCAGCGGGATATGTGTGTGTGTGTGTGTGTGTGTGTGTGTGTGTGTGTGTGTGTGTGTGTGTGTGTGTGTCTGGTTTGGGAAAGGGGTGGGGGAAGGTGATTAAATGCTAACTTTCATACCTTTTGGAAATAACTGGTGGTTGAATTTATGGCTTAATCAATAAGGGTTATTTTGGCTTTTTTGCCCTGTTCTGGGGTAAGAAGACCTCAACCCTTACTCTGCATCTGGTCCTTAGCATAAAGTACTTACTCTGGGCCCTGCACAGTGGCTCACGCCTGTAATCCTAGTACTTTGGGAGGCTGAGGCAGGCAGATCATGAGGTCAGGAGTTCAAGACCAGCCTGGCCAACATGGCAAAACCCAGTCTCTACTAAAAATACAAAAAAATATCCGGGCATGGTGGTGCACGCCTGTAATCCCAGCTACTCCGGAGGCTAAGGCAGGAGAATCTCTTAAACCTGGGAGGCGGAGGTTGCAGTGAGCTGAGATTGCGCCACTGCACTCTAGCCTGGGTGACGGAGCAAGACTCCTTCTCGGAAGGAAAAAAACAAAGTACTTAATCTGTAGAAAAATGTATTGCCATATTAGAGGTGATGATTGTTGAAGTGTGTGGTGTGCATGTATTTGTCCATTCATTTAAAAACAATTTGGTGAATACATTCTCTGTGTAGCATCCTCAACTGCCCTAAAAGAGCTTTCAGAGAAGAAAAGAAATGCAGATGGTCCCAATTTAACCTTGGTTTGACTAAACAATTTTTCAACCTTTTTTTTTTTTTTCTTTTTTGAGACGGAGTCTCGCTCTGCCGCCCAGGCTGGAGGTGCAGTGGCACGATCTCAGCTCACTGCAAGCTCCACCTCCCGGGTTCATGCCATTCTCCTGCCTCAGCCTCCCGAGTAGCTGGGACTACAGGTGCCCGCCACCACGCCCGGCTAATTCTTTGTATTTTTTTTTAGTAGACACGGGGTTTCACCGTGTTAACCAGGATGGTCTCGATCTCCTGACCTTGTGATCTGCCTGCCTCAGCCTCCCAAAGTGGATTTTTCAACTTTTATGATGGTGAAAGTGACATGCATTCAGAACCTTTCTAGATTTATGATAGTATTGCAGATAAGTCCATCATAAATTGAAAGTTTTTGACTTATGATATTTTCAATATGATGGGTTTATCCGAACATAACACCATCGTAAATGGAGCAGCATCTGTATATGTCAATGACTGTAACACAAAGAGGAAAGTGTTCGTGCTGCACTTTAGATAATATGCTATATGTTTTTGATGGTATAGTATTAATTCCATTAACTTGACTATAAATAGCTCAAGGCCATTTAGAAATACCACATGAATAGAGGGAAAGTCCACTTCATTTATTTTTCACAAAGACAAATTGGGATCTTATTGATCCCCTTTGTAGCAAATGATCAATCTAGAGAAACTGGGGGAATATTAAATAAATATCACTTTGGCATAAAAGGCTATGTCACATTAGAAGTGTATTTTTGTAGCATATTGATTTTTTGCATGCAGTTACTTAATTCTTAGAGCACCTTCTATGAAGGCTTATTATACCACAAAAGACATGTCTACACCAGCAGGCAAAATCACATGGTAGAGAAGCCTGGCTTTTGCAGTCAGATATGTTATTAGAATGCTTGCTCCTGCTTGGCCGGGTGTGGTGGCTCACGCCTGTAATCCCAGCACTTTGGGAAGCTGAAACGGGTGGATCACAAGGTCAGGAGATCAAGACCATTCTGGCTAACACTGTGAAACCCCGTCTCTACTAAAAATGCAAAAAAAAATTAGCTGGGCATGGTGTTGGGCGCCTGTAGTCCCAGCTACTCAGGAGGCTGAGGCAGGAGAATGGTGTGAACCCGGGAGATGGAGCTTGCAGTGAGCTGAGATCACGCCACTGCACTCTAGCCTGGGCAACAGAGTCAGACTCCGTCTAAAAAAAAAAAAAAAAATGCTTGCTCCTGCTTTGTACTAGGTTCATGACCTCGGACAAAGTGTCAACTTTTCTGGGTGTCAGAGTCCTCATCTGAAAACAGAAATAGTACTACCTCTAGGGTTGTTGGATAATCAATAATAGCTAACTTTTTTTAAAAATTGACACATTGGCTGAGTATCATGGCTTACACCTGTAATCCCAGCAATTCAAGAGGTGGACTCTAGAGGATCACTTGATCCCAGGAGTTGGAGACCAGTCTGGGGAACATAGAGAGACCCCATCTCTACAAAAAGTTAAAAAGTTAGCTGGGGATGGTGGCATGCACCTGTCGTCCAAGCTACTTGGAGAGGCTGAGGTGGGAGGATTGCTTGAGGCCAGGAGGTTGAGGCTGTAGTGAGCTGAGATGGTGCCACTGTTTTTTGTTTGTTTGTTTGTTTTGATCAACTGTTTTTTTGGTGTTTTGTTTTGTTTTGTTTTGTTTTTTGTTTTTTGAGATGAATTCTCGCTCTGTTGCCCAAGCTGGAGTGCAGTGGCATGATGTCGGCTCACTGCAACCTCTGCCTCTGGGGTTCAAGCAATTCTCCATGCCTCAGCCTCCCAAGTAGCTGGGACTACAGGTGTGCCCCACCATGCCCGGCTAATTTTAGTATTTTTAGTAAAGATGGGGTTTCACCATGTTGGCCAGGCTGGTCTCAAACTCCTGACCTCAGGTGATCCACCCACCTCAGCCTCCCAAAATGCTGGCATTACAGGCATGAGCCACTACACCCAACCTGTTGTCTCTTTTAAATGTTAAAAAATAAATACGGCTGGGCGCAGTGGCACGATTACACCTGTAATCCCAGCACTTTGGGAGGCCGAGGAGGGCAGATCACAAGGTAAGGAGAGTCCGTCTCAAAATAAATGAATAAATACATAAACAATGCTGTTATGAATCTTTGTGTACAAGTTTGTATGTGTAGTTGTATGTTTTCATTTTTCTTAAAAATATATGTTCCTAGTTGTCATATGCTAGTAATATGATAATTATGTTTAACTTTTTTTTTTTAAGAGACAGGGTCTTGCTCTGTCACCCAGACTGGAGTGCAAAGGTACAGTCATAGCTCCCTGCAGATTCCAACTCCTAGGCTCAGGCGAGTTTCCCACCTTGACCTCCCCAAGTGCTGGGATTACAGGCGTGAGCCACCATGCCTGGCTGGTTTAACTGTTTGAGGACATTATGTTTATTATGAAAATTTTCAAAAGTTGAAAGAATGGTACACAGTACCTGTATCTCTCCATTTAAAGTCAATAATTATTGACATTTTTCCAGATTCACATCCCCATTTCTCTCTCTGATTTCATTTTTTAGAGCCAGTACTCTTAACTACTAAATTACATTTGTCCCCAATTAAATGAGTGAACATAGGTAAAATAGTATAATGCTTGACCAATAATGGCTACTCAATAATATAAATTCCCTCCTCTCCTTTCCTCAATACTTAGAAATGTAGGATCTGGGGCTGCAAGCTCTACATCAAGATGAGAGAAGTGAAAACTAAATTAGATTCATTAACCTCACTGTCCACAGTGTTCCTGGACCAAGGTCAGTGGAACTAGGAAAGTGGCCATCCAAACTGTGATGATCCAGCAGTTCAATTGCTGGTTGATTTTACTAGGGTGAGATAATTAGGAAGGGCAAAATATATTTTATGAATAGTTAAATTAGCAGGGGAAAGAAAAAGGAGTCCAAACCATCACAACTGTTTTTTATTTCAAGGTGGCAGGAACTTCAGCTCACACATATACAAACACACCTTATTCTAAAGCAAAATTTAAAACCTCATGTACTAATGCAGACTTTTTCACATTCTTCCCACTGAGTGCCTGGACATAAGGAAGGAACTGTATAAGTGAACTGACCAGTGCTGAAGTTTTACCAAAACACCAACAGAAAGGGTCAGTTTCTTTCTGGACAGTGATATTGAGCAGGTGAAAAGTATGGCAGCTCATTCACTGATTTTTGAAAAGAACCATAACTTTAGATCCTTGGGGTCCCCAGAACAACTTTCACTGCCATGAAATCCACATACTTACAAGAAGCTGTTGGGCTTACTGGAAATTTTATGAATTCCAAACTTGCCAATCCTAATTTTCAGGCATCATTAACTTCAGCAGCCACCTCTTTTTTTTTTTTTTTTTTTTTTTTTGAGACGGAGTCTCGCTCTGTCACCCAGGCTGGAGTGCAGTGGCGCCATCTCAGCTCACTGCTAGCTCCACCTCCCAGGTTCACGCCATTCTCCTGCCTCAGCTTCCCGAGTAGCTGGGACTACAGGCGCCTGCCACCACACCCAGCTAATTGTTTTTGTATTTTTAGTCGAGACGAGGTTTCGCCAGGTTAGCCAGGGTGGTCTCGATCTCCTGACCTCGTGATCTGCCCGCCTCAGCCTCCCAAAGTGCTGGAATTACAGGCGTGAGCCACCGCGCCCGGCTAGCAGCCACTTCTTATCCAGAGATATTCCTGTAGCGGAGTTTTTCTCCCCATTGCTGAGATCAATCTAGCGAGATTATGAATACTTTTGGTCTTGCAAACACCCAGTTCTGCTGCCTGAGTCCTACTAGATTCAGTCCAGAGATTCTGAACCCTGGCTGTGCATCGAGAGAGACCATTATCACTTCTAGCTAAATTAACAATTTCTTTTTTTTTTTTTTTTTTTTTTTTTTTTTGAGACGGAGTCTTGCTATGTCGCCCAGGCTGGAGTGCAGTGGCCGGATCTCGGCTCACTGCAAGCTCCGCCTCCCGGGTTTACGCCATTCTCCTGCCTCAGCCTCCCGAGTAGCTGGGACTACAGGCGCTCACCACCTCGCCCAGCTAGTTTTTTGTACTTTTTAGTAGAGACGGGGTTTCACCGTGTTAGCCAGGATGGTCTCGATCTCCTGACCTCGTGATCCGCCCGTCTCGGCCTCCCAAGGTGCTGGGATTACAGGCGTGAGCCACCGCGCCCGGCCCAAATTAACAATTTCTTAATATAATCTAATACCTAATCTGTATTCAGATTTTCCCAATTGTCTCCATAATGTCATTTTACAGCTTCTATGTTCAAACTAGAGTCCAACAAAGTCCACGCACTGTTTGTTTTTTATTCTTAAATCTCTTATAATCTAGAACAATCTTAAATACCCCCAGCCCCTCTACTTTTTCTTAATGCCATTGACTTGATGAAGAAACTAAGTCAGTTTGTCCTGTAGAATGTCCTACATTCTGGATTTGTCTGATGGTTTCCTTGTGATGACCTGCCCCTGTTCCTCTATTTCTTGTATTTCCTGTAAGCTGGTAGTTAGATCTAAATGGTTGCTTAGATTCAGGTTACACAATTTTGGTAAGAAATTTTATAGGTTATGCTGTATCCTTCTTACTGAATTACATCAGGTGCACAAAATATCTGGTTGCTCCACTGATAGTGAGGCCAAGATTGATCAGTGCAGTCAAATGGTCACAGTCTGATGTCTCCCATTACAAAGTTGTGTTTCCCTCTTTGACCAGTAAATTAATCTGTGGACTGCCCTTTGGTCCTTTTATTTACCACCACCATGTGCCATGCTTACAACCTGGAAGATAAAAGGGAAAACTAACTAAATAAATAATTTTCTTTTCTTTTCTGGTTTGAATCAGTAGATTGAAATCATACAATGTTTTCTGATTGACTGGAGTGAAATTAGAGTAATAGAATGAAATTTAGGAAATTCACAAATATTTGGAAATTAACTCCTACTTTTTTTTTTTTTAAGACGGCGTTTTGCTCTTGTTGACCAGGCTGGAGTGCAATGGCGCAATCTCGGCTCACCACAACCTCTGCCTCCTGGATTCAAGAGATTCTCCTGCCTCAACCTCCCGAGTAGCTGGGACTACAAGCTCCCGCCACCACGCCCGGCTAATTTCTGTTAGTTTTAGTAGAAACCGAGTTTCACCATGTTGGCCAGGCTGGCCTCGAACTCCTGACCTCAGGTGATCCACCTGCCTCAGCCTCCCAAAGTGCTGGGATTACAGGCGTGAGCCTCCGCTCCTGGCCTAACTCCTACATTTCTAATTTTTAATTAAGCCAAGATTGAGGCCAGGCGCAGTGGCTCACACCTGTAATTCCAGCATTTTGGGAGGCCAAGGTGGGTGGATCACCTGAGGTCAGGAGTTCAGGACCAGCCTGACCAACATGATAAAACTCCATCTCTACTAAAAATACAAAAATTAGCTGGGTGTAGTGGCACATGCCTGTAGTCCTAGCTACTCAGGAGGCTGAGGCAGGAGAATCACTTGAACTTGGGAGGCAGAGGTTACAATGACCCAAGATTGCACCACTGCACTCTAGCCTGGGGGACAGAGCAAGACTCCATTTCAAAACAAACAGACAAATAAACAAGATTGTAAAAATTGGACAAGGCATGGTGGCTCACACTTGTAATCCCAGTACTTTGGGAAGGCTTGAGGCCAGGAGTTTGAGACCAGCCTGGCCAACGTGGCAAAACCCTGTCTCTACTAAAAATTAGCCAGGCGTGTTAGCACATGCCTGTAATCCCAGCTACTTGAGAGGCTGAGGCATTAGAATCACTTGAACTCAGTAGGCAGAGGTTGCAGTAAGTGGAGATCGCACCACTGCACTCCCCCCTGGGCAACAGAGCAAGACTGTCTAAAAAAATAAAATAAAATAAAATAAAAGATTTTCTAGCCCAGCTTTATGATTGGACTCTTTCCTCCAAACTTGCTTCTCCACCAGTATTCCTGATGCAGAGACTGGGTCTCTAGTCCTGCAAGCCAGAAACCAGGCAGCATCCTGCCACCTCCTTCTTCTTCACTCTCACCCTTCCTTAGCCAATTGATCACCAGTCCTCAAAATTTTATCCTCTAGCATATCAGACTTGTTCACTTTTTTTATCTCCCTGGTCCGGGCTGCTGTCATCTCTCACCAGGGTTATTACAGTTCTTATAGTCTTGCCCACCTCCTGCTTGTTCTCCACATTGTAGGCAGAGAAATCTTTGCCAAGCTCAGAGCTCATCCTGTGTACAATCCTTCAATTGCTTTGCATTTTAGCATAAAGATCAAGATCTTCAATGAGGTCTGCAGGGGCTAATCCAGAACTCCTGCCTCCCAGCTCCTATACCCTCTTGCTTTCTGTGCTACAGCTGCTATAGCAACACTGACTGTTCCTCAAATGCCTTGTGCTCTTTCCTGGCACAGGACCTTTGCACTCATTGCTCCCACTGCTGCCAATGCTCTTATGCAGCCTCTTTGCTCAGCTAGCTTCTACATTTCGCTCAGCTCTCAAACCCAGAATCATTTTCTCAGAGATATTGTCCTTAATCCCTCAGACCAGGACAGGTCTCTCCAGTGGTGTGTGCTGTCAGCATCATGTGTCTTCCCTTCTAATCACAGTATGGATTAAATTTTTTGTGATCAGTGGATTAATGCTTATCTCCTCCACTAGATTGCTCACCCACTGAAGGATGCGACTGTGCCTCTTTTGCTCACCACTCTCCTTGTGCCTAGCACTTCAGCTGGCATGTAGTAGGAGCGCTCTCTCTCTCTATATATATATATGTAAATAAAATAATATATTATATATATAATTTAAATGTTATGTTAAATGTTAAGTTTAAAAAACATGATGAAGGGCCGGGTGTGATAGCTCATGCCTGTAAGCCCAGCACTTTGGGAGGCCAAAACAGGCAGATCACTTGAGGTCAGGAGTTCCAGACCAGCCTGGCCAAGATGGTGAAACCCTATCTCTACTAGAAATATAAAAAATAGCTGGGTGTGGTGGTGGGCACCTGTAATCCCAGCTACTCGGGAGGCTGAGGCAGGAGAATCACTTGAACCCAAGAGGTAGAGGTTGCAGTGAGCCAAGATCACGCCACTGCACTCCAGCCTGGGTGACAGAGTGAGACTCCATCTCAAATAAATAAATAAATAAATATTAATGTGGAGTAAAATTCTTATTTATATATCATTTCCACATATTTTTAAGAAGCAGGATTATTCAGTGTTGTCTTGTTTCCTGCTTTTGACTGAACATTATATGCAAAAATGTATATCATATATAGGCAAAAGATATATGTGCAGAGAAAAAGGTTGAACGACAATGTTACTGGTGATTGCTTTTGGTAGATAGGATTTCAGAGGAATTTTATTTCTTCTTCAGACTTTCCATATTTTCCAAATATTTTTACAATGAGCACATATGTTTTTATAATTAGGAGACAGCTATGATTAAGAACTTACACTTTGGTGTTAGCTAGATTTGAGTTCCAGTCTCAGCTCTACCTCAGCTGTGTATTAGCTGACTGACCTGGGCAAGTTACTTAACATCCCCTAAGGCTCAGAAGAATACCTACCCACAAGGTTGTTGCAAGAAGCAAATGACATAATACATAGAAATCACTTAGCACAATTTCTGGCATAGCATTAGTAGTAGCTCTTATTATAGATTTTGATCTGATTAAAATAATGTTACTTTTAGGCAACTCTGGGCTCACTGCCTATGGGTTAGCCCTGCTCCACAAGGAGCAGTCAATCTAAAAAAAAAAATCAATCAATCAAAATTAAAACAAATAAATAGGCCGGGTGCAGTGGCTCACACCTATAATCCCAGCACTTTGGGAAGCCAAGGTGGGTGGATCACTTGAGGTCAGGAGTTCGAGACCAGCCTGGCCAACATGGTGAAACCCCATCTCTACTGAAAATACAAAAATTAGCTGGGCGTTGTGGCAGGTGCCTGTAATCTCATTTACTTGGGAGGCTGAGGCAGGAGAATTGCTTGAACTCAGGAGGCGGAGATTGCAATGAGCCGAGATTGCGCCACTGCACTGCAGGCTGGGCCACAGAGCGAGATTCCATCTCAAAAAATAATAACAATAATAAACTAAATAAATAAATAAAACAAATACATAAATGTATTACTGCGGCCGGGCGCGGTGGCTCAAGCCTGTAATCCCAGCACTTTGGGAGGCCGAGACGGGCGGATCACGAGGTCAGGAGATCGAGACCATCCTGGCTAATATGGTGAAACCCCGTCTCTACTAAAAAAATACAAAAAACTAGCCGGGCGAGGTGGCAGGCGCCTGTAGTCCCAGTTACTTGGGAGGCTGAGGCGGGAGAATGGCGTGAACCCGGGAGGCGGAGCTTGCTGTGAGCTGAGATCCGGCCACTGCACTCCAGCCTGGGTGACAGAGCGAGACTCCATCTCAAAAAAAAAAAAAAAAAAAAAAAAAGTATTACTTTAAATTTTTAAAATAGCCTTTCTTTGAGAAAGAAAAAAAATGAAAATAAAGTTCGTATCTAGTTTCAATTACATTTTCACAAAGAAAAAATATCCAGAATGTTGAAATTACTGGACCTGAAGGACCAACTGTAAGAAGCAAGGTAATTGAAATTCAGGAAATTAATTCCTGAGTCACTTTCTAAAAATAAACCCAAACAACAACCACAATGAACACCTAGCATTACCAACCTAGAGAGAGGTGAGAAAGCAAACACTGAATGGATTCATACCCTGAAGTACAGCTGCAATAGCAGAGCCCCTGACAAATCTTCAATACGGTGATAGCGAGCAGCAAACAATGTAGCCAAACTGATTTGACTTGTGTCAAAAACACAGTGGGCAGCAGTGGGATCTGGACAACCCTCTAGTTGATGAACACAGGCTTAGAGGACTTCAGCTTCTCCATAGCAAACGGGCAAATTTGTTCTGAAACCCAGTTGATGACTTTGTAAATTATCTGGGATTGACATGTCATGTTCCAGTTAGGACATGTGGAGTGAGACAGACCAGCTTTGTTACTGTATTTGTTAGGTTTTCTCTGGTGGAAAGATTCCACTGGAATCCCAGCTCCACCACTTACCAGCTTTGTGACTTTGGCTGAAAACCACTCCTGGGCTTCGTTTTCTCATTTGTAGATGGGGATGATAATTCCTCCCTCACCAGGAGGCTGTGCAGATGGAATGTGATAACATATGTGAGAGTCTAGACCAGAGCCTGACAACTGGCAGGACTGACATGTTACTCCCCACCTCCTAGGATGACCCAACCCAAGAGATACAGGCAACTGAACTGTGCCTGTACCTGAGCAGTTACGGCAGTGAGAGTCATGGCCAACTTCATCTGTGGGGCCTGTACCCTGCAAACAGGGTTCTGTGCAAGTGGTGGAGGCTTCAGAGAGGGGATAGAGGCAGCCTCTGCCTTCAGGAAGCAGCATCACTCACCAGCCCTTTCACCCACTAGATTGTTAATGGAGGTTTTAAATAGAAAATGATGTGATCTTCTTTCTTGAATGATTATACTGCTAAAGTTTCTAAATATAAACTTAAACTATGATACCCCCTACATACACACACACACAGTCCTTATGTCAGAGTGGTGACTGTCCACCTGTCACGGCTTTTTCACGACTTTTTATTTTGAAAAATTTCAAAGATAGAAAAGCTGTAAGTAGTACAATGGACACCATATGTCACCAGATGTTCACTCAGATTTATGAATTAAATTTTACTGCATTTACGTTCTATTTTTTAAAAATCGTTTGCCGAACCATTTAAGAGTTAACTATAGACACTGTGACACTTCATCCAAAAATACTTCGGCATGTATCTCCTAAGAATAAAAATATTCATCCTATGTAACTATAAAATAAGTATCTCAGGAAATTTTACATTAATACAATAGTAGTATTGAAAACACAGTTCATATTCAGACTTTCCCAGTTATTCCAATAATACCCTTTGTAGGTTTTTAATATACAGGATCCAGAAGAAAAAAGGAAAAAAAAAATCACACATTTCATTTAATTGTCATGTCTTATCCAGTCGATCTCTGAAATTCAGCCCTTTCCTTTTTGGAGCTAGAGCTGTTGTTTTCCCATTAATTTTATCCACTTCAGTGGGTCTTATAACTAAATGCAAGCCCCAGTAATTTTACTTCTTCACTTTTGATCCATGTACTTAAAAAAAGTGACTTGTATTGAATATAATCCCACCATTTCTCAGTTCTTAGCTTTAAACAATATTTGAATAGAATTGTAATGTTAACAGCATGTGCACAATGACAGATCTGGGCAGGGAAGGTGGGGGCATTCAGCTAAGGGCACATTCAACTCACAGTAATGACCGAATATTCAGGTGACAAACTGTGGTTGGAGATGAGGCCTGAATCAATCCCTAGGTAAGGTAAAGAAGGATCTACAAAGAGTGAGAGGAGAAGCCACAAAAGGGTAACTTTTCCCAGGGGAGAGAATATTTTGTGAGAACCCATCTGAATGTTGGGAGACTTTCAGGCCAGAAGAGAAGCAGCAGGGTATGCTGGAGATCCAGAAAAACCAGGGGAGTGGGGTGTCCTCAGAGGCAAGGAAGGAATGGAGTGCACAGATAATGAGGACTAGACAATGAATTTCATCCCTGAGCTGCTTATGGTTTTTAATTCAAGACGTGAATTAGGTCAGGTGCCATGGCTCACTCCTGTAATCCCAACACTTTGGGAGGCTAAGGTGGGTGGATCACATGAGGTCAGGAGTTCAAGACCAGCCTGGCCAACATGGTGAAACCCCATGGTATATGCCTGTAATCTCAGCTACTTGGGAGGCTCATGTAGGAGAATTGCTTGAACCCAGGAGACGGAGGTTGCAATGAGCCAGTGAGCCAAGATTGTGCCACTGCACTCCAGCCTGGGCAACAAGAGCGAAACTCTGACAAAAAAAAAAAAAAAAGAAAGAAAGAAAAAAAAGATGTGAATTAATTCTCAAGACGAGGCCAGGAGAGGGGCATTGGGGCCCAGAGCTATGCCAGCTGGAGTCAGATCAGATAACCTTCTGGAGAGGCAGGGTGGAGGCCAGGCCAGAAGCTCCAAGCCCCAGACCTCAGATCTCCTGAGGCAAGACTCCTTTAGGTAAGCAAACAGGAGTAGGCACTGGGAACTGCAGAGAGAGAGAAACCCAAGCCTAATCATCAGGAAGAGAAGTTGCCGAGGAGCACATGAAGGGACAAACTGGAGGACAAAAGCCAATTCGGTTGGGATGACCAGGGAACAAATGGAAAGAATCTGTGTCCTTGACAACACTGAACCACTGAGTTAACCAACTGCAAAGCCGCCCCACTGCTGTACTACTTCTTGTTATGTAAAATAATAAATTTCTGTATTGTTTAAAAAAAGGCAAACTAAATCAATAAATTAAGAAACTCCCTAAAAAGCACAGTTTTTCTTAAAAAAAAAAGTCTTAAGAGCCAAGAAAATGAAGTAAAAATATCAAATAGGTGAACATAATGTAGTTACAATAATTATAGCAAATCTACTCAACTTGTTGAGCAGATCTTAAACGTATAATTAGATTTAAATGTTTATAAAGAACAAGGCTGTCACGGAATAATTTGATTTTTTAAACATCAGATAAAAAAACAGAAAGGCAGGCAAAAGGAAAATCTGGCTGGGCACAGTGGCTCACGTCTGTAATCTCAACACTTTGGGAAGCCAAGGCAGGCGGATCACCTGAGGTCAGGAGTTCGAGACCAGATTGGCCAACATGGTGAAACCCTGTGTCTACTAAAAACACAAAAATTAGCCAGGCATGGTGGCAGGTGTCTGTACTACCAGCTACTTGGGAGGTTGACGCAGGAGAATCACTTGAACCTGGAGGTGGAGGTTGCAGTGAGCTGAGATCCTGCCACTGCACTCCAGCCTGGGCAACAGAGCAAGACTCTGTCTCAAAAAAAAGAGAGAAAATGTATATAACTCTCAGTTTCTTAAGACACACGAATATATATATACACACACACACACACACACGCACACCCACGGTCATGTATTACTTAACCATGGAGAATACATTCCGAGTAAAGCGTTAGGCAATTTCATCACTGTGTGCGCATCATCAAGTGTACTTACCACAAACCTAGATGGTATGGCTAGGCTATATAGTGCAGCTGATTCCTCCTAGGCCGCAAACCTGTGCACCATGTTACTGTACTAAATACTGTAGGCAGTGGTCACACAATGGTATTTGAGTATCTAAACATATCTAAAAACAGAAAAAGTGCAGTAAAAATATGATGTTATAATCTATTTATTTAGACAGAGTCTCACTCTGCTGCCCAGGCTGGAATACAGTGGCGTGATCTCGGCTCAGTGCAACCTCCGCCTCCCAGGTTCAAGCGATTCTCCTGCCTCAACCTCCCGAGTAGCTGGGATTATAGGCGTGCGCCACCACACCAAGCTAATTTTTGTATTTTTAGTAGAGATGGGGTTTCACCATGTTGGCCAGGCTGGTCTCAAACTTCTAACCTCAGGTGATCCGCCCACCTCGGCCTCCCAAAGTGCTGGGATTACAGGCGTGAGGCACTGTGCCCGGCCTATGGTGTTATAATCTCATGGGACCACTGTTGTATATGTGGTTTGTGGTTCAAGGAAATGTTGTTATATGGTGCATGCCACTATATACACACACACACACAAGCACACACACATGCACACACAGGTGCACACACTCACACACACATGCACATATAAGTATATAGCTCTATATATGTATATACATATATATGGGCATATGTGTGTATATATGTATATGTATAGTATACACAATTTGCCCCATGAAGGAGGCACTGATGAATACGGAGGCATTCCTGATTATTCAGGTGGTGTGAGCAAGGGAAAGTAGAGTACTAACTGCTGATGATTGAAAAGAGGTTTGAGGTGCTCTTGCCAACTAACAAGATATTTTTTGCCCGAATAACTAGAATGAGTAGCGCATTCACAATACATGGTATTAATGTGGTTTGAAAGCAGTGTGAGTACGTCATAGCAGTGGGGGACGTGGCATGCAGTCTCTATTGTCTTGTGTCTCTGTGGTAAACTCTTCTCAGTAGATACTGAATAATCAGGGTGAGATTATTAACCCCTTCTTCATTTCTGTGAAATTAACCCCACAGCACTGCAGTTTACCAGTACAAACCTTACTGTAGAGTTGTTTACAGGATTGTGAATAAATTCATCGGGTTCTAATTCGCAAGTCAAACTCTAAAATTTTCAATCTTTTTGCCTTGAATTTAGTTTGAAAACAGTCTGTTCCCGAGTTATGATAAAGGAAGGGAGAAGTGTATTTTCACCCTCAAACTGATGGAATAACTGTTTAAATGAAACACCCATATTCCACTTAGAAACTGTAGCATTGACCACTTTCCTGTTCTTACGCCTCCTAATTCTTAAGTGGGAGTTGTGGGGACTTTAACAGCTGCACATTTCCAACACAGTCCTCCCTAAATGGTGTCAAATGACTGGGAATGAAGTTTTGGTAACTCTGGATGATTTATGCAGCCACTTAGTCATCGTTGTTCCGTCAGGGGAAACAATGAGAGGCTTTTGTTTGTGTTTCTGTGTGTAGGGTGTGAGGGACAAAGAGAAGCAAATATTCATATAACGAAACTCTGGTCCTCTTTTTTTCCTCTCAACAGAGGTCTTTATCTTCAAATTACTATAAATATAACGTAAAAATAGAATATATACTCCTTTGTGGCTCTTTCTACATTGTTTTCATGTATTTGCCTAGAAAGCTGCTTTTTTTCCTTCTCTCTCTCTCTTTTTTTTTTTAATTAATTTTTTTTGAGACGGAGTCTCTCTTGCCCTGTTGCCCAGGCTGGAGTGTAGTGGTGTGATCTAGGCTCACTGCAACCTCCACCTCCTGGGTTCAAGAAATTCTCCTGCCTCAGCCTGCTGAGTAGCTGGGATTATAGTGTGTGCCACCATGCCCGACTAATTTTTGGATTTTTAATAGAGACGGGGTTTCCCCACGTTGATCAGGCTGGTCTTGAACTCCTGACCTTGTGATCCACCCGCCTCGGCCTTCCAAAGTGCTGGGATTATAGGTGTCGGCCACCGCACCTGGCCCCTTCTCTGTTTTTCAAAAAAAAAGTAATGCATGAATACATTCTAACCATAAAATAATCAAACATTATGGAAGTACGCAGAATAAAAAACCAGTCTCCCTTCATTGCCCTTACCCAACCTCCACCCCCACCATCCAGGCCCTACAAAAAAGATCCTTTTTTCAAGAAAATAAAACCTCCATTGCCCTGGTTTTGGGCAGTTTCATAAGAACAGAAGACATATTGCAAGTAACAGGAAAATTCTAAAATATGGAAAATCAGAAATCACTGCAAATGGACCCCACTGTGGAGCATACCCCAGGCAAGTGCCAGGGAAAATTGTGGCAGTGTTTGAATGCAGGTCGAGGTAGCTCCTCTGAAGAAAAGGCACGTGGAGCCAAAAATATCTGGGTTTGCTTCTTTCTGCCTCTGCCACTAGCTAGCCAAGTATCCTTGGGCAACTTTAGTTTCCCTAGCCATAAGGTAGACATGGTCACAGAGGCATGAAATGAGATTGTGTGTGCAAAACACCTGTCAAATGCCTGAATACTAGGTCTTCAGCAAATATTACTTTTCCTCTGACCTCAGAAGAACTTTGCTGCATGTAAGGCACCTAACAGTTTATTCCTGGTAAAGTTCTAGTTATTTCTGGATGTTTGTGGGGAAATGATAATCCTATTTTGTACACTGGTTATAAAAGGTGAAAAAGAGCATGGTTTGCTGTCCTGCCAGACTGCGCAGAGCATGTCAGTGTTTTGCAGGGTTAATTTAAGGCTGATGTGAAAATAGGTCTCCACTGCATTTGAGTTCAGGCAATGAATGTGGATTCAGACAAGAGTGTTGAGGATTAAGAAATCCTGGTGGCCGGGCGCGGTGGCTCACGCCTGTAATCCCTGCACTTTGGGAGGCCGAGGCGGGAGGATCACGAGGTCAGGAGATCTAGACCATCCTGGCTAACACAGTGAAACCTCGTCTCCACTAAAAATACTAAAAATTATCCGGGTGCAGTGGTGGGCACCTGAAGTCCCAGCTACTCGGGAGGCTGAGGCAGGAGAATGACGTGAACCCGGGAGGCGGAGCTTGCAGTGAGCTGAGATCGCACCACTGCACTCCAGCCTGGGCAACAAAGTGAGACTCCGCCTCAAAAAAAAAAAAAAAAGAAAAGAAAAGAAATCCTGGTAGGCCAGATGTGGTGGCTCACGCCTGTAATCCCATGCTTTGGGAAGCCAAGGTGGGTGGATCGCTTGAGCTCAGGAGTTCAAGACCAGCCTGGGTAACATAGGGAAACCACTCCCCTGCCCAGTCTCTACATTTTAAAAAAATTAGCCAGGTGCGCTAGCGTGCACCTGTATTCCCAGCTACTCAGGAGGCTGAGGTGGGAGGATTACCTGGGGTTGCAGTGAGCTATTATTGTGCCACTGCACTCGAACCTGGGTAACAGAGCAAGGCCCTGTCTCAAAAATAAAAATTAATAAAAGAAATCCTGGCCAGGCACCGTGGCTCATACCTGTAATCCCAGCACTTTGGGAGGCCAAAGTGGGCAGACCACCTGAGGTCAGGAGTTCGAGACCAGCCTGGCTAATATGGTGAAACCCTGTCTCTACTAAAAATACAAAAATCAGCTGGGAGGCCGGGCACGGTGGCTCAAGCCTGTAATCCCAGCACTTTGGGAGGCCAAGGCGGGTGGATCACGAGGTCAGGAGATCGAGACCATCCCTGGCTAACATGGTGAAACCCCGTCTCTACTAAAAATACAAAACCTAGCCGGGCGTGGTGGCGGGCGCCTATAGTCCCAGCTACTCGGAGGCTGAGGCAGGAGAATGGCGTGAACCCAGGAGGCGGAGCTTGCAGTGAGCCGAGATTGCGCCACTGCACCCCAGCCTGGGCGACACAGCGAGACTCTGTCTCAAAAAAAAAAAAAAAAATCAGCTGGGTGTGGTGGCATGCGCTTGTAGTCCCAGCTATTCGGGAGGCTGAGGCAGGAGAAGCGCTTGACTTGGGAGGCAGAAGCTGCAGTGAGCCGAGATTACACCACTGCACTCCAGCCTGGGCAACAGAGAAAACTAAGAGAGAGAGAGAGAGAGAGAGAGAGAGAGAAAGAAAGGAGGGAGGGAGGGAGGGAGGGAGGGAGGGAGGGAGGGAAAGAAGGAAGGAAGGAAGGAAGGAAGGAAGGAAGGAAGGAAGGAAGGAAGGAAGGAAGGAAGGAAGGAAGGAAGGAAGGAAGGAAGGAAAGAAGGAATCCTGATAATCATGGGTATATTATCTCCCAGAAACCTGTATCACTAGGTGACTCATTAAAAGAACAAATGTAATAGTGGGGAACACTGATACAAGAACATCAGATTCTCATTATTATTTTAAATACGGAACATTTCACAAATGTGCATGTCAGCCTGGGCAGGGTCAGTGCTAATCTCTGTATTGTTCCAATTTTTAGTATACATGCTGTTAAAGTGAGCATGGATTATTGCTTTTAATAAACTATTTTCTTTTCTTTTTGTTTTTCTTTTTTTCTGAGGCAGAGTTTCACTCTGTCACCCAGACTGGCATGCAGTGGCGCGATCTTGACTCACTGCAACCTCTGCCTCCTGGGCTCAAGTGATCTTCCAGCCTCACCCTCCTGAGTAGCTCGGACTACAGGCACAAGACACCATGCTTGGCTAATTTTTGTATATTTTTTTAGTAAGGACAGGGTTTTGCCGTGTTACCCAGGCTGGTTCCTAACTCCTGAACTCAAAGCAAATCTGCCTGCCTTGTCCTCCCAAAGTTCTGGGATTACAGATGTGAGCTACCATTAATAGACTATTGTCTGGAGCAGTTCTAGGTTCATAGCAATATTAAGTTGAAAGTACAGAGATGGCCAGGTGCGGTGGCTCATGCCTCGGCTCGTAGATCACTTAAGGTCAGGAGTTCGAGACCAGTCTGGCCAACACAGTGAAACCCCATCTCTACTAAAAATACAAAAATTAGCCAGCTGTGGTGGTTCACGCCTGTAATCCCAGCTACTCAGGAGGCTGAAGCAGGAGAATCACTTGAACCCAGGAAGTGGAGGTTGCAGTGAGCTGAGATTGTGCCATTGCACCCCAGCCTGGACAATAAAGTGAGACCCTGTCACACACACACACACAAAGAAGTACAGAGATAACCCATATACTCCTTTCCTAGACATACATGCATAGCCCTCCCCACTAGCAACATCCTGCACCAAAGCAGTACCTTTGTTACAATTGATGAACCTATATTGACACGTCATTATCATAAACTATGAAAGTTCATACTTTACATTAGGATTTAGGCCAGGTACAGTGGTTCATGCCTGTAATTCCAGCACTTTGGTAGGCGGATGGGGGTGGATCACCTGAGGTCAGGAGTTTGAGACCAGCCTGGCCAACATGGTGAAACCCTGTCTCTACTAAAATAAATAAATAAATAAATAAATTAGCCCATTGTGGTGGCAGGTGCCTGTAATCCCAAGTACTTGGGAGACTAAGAGGTAATAGGTATGTGGTCCTATCTCAATGTTGTTTTAACTTGCGTATCACTAGGAGAATCACTTGAACCTGGGAGGTGGAGGTTGCAATGAGCCGAGATCGCACCACTGTACTCCAGCCTGGGTGACAGAGCAAGACTCTGTCTCAAAAAAAAAAAAAAAAAAAAAAAAAAAAAAACTCTTAGTTTTGTACATTCTATAGGTTTTAACAAATGTATAATGACATGTATTCATGTATTCATCATCATAGTATCATACAGTGTAGTTTCACTGCCCTAAAACCCTCTAGGCTCTGACTATTCATCCCTTATTTTTCCCCAACCCCTGTATGTCTGGTTTTTCCTTTTGTCTTTTTAATTTTTTAAAAAATTTTTATTTATTTTTAGTATTGAAACATTTTCGGCCGGGCGCAGTGGCTCACGCCTATAATCACAACACTTTGGGAGGCTGAGATGGGTGGATCACCTGAGGTCAGGAGTTCAAGACCAGCCTGACCAACATGGTGAAACACTGTCTCTACTAAGAATACAAAATTAGAAACATTAGCCAGGCGTGGTCTCGGGCACCTGTAATCCCAGCTACTTGGGAGTCTGAGGCAAGAGAATCCCTTGAACCCGGGAGGCGGAGGTTGCAGTGAGCCGAGACCGTGCCATTGCACTCCAGCCTGGGCAACAAGAGTGAAACTCCATCTGAAAAAAAAAAAAAAATTTTTTTTTCTTTCTTTCTTTCTTTTGTTTTTTTTTAGAGACAGTCTCACTAGGTTGCCCAGGCTGATCTCAAACTCCTGGGCCTAAGTGATCCTCCTGCCTCAGCCTACCAAGTAGCTGGGACTATAGGCACACACTACTATGCCTGGCCGCCTTTTCTAGAATGTCATATAATTGGAAACATACAATAGGTAGCCTTTTCAGATTGGCTTCTTTCACTTAGTAATATGTATTTAAGTTGCCTCCATGTCTTTTCATGGCTTGATAACTCATTTATTTTCAGCGCTGAATAGTAAGTATTCCATTATCTGGATGTACCACAGTTTATCCTTTCACCTACTGAGGACGTTTTCATATTGCTTCCATGTTTTGATCATTATGGACAAAACTGCTATAAACATTGATGTGCAGGTTTTTGTGGGGACGTAAGTGTTCAACTTATTTGGTAAATACCTACAAATACAATTGCTGTATCTTGTGGTAAGATGTTTAGTTTTGTAAGAAACAGCCAAACTGTTTTCCAAAGGGGCTGTATCATTTGGCATTCCCAACATCAATGAATGAGAGTTCCTGTTGTTCCACATCCTCACCAGCATTTGGTGTTGTCAGTGTTGTGAATTTTTGTCATTCTAGTAGGTATATGGTCCTATCTCATTGTTGTTTTAATTTGCATATCCCTAGTGACATATGAAAATCTTTTCATATGCTTATTTGCCATCTGTATATTTTCTTTGGTGAGTTTGTTCTGATCTTTTGCCCATTATTTAATCAGGTTATTTTTCTTATTCTTGTGTTTTAAGAGGTCTTTATATATTTTTGAATAACAGTCATTTATTAGATAAGTCTTTTGCAAATATTTTTCCCAGTCTGTGGCTCATCTTCTTATTCTCTTGAAATTATTTTAAAATTATTTGTAAATGTTGATTAACATGGCTATTTGGGAGTTCAGAAGCCTCAGTTTTCATTACCAAGAAAATGTTCTACAGTCATTCAACAGGCGAGCTCATAATAA
This sequence comes from Macaca thibetana thibetana, assembly GCF_024542745.1. Lineage (NCBI taxonomy): Eukaryota > Metazoa > Chordata > Mammalia > Primates > Cercopithecidae > Macaca > Macaca thibetana. The sequence goes on from NC_065584.1 coordinate 73,126,275, forward strand.
GCTGAAAGTATCGGCCAGGCAGGGTGGCTCACACCTGTTAATCCCCGCACTTTGGGAGGCAGAGGCGGGTGGATCACTTGAGGTCAGGAGTCCGAAACCAGCCTGGCCAACATGGAGAAACCCTGTCTCTACTAAGAATACAAAAATTAGCTGGGCGTGGGGGCGGGCGCCGGTAATGCCAGCTGCTCGGGTGGCTGAGGCAGGAGAATTGCTTGAACCTGGGAGGCGGAGATGGCACTCCAGCCTGGGCGACAGAGCGAGACTCAGTCTAATAATAATAATAATAGGCCGGGCGCGGTGGCTCAAGCCTGTAATCCCAGCACTTTGGGAGGCCGAGACGGGCGGATCACGAGGTCAGGAGATCGAGACCATCCTGGCTAACACGGTGAAACCCCGTCTCTACTAAAAAATACAAAAAACTAGCTGGGCGCGGTGGCAGGCGCCTGTAGTCCCAGCTACTCGGGAGGCTGAGGCAGGGGAATGGCGTGAACCCGGGAGGCGGAGCTTGCAGTGAGCTGAGATCCGGCCACTGCACCCCAGCCTGGGCGGCAGAGCGAGACTCCGTCTCAAAAAAAAAAAAAAATAATAATAATAGTAATAGTAATAATAAACTGAAAGTACCTTTCTGGAGATAAAGATTCAGGCACTGACCCCCGACTTCTGGAGGGATCAACTTGCATTTTCTGCAGTCTATAAAGCCTAGAGTGCCCTCTGCTGGTTACCTTCTGAAAACCAGGCAGTCGATGATTTCAACTTATTTATTTTTGAAATAACATCATAAATAATAACCCTTAATCTCCTGTGATTTCTTTCTCAAGTGACCTTCTGAAGGCTTATCTCAAAGAGAGAAAAATGACTATTCTTTTTTGTTTGTTTGTTTGTTTTTGTTTTGAGACAGAGTCTCGCTCTGTCGCCCAGACTGGAGTGCAGTGGCGCGATCTCGGCTCACTGCAAGCTCCACCTCCCAGGTTCACGCCATTCTCCTGCCTCAGTCTCCCGAGTAGCTGGGACTACAGGCGCCCGCAACCATGCCCGGCTAATTTTTTTATTTTATTTATTTATGTGTATTTTAGTAGAGACGGGGTTTCACCGTGTTAGCCAGGATGGTCTTGATCTCATGACCTCGTGATCTGCCTGTCTCGGCCTCCCAAAGTGCTGGGATTACAGGCGTGAGCCACCGCGCCCGGCCGAAACATCACTATTCTTTAGTTACAACTTGATTCCTTAGTCAGAAGTGTGTCTTATTCCACCCTACCAGCCTGTGGAAAAAGAAAAAGAAAAAAAAGTGTGTCTGTTACATCTGCGGCATGTGTAGAATTTTTTTAAGTGTGTCTAAGATACATTTTATCTTATTTTATTTTATTTACTTTTTAGAGACAGAGACTTGCTTTGTTGCCCAGGATGGTGTGCAGTGGTGCAATCATAGCTCACTACAGCCTCCATCTCCTGGACTAAAGGTATCCTCCCACCTAACCCTCCCAAAATCCTAGGAATACAGGTGTGAGCCACTGTGCCTGGCCAGATACCATTTGAAATGTGATAAATATGTCTGTTGGTTCCCAAAATCTAAAGTAATTAGCATTTTAGAAGAATAAATTAAAGTAGCTCAGCCCAGGTATGGTGGCTCACACCTGTAATCCCAGTGCTTTGGAAGGCAGAGGTAGGAGGATCGCTTGAGCCCAGGAGTCCAAGACCAGTCTGGGCAACATAGTGATACCTCATGTCTACTAAAAATTCAAAAATTAACCGGTTTGGCTCTGTGTCCCCACCCAAATCTCATCCCTTTGTGTAATCTCCATGTGTCGAGGAAGGGAGGTGATTGGATCAAAGGGGCGGTTTCCCCCATGCTCTTCTTGTGATAGTGAGTTCTCAAGAGATCTGATGATTTTCTAAGTGTTTGGAAGTTCCTTTTCCTTCTCTCTCCTGCCACATTATGAAGAAGGTACCTTATTTCCCCTTCGCCTTCTGCCATGCTTGTAAGTTTCTTGAGGCTTCCCCAGCCATGCAGAACTCTGAGTAAATTAAACTTCTTTCCTTTATAAATTACCCAGCCTTGGGTACTATCTTTATAGCAGTGTGAAAACAGACTAGTACATACACACATTAGCCAGGCACAGTGGCTTGCCCCTGTAATCTCAGCTACTTGGGAGGCCAAGGGAGGAGGATTGCTTGAAGCTAGTTCAAGGTCAGCCTGGGCAATATAGCAAGACCCCCATCTCTAAAAAATTAAACACACACACACACACACACACACACACACACAAATGTCCCACATTTGTGTGTCCCATCATGGGACATGGGAATGAGTGATGTGACTCATTCAAGAAATTTTTGTTTTGTTTTGTTTTCGGGTTTTTTTAATTGCTTATTTTATTTATTATTATTATTTTTTGACAGGGTCTCACTCCTGTCGCCCAGGCTGGAGTGCAGTGGTGCAATTATGGCTCACTGCAACCTTGACTTCCTGGGCTCAGGTGATTCTGCCATGTCTGCCTCTCACGTAGCTGGAAACACAGGTGCACACAACTACCCTTGGCTAATTTTTAATTTTTTGTAGAGATGGAGTCTTGTTATGTTGCCAGGGCTGGTCTCGACCTCCTGGGCTCCAGTGATCCTCCTGCCATGGCCTCCCAAAGTGCTGGGATTACAGATGTGAGACACTGCAACCAGCCATAGACCTGCATTTAGAAACAACTCTACCAGGCCGGGCGTGGTGGCTCACGCTTGTAATCCCAGCACTTTGGGAGGCCGAGGCAGGTGGATCACCTGAGGTCGGGAGTTCAAGACCAGCCTGACCAACATGGAGAAACCCCATCTCTACTAAAAGTACAAAATTAGCCGGGGTGGTGGCACATGCCTGTAATCCCAGCTACTCGGGAGGCTGAGGCAGGAGAATCGCTTGAACCCGGGAGGCGGAGGTTGCGGTGAGCCGAGATCGCGCCATTGCACTCCAGCCTGGGCAAAAAGAGCGAAACTCTGTCTCAAAAAAAAAAAAAAAAAAAGAAACAACTCTACCTGAGGCCAGGCATGATGGCTCACGCCTGTAATCCCAGCACTCTGGGAGGATGAGGCGAGAGGATCACTTGAGGTTGGGAGTTGAAGACCAGCCTGGCCAGCATGGTAAAACTCTGTTTCTACTGAAAACACAAAAATTAGCTGGGCGTGGTTGTTCATACCTGTAGTCCCAGCTACTCAGGAGGCTGAGGCAGGAGAATTGCTTGAACCCAGGAGGCAGAGAATGCAGTGAGCCAAGATCAAACCACTGTACTCCAGCCTGAGTGACAGAGCAAGACTCCCATCTCAAAAAAAAAAAAAGTGTATATATATATATAAGTATATATATATGGCCGGGCGCGGTGGCTCATGCCTGTAATACTAGCACTTTGGGAGGCCAAGGTGGGCGGATCATGAGATCAGGAGATCGAGACCATCCTGGCTAACACGGTGAAACCCCGTCTCTACTCAAAAATACAAAAACCTAGCCGGGCGAGGTGGTGGGCACCTGAAGTCCCAGCTACTCGGGAGGCTGAGGCAGGAGAATGGCGTAAACCCGGGAGGTGGAGCTTGCAGTGAGCTGAGATCCAGCCACTGCACTCCAGCCTGGGTGACAGAGCGAGACTCCGTCTCAAAAAAAACACAAAAAAATACAAAAAAATTAGCCGGGCGTGGTGGCGGGCGCCTGTAGTCCCAGCTGCTGGGGAGGCTGAGGCAGTAGAATGGCGTGAACCCGGGAAGCAGTGTGCCGAGATCGTGCCACTACACTCCAGCCTGGGTGACAGAGCGAGACTCCATCTCAAAAAAAAAAAAAAGTATCTATATATAAAAATATACGTATATGTATATATAACATTGGCAACATTGACTGATTTTACTTATTTATTTATTTCTTTATTATATATTTTTTCATACAGAGACAGGATCTTGCTATGTCATCCAGGCTGATCTTGATTCTGGCCTAAAGTTATCCTCCTGCCTTGGCCTCCCAAAGTGCTAGGGATTACAGGTGTGAGCCACTGCTCCAGCTCATAATCTGATTCTAAAGAGACAATTGATTTACTAAACTGAAATTTATTTTTTAATTAATTAAAAAAAATTTTTTTTTAAGACAGATGGAGTTTTGCTCTTTTGCTCAGGCTGGAGTGTGGTGGCATGATCTCAGCTCACTGCAAACTCCACCTCCTGGTTCAAGTGATTCTCTTGCCTCAGCCTCCCGAGTAGCTGGGATTATAGGCACCCACTACCACACTCGCCTAATTTTTTTGTATTTTTAGTAGAGATGGGGTTTCGCCATGTTGACTAGGCTGGTCTTGAACTCCAGACCTCAGGTGATCCGCCTGCCTTGGCCTCCCAAAGTGCTGGGATTACAAAAGTAAGCCAAATAAATCTTCACAGAGTTAAAGAGAAACAACACAATGCAACAAAGAGAGGAAGGGGGTTTGAAACTGGGAGATTTCAGTTTGAATTCCAGATCAGTATTTTACCCCAGGGCCTCATTTTTCTCATCTCTAAAATGAAGGTTTTGATTTTTAAATTTTTTATTTTATTTATTTTTTTGAGACAGAGTCTTGCTCTGTTGCCCAGGCTGGAGTGCAGTGGCTCAATGTCATTTCTATTTTAAAGACTACTGTGCAGTTATTTAGCAACAATGTTAGCAAAATGACTTTTTCTTCAAGATACAGAGAAATGTGCTGTAGAGGACCTAAACAAAAAGTAGATACACTCTCTGCTTCCGTGATATGCTTTTATTGTTCTCATTTTAAAATTCTGAAATGAGTATGTGACTTATGGTTGGTGTGAACATTTAACATCCTGCCTTTTTTGTTTCTCCCAAATGCTGTTGATGCATTTTTAAATTGCAGAAACATGTGATGTCAAAATTGTGGCCCATGTCTCTTACTTCCCCATGGTCTGTTAGAGAATATGATGACTCTGACAATAAATATGCTTCATAAAGCTGGGCTTACTTACATCCTGTTGTCATTCAGGAACTTGCTGGCTTGCTGCCATACAGATACATTTATCAAATGCATCTGCAGAGTTAAGCATTTTTATTTTTGAGAGCTTAAAGTACTTTAGAAACTCTAGTTTCTATTCTGTAGTGAATAGGGGTATAACAAGAAATCTCTTACATGTCAAAGAAAATACCATTTATTTTCCTGGAAAAGGGTATTTTTTTCTCTTCATGTAATAACTTAAACATACTAGCTTAAGGATTGTTGTCATTGTCTTCCTCACCACTGCCATCATCATGGTGTACACTTAGCAGGGGAAGAAAAAAATCAAAACTGATCCCAGTGCTAGTTAGAACTATTTTCATTTAGGAGCACATTTTAAAAATTAATTATAAAAATGAGGCCCTTTGGGAATAAGTTTGATGGCTCGGGGCAAGTAAAGAAAGAGCTAAGCTACTCTATAAGAAATAAATTAGAATCTGAGGGATTGAGACAAGTAAGTTAGCCAGGTGAGGAGGCACTGGGGCTGCAATCCGGCCATGTGTTGTGAGGCCTCCCAAATGTAGAGCCCATTTTTTTTTTTCTTTTGTGACAGAACCTTGCTCTGTCGCCCAGCCACTGCAACCTCCGCCTCCCCGGTTCAAGCAATTCTCCTGCCTCCAGTAGCTGAGATTACAGGCGCCTGCCACCACGCCAGACTAATATTTGCATTTTTAGTAGAGACTGTTTCGCCATGTTGCCCAGGCTGGTCTCGAACTCCTGACCTCACGTGATCCGTTCGTCTCGGCCTCCTAAAGTACTGGGATTACAGGCATGAGCCATAGTGCCCGGCCTAGGGTGCCTTTTTCTAAATGTGCACAAAGGCACTATAAAGACCAGTAGTGACCCTAAGAGAGACCCAGCACAATGCCTAGAGGCTACAGCCTGAATGGAAGAGACAGAATGATTTCTCCATAAATGGGAATGGACCAGGAATTTTTAAGTTAAGAAATGTTAAAATCCAGATTAGGTCAGCCTGCCCCAGAATGTCATCCCCTTCTGAGGCTCTCTTCCTTCAATAATAATATAGTCTGGATGAGTGGTGCTTCACAGAGAAGAGATTGAGGCAGTCTCCAGTGCCAGTGAGAGGACAAGGTGAGGAAAAGAGAGGAGAGACATGGAGCACCGGAGCTCTAGCATTGCTGGAAGCAAGATTTCAGAAACAGAGAATGCCCAGAGGAAACTAAACCCCAGAGTATCCTCTGAGAAAATGGGACGGGTATTTGAACCAAATGTTATTTGAGTTCCAAAGGACTTGGGAACCTCTATGAAGCTAACATATGTATTACACATGTATAAATATAATTTAAAATCATTTGAGGAAGTAAGGTCTGAGAGATTAACTGACTTGCTCAGGGAAAAAGTAACATATCTGGTAACTGGAATATGGCTCCTGGGACTTCTGCTTTCTGCCACAAGGGAGCAAGAGAAATGAAATTTGCCATCTTGGCTGGGTGTGGTGTCTCACACCTGTAATCCTAACACTTTGGCCGAGGTGGGCCAATCACCTGAGGTCAGGAGTTTGAGACCAGCCTGGTCAACATGGCAAAACCCGTCTCTACTAACCATACAAAAATTAGCCGGGCATGGTAGTGGGCGCCTATAATCCCAGCTACTAGGGAGGCTGAGGTGGGAGAATCACTTGAACCCGTGAGGTGGAGGTTGCAGGGAGCCAAGATTGTACCACTGCACTCCAGCCTGGGCAATAGAGCAAGACTCCATCTCAAAAAAAAAAAGAAAAGAAAAAGAAGAAGAAAAGAAAAATTTGCTATCTTGCCTTTAAATTTTTTAAACTGGGCCAGGTGCGGTGGCTCACGCCTGTAATCCCAGCACTTTGGGAGGCTGAGGTGGGTGGATCATGAGGTCAGGAGATCGAGACCATCCTGGCTAACACGGTGAAACCCCGTCTCTACTAAAAATACAAAAAATTAGCTGGGCGAGGTGGCGGGCGCCTGTAGTCTCAGCTACTCAGGAGGCTGAGGCAGGAGAATGGCGTGAACCCGGGAGGCAGAGCTTGCAGTGAGCCGAGATTGCGCCACTGCACTCCAGCCTGGACGACGGGGTGAGAGAGACTAGGTCTCAAAAAAAAAAAAAAAAAAAAAAAAAAAATTTAAACTGAAAGAAATCTCTGAAACAACAATTTCAGACATTGGACAACAGGAGCAGCGGACGGTGGTCCCTGAAAGGAAACAAAAGAGATGAGCCTCACAGTTGTCTTACTGTCTGGAGTTTCCAGGTAGCAGCACAGACCAGAGAACCCGGGTAGAAGCCCCGAGGTCTCCCTGAGTTAAGGAGCCAGAACTGAGAATTTGAAAAAAGTAAGGCATCTGGAACTTATAGAACCGAGCCCTGGGGAGAGAGCTGGAGGAAGAGAGAGAAAGCTGAAGATTTGAAGAAAGGTGTGTACCAAAACAAAAACAAAGCTAAAAAATACTTAAAGGAGTATCGAAATACAAAAAAAAATCCAGCACTCAATAAGGTAAAATTTATGTCTGACATCCAATCGACTATTAAAAGAAGAAGGAAAATATAACCAATACTGAAGAGAAAAATAAACCAATATAAATCCATAAATTGAACAAACAAGAGAATTATAATATTAAACAAAGACATTGAAACAGCTATCATATACTCTATATGTTCAAAATGGTAGAAGAAAGTATGAGAATATTAATTAGAAACGTGGAAAATATTAAAAAGACTCAAATCAAACTTCTGGAAATGGAAAAATACCATATTTAAGATAAAAAATACACTAAATGGGATTACTGCAAATTATGCCCTGAAGAAGAAAAATATCTGGAGGTGAATTTGAAGGCATAGTATCCAGAATGAAACACACAGAGAAAAAGACCAAAAAAATTGGACAGAGCACCAATGAGCTATGGGAAATATTTTTGGTTTTTGCTTTATTTTTTATTTAATTTAATTTATTTATTTATTTATTTTTGAGACAGGATCTTTCTTGCTCCACAGCCCAGGCTGGAGTGCAGTGGTGCAATCTTGACCCACTGCAACCTCTGTCTCCCAGGCTCAATTGATCCTCCCACCTCAGCCTTCCAAGTACTGTTACTACACCTAGCTGATTTTTTTAAAAACAATTTGTAGAAACAAGTTCTCATTATATTGCCCAGACTGGTCTTGAACTCCTGGGCTCAAGTGATCCTCCAACCTTGGCCTCCCAAAGTGCTGGAATTACAGGTGTGAACCATCATACTTGGCCGAGATTTTTAAAGACATACAAAAGCTAAAAGGATTCATAAGCAGAATGCCAGTATTACCAAAATTGTTAACGGAAGTTCTTCAGATAGAAGGAAAATTGTACCAGATGGATATCAGGATCTATACAAAGGGATGAAGAAAATGGAAAATGGTAAATACGGGGGTAAACATAGAAGACATTATTTATTTATTTATTTATTTTTGAGACAGAGTCTCGCTCTGTTGCTCAGGCTGGAGTGCAGTGGCGTGATGTTGGCTCACTACAACCTCTGCCTCCCGGATTTAAGTGATTCTCGTGCCTCGGCCTCCCGAGTAGCTGGGACTACAGGTGTGGGCCACCATGCCCTGCTAATATTTTTTTTTTACAGTATTTTTAGTAAAGATAGGGTTTCACCATGTTGCTCAGGCTGGTCTCGAACTCTTGAGCTCAGGCAATCCACCCACCTCGGCCTCCCAAAGTGCTAAGATTACAGGCATGAGCCACCACACCCAGCCAATTTTTAATAAACAATGTTTATTATTTTTGCCTTATGTACTGTGAGGTTTGTAATGAACGGAAATAAAATGTATGACAACAAAGGCTAGGAGGGAGAAAATGAAGATATACTGCTGTAAGATCCTAACACTAGATGTGAAGTGGTATATTATAGCTTCAAGTCAAATTGGTAAGTTAAAGATGCATATTATAAATCCTGTCTTAATCCGTTGGAGCTGCTATTACAAAGTACTATAGGCTGAGTGGTTTATAAACAAAAGAAATTTATTTCTCACTGTTCTGAAGGCTGAAAAGTCCAAGATCAAAGTGCTGGCAGATTCAGGGTGTAGGAAGGGGCCACTTCCTTATAGGGTCTTCTCACCCTACCCTCACGTGGTAGAAGGGGTGAGAGGTCTCTCTCAAGTCTCTTTAATTTATTTGTCCGTTTGTTTACTTATTTATTTATTTGAGACAAGGTCTGACTCTGTTGCCCAGGCTGGAGTGCAGTGGCATGATCTTGGCTCGCTGCAGCCTCCACCTCCCAAGCTCAAGAGATCCTCCCACCTCAGTCTCCCAAGTAGCTGGGACCACATGCACATACCATCATGCCTGGCTAATTTTTTGTATTTTTGGTAAAGTCCAGGTCTCACCATGTTGCCCAGGGTGGTCTCGAACTCCTGAACTCTAAGCAATCCACCTGCCTCGGCCTCCCAAAGTGCTGCGATTACAGGCATGAGCCACTGTGCCCAGCCTCCAGTCTCTCTTATAAGGGCACTAATCCCATTCATGAGAGCTCGGCCTCAGTCACTTACCTCCCAAAGGTCCCATCTCCTAATACCATCACTTCGGGGATAAGGATTTCAACATACAAAGTTTGGGGGAGCATAAACATTCACACTGTAGCAAACCCTGAAGCAACTACTAAGAAAAAAATAAAACAAAGACTAATAAGTCAATAAAGGAGTTAAGATGGACTCATAAAAATACTGAATTGACCCCAAAGAAGTCAGAAAAAGGAGAGAAAGGAAAAAGACAACAGGTAGGACAAATAGAAAATAATGAGCAAGATGGTTTATTTAATTACAAACATATCCCATATCAGTAGTCACATTAGATATAAATGGTTCAAACATTCCAATTAAAAGGAAGAGATTGGTTGGATACCAATTGGTTGGATAAGATTGGTTGGATACAAAAGCAAGAACCAACTATATGATCCAACAAGAAAGCCATTTCAAATATGAAGATACAAACAGGTTAAAAGAAAAGGATGGTAAAATATATACCATGCTAACACTATTTGAAAGAAAGTTTCAAGGGCTACATCAATATCAGACAAAGTAGATTTCAGAGCAAAGAATATTAACAAGTATAAAGAGGTTCACTTTATAATTGAAAAGGGGTCAAATTCCTCAAGAAGATGTAATTCTAAGTGTTTATACACTTAGCAGCAAAGTTTCAAAATACATGAAGCAAAAACTGATAGAACTACAATGAGAAACAGACAAATCCACAATGATAGTCACAGATTTGAACACCTCTTTCAATAATTAAAAGAACAAGTAGACAAGACTGAACAACATTATCAACCAATGTGACCTAACTGACACTTACAGAACACTGTATTCTATACATATTCTTCTCAGAATACATATTCTTTTTGTAAGGGCACACAGAACATTTATCAAAATTGACTATTTTCTGGGTCATAAAACAAGTCTAAATACATGTTTTTAAATTTCCAACTTTTATTTTAAGTTCAGAGGTATATGTGCAAGATGTGCAGGTTTGTTATATAGGTAAACGTGTGCCATGGTGGTTTGCTGCACAGGTCATTCCATCACCTAGAAAAAGCCCAGCATTCATTAGCTGTTCATCCTGGTGCTCTCTGTCCTCCCACCCTCCACCCTCCAACAGGCCCCAGTGTGTGTTGTTCAACCCCATGTGTCCACACGTTCTCATCATTCAGCTCCCACTTATAAGAACGTGCGGTATTTGGTTTTCTGCTCCAGTGTTAGTTTGCTGAGAATAATGGCTTCAAGTCTAAATACATTTTTAAAGTTTAAACAAAATTGAGCCAGGTGGGGTGGCTCACGCCTGTAATCCCAAGACTTTGGGAAGCCAAGGTGGGCGGATCACCAGGTCAGGAGTTCGAGACCAGGCTGACCAACATGATGAAACCTCATCTCTACTAAAAATACAAAAATTAGCCGGGCATGGTGGTGTGTGCCTGTAATCCTGGCTACTCGGGAGGCTGAGGCAGGAGAATAGCTTGAACCCAGGAGGCAGAGGTTGCAGTGAGCCGAGATTATGCCACTACACTCCAGCCTGGGGGCGACGGAGCGAGACTCCATCTCAAAAGAAAAAAAAAAAAAAAACCCTGAAACTCATATTAAAAGTTTATTTTTCTTTGTTTTTCTTTTTCTTTTTCTTTTTTTTTTTTTTTTTTTTTGAGACAGAGTCTTACGCTTGTCCCCCAGGCTGGAATGCAGTGGCTCAATCTCGGCTCACTGCTACCTCTGCCTCCCGGGTTCAAGCGATTGTCCTGCCTAGCCTCCCAAGTAGATGGGATTACAGGCACCCACCACTATGCCTGGCTAATTTTTGTATTTTTAGTAGAGATGGGGTTTCACCATGTTGGCCAGGCTGGTCTTGAACTCCTGACCTCAGGTGATCCTCCTGCCTCAGCCTCCCAAAGTGCTGGGATTACAGGCATGAGTCACCGCACCCGGCTTTTTTTTTTTTTTTTTTTTTTCCTGAGATTGAGTCTCACTCTGTGACCCAGGCTGCTGGAACAAAATGGTATGATCTCGGTTCACTTCAACCTCTGCCTCGTAGATTCAAGTGATTCCCCGCCTAACCCCCGAGTAGCTGGGACTACAGGCACGTGCCACCACCACTCCCAGCTAATTTTTTTTGTATTTTTAATAGAGACGGGGTTTCACCATGTTGGCCAGGCTGGTCTCGAACTCCTGACCTTAGTTGATCCGCTCCCCTCAGCTTCCCAAAGTGCTGGGATTACAGGCATGAGCCACCACACCTGGCCAAAAGTTTCAAATAATGCAAAGGATCTTCTGTGAACACAATAAAATTAAATTAGAAGTCCACAACAGAAAGATATTTAGAATATCTTTCTGGAATCCAGCCACACACTGCCAAATAACCCATGGGACAAAGAAGAAATCAGGGAAATTAGAACATGTGGCTCCCTTATCTACATTTTAATTCAGTGACATAATCTTACCTGTCAAGTGCTAGTTTGTTATACTTCTTCAAATTTCTTTTTCTGTCCATTCATCATGCAGAAGAAATCTTGTCATGACATGTTTAGGGTTTAGCATATGTATTTTATTTCTGAAAGTCTGATTTTTGTTCTAGTGAGAAGTACGGTTTTATAATAAAAGATCTTGTAAATTGAGTTGAAGGAGACCAAAATCCAAACCAAATTAGCTTAAATAAAAAGGAGGATTTGCTTGAGGGATCCTGGAATAGCTCACAGAATTGAGAATGCAATGTTTATTTGTTTCCTATTGCTGCTGTGCTGAATTACCACAAACTTAATGGTTTAAAACAACACACATTTATTATTGTTTTGTTTTGGAGGTCAGAAGTGAAAAAGGGCCTTCACTGAAATCAAGGAGCTAAAATCAACATGTTGACAGAGCTGCATTCTTTCCGGAGGATTTGTTGTCTATTTATTTATTTATTTATTTATTATTATTATTATTTTTTTTTTTTTTTTTTTTTTTTGAGACAGAGTCTCGCTCTGTCACCCAGGCTGGAGTGCAGTGGCCGGATCTCAGCTCACTGCAAGCTCCGCCTCCCGGGTTCACGCCATTCTCCTGCCTCAGCCTCCCGAGTAGCTGGGACTACAGGCGCCTGCCACCTCGCCCGGCTAAGTTTTTGTATTTTTAGTAGAGGCGGGGTTTCACTGTGTTAGCCAGGATGGTCTCGATCTCCTGACCTCATGATCCGCCCGTCTCGGCCTCCCAAAGTGCTGGGATTACAGGCTTGAGCCATCGCGCCCGGCTATTTATTTTATTTTTGAGACGGAGTCTCGCTCTGTCGCCCAGGTCGGAGTGCAGTGGCGCGATCTCTGCTCATTGCAAGCTCCACCTTCCGGTTCACGCCATTCTCCTGCCTCAACCTCCCAAGTAGCTGGGACTACAGGCGCCTGCCACCACGCCCGGCTAATTTTTTTTTTTTTTTTGTATTTGTAGTAGTGACAGGGTTTCACCGTGTTAGCCAGGATGGTCTCGATCTCCTGACATCGTGATCCACCCGCCTTGGCCTCCCAAAGTGCTGGGATTACAGGTGTGAGCCACAGCGCCTGGCCCCTTCTGGAGGATCTAAGGCAGAATCTGTTTCCTTGGCTTTTCCAGCTTCTGGAGTTTGGTGCATTTCTTCTGTCTTCAAAGCCAGCAATGTCTGGCTGTCTTTCTCACACTGCCATCTCTCTGGTATCAGCTTCAGGTTCCCTCTTCCACTAATAAGGACTCTTATTATTATGTTATGTTGAACTCACACATTATCCACAATAATCTCATCTCAAGGTCAGGTGATTAGCAAATTTAATTCCATCTGCTAACTTAATTCCCTTTTGCCATGTAAGGTAACATATTTACAGGTTCCAGGGATTAGGACACAGACTTCTTGGGGGCCATTATTCTGCCTATCATACAATATAAACTGTTTGGGATTAGAAATGCACCACTGCAATGGCATCTATAATGAGGAAAGGGGCAGGGCACTGTGGCTCATGCCTGTAATTCTAACACTTTGGGAGACTGAGGCAGGAGGATTGCTTCAGGCTAACTGTTCAAGACAAACCTGGCCAACAATCGCAAGACCCTATCTCTAAAACAAACAAATAAATAAAATAAAACATAATGAATAAAGGAAACTGTAGTCTGTTTCAGAAGGCAGGTGTAAGCAACTGTGTTGGAAAATGAACTTTATTTCTTCAGGATTCCTTTAGAGCTACAGAAGTGAGTGAGTTCTACATAAGCAGAAAAAGCAAGATTTAAAAAAAGAAGAAGAAATAAGTGAGTTTATAAGCATGTCCAGGCCCTTTTTTAGGAGCACTCAAACATCAAGCTCATTTATCTTATGATTGTGTTATTACTAGAAAATTTAATTTCTTTTCTTTTCTTTTTTTTTTTTTTTTGAGATGCAGTCTTGTTCTGTCGCCCAGGCTGGAGTACAATGGCATGATCTCAGCTCACTGTAACCTCCGTCTCTCAGGTTCAAGTGATTCTCCTGCCTCAGCCTCCTGAGTAGTTGGGATTACAGCCTCCCGAGTAGCTGGGATTACAGGCACGCGCCACCACACCCAGCTAATTTTTGTATTTTTAGTAGAGATGGGGTTTCACCATGTTGGTCAGGCTGGTCTTGAACTTCTGACCTCATGATCCACCCACCTCGGCCTCCCAAAATGCTGGGATTACAGGCCAGGCGTGAGCCACCGCACCCAGCCAGAAAACTTAATTTCTGTAGAGGATATGCAAAATACTCTCATGCTATTTCTCTGTGCAATTTATGACACAATTAGTACAAAAGCAATGTTCCATTAAATGTGCTAGTAGGGGAAAACATTTTGCATTTGCATGTAATTCAGGCCTTGTTGAAGTACCCCGCCAGCACTACTGATCTTTGGTCCACTCAGCAGAAGCTCCACTATAATTCACACCTGTCATTCAATGGAGGCTGCCCAGCCCCACTGCTTTTCTTGTTCTAAGGGACTGGATTAGACAACCAAGATCAAGTACAGTTTATCTTTCCGCATAAAGATCTCACCTCCCAATTGTGATCTCACCTTCCCATACAACGGGAGTTAGGAGGAGGGCTCCAGCTAGTATTCAGAGTCATTATAACAATCTAAATTTTTTCTTTCCAAAGTGACCTGATGTTTAGCTTTCCAGTCTCAAGACCAGTTCCCCTCATTTAGTGGTAGCTCAGGCATTTGGTTTATAACAAGTCTTCTATTCCACCTGAATTTCTGTCATTATTGTTGATCTGCTTATCTCTAGTGAGCTAAGCCTGCACTCAATTTTAGCCACTGCCTTCTATGGTTACACCCTGGATCTTCCTGTCACTGGGAACTGCAACTCTGCTGCAATAATAGATTCAAACTGCAATAATAGATTCCATTCTCCCTCTCTGGCCACAGCATTCTATTCTTCCAGTTCCTTCACTCAGTTATTCTCCCAGCCTCTGTTTTAGTCTAACTGCTATAATAAACAAATTAAGGCTGGGTGTGGTGGTTCATGCCTATAATCTCAGCACTTTGGGAGGCTAAGGTGGGCGGATCACCTGAGGTCAGGAGTTTGAGACCAATCTAGCCAAAATGGTGAAACCCTGTCTCTAATTTAAAAAATACAAAAATTAGCCAGGTGTGGTAGCGCATGCCTGTAGTCTCAGCTACTTAGGAGGCTGAGGCAGGAGAATCACTTGAACCCAGGAGATGGAGGCTACAGTGAGCTGAGATTGTGCCACCGCACTCCAGACTAGGTGACAGAGTGAGACTTCGTCTCAAAAAAAAAAAAAAAAAAATTAAAATCTCAGTGTTTATATTAGTCAATCATTGCTATCTGGTAAATCACCCTAAGATTTATTGGCTTAAAGCAATAATCAGTCCTGTGTGGCAGTTCATGCCTATAATCCCAGTGCTTTGGAAGGCTGAGGCAGGAGGATCACTTGAGTGATCCCAGTACCTATAATCCCAGTGCTTTTGGAGGCTGAGCCCAGGAGGTTTGAGGCAGCAATGGGCTATGATCATGCCACTGCATGCCAGCCTGGACAACAGAGTGAAACCCTGCCCCTTAGAAAAACAAAACAAAACAAAACAAAACCCACAACAATAATCATTCATAGACTTGTAGGTCAGCTGGGATTTGACTGATGTAGTCTGAGCTTGTGGCAATGGCAGAGACAAATGAATGTAAGTGGAAGCACAAGCAATATCTTAAGGTCTAGGCACACTGTCACTTCAAATCACACGCTGTTAGCCAGAGCAAGTCACATGGTCAAGCCCAAAGTCTAGGGCCAGGAAGTTCGCTCTGCCCACAATGAGACCATGGCAAGGATATAGACATAAGTGTCTCACGTGTGTGTGTGAAAAGACCACCAAATAGGCTTTGTGTGAGCAGCAAGGTTGTTTATTTCACCTGGGTGCAGGCGGGCTGAGTCCGAAAAGAGAGTCAGCAAAGGATGGTGGGATTATCATTAGTTCTTATAGGTTTTGGGATAGGCGGTGGAGATAACAGCAATGTTTTGGGGGTAGGGGGTGGATCTCACAAAGTACATTCTCAAGGATGGGGAGAATTACAAGAACCTTCTTAATGGTGGGGAAGATTATAAAGAACCTTGTTAAGGGTCAGGGAGATTACAAAGTACATTGATCAGTTAGGGTGGGGCAGAAACAAATCACAGTGGTGGAATGTCATCAGTTAAGGCTATTTTCACTTCTTTTGTGGATCTTCAGTTGCTTCAGGCCATCTGGATGTATATGTGCAGGTCACTGGGGATATGATGGCTCAGCTTGGGCTCAGAGGCCTGACATTCTTGTCTTCTTGTATTAATAAGAAAAATAAAACAAAATAGTGGTAAAGTGTTGGGGCGGCAAAAATTTTGGGGGTGGTATAGATAGATAATGGGCAGTTTCTCAGGGCTGCTTCAAGCGGGATTAGGGGCGGCGTGGGAACCTACAGTGGGAGAGATTCAACTGAAGAAAGATTTTGGGGTAAGGGGTGATAATTGTGGGGTTGTTAGAAGGAGCATTTGTCATATAGAATTTTTGGTGATGGCCTGGATGTGGTTTTGTATGAATTGAGAAACTAAATGAAAGACACAAGATCTGAATAAGAGAAGGAGAAAAATAGGTATTAAAGGACTAAGAATTGGGAGTACCCAGGACGTCCAATTAGAGAGTGTCAAAGGGGGTTCAACGTTATTGTTTGCTTGGTTGACGAGTTTTTGGGCTCCATCCTTGAGTTTTTTTATGTTGTCATATACCAGGCCAGATTGATTTAGTTAAAAACAACACTCTTCATTTAAACATATACAAAGTCCCCTCTTTTCTTTTTTTTTTTTCAGCAGTGAGTAAATTGAGGCTGCGGCGGTTCTGGAGGACAACTGCAGCTAAAGAGTCAACCTGGGCTTGGAGGACAGGTAAAGTTTGTGATGTGTCTGTAACGCCAGCAGAGAAGTCATTAGAGAGGTTGCGGAATGTTGTGACAGAGGTTGAGATGCCTGCTATTCCAGTTCCAAGTGCAACATTGGAGGCAGAAAGTCCTAGACCCACAAGTAAAGGGATTAGTGGGATGACTCTTTTTTGTCGCATTGGTGTCATGAGGGGGACAGGCAGTTGTCCGTTCCCATCTGCAAACTGGATTCTGGGGGTAAGGAAGACTAGAGTACATGTGCCCATCCTGGTGGCAGGTAGGCACATGTAGGTGGAAGAACCACATAAAAAGAAGAGGCCTGGCCGGGCGCGGTGGCTCAAGCCTGTAATCCCAGTATTTTGGGAGGCCGAGGCGGGTGGATCACGAAGTCAGGAGATCGAGACCATCCTGGCTAACATGGTGAAACCCCGTCTCTACTAAAAATACAAAAAACTAGCCGGGCGTGGTGGCGGGCGCCTGTAGTCCCAGCTACTCGGAGGCTGAGGCAGGAGAATGGCGTAAACCCGGGAGGCGGAGCTTGCAGTGAGCCGAGATCGGGCCACTGCACTCCAGCCTGGGTGACACAGCGAGACTCCGTCTCAAAAAAAAAAAAAAGAAGAGGCCTTGTGTCAGGCAGAACTGGAAATGTAAAGTGAAAAGGTGAGAGCGTGTACTGAAAGAGGAATTCTGCACCCAAAATCCTGGAGATCCAGGAAGGGATTGATGGTGCCACTGCATAGAGGGAGGGCTTCGGTTCTCATGGTGTACGAGAAAGCACATAGTGTCTACAAGTAACCTTTCACTGCTATTCATGGGGCTGGGGATAAGCAAGCAAGAGAAGGGTCCAGGAGGAGATTCAGACGGGCAGGGGGAGGGTAGCCAAGGATGGAATGAGATGCAGGGTAGGTGTCTTCCTAAACAATAGTGACTGCCAATGTTTTTCAGTTTGTCAGTAATGATAGAGGGCTTATCAGTAATGCGAAGTTGGAATGCTCCCATCTGTTTGGTAATGTGTGTGGCTTGGTTCTGGAGATAATGAGTAACATTTGGACAGTGGAAGGCTGCCTAAAGGGATTCCAGTAGGCTGTTGTTGGGAGGAGCGGTAACAGGGATAGTTGTTTGTATGGTTAGGGGTCCAAATATGGTGGGGGGGGAGTGGAATTGACATAAGAAGAAAGGTGCCGTAAGTAGATGCAGAGAAGTGTGGCAGCTTGTTGGTGTGAAATATCTGGGGAGTTCTCACCAAATCTGTCTAGAAAGTAAAGAAGTTCCTCAGGCGGGTAAAGGTAAGGGCTATTAAAGGAGGTTCTGAGGTGCAGGGAGATGGGGGAGGTAGCCCAGTCAGCCTGTAGAGCGGGGATGCCTGTATAAAAGCAGGAAGAAAGGGAAACGCATAACTAACAATTATTTGCTAGAGAAGGATTGGAGGCAGTGAGGAGAGAGTGGGTGAGATTGATAGTATGCTGGAAGTAACTAGGCAGAGGTAGAGAGTGGCATAAGAATGGGAATGAGAATAAGAGTGAGTATAAAAGTAGAGCATAGGCCGGGCGCGGTGGCTCAAGCCTGTAATCCCAGCACTTTGGGAGGCCGAGACGGGTGGATCACAAGGTCAGGAGATCGAGACCATCCTGGCGAACACGGTGAAACCCCATCTCTACTAAAAAGTACAAAAAAAAAAAACTAGCCGGGCGAGGTGGCGGGCGCCTGTAGTCCCAGCTACTCGGGAGGCTGAGGCAGGAGAATGGCGTGAACCCAGGAGGCGGAGCTTGCAGTGAGCCGAGATCTGGCCACTGCACTCCAGCCTAGGCAACAGAGCGAGACTCCGTCTCAAAAAAAAAAAAAAAAAAAAAGTAGAGCATAGAACTTCATCAGGGTGGAAGTATTGGAGGGTGCCCTGCCACCAAAGATCATCTACCCACATCAAGAAGGAGTCAAGAGTGGCGGTTTGGGAATAGCACCAGGAGATATCAGCTGTGATGTCTTGGAGAAACAATGTAAACCGGCAGTGTAAACAAGAGCAGGTCATTTATGAGTAGTTGAGAATGGTGAATAGGAGTATGACTAGACAGAATATAGTAGGGATGACAAGTTTTTGGGGCACAGTCCAAGTAGTAGGGGTTACTGCATAAAGCCCTATTGCAAAGAGTAGGGTAAGGATGGATAGATCTAATAGAATGAAGGGATGTATTAGGCTCATAAGGGTTATTATGGATTCTGGGGGTAAAGAAGACTAGAGTACATGTGCCTGTCCAGGTGGCAGGTAGGCACATGTAGGTGGAAGAGCCACATAAAAAGAAGAGACCTGGTGTCAGGCAGAATTGGAAATGTAAAGTGAAAAGGTGAGAGGGTGTACTGAAAGAGGAATTCTGCACCCAAAATCCTCACTGCAGAAATGCGAGTGAGTTTAAGGGAAGTAGGGGAGAGTACTTGCGATTTCCAGGAGGAAGAGGAGATATCAGGCTGGCTGTCGGACGGACACAGCTTTATCCTGGAATGGTGAACCCAATGGGGAGGGTCCTGCAGGTGGACAGCGGTTGGAGTACTATCGATGACTAAGTAGGGTCCAGTCCATGGAGGTTTAGAGGGATCAGATTTTTAACAAGAACTGATCGTCCGGCTAGAGTGTCTTCGTATGCCTGGGAATCTGTAATCGGCAAGAGAAGATTCACAGCCTGGCGAATTTCCTGTCTAGCCTGCTGGAGGACTGGAGGGTTGGTGTCTGGGACGAGGTTGGGGCTGAGTAAGAAAGTGCATCCACGCCGGGTGCGGTGGCTCACACCTGTAATCCCAGCACTTTGGGAGGCTGAGGCGGGCGGATCACGATGTCAGGAGATCCAGACCATCCTGGCTAACACTGTAAAACCCGCCCCCGGTCTCTACTAAAATACAAAAAATTAGCCGGGCGTGGTGGCAATTCTGAGAAGGGCAAGAGGTAAAAGTACTGTCCAGTCCTTTTTAAGTTGGAGGCTGAGCTTGGTGAGGTGTGTCTTTAAAAGACCACAGTGGCTTAAAACAATAAATTTTTGTTCTCCTTCATTTCACATGCTGACTTCCCAGTGTAGTCAGCAAGAGAGGTCTGCTCTACCTAGTCATTCAGCAACACAGGCTCCTTCTACTCTTTGGCTTCCCCTATCTTCTCTTTGGCTTCCTCATTCTCTGCATTCAGCTGGCAGATGTGGAGAGGTGGAGTGTCTAGGATTACTGTGGACAGCAGAATAATGGCCCCTAAAGATGTCCACATATTAATCTCTGGAATCTGTGATTTTTTGTTTGTTTGTTTGTTTGTTTGTTTGTTTTTGAGACGGAGTCTCGCTCTGTAGCCCAGGCTGGAGTGCAGTGGCCGGATCTCAGCTCACTGCAAGCTCCGCCTCCCGGGTTTACGCCATTCTCCGGCCTCAGCCTCCTGAGTAGCTGGGACTACAGGCACCCGCCACCTCGCCCGGCTAGTTTTTTGTATTTCTTAGTAGAGACGGGGTTTCACCGTGTTAGCCAGGATGGTCTCGATCTCCTGACCTCGTGATCCGCCCGTCTCGGCCTCCCAAAGTGCTGGGATTACAGGCTTGAGCCACCGCGCCCGGCCTGGAATCTGTGATTGTTATCTTTATTGCAAAAGATACTTTGTAGCTGTGATTAAATGAAGGGTCTTAAAATGGGGAGATTATCCTGGATTATCTGGATGGGCCCTAAATATAATGACCTTATAAAAGCGAGGCAAGATAGTTAAGGAGAAAGAAGTAGGAGATATGAAGATTGAAAACACTGGAGTGAGGCAAGGAATGAGTCACAAGCCAAGGAATGCAGAAGGCCTCCAGAAGCCAGAAAAAGCAAGAATTCCCCACTAGAGCTTCAGAAGGAAGCAGCCCTGCCAACAACCTGACTTGAGCCCTGTGAAGCTCATTTCAGACTTCTGGCCTCCAGAATTAGGAGAATAAATTTATGTTGTGTTAAGTAACTAAGGTTATGATAAGTTGTTACAGATGTGTGCACACATGATTTTCAATCATGTTCCATTGAACTTAGTCACACAGCTACTCCTATCTGTATGGGGGCCAGGGAATATAGTCTCTCTACGTGGCCAGGAAAAAAAAAGAAGGTTGAAGCCAGTTGCCCCCACATCCGTTTATGGAGACTTCCAGACCATGGATCCTGTCACGCGCATCCGTGTGAAGAGAGTCCACCAACAGGTTTTGTGTGAGCAACATGGCTGTTTATTTCTCCTGGGTACAGGTGGGCTGAGTCTGAAAAAGGAGTCAGCAAAGGGTGGTGGGATTATCGTTAGTTCTTATAGGTTTTGGGATAGCTGGTGGAGTTAGGAGCAATGTTTTGGGGGCAAGGGGTGGATCTCACAAAGTACATTCTCAAGGGTAGGGAGAATTACAAAGAACTTTCTTAAGGGTCGAGGAGATTGATCAGTTAGGGTGGGGCAGAAACAAATCACAATGGTGGAATGTCGTCAGTTAAGGCTATTTTCACTTCTTCTGTGGATCTTCAGTTGCTTCAGGCCATCTGGATGTATGTGTGCAGGTCACTGGGGATATGCTGGCTTAACTTGGGCTCAGAGGCCTGACAGATCCCATCAGCCAGACTGACCATCTTTCAGCTTCTCAAGAACACCACACTCCTGTCTCGCACCAGACCTTTATAACTACTGCAGTCTCAGCGTTTTAATGAGTTATGTGGCAGGTGATGGTGGTTTTCACTGGAATTTCTGAAAGCCTCCCACACCATGTTTATACCATTCAATTACATGCAAGAGGGGGAACGACTTTTTCTTTTTTTTAAGACAGAGTCTCACTCTGTTGCCCAGGCTGGACTGCAGTGGCACAATCTTGGCTCACTGCAACCTCTACCTACCAGATTTCAAGTGATTCTCCTGCTTCAGCCTCCCAGGCTTCCAGGTAGCTGGGATTACAGGCATGTTTCACCACACCCGGCTAATTTTTGTATTTTTAGTAGAGACAAGGTTTTAGCATGTTGGCCAGGCTGGTCTCGAACTCCTGGCTTCAAGTGGTCCACCCACCTCAGCCTCCTAAAGTGCTGAGATTACAGACATAACCCACCGTGCCCAGCCGAGATATTTTTAATAATTTAGAATTTATCGCATGCTGTCAGTATGCTTTTAAAATGAGAATACACATGTTCTATCTGACTTTCCTTTCTAGAAACTGCAGGGCAAGGAAATTGTGTAGATAGCAAGGTCAGAAAAGTGACTGAAAAATGTGGCTGTAGAATATAAAAGAGTAAGTAATTCAATACATTTTCTGAGCCATAAAGTAGAAAGAAACCTCAAGAGGTCATTTGGCTGAACTCTCTGCTTCTGAGAAGTAGACAGAAATCATCCCAGATGAAGTTGGTGAGGGGAGCTGGTGGGAAGTGGGGAGAGGAGGAGACAGGAAGAGGGCCAGGAATTGTGATCTATTCTAAGATCTCTAGGCATGGAGATAAGAAAACACCTTTTCAAAGTTTTGTCTCAGTCCTCAGAAAATCTCTACATAGCTGAATACTCAATACTAATATTGGCTAGGGACTTTACATATGGAAGACCTTCTGGCATCCAACTCGGCTATCTTCCAATTTTGAGGAAGGGCTGAGGGTTGGGAAACTTCTGGATCTCATTTACACCCTAGGGAAAGCTAAATCTCAAGATCTCCCCCTACCTGACTGGGCTGAACTGCCAGATTAGAAAAAGGGCAGCCCTTCAGACAAGTCATCTCTGCGTCCTAAAATGGGAAACAGGGCAAGAACCTTCCCTTACCGTCAGCAGTTGCTTCAAAGCGTCTAATGCCCCAATTCCCTCCAAACCTAAAGAAATCAAGATCCTTGATTTCTTCCCTCCTCCTATCTCTCTCACTTTACCCTTTTCTCCCCACCTAACCTTGTCTCCTCCTCTGCTCTAGACTATGGAAAGGTCTTAGGAGCAGGCAGGAATATCTTGTTTACATTGTCAGAGCTTGATATTCTAACTAGACGACCCAAATGTCCTTCAAAAAAGGGCGAGTGACTGCTCTCTCTTGTCATGGGGCAGTAAACCTCTAGGCTTTCAGTCCAGGGATGGGAAGCTAGCAAACAAAATTTAAGGAAGTATTTAGATTCGTTGTTTTAATATTTACAAAAATAAGTCCTGTTTCGCTAATGAGTGGCAAATCCAGAACTCAAATGCAGTTTGTCTGACTTAAGTCTGCACTTGAAAAAGTCATTCTTTAACTTTGCTGCTCAAGGTCAGTTTTGCTTTATACTCCCCAGCTTTTTACTTCTTTTGTTGTTGTTGTTTTGAGATAGGGTCTTTCTCTGTTGCTCAGGTTGGGGTGCAATGGAGTGATCTCAGCTCACTATAATCTCTGCCTCCTAGGCTCAAGCGATTCTCCCACCCTCTCAGCCTCCCGAGTAGCTGGGACCACAGGTACGTGCAACCCCCATCTAATTCTTTGTACTTTTTGTAGAGGAAGGGTCTCACCATGTTGCTCAGACTGATCTCAAACTCCTGGGCTCAAGCAATCTACCCACTTCGGTCTCCCAAAGTGCTGGAATTACAGGCATGAGCCACTGTGCCTGGCCAATTCCATTTTACTGCAAGTCAATTAAAACTATTGTTGGGGTTCCATTAAGGATTTCTTACTATGCTACTGCTTTGGTGGAGTTATTCCTGCCCTTAAGGAGATTTAAATTCTTTGGGATTTCTGCTGACCCTAATCTCCTGCATTATCCCTACCTTCAACTTTGAACTTTTTTTCTTTGTAAATGAACCTCCTTGAATCAGCTTAATTTAAGTGTCATCTGTTTCCTATTAAGCCATGATTGATAGACAGGATCTCCTTCAACTCATGTGGCAGGTGGCTGGCTGAGGCACGTGCCTCTTCCAGAGTTCAGGATTATTGCTGCCCAGATCAGGGGTTACAGTTCCCACACCCACTGCCTCAGGATGGGCCACAGGACCTATCTGGGAAGAAGTGATGCTCCTGCTGCCAGGCTTATGGCCCACAAGACTGTCCGTTTGATCCTGGTGCTCTCTCTGCCCTCACTCAACAGCATCTGCAGCTCTATGGCAAGCATTCTGAATCCTTTTGTGCTGTAGATGCCTGAATCCCTTATCAGAATAATGCTTGTTTAAAAATAGGCTTTTTAGGGCAGGCACGGTGGCTCACACCTGTAATACCAGCACTTTGGCAGGCTGAGGCGGGAGGATCACTTGAGGCCAGGAGTTCGAGACCAGCCTGACCAAACTGGTGAAACCCGGTCTTTACTAAAAAATACAAAAATTAGCCAGACATGGTGGCGGTCACCTGTAATCCCAGCTACTCAGGAGGCTGAAGCAGAAGAATTGTTTGAACCTGGGAGGCGGAGGTTGCAGTAAGGTGAGATGGCACCACTGCATTCCAGCCTGGGAGACAAGAGTGAGACCCTGTCTCAAAAAATATATAAATAAAATAAAAATAAACTTTTTATTTTGCAATAATTGTAGATTTACAGGCAAGTTGCAAAGATAGTGTCTCATGTGTCTGTGTGAAAAGACCAACAAACAGGCTTTGTGTGAGTTGTTTATTTCACCTGGGTGCAGGGGGGCTGAGTCCGAAAAAGGAGTCAGCAAAGGGTGGTGGATTATCATTAGTTCTTATAGGTTTTGGGATAGGCGGTGGAGATAACAGCAATGTTTTGGGGGCAGGGGGTGGATCTCACAAAGTACATTCTCAAGGGTGGGGAGAATTATAAAGAACCTTCTTAATGGTGGGGAAGATTATAAAGAACCTTGTTAAGGGTCAGGGAGATTACAAAGTACATTGATCAATTAGGGTGGGGCAGAAACAAATCACAATGGTGGAATGTCATCAGTTAAGGCTATTTTCACTTCTTTTGTGGATCTTCAGTTGCTTCAGGCATCTGGATGTATATGTGCAGGTCACTGGGGATATGCTGGCTTAGCTTGGGCTCAGGGGCCTGACATTCCTGTCTTCTTATATTAATGAGAAAAATAAACAAAATAGTGATAAAGTGTTGGGGTGGCGAAAATTTTGGGGGTGGTATGGATAGATAATGGGCAGTTTCTCAGGGCTGCTTCGAGCGGGATTGGGGCGGCGTGGGAACCTACAGTGGGAGAGATTCAACTGAAGAAAGATTTTGGGGTAAGGGGTGATAACTGTGGGGTTGTTAGAAGGAGCATTTGTCATATAGAATTTTTGGTGATGGCCTGGATGCGGTTTTGTATGAATTGAGAAACTAAACGAAAGACACAAGATCTGAATAAGAAAAGGAGAAAAATAGGTATTAAAGGACTAAGAATTGGGAGTACCCAGGACGTCCAATTAGAGAGTGTCCAAGGGGGTTCAACGTTATTGTTTGCTTGGTTGACGAGTTTTTGGGCTCCATCCTTGAGTTTTTTTATGTTGTCATATACCAGGCCAGATTGATTTAGTTAAAAACAACACTCTTCATTTAAAAATATACGAAGTCCCATCTTTTCTTTTTTTTTCAGTAGTCGAGGCCTCGGCAATTTTGGAGGAAAGAGAAATGCAAGGTCAGCATTTGTTTGTTAAAGAAGGATTAGAAACGGCTAGGAGAGAGTGACTGAGATTGATAGTGTGGTGGAGATGGCTGGGGAGAGTAGAGGGTGGCATAAGAACAGGAATGAGAATAAGAGTAAGTGTAAAAGTAAAGAATAGGACTTCGTCAGGGTGAAAGTATTGGAGGGTATCTTGCCACTGAAGATCTTCTATCCACTTTTTTTTTTTTTTTTTTTTTTTTTTTTTGACGGAGTCTGGCTCTGTCGCCCAGGCTGGAGTGCAGTGGCCGGATCTCAGCTCACTGCAAGCTCCGCCTCCCGGGTTTACGCCATTCTCCTGCCTCAGCCTCCAGAGTAGCTGGGACTACAGGCGCCCGCCACCTCGCCTGGCTAATTTTTTGTATTTTTTAGTAGAGACGGGGTTTCACCGTGTTAGCCAGGATGGTCTTGATCTCCTGACCTCATGATCCGCCCATCTCGGCCTCCCAAAGTGCTGGGATTACAGGTGTGAGCCACCGCACCCGGCCTTCTATCCACTTTAAGAGAGACTTAAGGGTGGCGATTTGAGGTAAAAATAGGAGCCACTAAATACCAAGAGCCTGAGAAACTGCTTGGGTGATTTAACTAATAAAGGCTGGTCTGTTATTGGATGGTATAGAGGTGGAAAGGCTAACCCAAGGAATTATGTCTGACGAAAAGGGAAGAAATGACCGTGGTGACCTTCTCAGACCCTGTGGGAAAGGCCTCTACCCATCCAGTGAAAGTGTCTACCCAGACCAAGAGGTATTTAGGCATGTGAGTAAAGTTAATTTGCCAGTCCTGGGCAGGGGCAAATCCCCAAGCTTCACGTGTAGGGAAGGGTGGGGGGCCTGAACAATCCCTGAAGAGTAGTAGAATAGCAGATGGAACACGGAGAACTGATTTCCTTAAGGATAGATTTCCACGATGTAATGGAAATGAGAGGTTCTAAGAGGTGGGCTAGTGGCTTGTAACCTCCATGGAAGAGGTTATGAAATGACGATAGGCCGGGCGCGGTGGCTCAAGCCTGTAATCCCAGCACTTTGGGAGGCCGAGGCGGGTGGATCACGAGGTCAGGAGATCGAGACTATCCTGGCTAACATGGTGAAACCCTGTCTCTACTAAAAATACAAAAAATTAGCCGGGCGTGGTGGCGGGCGCCTGTAGTCTCAGCTACTTGGGAGGCTGAGGCGGGAGAATGGCATGAACCCGGGAGGCGGAGCTTGCAGTGAGCCGAGATCACGCCACTGCACTCCAGCCTGGGAGACACAGCGAGACTCCGTCTCAAAAAAAAAAAAAGAAATGACGATAGAATAGAATGGGCCTGTGAGGCTGGAAGGAGATATTTTCCTTGGTCTAAGAACCATTTGTCGTGTGTGGGAAGAGATTGATAGGTGGAAGTTTCAGTCGGGGAGTAGGTGGGAGTGACCAGATGAGAAGGAGGAAAAAACTGCTGTGAGGGATGCTGCTGTGAGGGGTAGAAGTTGGAACACTAGCTGCTTTTTGCTACCTTATCAGCATAAGCATTGTCCTGAGCAATGGGATCTGATGACTTTTGATGGCCCTTGCAGTGAATGACTCCAGCTTCCTTTGGAATTAAAGCGGCCTTGAGAAGAGTTTTTATTAAAGAGGCATTAATGATGGAGGACCCTTGTGTAGTGAGGAAACCTTTCAGCTCATGAAACAGCATGGTGGTGCAGGATATGGGGTCAGTATAAATATTGACACGTAGTCCCTTTACAAGAGTGAGGGCCCAAATTAAGGCAATGAGTTCAGCTTGCTGAGAGGTAGTGGAGTGGGGCAGAGCGGTAGCCCCAGTGATAGATGTGGAATATAGCATAGCCTGCCTTTGCTGGTGTGTAGCGATTAGGCCTGGTGGAACTGCCATCAATAAACCAAATGTGATCAGGGTGAGGAACAGGAAAGAAGGAAATATAGGGAAATGGGTGAATGTCAGGTGGATCAGAGAGATACAGTCATGGGGGTCAGGTGTGGCATCCTGAATAATGTGGGAGGCCAGATTGAAGTCTGGGCCAGGAACAATGGTAATTGTGGGAGACTCAACAAAGAATGAGTATAGCTGAAGAAGCCAGGGAGTAGAAAGTATATGCATCAGGTGTGAGGAAGAAAATAGATTTTGGAATTTATGAGAGCTGTAGAGAGTGAGTTGAGCATAGTTTGTGATTTTGAGGGTCTCTAAAAGTATTAGGGCAGTGGCAGCTATTGCATGTAGACATGATGAGGGCTAGGTTAAAACAGTAAGGTCAAGTTGTTTGGACAGAAAGGCTACAGGGCACGGTCCTGGCTTTTGTGTAAGAACTCGGACCACACAGCCCTGCACTTTGGCTGTGTGTTATGAAAAGGGTTGGGATGAGTTAGGGAGAGCTAGTGTGGGGGCAGCTTCTAGGGCTGTTTTTAAGGAATGGAAAGAGGAGTGATGAAAGGATTTAGGATCTATGGGGTCGGCTAGGTTTGGTTTTGTGAGTTTACATAATGGTTTAGTCAGGATGGTCAAACTAGGTATCCAAAGGTGGAAGTACCTAACCATGCCTAGGAAGGAAAGAAGTTGTTGTTTTGTAGAAGGGGTTGGGGTTTGGGAGATTAGCTGGACACGATCAGTAGGGAAAGCATATGTGTTTTCATGAAGAATTATACTGAGATAGGTAACAAATGAGGAAGAAATTTGGGCTTGACTGAAGTAATGGGGGTTGTCCATGAAGCCTTGCAGCCATATAGCCCAGGTAATTTGCTGAGCCTGATGGGTGTCAGGGTCAGTCCAAGTGAAAGCAAAGTGAGGCTGGGATGAAGTGTGCAAGGAATAGTAAAGAAAGCATGTTTGAGATCCAGAACAGAATAATGGGTTATGGAGGGTTTGTGGAGGGAGGTATTGAGAATAGCAGAGTATACGGCTTTGGCACCACGGGGTGGATAGGCAAGATAATTTGGTTGATAAAGTGCAGATCCTGAACTAACCTGTAAGGCTTGTCTGGTTTTTGGACAGGTAAAACGGGGAATTGTAAGGAGAGTTTACAGGCTTTAAAAGGCCATGCTGTAACAGGCAAGTGATAATAGGCTTTAATCCTTGTAAAGCGTGCTGTGGGATGGGATATTGGCATTGAGCGGGGTAAGGGTGATTAGGTTTTAATGGGATGGTAAGGGGTACATCATTTGTCACCAAGGAGGGAGTAGAGGTGTCCTATACTTGTGGATTAAGGTGGGGACATACAAGGAGAGGATGCGAAGGAGGCTTTGAACTGGGGGAAAAGGCAGCAGTGAGGTGTGCCTGTAGCCTGGGAATAGTCAGGGACGCAGATAATTTAGTTAAAATGTCTCGGAGTGCTTAAAAGGGTATTGTCTAAGTTGGCACCAGAGTTGGGGAGTTTTAAGAGGTTTAGAAGCCTGGCCATCGATACCCACAAGAGTTATGGAGAAAAGGAAAAAGGCCTTTGAAAAGAAGGTAATGGAGTGGGTAGCCTCCGTATTAATTAAGAAGGGGACGGAGTTACCCTCCACTATAAGAGTTACCCAAAGCATCTGTGATGGTCCAGGAGGATTCCGAGGTGATTGGGCAGTATCATTCTTCAGCTGCTAAGCCAAGAAGATCTGGGAAGGAGTCATTCAGAGCCTTGGGCCAGTTGGACAGTCCAATTTCCAGTGGGGTCCCGCACAGATGGGAGATGGCTTAGGAGGAATCCCAGGCTGCGGGCATTCCTTGGCCCAGTGGCCAGATTTCCGGCACTTGAAGCAAGATCCTGGGGGAGGCGGTCCTGGAGGAACACCTGGCCGCTGCAGTTCAGGTGTTCTGAAGTTCTTGTGTTCTGGAGATGTGGCTGGGGTTTCTCTCACAGTGGAGGCAAGTAACTGCAACTCAGAAATGCGTTGCCTCTACTCTATTGTACACCTTGAAGGCAAGGTTAATTGAGTCCTGTTGTGGGGTTTGAGGGCCGGAATTTAATTTTTGGAGCTTTTTTTAACGTCAGGAGCTGACTGGATGATAAAATGCATATTAAGAATAAGGCGGCCTTCTGGCCCCTCTGGGTCTAGGGCAGTAAAGCGTCCAAGGGTTGCTGCTAAGCGGGCCACAAACTGGGCTGGGTTCTTTACCTTGGGTAGTTTCTTTAAGTTTGTCATAATTAACAGCTTTGTAAGCTGCCTTTTATTTTTTTTTTTTTTGAGACGGAGTCTCTGTCACCCAGGCTGGAGTGCAGTGGCCGGATCTCAGCTCACTGCAAGCTCCGCCTCCCGGGTTTACGCCATTCTCCTGGCTCAGCCTCCCGAGTTGCTGGGACTACAGGCACCTGCCACCTCGCCTGGCTAGTTTTTTGTATTTTTTAGTAGAGACGGGGTTTCACCATGTTAGCCAGGATGGTCTCGATCTCCTGACCTCGTGAACCGCCCGTCTCGGCCTCCCAAAGTGCTAGGATTACAGGCTTGAGCCACCGCGCCTGGCCGTAAACTGCCTTTTTAGTCCTTCAACTAGGCAGGAAACCATGTAATCTCGCCTAGCTACACCTGGGGAATTGGCCTGATAGTTCCATTGGGGATCTCCTCAGGAAACTACTCTAATGCCTTCCTGGAGGTCTGGCTCATGAAGCTGGCAGTTATCAGTGTGAGATTGGGCTAGAGAAAAAACTCTTTCCTGTTCATTTGGGGAGAGGGTAGAAGTCAGGATGACATTTAAGTCACACCAGGTTAAATTGTAGGACAGAGTTAGATATCGGAATTCCTGTATATATTAAGTGGGGTCTGATGAGAAAGAGCCTAAAGGCTGGCTGATTTGGGAAAGGTCTGATAGAGGAAAAAAACACATGTACCCTGACTATGCCTTCAGCTCCAGCCACATTTCTAAGAGGAAATTGTTGGGCAGGTGGGGGAGGGCTAGTTGGGGAACGAAACTGTAAGCCAGACTGGGTGTGAGGAAGGGAGGTGATAGAAGGATTATAGGGTGGGGGAGAAGAAGCTGAGGAAAAATTGGTACCTAGCTCGGCCTGGCGAGGAGCAGCCTGGGGAGGAGGGGAGAGGTCAGATGGGTCCGTAGAAAAGAAGATTCAAAAGACTCAGAGACGCTTGGGGATGGGACTGAAGGGACAGGCGGGAGGCAAAGAAGATTTGGGACGAGTCTCACTGGGAGCAGAGACTAGAGAGGGACCAACGTGTAAAAGAATGCCTGGACGTCAGGCACCCCACACCATTTGCCCATTTTTCAACAAAAATTGTCTAGATCTTGTAGGATAGACAAATAGAAAGTGCCATTCTCTGGCCACTTGGAACTACTGTCGAGTTTGTATTGGGGCCAAGCGGTATTGCAGAAGAAAATAAGATGCTTAGATTTTAGGTCAGGCTAGAGTTGAAGAGGTTTTAAGTTCTTGAGAACACAGGCTAAGGGAGAAGAAGGAGGAATGGAGGGTGGAAGTTTGCCCATAGTGAAGGAGGCAAGTTTAAAGAGAAGGGTAGAGACACGGAGAAGGGGGTGGGGGGCAGCCAAAGCAGGTGTCCCTGCAATTGACTTGCCACCAAGGGAACGTGGGTGAATGACCAAGGCAGGCGTCCCTGCGGAGATCAGACACCAATGGAACATGGATGAATAAGAGTCGTCCCCACAATGATTAAACACCAAGGGAAGGCTGCCTTCCCGAGTCTGTGATCGGCGCTGGAAGTTTGGGTCCACGGATAAAATGTGTCTCCTTTGTCTCTACCAGAAAATGAAAGGAATGGAAATTAAGAGAAGGGAGAGATTGAAGGGTGGCGCCAAGATTGAAAGGAGAAAGAGGTTGAGGGATAGTGAGAGAGGTTGCAGAAGAGAGTAAAAAGAGGCCACTTACCAGATTTAAAATCGGTGAGATGTTCCTTGGGCTGGTTGATCTGAGGACCCGAGTTCATAGGCGGATCTCTTCACAGAGTGAGGGTGAGGACACGGGACTGGTCTCCCGAAGGAGTCTCACTGACCCGGGTCTTTGGCACCAAATGTGTCACGCATGTCCGTGTGAAGAAACCACCAAACAAGCTTTGTGTGAGCAACATGGCTGTTTATTTCACCTGGGTGCAGGCGGGCTGAGTACGAAAAAGGAGTCAGCAAAGGGTGGTGGATTATCATTAGTTCTTACAGGTTTTGGGATAGGTGGTGGAGTTAAGAGCAATGATTTGGGGGTAGGGGGTGGTTCTCACAAAGTACATTCTCAAGGGTAGGGAGAATTATAAAGAACCTTCTTAAGGGTGGGGGAGATTACGAAGTACATTGATCAGTTAGGGTGGGGCAGAAACAAATCACAATGGTGGAATGTCATCAGTTAAGGTTATTTTCACTTCTGTGGATCTTCAGTTGCTTCAGGCCATCTGGATGTATATGTGCAGGTCACTGGGGATATGATGGCTTAGCCTGGGCTCAGAGGCCTGACAGTAAGTATAGTTTCCATATGCTCCTTACTCAGTTTCAGTTTCCCCTAAAGTGGTCATCTTACATTACTATGGCACATTTCCTGAAAGTAAGATACTAACATTGGTACATCATTATTAACTAGATGCCAGACTGCCACTAGTTTTTCCACCAATATCCTTTTTCTGTTCTGGGATCTAATCCAAGAAACCACATTGTATTTAGTTGTCTCCTCTGGTCTGTGGTAGTGTCTCAATCTTCCCTTTTGTTCATGACTTTGACAGTTTTGAGGAGTATTGGTCAGGTATTTTGCAGGATTCCAGAAAAATGATTAAATGCATAAACTAAGGTTACAAAAGAAGGAAATCATATTAAAATATAGGTATCAAAGTTCTTTCATACCAGCCTAAGCAACATAGTGAGACCCTGTCTCCACAAACAATTTTAAAAGGCCAGGCACAGTGTCTCATGTCTGTAATCCCAACCCTTTGGGAGACTGATGAGGGAGGATTGATTAAGCCCAGAAAATAGAGACCAGCCTGAGCAACACAGGGAGAACCATCTCTACAAATATTTAAAAATTAGGCCGGGCATGGTGGCTCACACCTGTAATCCCAGCACTTTGGGAGCCTGAGGTGGGTGGATCACGAGGTCAAGAGTTTGAGACCAGCCTGGCCAACATGGTGAAACCCCATCTCTACTAAAAATACAAAGATTAGCCAGGCATGGTGGCACATACTTGTAGTTCCAGCTACTTGGGAGGCTGAAGCAGGAGGATCACTTGAACCTGGGAGGTGGAGGTTGCAGTGAGCCAAG
This sequence comes from Macaca thibetana thibetana, assembly GCF_024542745.1. NCBI lineage: Eukaryota > Metazoa > Chordata > Mammalia > Primates > Cercopithecidae > Macaca > Macaca thibetana. The sequence goes on from NC_065584.1 coordinate 73,158,826, forward strand.
ACTGTGCCTCCAACCTGCACTCCAACCTGGGCGACAAAGTGAGACTCCGTCTCAAAACAACTAACCAACCAAACACAAAAGAAAGTGAGACAGCCTTATTGTTGATATAGAGAAAGTTTTGGTGGTCTGGATAAAAGATCAAGCCAGCTATCATATTATCCTTAAGCCAAAGCCTAATCCAGAGCAAGCCCCTAACTCTCTTCAATTCTGTGAAGGTTGAGAGGAGATGAGGAAGCTGCAGAAGAAAAGTTTGAAGCTAACACAGGCTGATTCATAAAGTTTAAGGAAAGAAGTCATCTTTGTAACATAAAAGTGCAAGGTGAAGCAGCAAGTTATCCAGCAGATCTAAGATAACTGATGAAGGTGGCTACACTAAACAGATTTTCAATGTAGACAAAATAGACTTATATTAGAAAACGATGCTATCTAGGACTTTCACAGCTAGAGAGGAGAACTCAATGCCTGGCTTCAAAGGACAGGCTCTCTTCTTAGGGACTAAACCAGCTGGTGATTTTAAATTGAAGTCGATGCTCATTTACCATTCCAAAATCCTAGGGCCTTTTAAGAATTATGCTAAATCGGCCAGGCACAGTGGCTCATGCCTGTAATCCCAGCACTTTGGGAGGCCGAGGCAGGCGCATCACCTGAGGTTAGGAGTTCTACACCAGCCTGGCCAACATGGTGAAACCCCATCTCTACAAAAGTATAAAAATTAGCTGGGCATGATGGCGGGTGCCTATAATCCCAGCTACTCAGGAGGCTGAGGCAGAAGAATCACTTGAACCTGGGAGGAGGAGGTTGCAGTGAGCTGAGATCATGCCATTGCACTCCAGCCTGGGTGAGAGAATGAGACTCCGTCTCAAAAAAAAAAAAAAAAAGAATTTTGCTAAATCTAGCCTGCCTATGCTTTATCAATGGAACGAAACAACAAAGCCTGGCTGACAGCACAGCTGTTTACAATATGGTTTACTGAATATTTTAATCTACTTATTTATTTAGAGAACAGGTTATGAGACTGGCTAACTTTTGTATTTTTGGTAGAGATGGGGTTTCACCATGTTACAAAAGCTGGTCTCAAACCCCTAGGCTCAAGCAGTCCACCTGCCTCAACCTCCCCAAGTGCTGAGTTTGCAGGCATGAGCCACAACACCTGGCCAGTTTACTGAATTTTTAAAGCCCATTATTGAGACTTACTGCTCAGAAAAAGAGATTTCTTTCAAAATATTACTGCTTATTGACAATGCACCTAGTCACCCAAGAGCTCCAATAGAGATGTTCAAGGAGATTAATATTGTTTTCATGCCTTTGAACACAATAGCCACTCTGAAGCCTGTGGATCAAGGAATAATCTTGAATTTAAAGTCTTATAATTTCAGAAATACATTTCATAAGGCTATAGCTGTCATATATATGATTCCTCTGATGGACCTGGGCAAAGTAAATTGAAAACCTTCTGGAAAGGATTCACCATTTTAGATGCCATTAAGAACATTCAGGATTCATAGAGGAGGTCAAAATATCAACATTAATGAAAGTTTGAAAGAAGTTGATTTCAATCTTCATGGATTTAAAAGCTTCTTTTTCTTAAAAGTAATCAAAATGTTTTAGCAATTCAAGACTTCAGTAGAGGAAGTAACTGCAGATATGGTGGAAATAGCAAGAGAACTAAAATTAGAGTGGAGCCTGCACCAGATGCTCATGCCATGCCTGTAATCCCAACACTTTGGGAGGCCAAGATGGGATGATCGCTTGAGCCCAGGAGTTCGAGACCAGCCTAGGCAACATGTAGAGACACATCTCTTAACAAATAAAAATAAAAATGTAAAAATTAGCTGGTTGTGTTGGCAGACTCCTGTGGTCCCAGCTACTTGGGAGGCTGAGGCAGGAGGATCACTTGAGCCTGGGAGGTTGAAGGTCAAGATTGCAGTGAACCATGATGATGCCCTGCACTCCAGCCTGGGTGACAATGGTGAGACCTTGTCTCAAACAAACAAGCCACCTACCTCTAAAAGTTAATATGATATGAATTCATTCTTTTTTTTTTTTTTTTTTTTTTGAGACAGGGTCTCCTTCTGTCATCCAGGCTGAAGTGCAGTGGTGCCATCTCGGCTCACTGCAACCTCTGCCTTCCAGGTTCAAGCATTTCTCTTGCCTCAGCTTCCAGCGTAGCTGGGATAACACTGTGTCCAGCTAATTTTTTTTGTTTGTTTGTTTGTCTGTTTTTTGGAGACGGGGTTTCACCATGTTGGTTAGGCATGTCTCGAACTCCTGACCTACTGATTCGCCTGCCTTGGCCTCCCAAAGTGCTGGGATTACAGGTGTGAGCCACCGTGCCCGGCAAAAAATTCCATTTTTGACAGTGATCATAAAGATAATTTTTTAAAAATCCAGATTCCAAAATACAGGAAGAAGTAGAAGTTGAAGAGGCTACACACACTCACACACACACACACTTCACACATACACACATAGAAGGAAAAGGGGAGGTAACAACTCTAGAAAAGCAGTAGATGTTTTATTTGGGGGAATTGTATTTTTTATTCTGAAGGCAGGAATTCTTTTTTCTTTCTTTTTAGAAACACGGTCTAGGCCGGGCGCGGTGGCTCACCCCTGTAATCCCAGCACTTTGGGAGGCCGAGATGGGCGGATCACGAGGTCAGGAGATCGAAACCATCCTGACTAACACGGTGAAACCCTGTCTCTACTAAAAATACAAAAATTAGCCGGGCGCGGTGGCGGGCGCCTGTAGTCCCAGCCGCACGGGAGGCTGAGGCAGGAGAATGGTGTGAACCCGGGAGGCGGAGCTTGCAGTGAGTGAAGATTGCGCCACTGCACTCCAGCCTGGGCAATAGAGCGAGACTCCATCTCAAAAAAAAAAAAAAAAAAAAAAGAAACACGGTCTCACTCTGTTGCCCAGACTGTAGAGCAGTAGCATGATCATGGCTCACTGAAGCCTCAAACTTGGGCTCAATTGATCCTCCTACCTCAGCCTCCCAAGTAGCTAGGAGTACAGGTGCATGTCACCACAACCCAGCTAATTAAAAAAAATTTTTTTAGAGAGATGGAGTTTAGCTAGGCTGCCCCTAACTGGCCTCGGCTGGCCTCTACCTCGTGTCCTCAAGCTATCCTCCCACTTAAGCCTCCTGAGTTGCTGTGATGACAGGTCTGAGCCACTGTGCCCAGTTGCTGTAATTACAGGTGGGAGCCACTGTGCCCAGTCAAAATTTATTTTTTTTTCTTTTTTTTTTTGAGACAGAGTCTTACTCAGTCACCCAGGCTGGAGTGCAGTGGCGTGATCTTGGCTCACTGCAACTTCTGCCTCCCAGGTTCAAGCAATTCTTCTGCCTCAGCCTCCTGTATAGCTGGGATTACAGACGTGCGCTACCATGCTCGGCTAATTTTTGTATTTTTAGCAGAGACGAGGTTTCACCATGTTGGTCAGGCTGGTCTTGAACTCCTGACCTCATGAACTGCCCACCTCAGCCTCCCAAAGTGCTAGGATTTACATGCATGAGCCACCGCACCCAGCTAAGTGCCCAGCTGAAATTCTTAAAGAGAAATAGTGGATTACTTGCTGCACAGAGTCCAACAATTTTGTAAAATTTTACAACCTTCTCTTCCTATGATTGAAAAAAACACCAACTAAGTCTTGTATTGCACAGTGGGTGTATTCTTAGCAATATGACTAAAAATAGAATTTTGGGAAATGAAATATTTTAGATGATTTTGTGACTTAAAAAATAGAGTTATTTCTGGGTGCAATTCTTCTGAAAGGTAATTGAGGGGCTTTCGGAATCTTCAATTTGAGCCACCTCGCCTCCTTTTTTTTTTTTTTTTTTTTTTTCCAGATAGAATCTCGCTCTGTTGCCCAGGCTGGAGTGCAGTGGCGCCATCTCAGCTCACCACAAGCTCCGCCTCCCAGGTTCACACCATTCTTCTGCCTCAGCCTCCCAAGTAGCTGGGACTACAGGCACCCGCCACTGCACTAGGCTAATTTTTTGTATTTTAGTAGAGACGAGGTTTCACCATGTTAGCCAGGATAGTCTCGATCTCCTGATCTGCCCACCTCGGCCTCCCGAAGTGCTGGTATTACAGGTGTGAGCCACCGTGCCCGGCCTACTTTTTTTTCTGGAGATGGAGTCTCACTCTGTCACCCAGGCTGGATTGTAGTGGCCTGATCTTGGCTCACTGCAACCTCCGCCTTAGTAGCTGGGACTACAGGCACATGCCACTCAGTAGAGACAAGGTTTCACCATGTTGGCCAGGCTGGTCTTGAACTCCTGACCTCACGTGATCCACCCACGTCGGCCTCCCAAAGTGCTGGAATTATAGGCATGAGCCACTACGCCTGGCCTTGAGCCTTTACATTAATTTTGCTGACCACTTATGAGTGTCATGTTTTAGGCTCTTTCTTTCCCACATTTTTTCCAGGTCTTATCTCTTGTGCCTCCACTGCAGCTCTGTGATGGAGGAATGAGGTCATAAAATCATTATATTGAAATGTAATTTAGAAATGATTTAATAGAATGCTGCTGTTGTTATAGGCATGGGGCAAAATTAAACTGTCCCCTATATCTCTCCCTTTAGGAACTTCCGTTAAAAATAGGCGAAAGTAAGTGTGTTACAACAGTTCAATAGTCTTTAGCTTCTGATAGAATTCTTCCAAATATAATTAGAGGTACTGACATTAATCAATAAATCTACATGTGCCCTGAGATTTGGTTTCTGTAGAGATCATGTGACTTCTCCTCTTGGTCTCCAGGCACCAAGATAAGCTGTTTCACCATTGGTGCTGATTCCTAGGTCTGAATCCCGGGGAAGTGGAAGTTATTTCTCTAAGAGTGATTTAAATCTCTGGAACATTAGCTTTTCCACCCTCATTCTGCTGAGACATGATTTTTACTTTTTTGACCTTCCAGATATAGTGCTTGCTTGCTTATTGATTTATTTAAATAAAACGTGGTTTGCTTTTATTTTTTAATGCCTGAATTATGGGGGAAATCAAGGAGTGATAAGATCGATAAAATTATTTTGTTCATTTGATTTGTTCCATTTACTGAAGTCAATAATGTTCAATCAAAAAGTTACTAGAAGGCTGGGCGTGGTGGTTCATGCCTGTAACCCCAGCATTTTGGGAGGCCGAGGCGGCTGAATCACCTGAGGTTGGGAGTTCGAAACCAGCCTGACCAACATGGTGAAACCCCGTCTCTGCTGAAATTACAAAATTAGCCGGGCGTGGTGATGCATGCTTGTATTTCCAGCTACTCAAGAGGCTGAGGCAAGAGAATCGCTTGAACCCGGGAGGCAGAGGTTGCAGTGAGCCAAGATTGTGCCATTGCACTCCAGCCTGCGCAACAAGAACGAAACTCTGCCTCAAAAAAAGAAAAAAAATAAAAGTTACTAGAAAAAAAAATGGTAGATATTAATGTAATTTTAGAGTAGGCAGGGTCTTTTTAGGCATTATCACTAAAATAAGAAATCTAGGCCGGGTGCAGTGGCTCACACCTGTAATCCTAGCACTTTGGGAGGCCAAGGCGGGCAGATCATGAGGTTAGAAGATTGAGACCATCCTGGTTAACACAGTGAAACCCTCTCTCTACTAAAAATACAAAAAATTAGCCAGGCGTGGTGTCATGCACTTGTAGTCCCAGCTACTCGGGAGGCTGAGGCAGGAGAATGGCTTGAACTCAGGAGGCACAGGTTGCAGCCAGCCGAGATTGCACCACTACACTCCAGTCTGGGCAACAGAGCAAGACTCCGTCTCTAAAAAGAAAAAAAAAAAGAGAGAGAAATCTAGGCTGGCCACCATGGTGCGCGTCTGTAATCCTAGCACTCTGGGAGGCTGAGGCAGGAGAACCACTTGAGCCAGGAGATCAGTCCGGGCAACATAGATAGACCTTGTCTCTACAAAAAAAAAAAAAAAAAAAAAAAAAGTTTAAATTTAAATTTAAAAAAAATCCAAAAGGAGATTAATGGATCTAACTACATTAACTTTAAAAACTCGTGCATGTCAAAAACATCTGTGGTTTTGTGATATATACATCATGTATGATTCCTGACTCCTAACTCCTGTAGTCCTTGTTATAATGTTGGGGTACATTAGGCCTCAGGAAACAGAATCTCTTTCTCACCTTTTCCAGTCTTTCTTTCATCCGCCCAAGGCAGGACTCCAATCTGATTGTGGGTTAAAAGCCCTCATTCCAGAGAGAATCCCGGCCCATACCCTAGAGGAAGGAATGTTACACAGGGAGGCCAAGAAAAATTGGGACAGGCCTTGTTAGGTTTAGATCATGTGCTTTTTGTCCAGTCACATTTCTACATGGTTGTCAATCAGCCCTATGTAATGAAGCCTCCATAAAAACCCACAAGGATAGGGTTTGGAGAGCTTTCAGATAGCTAAGCATGTGGTGGTTCCTAGAGGGTTGTGCGCCCAGGGAGGGCATGGAAGCTCTTCGCCCCTTTCCCCATACCTCACCCTACACATCTCTTCATCTCTATCCTTGGTAATATCCTTTATAGTAAACCAGTAAACGTAAGTAAGTGTTTCCCTAAGTTTTGTGAACCACTCCAGCAAGTTAAACAAACTCAAAGAGGGAACTCCAACTTGAAGCCAGTCAGTCAGAAGTTCCAAAGGCGCAACTGGGGAACCTGGTGTCTTGGGGACTGAGCCCTCAACTTCTGGGATCTGACACTATCTCCAAGTAGATAGTTTGATTTGGGGAACATCCAGCTGGTGTCCACTGCTTGGTATGTGAGGAAAAACTCAAACACCTTTGGTCACAGAAGTCCTCTATGCTGATTATTGTGGTGGTGGTGTGAGAACAGAGGAAAAACATGGTTTAAAAGAGTTTTCCTGAAATAACATCATGATCTAAAATTAAAAGGCAGGCTGGCTGCAGTGACCCATGCCTGTAATCCCAGCACTTTGGGAGGCCAAGGCAGGACAATCACTTGAGCTCAGGAGTTCGAGACCAGCCTGGCCAACATAGTGAAACCCTGTCTCTACTAAAAAAATACAGAAATTAACCAGGCATGATGGCACGTGCCTGTAGTCCCAGCAACTCGGGAGGCTGAGGCAGGAGAATCACTTGAACCCAGGAGATGGAGGTTGCAGTGAGCTGAGATCACTCCATGGCCCTCCATCCTGGGCAATAGAGCAAGACTCCATCTCAAAAAATAAACTAATTAATTAAAACAAAATATAGCGTTATCATACCTAACAAGGGGTTTCTTTCTTTCTTTCCTTCTTTCTTTCTTTCTTTCTTTCTTTCTCTCTCTCTCTCTCTCTCGTCTTCCCTCCCTCTCTCCCTCCCTCTCCTTCCTTCCTTCCTTCCTTCCTTCCTTCCTTCCTTCCTTCCTTCCTTCCTTCCTTCCTTCCTTCCTTCCTTCTTTCCTTCTTTCTTTCCTTTCTTTCCTTTCTTTCCTTTCTTTCACAAAAGACAAGGTCTTGCCCTGTCACCCAGGTTGGAGTGCAGTGGTGGGATCTTAGCTCACTGCAGCTTTGACCTCCTGGGCTCAAGCGATCCTCCCACCTCAGCCTCCTGAGTAGCTGGGACTACAGGTGTGCACCACCACACCCAGCTAATTTTTTTTTTTTTTTTTTTTTTTTTTTAAATAGATGGTGTCTCATTATGTTGCCCAGGCTGGTCTGGAACTCCTGGGTTCAAGCGATCCTCCCATCTCAGCCTCCCAAGTGTTGGGATTACAGGCATGAGCCACCACCCCCAGCCCAAAGGGCCTTTGTCTTTAATATATAAAGAGATTTCACAAAGTAACAGTAAAATATATAGGCTAAGAACAGAAATAGTTGCCAGGCGCAGAGGCTCAGGCCTGTAATCCCAGCACTTTGAGAGGCCAAGGCGGGCGGATCACAAGGTCAGGAGATGGAAACCATCCTGGCTAACACGGTGAAACCCTGTCTCTACTAAAAACACAAAAAATTAGCCGGGCATGGTGGCGGGCACCTGTAGTCCCAGCTACTCGGAGGCTGAGGCAGAAGAATGGCGTGAACCTGGGAGGTGGAGCTTGCAGTGAGCCGAGATTGCACCACTGCACTCCAGCCTGGGTGACAGAGCGAGACTCCATCTCAAAAAAAAAAAAAAAGAAGAACAGAAATAGTTAATTTATAAAAGAAGAAATAACAAACATGAATTTGGCCGGGTGTGGTGGCTCAAGCCTGTAATCCCAGCACTTTGGGAGGCCAAGATGGGCGGATCACGAGGTCAGGAGATCAAGACCATCCTGGCTAACACAGCGAAACCCCATCTCCACTAAAAAATACAAAAAACTAGCCAGGTGAGGTGGCGGGCGCCTGTAGTCCCAGCTACTCGGGAGGCTGAGGCAGGAGAATGGCGTGAACCCGGGAGGCGGAGGTTGCAGTGAACTGAGATCCGGCCACTACACTCCAGCCTGGGTGACAGAGCGAGACTCCGTCTCAAAAAACAAACAAACAAACAAAAAAACCCATGAAATTAACAAACAAAAGTTCAAAGTCACTAGTCTTTCAAGAAATATATATTTGGTGGGGCGCAGTGGCTCATGCCTGTAATTCCAGCACTTTGGGTGGCCGAGGCGGGCAGATCACCTGAGGTCAGGCACTCAAGACCAGCCTGGCCAACATGATGAAACCCTGTTTCTACTTAAAAAATACAAAAATTAGCCAGGCATGATCCCAGGTGCCTGTAATCCCAGCTACTCCATAGGCTGAGTTGGGAGAATCGTATGAACCCGGCAGGTGGAGGTTACAATGAGCCGAGATTCTGCCATTGCACTCCAGCCTGGGCGACAGAGCAAGACTCCATCTCAAAAACAAACAAACAAATAAACAAACACTCATGCTGGCCGGGCGCAGTGGCTCACGCCTGTAATCCCAACACTTTGGGAGGCTAGGTGGGCGGATCATGAGGTCAGGAGATCGAGACCATCCTGGCTAACACGGTGAAACCTCGTCTCTACTAAAAATGCAAAAAATTAGCCTGGCCTGGTGGCAGGCGCCTGTAGTCCCAGCTACTTGGGAGGCTGAAGCAGGAGAATCACTTGAATCTGGGAGGCAGAGCTTGCAGTGAGCTGAGATTGGGCCAGTGCACTCCAGCCTGGGCAACAGAGCCAGACTCCATCTCAAAACAAAACAAAACGAAACAAAAGAAAACTCATGCTGAAGAATAGAAATATACTTAGTAATATATATGTTGATCTTGGTTATGCCAGAAAAATACTATCTGAGGCATAGGCATGGGAAACATTTAAGAGGATATTTGCCAAAACATGAAAACTGATTTTCTCCAACTAGTGGATTATGAATTATTCATTTTATCAAATCTATTGCATCTAATAAATTTGGACAGTGTCAGATAATACGTCTTTTCTTTTGTGTGGGGGAGGGAGTCTCACTTTGTCACCAGGCTGGAGTGCAATGGCACGATCTCGGCTCACTGCAACCTCTGCCTCCCGGGTTCAAGTGATTCTCCTGACTCAGCCTCCCTAATAGCTGGGACTACAGATGTGCGCTACCACGCCCAGCTAAGTTTTGTATTTTTAGTAGAGATGGTGTTTCACCATGTTGGCCAGGATGGTTTCCATCTCTTGACCTCTTGATCTACCCACCTCGGTCTCTCAAAGTGCTGGGATTACAGACATGAGCCCCCGTGTCTGGCCAATATGTCTTTTTTGATTGCTATTGTACCATGACCTCTTTTTGGCCTTAAAAATGTTTCTTTGGTATTTATAAGAGACATTGTTGGATTTCCCCTCCTTTCCTTTCCCACAACTCCAGTTTTATCCAGGTGCTCACATTCTTCTTTTGGTTTGGGGAGGCTAACGCCAGTTGCAGGCCGAGAGGTAAATCTTTTTTTTTTTTTTTTTTTTTTTTTTTTTTTTGAGACGGAGTCTTGGTCTGTCGCCCAGGCTGGGGTGCAGTGGCACAATCTCGGCTCACTGCAACCTCCACCTCCTGGGTTCACGCCATTCTCCTGCCTCAGCCTCCCGAGCAGCTGGGACTATAGGCGCTCGCCACTACGCCTGGCTAATTTTTTGTATTCTTTAGTAGAGACGGGGTTTCACTGTGTTAGCCAGGATGGTCTCGATCTCCTGACCTCGTGATCCGCCCATCTCGGCCTCCCAAAGTGCTGGGATTACAGGCGTGAGCCACCGCGCCCGGCCTTTTTTTTTTTTTTTTAAGCGACAGGTTTCATTCACTCTGTCACCCAGGCTGGAGTGCAGTGGCAGGATCATAGCTCACTATAATCTCAAACTCATGAGCTCAAAGGATCCTCCTGCCTCATCTTCTTAAGCAACTGGGACTACAGGCACATATCACCACTCCTGATTAATTTTTTATTTCCTTTTTTTTTTTTTTGAGACGGAGTCTCACGCTGTTGCCCAGGCTGGAGTGCAGTGGCGCGATCTCGGCTCACTGCAAGCTCCGCCTCCCGGGTTCCCGCCATTCTCCTGCCTCAGCCTCCTGAGTAGCTGGGACTACAGGCGCCCGCCACCGCGCCCGGCTAATTTTTTGTATTTTTAGTAGAGACGGGGTTTCACTGTGGTCTCGATCTCCTGACCTTGTGATCCGCCCGCCTCAGCCTCCCAAAGTGCTGGGATTACAGGCTTGAGCCACCGCGCCCGGCTTTATTTCCTTTTTTTGAGACGAAGTCTTGCTCTGTCGTCCAGGCTGGAGTGCAGTGGCGCGATCTTGACTCACTGTAACCTCTGCCTCCCAGGTTCCAGAAATTCTCCTGCCTCAGCCTCCCAAGTACCTGGGGCTAAAGGTGCATGCCACCATGCCTGGCTAATTTTTTGTATTTTTAGTAGAGACGGGGTTTCACTGTGTTGCCCAGGCTGGTCGTGAACTACTGAACTCAGGCAATCTGCTTGCCTTGGCCTCCCAAAATGCTAGGATTACAGGTGTGAGCCACCACACCCAGCCAATTTTTTTATTTAAAAATTTTTATTACTACTTTGTATTTATTTTGAAATAAATAAATAACAAAAATTTAAAACACAAGTAAGACACTTATAACACATTTATTTTGAAATAAATAAAAATTTAAAACACTATTAAGTAAAACACTTAAAACTCATTTAAAACACTATTAAAACACACTATTAACTATTTGCAATCATAAGATTTTACTTTCATGTAGCTAAACATATTACAAGGTCTCACTCTGTCACCCAGGCTGGAATGCAGTGGTGCGATCGAGGCTCACTGCAGCCTCAACCTCCTGGGCTCAGGTGATCCTCCCACCTCAGGCTCCTGAGTAGCTGGTACTACGGGCACACACCATTATGCTCAGCTAATTTTTTGCAGAGACATGGTTTCACTTTGTAGCCCAGGCTGATCTCGAACTCCTGGGTTTAAGTGATCCTCCTGCCTTAGCCTCCCAAGCAGCTAGGATTACAGGCGTGAGCCACTGCGTGCAGCCATAGGGGTAAATCTTGATTGGGCGAAGTCTTAGACTCTAAGCCAATTATGATTATATCAGTCCCCTTGCCAGGGATTGTTTAAGAGTAAGGATGTGACCCATTTCTAGTCCATGAAATACGAAAAGTATATGAGAGGGAGGGGTCGCTTCTGGGCAGGTTTTTGGGGTTTTTTGTTTTTTGTTTTTTGTTTTTTTTTTTTGAGACGGAGTCTCTCTCACTCTATCACCCAGGCTGGAGTGCAGTGGCGCGATCTCGGCTCACCAAAACCTCCACCTCCCGGGTTCAAGCCATTCTCCTGCCTCAGCCTCTCGAGTAGCTGAGATTACAGGCATGTACCACCACACCCAGCTAATTTTTAGTAGAGACAGGATTTCACCATGTTGCCCAGGCTGGTCTTGAACTCCTGACCTCGTGATCTACCCACCTTGGCCTCCCAAAGTGCTGGGATTACAGGCATGAACCATGGTGCCCAGCCTGGGCAGGGTTTTTTTTGTTTGTTTTTTTGTTTTTTCTGCTTGCGGATGTTGTTACGTCAAGGTGTAAAACCTAGAAATACTGAAGTCATCTTGGATCATGAAGAGAAGCAGCCTTGGAATGAGATTGTTACTGAAGGTGGCAGAATGGAGAGTTGGAAGAAATCTGGGTCCTTGATGACACCATTACCCACAGGTTGTACTATGCCCAGAAACAGCTAGTTTCTTGATTTTTTTTGTTGTTGTGGTGGTGGTAAAATAATAAATTTCTTTACTGCTTAAGTTTATTTGAATTGGTGTTATCTGTTACTTGCAGCTAAAGGCATCCTGATTGATACAGTACATCTTGGAAATAACAGAGTTCAGCAATCTTCCTATAGAGAATTTTGTTGTAGCATAACTCCTGTGGAGTAGGAGGAAAAATTAGGATCCACAGGTTATTCAAAACAAAAAGGGATCTTCTAGAATTTGAGGAAGTGAGAAATTGGCAAAAATATGTTTTGGTGAAATCTTCTTTGATCAGAACATGATAAAAGGAAAGGAATTAAACATTTTTCTTCTATAATTAAATAATTGTCATTTTATATTAAAATTGTTTTCTAGAAAAAAACTTGATTTTTGTTTGACAAAAATGTTCAAAGCAAATACTATTTTTTATTTTTAAAATTTAAAAATAACATTCATTATTCTCTAAAATTTTACTCTTCTCTAAAATCTTCCAATACATTTGTTTTTGAAGAACACTATTTACTATTCACAATCATAACATTTTACTTTAGTGTAGCTAAATCTATTAAGTAATCAGACAGCAATTCAGCATAACTAGTTCATTACATTTGTATAGAAGTAGATAATTTCATAGAAATCTATCAAAACAAAATGAAAAATTGATTATTTGCTTACAAATATTAGAAGAGTGGTTCAGCTTTAATGTCTTCTTTATTTTATCAGTAGCAGAAAAATCTGTCATGTAAACTTTTCTTAACTTCTTTTCTTCCGAAATTCCTTACTTTCTATAACTTGGCCTTTTGACAGTTGTTAGAATCAGTTACTGACAATTCCTTTTTATCATTCACAAAATATAGCTGGAGACCTTTGCTCAGAAAGGAAAGCTCTGGTATTAATTATCAAGTTTATTGTTTCAAGCTTGGGTTCTGTACTCATGTGAGTTTTCAGCTATGAATTATAGCTGCAGTAATTACCATGCCTTTGTTGATAATTTTAGTTGAGTTACTTGTACTTTAGATCATACCTCTTTTTTTCATAACTAATGATTTTAAAGTTTTGGCATTTGGGAATTACAATGTTTCTGAACTTTGTTTACTTTTTTTTTTCTTTTTTTTAGTTAGGGTCTCACTCTGTTGCCCAGGCTGGAGTGCAGTAGTTTGATATGGCTCACTGCAGCCTCAGCCTCCCTGGGCTCAAGTGATCCTCTCACCTCAGCCTCCCAAGTAGCAGGAACCACAGGTGTGTGCCACCATGCCTGGCTAGTTTTTGTATTTTTTGTAGAGATAGGTTTTGCCATGTTGCCCAGGCTGGTCTTCAACACCCAGGCTCAAGCAATCCTCCCACCTCAGCCTCCCAGTGTGCTAGGATTACAGGGGTGAGTCACCATGCCCAGGCTGGACTTTATTTAAATGTTGAAATTTAAAACTCTTGGTTAATGATAGGAGGCATTTCAGGTGGTTCTCTGTGGCACTTCTCAACTTTTGTCCACAAGGATGCACTTGGCCTTCCTATAAGTTATATGTAAATCCCTCTAATTTATTGTAGCTCCACTTCTTTCTCTCCACCTAGGAAGAGCTTTACAGACATTACCTTTAATCTAAAACCAAACCGATAGGAAATAGTGGCACTTTTAATCAGTAGCAAATTACTGGAACATTCCTCCTGACACTTCATCACTCTACAATGACGCCACATGATGCCTCATGACTCCCAGTGAAAAAGACTACTTTAGTAGTCACTGCAATGCAGTGGGAAACAAGAAACAAAAGACAAAAAATAAAGTCCCTTTCACCCCCCATTTTGTAGAGTAACCTTTGTTGGAGCAGTAACTTAACCTCTCTATACTTCAGTTCTCCTTACATACAAAATGAAAGCTAGAAGTTCTTATGAAAATACCAGTTGAGTGGTTTTTTAATTTTTAATTTTTATTTATTTTCTTTTTGAGACGCAGTCTCACTCTGTCACCCAGTCTGGAGTGTGGTGGCATGATCTCGGCTCACTGAAATCTCTGCCTTCTGAGTTCAAGCAATCTTCCTGCCTCGGCCTCCCTAGCAGCTGGGATTACAGGCACGCACCACCTCACCCAGCTAATTTTTGTATTTTTAGTAGAGATGAGGTTTCACCATGTTGGCCAGGCTAGTCTTGAACTCCTGACCTCAGGTGATCCACCCCTCCTTGGCCTTCCAAAGTGCTGGGATTACAGGTGTGAGCCACTGCGCCCAGCCAAAATATCAGTTAAGTTTAATATTGTTTTCAGAGCTTCACTTCAATAAAATAGGATGGAGGGCCTGGCAGAGTAGAGAGGGATTCAAATGTAGAAGGCTTGAAATCGTAGGCTGAGGAACTGAATCATGGGGGCTTGTAAAGATTACTGAACAGGGTAATAGCATAATCATCAATATCTGTGTTTCAGGAGGAACACTCGCAGCAGTGTGTAAAATAGGAGAGAGTGATGGAAAATAGTAGAGTCAGGAGAGTATTGCAAAAGTCTAGACAAGAGTTGATGGTAATTGCTGTGAGAATTGGAAAAATTTGACTAATTAAAGAGGTATGGAAGACAATCAATTGTAGAAGCCATAGGATTTGGTTGGATATGAGAAGTAAGGGAGAGTAAGGATTTCTTTTTTTCTTTTTTGAGACAGAGTCTTGCTCTGTTGCCCAGGCTGGAGTGCAGTGGTACAATCTTAGCTCACTGCAACCTCTGCCTCCCGAGTTCAAGTAATTCTCCTGCCTCAGCCTCCCGAGTAGCTGGGATTACAGGCGCACGCCACCACACCCGGCTAATTTTTGTATTTTTAGTAGAGACGGGGTTTCACCATGTTGGCCAAGACGATCTCGAACTTCTGACCTCAGGTGATCCGCCCACCCTGGCCTCCGAATGTGCTGGGATTACAGATGTGGGCCACAGCGTAATCCTAGAGTACGGATTTCAATGGGTTAAGGGTTTCCGGTCTGAACATCTGAAGATGCCATTCCTTAACTGAATGCAAGCTCAGGAACGTGTGGATTCTAGGATTAAGAATGATTTTCTCCTGTTATTTGAAATGTGGATCCCGTGTGATGCTAACCACCTGGACAGTTAGAGTAGCTGTGGGGAAATTTCTTCAAACAAAGGAAAGGAATATTCTTGTAATGAAAACAGCTCATTTTTGTAGTTCGCAACCATTAGTGCCCCCAAACTCTGAGGTAGTTATTACCTCGCCAGCAATAAAAGCTTGATTATAGTCCCTGATTACTGACTCTGTGAAGGTCCTCGTTTCCAGCAACTTCCATAGGCAAAATATTATTGTGATTAATTATCGTGTGGCATAATACAAAGACTAGATGATGTATTGTGGCTTCCGGAGGGCGCCTGCTTCGTTTTTTCGCTGGAGCCCTCGGGGCAGGGCAACTGGAGAAATCCCTGCGTGGCCTTCGGCCCTTCCCTGGTCAGAGCCCGCCAGCAGCGAGGTGCTCCCAGCAATGAGGTCTGGGTCTTCAGGATCTCCCGACTTCAGTGCCTTGACCTTGGGCGGAGGGCCCTGTTACCCTTCCTTGCTCACCGACTCCGGCTTTCAGCGCCGGGGACGGGGCGGGACCGCCCTTAGGTCCCGCCCCTCCGCCTCCGCCTCGCCCCGCCCCGCCCCTCTCGCTGCCGCCGGCTCCCGCGGGCAGCAGGGGGATTCGCGCCTGCGCTGGCCCTAGCCTCGGAGCAGCCATGATGGTGGGTGTTCTCCGCGGCGCCGAGCCCCGGGAGCGCGGTGGGGGCGGCGGGCGCGGGGCGGGCGCGGGGACCGCGCCAGCCTGGCACTAATGTCTCCCTTTGTGTCTCCCCCATCCCATCCTTTTCTCCGGCGCGTCGGGCCCGCCGACCCCGCAGGAAGGCCTGGACGACGGCCCGGACTTCCTCTCAGAAGAGGACCGCGGAGTAAGTTCTGCCTCCGTTTCGCTCGCGGAACCCTGCCACCCTCCCTCCCCGTCCTGGGTCCACGGGTGTGGTACGGGGAGGGGTCCCCAGCCGCGCCGCACTCCCTCTCCGTAGTCCTCCTTTCGGTTTCCTCGCTGCACCGCGCCCCACCCTCCTGCAGCCCTTCCTCCCTGGGGGCCGCTCGGTTCCGATTCCCGGGGACCCGCGGCTGCTTTCTTGTTCCCCGCCGCTGGTTCGGGCCTTCTGATGGACCTCCACTCCCACCCAGGGCGGGGTGCAGGTGGGGAAGTGGAAGTGGAGGCGGGAGCTGGAACGCCCCCACCCTCCCTCACCACTTTAGGGCCATGAAAACCCATTCTCGGACCTTCCGGCGGCACCCTCAATTTTCACCCGGTGTTGACATCTCGAACTTGCTCCCGCCCACCCTTCTCTCTGTCTCTCAAATAGTACCGGTGTAGTCTACATTACCATTTTGCAAAGATTTTTACAGTAGCCGAATCAACTCCTGTCCAGTGCCCTACTAGATTATGCAAAGTGCGGGTAGCCCACGGTATCTTTACTTTTTCTAATATCCAACGAATCCTGTCTTTGGCAGGATTTCCTTGGTGTTTTATTCTCCCTTAGCTTCTTTGAGGTATATTGAAAAATACTATTGATAATTGTATATACTTAAGGTATACATTATATTTTAATACACCAATACATTGTGAAATGAGTACCACAATCAACCTAACATATCCACTGCCTCACCTAGTTACCAGTTTTTTTTTGTGTGTGAGAACATTTGAGATCTAAGCAAATTTCAAGTCTGTACCCTTTGACCAACATCTACGCTCCACCCCCCCACCCCCCACATACACACCCCGCCAGGCCTTTGATAACCTCCATTCTACTCTCGGTGTTCTGAGGTTAGTTGCATTCTACTTCAGAAAGAGCCTTCCGGTCTCTGATTCCTCCCTTCCACCCCTCTCTCCACTCCCTTTTTTCTTGGCTGAAGGGTGGTTATCTTTATAGTCCCTTGTACAAGTGAGCACTTGGAAAATGTTGATATATGATAATTACTATTCATCAAGGTTTCGTGGTTCCTTCACATTTCACAGCCTGCCCTTCAGTTTTCCCTTTTGCTTTTTCTTAGCCGTCTTAATGTGAAAGAGACATCTGTTAGTGCATATTTGGTAGGTGATAAAATATTGTGGGATGTTATTGCTGTTTGTAATAACAAATGAGGTAGTTAGTATGAACTGATGACTTTTATAAAGCTTTTATTTATTTATTTGGTTTTATGAGACAGTATCTCCCTTTGTTGCCCAGGCTGGAGTGCGGTGGCATGGTTATAGCTCACTGCAGCCTTTACCTCCTGGGTTTAAGTGATCCTCCCACCTCAGCCTCCCAAGTAGCTGGGACTACTGGCATGGGCCACCATGCCTAGCTAGGTTTTTGTTTGTGGTTTGTTTTTTGAGACGGAGTCTTGCTCTGTCACCCAGACTGGAGTGCAGTGGCACTATCTTGGCTCACTGCTAGCTCCGCCTCCCGAGTTCACGCCATTCTCCTGCCTCTGCCGACCGAGTGTAGCTGGGACTACAGGCGCCCTCCACCACGCCCGGCTAATTTTTTGTATTTTTAGTAGAGACGGGGTTTCACCGTGTTAGCCAGGATGGTCTCGATCCCCTGACCTCGTGATCCGCCCGCCTCGGCCTCCCAAAGTGCTGGGATTAGAGGCGTGAGCCACCGCACCCAGCCTGTTCGTTTGTTTTTATAGAGACAGGGTCTCACCATGTTGCCCAGGCCAGTGTCAAACTCCTGGGCTCAAGTGGGCCTCTTGCCTCTGCCTTCCAAAGTGCTGAGATTATAGGCATGAGTCACCATGCCCAACCGAACTTTTAAATAGTAGGAAAGATGGAGAAGGTGCTGCATACTTTATAAATTAATTTCTCAGTGTAAACAAAGACATTATTCAGAATTTCAGGTTAAAGCAGGCCGGGCGCGGTGGCTCAAGCCTGTAATCCCAGCACTTTGGGAGGCCGAGACGGGCGGATCACGAGGTCAGGAGATCGAGACCATCCTGGCAAACACGGTGAAACCCCGTCTCTACTAAAAATACAAAAAACTAGCCGGGCGAGGTGGCGGGCGCCTGTAGTCCCAGCTACTCGGGAGGCTGAGGCCGGAGAATGGCGTGAACCCGGGAGGCGGAGCTTGCAGTGAGCTGAGATCAGGCCACTGCACTTCAACCTGGGCGGCAGAGCGAGACTCCGCCTCAAAAAAAAAAAAAAAAGAATTTCAGGTTAAAGCAAAAGCATCATATGGAATTACTGGTTGTTTCTAAGATTTTTAGTTTTGGCCAGGCACAATGGCTCACACCTGTAATCCCAGCATTTTGGGAGGCCAAGGCAAGAGGATTGTTTGAGGCAGGAATTCAAGATCAGCCTGAGCAACATAGCAACACCCCAACTCTACCTAAAATTTTTAAGATCGGATGTGGTGGCTCAGCCTGTAATCCCAGCACTTTAGAAGGCCAAAGCGAGTGGATCACCTGAGGTCAGGAGTTTGAGACCAGCCTGACCAACATGGTGAAACCCCATCTCTACTAAAAATACAAAAATTAGCTGGGCATGGTGGTGCATGCCTGTAATTCCAGTTACTCCGGAGGCTGAGGCAGGAGAATCATTTGAACCTGGGAGGTGGAGGTTGCAGTGAGCCGAGATTGCGCCATTGCACTCCAGCCTGGGCAACAAGAGCAAAACTCCATCTCAAAAAAAAAACAACAACAATTTTTTTTTTGAACTTAGGCAAGCTTGGTGGTATATGCCTATAGTCCTAGCTATTTGAGAGACTGAGAGCTTAAGAACAGTGAGCTATGGCTTGAGAGGGCCTGGGTGACACAGTGAGATCATGTCTCTAAAAAATTTTTTAAATTGTATTTTGGATTTTAAAATAGGGGAAACTAGCAGAGTTACTTAATGAAGTGAGAGGAGTTGATTAGAGCACAATTAAACTGATTTTTTAAATATAAAGCATATGACCTTTATATTTAGATAACTTTGTGTCCTATTTTTGAGGTCTACTAGCACAAGCAAACAGAATTTGCTTTCTTGAAGGATCTTACTAATAATGTTCAGTAAAAATAAAAATATTAATTTTTGAGTATGTCGATGATGTGAAAAGTATCTTTTGGTGAATATTTGTGTTCATGGCTTTATGCCTTCAGGAAGATTTGCTCATGGATCTGGAAGCACTTAAGTAATTTGTCCAGAAACTTTTTCTTTTTCTTTTTTTTTTTTTTGAGACAGAGTCTTGCTCTGTTGCCCAGGCTGGAGTGCAGTGGCGCCATCTCAGCTCGCTGCAAGCTCTGCCTCCCAAGTTCACGCCATTCTCCTGCCTCAGCCTCCTGAGTAGCTGGGACTACAGGAGTCCGTGACCATGCCCGGCTAAGTTTTTTTTTTTTTTTTTTTTTTTTTTTTAGTAGAGGCGGGGTTTCACCGTGTTGCCTAGGATGGTCTCAATTTCTTGACCTTGTGATCTGCTCGCTTGGCCTCCCAAAGTGCTGGGATTACTGGCGTGAGCCACCACACCTGGCCCCAGAAACTTTTTTGTGTATTACAAAATTGAAGAGGAAAACAAAAGAGCATGCTTGACGGAGATGTTTTTATAGAATCCTGTAGATGAAAATTTTAATATGGAAATGGGAAAAAAAAACATGAATTAGAACATTTTTGGAACATCAGGATGGATATGTACACTTGCCCAGTTCTTCCTTATTTTTGTCCCATGGAACTGAGTGAATCATAATAATTATATAATTATAGGTGGGCACAGCATAATCATTGTTTCATTATATTTCATTATATTTCATCATCCCTCTCTAGCCTTTAGTATCCCCCTTTTTCTTTTTTTTTTTTTTTTTTTTTTTTTTTTTTTTTTGAGGCGGAGTCTCGCTCTGTCGCCCAGGCTGGAGTGCAGTGGCCGGATCTCGGCTCACTGCAAGCTCCGCCTCCTGGATTTACGCCATTCTCCTGCCTCAGCCTCCTGAGTAGCTGGGACTACAGGCGCCCGCCACCTCGCCCGGCTAGTTTTTTGTATTTTTTAGTAGAGACGGGGTTTCACTGTGTTAGCCAGGATGGTCTCGATCTCCTGACCTCGTGATCCGCCCGTCTCGGCCTCCCAAAGTGCTGGGATTACAGGCTTGAGCCACCGCGCCCGGCCTAGTATCCCCCTTTTTCTAATGAGAAATCTGAACTTCAGAGAAACTAAGTTAGTGGTCTGAGGTCACACAGCAATGAGTGGGAGAGCTGGACTTTAAACCACATTTCTGATATCAGAGCCACTGCACAGGTTTCTCAAAGTGGCCTTGAAATACTTGCCTTAGAATTACCTGGGTCGTTTGAAAATCAAAATGAAAGTTTCTGGCTGTCACCTCCTCACTAAATCAGCATCTCTTAGGGTAGGGAATACACAGTATTGAAAACTGTTGGTCACAGTTTGATCTCTTCAGCCCCACCTCTACATAAGGGCAGATAACTGCATTTTTTTGTTTGTTTTTTTTTTTTAATTTTTTTGAGACAGGGTCTCGCTCTGTCACCCAGGCTGGAGTGCAGTGGCATGATCTCGGCTCACTGCAGCGTCTGCCTTCAGGTTCAACCAGTTCTCCTGTCTCAGTCTCCTGAGTAGCTGGGACTACAGGCACATGCTACCACACCCAGCTAATTTTTGTATTTTTAGTAGAGACAGGGTTTTCACCATATTGATCAGGCATGTCTTGAACTCCTGACCTCAGGTGATCCACCTGCCTCGGCCTGCCAAAGTGCTGGGAGTATAGGCCTAAGCCACTGTGCCCAGCTGATAACTTTTTTTTTTTTTTTAGAGGGAGTTTCACTCCTGTCGCCCAGGCTGTAGTGCAATGGCACGATCTTGGCTCACTGCAGCCTCCACCTCCCAGGTGCAGGCGATTCTCCTGCCTCAGTCTCCTGAGTAGCTGGGATTATAGGCGCCCACCACCACACCTGGCTAATTTTTTTGTTTTTTTTAATAGAGACAGGGTTGCACCATATTGGCCAGGCGGGTCTCGAACTCCTGACCTCAGGTGATCTGCCCGCCTCGGCCTCCCAAAGTGCTGGGACTACAGGCGTGAGCCACCGCGCCCGGACGATAACTGCTTATTTAACGAGTGCCCAAGGAGTTTCTGTTTGTGACTAAAATTTGATTACTGCTGCACAAAGTTATCCTGCTATTTCCTCATTTTAGAAACAGAAATATCTGGCCTGTTTAAATTTCCTTACATTGTGTTTGTCCTGATAGAAATAGATTGCCATAATTAGAACTTTTAGGCATTGCGTTTTTAGTTTAGATCATCTTGTTGAGCCTTTTAAGAAAGGGAGTCTTGGCGGGTCACACTGGCTCACCCCTGTAATCCCAGCACTTTGTGAGGCGGAGGCGGGTGGATCACGAGGTCAGGAGTTCGAGACCAGCCTGACCAACATGGTGAAGCCCTGTCCCTACTAAAAATACAAAAAATTAGCCGGGCGTGGTGGCGGGTAGCTGTAATCCCAGCTACTTGGGAAGCTGAGGCAGGAGAATCACTGGAACCCAGGAGGTGGAGATTGCAGTGAGCTGAGAGCATGCCATTGCACTCCCACCTGGGCAACAGTACAAGACTCTGTCTCAAAAAGAAAAGGGCGTCTTGATAGAGAAAAAGCATGAAGTACATATTGATATGAGTTGCAAAGGGGGCAGAACATTCAAAAATGATAACTAGCATTTCATGTAAAGCAGTAAGCAATTTTTTTTTTTTTTTTTTTTTTTTTCTGAGACAGAGTCTCGCTCTGTCGCCTAGGCCGGAGTGCAGTGGCGCGATCTTGGCTCACTGCAACCTCTGCCTCCTGGGTTCATGCCATTCTCCTGCCTCAGCCTCCTGAGTAGCTGGGACTACAGGCACCCGCCACCACGCCCTGCTAATTTTTTGTATTTTTAGTAGAGACAGGGTTTCACCATGTTAGCCAGGATGGCCTCGATCTCCTGACCTCGTGATCTGCCTGCCTTGGCCTCCCAAAGTGCTGGGATTACAGGTGTGAGCCACCGCGCCGGCCCTTTTTTTTTCTCTAGACAGAGTCTTGCTCTGTTGCTAGGCTGGAGTGCAGTGATGCGACCTTGACTCACTGCAACCTCTGCCTCCCAGGTTCAAGCTATTCTGCCTCAGACTCCTGAGTAGCTGGTACTACAGGCACTCGCCACCACGCCCAGCTAATTTTTGTATTTTTATTAGAGACGAGGTTTCACCATGTTGGCCAGGATGGTCTTGATCTCTTGACCTCATGATCCACCCGCCTTGGCCTCCCAAAGTGCTGGGATTACAGGCGTGAGCCACCACGTCTGGCTACAGGTAAACAAAATTAAAGTCAGTGTTTTTAAATAAATCTTTAAGTAGCCGCACATTTTCATCATGATGTTTCGCTTAGAACAGAATCTCAGTGCCCTAAGAAAACATTGTTTTGACCAGGCACAGTGTCTTATGCTTGTAATCCCAGCACTTTGGGAGGCCAAGATGGGCAGATCACCTGAGGTCAGGAGTTAAAGACCTTCCTGGCCAACATGGTGAAACCCCATCTCTACTAAAAATACAAAAATTAGCCGCGTGTGATGGCTGGTGCCTGTAATTCCAGCTACTTGGGAGGCTGAGACGGGATAATCACCTGAATCCAGGAGGCAGAGGTTGCGGTGAGCCAAGACCTTGCCATTGTACTCCAGCTTGGGCGACAAGAGCGAAACTGTCTCAAAAAAAATAATAATAAAAAAAAAGGAAAATACTGTTTTGTGAGAAATTTAAAAAACAGGCTTCAAGACTACATAGTGTTGAAAAATATTGGCCACATTTTCATCTCTTTAGCCCTACCTCTATATAATAGGTTTTTCTCCCTCAAATAAAGGACAGTAACATATTATTTGGTAAACAAATGAGCCCTTTGAATTGGACACATTTTTTTCTGATGTGCTTGTTAAATAAGAACAGTGCGTGCCAGAGTGATGGCATGATTCTCTTTGCACTTGATTTCAATTCTAAATAATATGTTTATTGTTTTCAAGAATTACTTTAGGTAGAGTAACTACTCGTTCTCCTGTACTTCTAGCCTTGTTCCTACCTCTGTATTCCTTATCTTCGTTAATAGCATCACTTTCCAGTTATGCCGGCAAGAAACCTCTGAGTCATATCCTTCATTTTATATCAGAACAGTCATTGCGGCCAGTTAATTTCACCTTGGAAATGTTGTTTACCCCATCTTTCATGTGCATGGTCCCATTTAAACTCCTTGCTACTTCTTACTTGGACTGTAGCAGTACCTATCCTTAGTCTCTGTCTTTAGTCTTTCTACCTCCAATTCAGTCTTCAAATTACTTATATTACTGAAATGATTAAACCATATAGCACCATTAGTGAAAAGGACTTCCTTGGACCCCAGTTTTTTTGGGGGTAAGGTCCAAACTCCTTAGGCTAACATTAAACTCTGTTTATAACCTTTTCTGACCGGCTTCATTTCTCAATATCTCTTCCCCCATATTCTAGTCTATTCCCCATTGCCCAAGCACCTCTACACTTGACTGTCTGTTTTATGCATGCATTTCAGTGTTTTATTTTCCCCTCACCTTTTCTTTCACTTGAAATTCAACTTGAATTTGGCCCAGATGCTTGCATTTTGTTTTGCACCTGCACACTTTTTAGCTTAAACACATTCCACATTTATTGATAGTTATTTCACATAAAAATGTGACAAATATTATGTTGGCTGAGGACTAAAAAGGTGAATAAGACAAAGTTCCTTCCCTGAGACCATCACAGTATAGTGAAGGAGATAGAGTTATAATCCCTTGAAATAAAGTGTATGGGAGTTCAAAGTAAAGTGTTCAACTTTAGGGGAAAGGGTAGTAGTAAAGACATAATGATAGTTACACATTTACATAGCATTCACTGTATGTCAGGCACTTTCCATGTATTAACTCAATTCTCAAATCCCTGTGAAATACACCTACTGTTATTCCTATTCGGGAAAGGAAAACTGAGTTGCAGAGACATTAAATAACTTGCCCAAAGTCAAAAGCCAGTAGGAGCTGTGGTCAAATAGGCAGTCTAGCTCTAGGGCCTGGCTTTTAACCACTGTGCTATTGGTCTGCTTTCCAACGGGGAGGATGGCATGTGTTGGTAATTTGGTTCCTCCTAGAGTACTTGTTCTTACTGGAGCAGAGGTTGCAAAGGTACATGCAGCCAGTATGGACAGAGTATAAAGTGCATAGTGAAGGACTCCAGGCAGTGGGAAGTACTGAGGGATTTTAAGCTAGGAAAGACATGCCCAGGCCAGGTGCAGTAGCTCATGCCTGTAATCCCAGCACTTTGGGAGGCCGAGGTGGGCAGATCACCTGAGGTAAGGAGTTCAACACCAGCCTGGCCAACGTGACGAAACCCCATCTATACTAAAAGTACAAAAAAAAAATTAGCCAGGTGTGGTGGTGGGTGCCTGTAATCCCAGCTACTAGGGAAACTGAGGTAGGAGAATCGCTTGAACCCAAGAGGCAGAGGCAGCAGTGAGCCAAGATCATGCCACTATACTCCAGCCTGGGCGACAGGAGCAAAACTCCATCTCAAAAAAAAAAAAAGAGGAAAGATATTTCCAGGTGAAAATATCATTGTAGATTATTCTAATATAGAGGATAGATTGATGCTTCCTTTCAGAAAGCAAAGAAACCAGTTAACAGGCTAATGCAACAGTCCAGATGAGAAATGACAAAGGTAGAACTAAGGCAGTGGAAGAGGGATGAAGGAAGGGATGTAGTAAAGAGATGTTTAGGAGATAGAATTGACAGGACATAGTGACTGAATAAGTAAGTACATGGGCTGGGCAAGGGAGAAGGAGAAAATAGGAAGAGCAGGGTTAGAGGTTAGGTCATAAGTCTAGTTCCAAGTATGTTGGATTTAAAGTGCCTGTGAGGCATCTAACCTGCCCCTGCCAAACTAGAATGTAAGATCTGTAAGGTTGAGGATTGTGTCTCTTCACTGCTGTCTCCTTAACATGTAGGACAGTGCTTGATACATTGAGGGCACTGAATTGTTTAATAAGCAAATACATCCAGATGGCTATGTCTAGTTGGTAACTTGAAATTAAATTGGGAACTTAGAATAAAAGGTCTGAATTGGAGATGTAATTATTTAGGAATTATTAGTTGAGAATGGCTGATATTTGCAACATTAGATAGCACCCAAGGGAAACCAGCATTTAAGGACCAGAGCAAAGATGATTGCTTAATGGGGCTGAGAGGGATAGGAGGCGAATCAGAGGAGACTTCAAAAGTTGAGAGAAGCTGGGTTAGTGGCTCATGCCTATAATCCCAGCACTCTGAGAGGCTGAGGCAAGAGGATCACTTGAGCCCAGGAGTTTGAAACCAGTCTGGGGTATGTAGAAATATCCTGTCTCTACAAAAACTAAAAATTAGCAGGGTGTGGTCACACATGCATTTGGTCCTAGCTAGCTGCTTGGGAGGCTGAGGAAGGAAGATTGCTTGATCACAGGAGTTCAAGGCTGTAGGGAGCTAAGATTGTACCACTGTACTCCAGCCTGGGCGACAGAGTGAGATGCCCGTCACTTTTTTTTTTTTTTTTTTTTGAGGGAGAGTCCCACTTTATCACCCAGGTTGGAGTGCAGTGGCACTATCTTGACTCACTGCAACTTCTTCCTCCCGGATTCAAGCAGTTTCTTGTGTCTCAGCCTCCTGAGTAGCTGGGATTACAGGCATGTACCACCATGCCCAGCTAATTTTTGTATTTTTAGTAGACACAGGGTTTCACCTTGTTGCCCAGGCTGGTCTCTTTTTTTTTTTTTTTTTTTTTTTTTTTTTTTGAGATGGAGACTCGCTCCATCGCCCGCGCTGGAGTGCAGTGGCCGGATCTCAGCTCACTGCAAGCTCCGCCTCCCGGGTTTACGCTGCCTCAGCCTCCCGAGTAGCTGGGACTACAGGCACCCGCCTAGTTTTTTGTATTTTTTTAGTAGAGACGGGGTTTCACCGTGTTAGCCAGGATGGTCTCGATCTCCTGACCTCGTGATCCGCCCGTCTTGGCCTCCCAAAGTGCTGGGATTACAGGCTTAAGCCACCACGCCCGGCTGAGGCTGGTCTCAAACTCCTGGCCTCAAGTGATCCTCCTGCCTCAGCCTCCCAAAGTGCTGAGATTATAGGCGTGACCACCACGCCTGGCCCCATCTCCAGTTTTAAAAATAATGATTTTTTAAAAGTTTGAGATAGTTTTAAGAAAGGAGTGGTCAGAATGATACCAACGCAGAATACTGCAGAGAGGCCAAGCAGACTGAAAAATATCATTGGTTTGGAAATTAGGTACTCATGTAAAGAATTTTGTTTTTGTTTTTGTTTTTTGACATGGTCTTGCTCTGTTGCTCAGGCTGGCATGCAGTGACACCATCACAGCTTACTGCAGCCTTGACCTCCTGGGCCTCAAGTGATCCTCCCACCTCAGCTTTCCAAGTAGCTGGGACTACAAGTGTGTCCCACAATGACCAGCTGTAAGGCAAAATTTATTTGTAAAAAGGTTTGTTGGTGGGCCTGAGAGAATAAACAGCTGCTGGCATTTATTTCTCTGGGCTGGAGGAGGCAAGTTCACTTGTTGAGGGTGGGGTGTAATGTAGTAAAAGTTGGAATTGTTGCTGCAGGAAATCAAAAGAGGAGCTGAGTGAAGTTGCACAGGACTGGACTGCTGAGTAGTTTTAAAAGAGCATTTGCAATTTGGAGACCGTTAATTTGAAATGGAACAGTACAAACAATGGTGACTTTTCTGTAGCCATACTCAGCAGCCCAAATGTAAAAGTTGAAGATTATATTGATCTTGAGGCCAGGTGGCTCATGCCTGTAATCCCAGCATTTGGGAGGCTGAGGTGGGAGGATCTCTTGAGCCCAGGAATTCAAATCTAGCTTGGGCAGCATAGTGAGACCTCGTCTCTATAAAAAAATAAATAAATAAAAGATAAGTAGATCCTGAATGGGAATTTGTAAGCCAGGTATGGTAAAAGAGCAGTGAGAGTTGAAGGGGCCAGCAGGAAAGGTATTGGAATGGCATTTGCGGAGTAGATTGGAAAAGGAGTGAAGCAGAGGGAGTGCCGACAGACTGGAAATAAATGGAAAGGTCACAGGACTGGAGGTATTGATGAGGTTACATTGTACATGTGGTAAAAGTGGTGGGGAGAAAGCAGGAAGCAGTTAATTTTATATTACATAAGGTTGATTGTCTTTCTCATTGCAAACAGATTTCTTGAAGGCAGGGCTTTTTGCTCACTTTAAATCTTCCGCAATACCTGGGACAGTTGTTTGCATATAAGTGCTGAAAAAAAAGTTTATTAAATAACCGCATATTACTGTATTGCCTAGAGAGTCAAGTGTTTATATTTATTCTATCTATATATTTTTTGAGACAGAGTTGTGTTCTGTCACCGAGGCTGAAGTACCGTGGCATGATATCAGCTCACTGCAACCTCCACCTCCTGGGTTCAAGTGATCCTTCTGCCTTAGCCTCCTGAGTAGCAGGGGCTACAGGCATACACCACTGCACCCAGCTAATTTTTGTATTTTTAGTAGAGATGGGGTTTCACCATGTTGGCCAGGCTGGTCTCGGACTCCTAACTTCGTGATCCGCCCACCTTGGCCTCCCAAAGTGTTGGAATTACAGGTATGAGCCACTGCACCCGGCCAATCAAATTCGCTTCTATCATGGGGTTTTTAATTGATTGTACTGTAATTACCTGAAAATAGTTTTGCAGCCCAGTTGTGGTTACCACCTTTCTTTCTTTCCTCTTCCCTCCTTTACATTCCACAAATATTTGTTGAGAACTTCTATTGGGAATATAGCAATGAACAAAATAGATAAAAACCTATGTCTTCATGGAGGTGAATTACAGTCATGAAAAGACATTTTTAAAAAGTAAAGTATATTAGGTTTTGAATAAGCATTATGAAGAAAAATGAGGGAGGAGTAAGGATTTTTGGGCTGAAAGGGAGGATGGTTTGAGCTGCACTTTTAGATAGGGTGCCTAGGAAAGGCCTTCCTGAGGAAGACGTAAGGACTTGAAGAAAGTGAGCTTGGGCCGGGCGCGGTGGCTCAAGCCTGTAATCCCAGCACTTTGGGAGGCCGAGACGGGCGGATCACGAGGTCAGGAGATCGAGACCATCCTGGCTAACACGGTGAAACCCCGTCTCTACTAAAAAATACAAAAAACTAGCCGGGCGAGGTGGCGGGCGCCTGTAGTCCCAGCTACTCGGGAGGCTGAGGCAGGAGAATGGTGTAAACCCGGGAGGCGGAGCTTGCAGTGAGCTGAGATCCGGCCACTGTACTCCAGCCTGGGCGACAGAGCAAGACTCCGTCTCAAAAAAAAAAAAAAAAAAAAGAAAGCTTGGCCGGGCGCGGTGGCTCAAGCCTGTAATCCCAGCACTTTGGGAGGCCGAGACGGGTGGATCACAAGGTCAGGAGATCGAGACCATCCTGGCTAACCCGGTGAAACCCCGTCTCTACTAAAAAATACAAAAAACTAGCCAGGCGAGGTGGCGGGCGCCTGTAGTCCCAGCTACTCGGGAGGCTGAGGCAGGAGAATGGCGTGAACCCGGGAGGCGGAGCTTGCAGTGAGCTGAGATCCGGCCACTGCACTCCAGCCTGGGTGACAGAGCGAGACCCCGTCTCAAAAAAAAAAAAAAAAGAAAGAAAGTAAGCTGTGCAGATAGATATCTGGGGGCAGAGTGTTCCAGGCAGAGGGAACCAGCGGGTGCAAAGAATCCCTGAGACGGCAGCATGTTTGTGTGTTCAAAGAACAAGGAGGGTGGGGTGCAGTGGCTCACGCCTATAATCCCAGTACTTGAGAGGTCAAGGCGGGTGGATCACCTGAGGTTGGGAGTTCAAGACCAGCCTGGCCAACATGGTGAAACCCCATCTCTACTAAAAATACAAAAATTAGCTGGGCGTGGTGGCGCATGTCTGTAATTCCAGCTACTAGGGAGGCTAAGGCAGGAAAATCACTCGAACCAGAGAGGCGGAGGTTGCAGTGAGCCAATATCGCACCACTGTACTCCAGCCTTGGCGACACAGCAAGACTCCATCCCCCCCAAAAAAGGAGGCCATATGGCAGGACTATAGTGAGCCAGAGGAGTGGTAAATTAGATGATATCAGATGGAGATTTTATAGTGCCTGGTAGGCCACTGTAAGGTATTCAGCTTTTCTTCAAGCGGAAACTCCTTAGATTTTGAGCAGAGAAATGATTTCTAGTTTAATGATACCATAGTGGTGACCCTGTAGGGAATAAATTTATGAAGGGCAAGGGCTGAAGTAACATCAGTTCGAATACTATTGTAAGAGTCAAAGTTATTTTCTTTCTTTTCTTCCTTCCTCTTTGCCCCATCCCATCCACTCATCCATCTCTCTACATTTTTTTTCTGTCAAAATATGAACAACTTACTTTTTAGGGATGTTCTAAGCTAGATAGTTCATAGTACACTAGTCAGTATAATAACTAGTAGTGAATGTCTTCCTAAGTCTTTTTTTTTTTTTTTTTTTTTTTTTTTTTTTTGAGACAGAGTCTTACTCTGTCCCCCAGGCTGGAGTGCAGTGGCGCAATCTCGGCTCACTGCAAGCTCTGTCTCCTGGGTTCAAGCTATTCTCTTGCTTCAGCCTCCCAAGTTCCTGGGACTATAGGTGCCTGCCACTACGCCTGGCTCATTTTTTGCATTTTTAGTAGAGATGGGGTTTCACTGTGTTAGCCAGGATGATCTTGATCTCCTGACCTTGTGATCCACCCACCTTGGCCTCTCAAAGTGCTGGGATTACAGGCATGAGCTACTGTGCCTGGCCCAAGTCTTTTTTTTTTTTTTTTTTTTTTGAGACAGGGTCTCACTCCGTCACCCAGGCTGGAGTGCAGTGGGACAATCACAGCCCACTGCAGCCTCAGCCTCCTGAGGAGCTGGGACCACAGATGTGCACCATTACACCGAGCTAATTTAAAAATTTTTTGTGCAGACAAGGTCACACTGTGTTGCCCATGCTGGTCTCGAACTCCTGGCCACAAGTGGTCCTTCTGCCTTGGCCTCCCAACATATTGGGATTACAGGCATAAGCTACCGTGCCTAGCCTTTTACTAAGTAATTATATATGGAACAGCAGGTCAAAGTCTTTAAATTGTTCTTCTAATGATACTACCTTTATGTTACTTAATTTTTATTTTTTTTGTCATAATCTTTCTCTTGACCAGTGACACAAATGTTTAACCTAGTCAGCCTCTGACAGAAGACAGTCCAATGTTTATTGTCCCAGAAAAAGATTAAGCCATTGAATGTAATCTAATTAGAAATTTCTTCAAACTGAACTCACTAGTTGCAGAAAGTTGATTAAATTTTTTTTACCTGAGACGTCGTGCTCTCTCAACCAGGCTGGAGTGCAGTGGTGCGATCTCAGCTCACTGCAACCTCCGCCTCCCAGATTCAAGCAATTCTCCTGCCTCAGCCTCCTGAGTAGCTGGGATTATAGGCGCCCACCACCACACCTGGCTAATTTTTTTTTTCTTTTTTGTATTTTTAGTAGAAACAAGGTTTCACCATGTTGGCCAGGCCGGTCTCAAATTCCTAACCTTGCGATCCTCCTGCTTCGGCCTCCCAAAGTGCTGGGATGACAGGCGTGAGCCATCGTGCCCAGCCAATTAAATTTTTATGAAACACATAACATTTTAAAAATTTTTATGAAACACAAGTTGTTTGCTTGACTCCTGTCCTTAGTAGAACCCTCTAAATGATTGACTTTTTGCTAAACTGAGAAGAAAATCTGCCTAGACGATTTGTGTACATTTTATGTAATGAACACTAAATCTCACACCTGTAATCCCACCCTTGGCTAATTTTTGTTCTTGTTAATTGTTTTCGGTTTTTTTTTTTTTAGAGACAGGGTTTTGCCATGTTGCCTAAATTGGTCTTGAACTCCTGAGCTCAAGTGATCCAATCGCCTCAGCCTCCCAGTGTTAAGATTACAGGTGTGAGCTGCCACACACAGCCAGATTTTTTTTTTTTTTTTTGAGACAGAGTCTCACTCTGTCGCCTAGGCTGGAGTGCAGTGGTGCCATCTTGACTCACTGCAACTTCCGCATCCCACGTTCAAGCAATCTGCTGCCTCAGCCTCCCGAGTAGCTGGGATTACAGGCGCCTGCCACCAGGCCCAGCTAATTTTTGTATTTTTAGTAAGAGGCGGGGTTTCACCATCTTGGCCACGTTGGTCTTGAACTCCTGACCTCGTGATCCACCTGCCTCAGCCTCCCAGAGTGCTGGTATTACAGGCGTGAGCCACCACACCCGGCCCCAGATTCTGTATTTTTAACAAGCAACCAGGTTGATTCTTACTAGGTGTGTTTTGGAAATGCTAGACTAAGCAATGAAAACGTAAGAAGTGGAGAAATGCCACAGTTATTATTCTAAAACCTGTATGATAAATGAACTAGTTTCCTGTGGCTGCTGTAACAAGTTACCACAAACTTGATGGCTTAAAACTACATAAATTTAGGCCGGGTGCGGTGGCTCACGCCTGTAATCCCAGCACTTTGGGAGGCCGAGACGGGTGGATCACAAGGTTAGGAGATTGAGACCATCCTGGCTAACACGGTGAAACCCTGTCTCTACTAAAAATACAAAAAATTAGCTGGGCGTAGTGACGGGCGCCTGTAGTCCCAGCTACTCTGGGGGCTGAGGCAGGAGAATGGCGTGAACCCGGGAGGCAGAGCTTGCAGTGAGCGGAGATCGCGCCACTGCACTCCAGCCTGGGCGGCAGAGCGAGACTCCGTCTCAAAAAAAAAAAAAAAAACTACATAAAATTATTCTCTCACAGTTCTGAAGGCCAGAAGTCAGAAATCAGTATCACTGAGCTGACGTCAGGATGTCAAGCTGGCAGGGCCAGCTCTCCCTCCAGAGGCTCGAGGGAAGGATTCCCTGCTTCCTCCAGCTTTCAGTGGCTACCAGCAGCAGCAGCCCTTGGTTTGTGGCTGCAGTACTCTAATCTGCCTCCATGGTCACAAGACCTTCTCATTAGTTATTGGAGTATTTTTTTCTGTGTCAAAGTTTTTTTTTTGATACTGAGTCTCACTCTTGCCCAGGCTGGAGTGCAGTGGCCTCATCTCTACTCACTGCCAGCTCCGCCTCCCAGGTTCACACCACTCTCCTGCCTCACCCTCCCGAGTAGCTGGGATTATCGGCATGCGCCACCACACCTGGCTAATTTTGTATTTTTAGTAGAGATGGGGCTTCTCCACGTTGGTCAGGCTGGTCTCGAGCTCCTGACCTCAGGTAATCCACCTGCCTTGGCCTCCCAAAGTGCTGGGATTACAGGCGTGAGCCACCGGAAGCACCTGGCCTCTGCTTTTTGTATATAGATAACGTGCTGGCTCGGCGTTGTGGCTCATTCCTGTAATCCCAGCACTTTGGGAGGCTGAGGCGGGTGGATCACCTGAGGTCAGGAGTTGAAGACCAGCCTGGCTAACATGGTAAAACCCCATCTCTACTAAAAATACAGAAGTTAGCTGGGCCTGGTTGTACATGCCTGTAGTCCTAGCTACTCGGGAGGTTGAGGCCGGAAAATCGCTTGAACATGGGAGGCGGAGGTTGTAGTGAGCCAAGATGGGGCCACTGCACTCCAACCTGGGGGGACAAAGTGAGACTCCATCTCAAAAAATAACGTGATTGATTGCCTTTAAGGCCCACCTAGATAATCCAGGATAATCTCAAAATCCCCATCTCAAAATCCATAATTGAATGACATCTGCAAAGTCCTAGTCCTTTATTGACATACAAGGTAACATTTACAGCTCCCAGGAATTTGGATGTAGATACCTCCCAGGGAGCTACCACAATAAACATCTTAAAAGTGGCCTCGCCTGGCTCAGTGGCTCACACCTGTAATCCCAGCACTTGGAGAAGCCAAGGTGAAAGGATTGCCTGAGCTCAGGAGTTCAAGATCAGCCTGGGTGACATAGTGAGACCCTGTCTCTATTTAAAACAAAAAACAAAGGCCTGAATGTGATTAAAGAAAAAAAGGAGGCCAGGCACAGTGGCTCACGCCTGTAATCCCAGCACTTTGGGAGGCCGAGGTGGGTGGATCACGAGATCAGGAGATCAAGACCATCCTGGCTAACACAGTGAAACCCTGTCTCTACTAAAAAAAATACAAAAAATGGTGGCAGGCACCTGTAGTCCCAGCTACTCGGGAGACTGAGGCAGAAGAATGTGAACCCGGGAGGTGGAGCTCGCAGTGAGCCAAGATTGCACCACTGCACTCCAGCCTGGGCGACAGAGTGAGACTCTGTCTCCAAAAAAAAAAAAAAAGGAAACAGGGAAACAGATTTTTTTTTTTTTTTTTTTTGAGACGGAGTCTCTCTCTGTCACTAGGCTGAAGTGCAGTGGCGTGATCTCCACTTTGTGCAACCTCCGCCTCCCAAGTAGCTGGGACTACAGGCATGCGCCACCATGTCCAGCTAATTTTGGTATTTTTAGTAGAGATGGGGTTTCACCATGTTGGCCAGGATGGTCTCAATCTCTTGACCTCATGATACACCTGCCTCAGCCTCCCAAAGTGCTGGGATTATAGGTGTGAGCCACTGCACCTGGCGTCCCCCCCGCCTTTTTTTTTTTTTTTTTGAGACAGGGTTTGGCTCTGTTGCCCAGGCTGGAGTGCAGTGGTGTGATCTCAGTTCACTGCAACCTCCACCTCTTGGGCTCAAGCCATTCCCCACACCTCAGCTTCCCAAGTAGCTGGGACTACAGGTGTACAACATGTGCCAGGCTAATTTTTGTATTTTTTGTAGAGATGGGGTTTTTCTGTGTTGGCCAGGCTAGTCTCAGATTCCTGAGCTCAAGCAATTTGAATACCAAGGTGGGCGGATCACTTGAGGTCAGGAGTTCAAGACCAGCCTGGCCAACATGGCAAAACCCTGTCTCTACCAGAAACTACAAAAAATAGCTGGATGTGGGGGTGCACGCCTATAATCCCAGCTTCTCAGGAGGCTGAGGTGGGAGAATCACTTGAACCCGGGAGGGAGAGGTTGTAGTGAACAGAGATCACCACTGCACTCCAACCTGGGTAACAGAGTGAGACCCTGTCTCAAAAACAAAAAATAAAATTTATATATACACATATATATATTTGAAATCATTGAGTAAACAATTTTGCATTTGCATTCAGCATTTTTTTCATTTACAATATAATTAAAATTTGAGATACTAATGACCAGGTGAGATTCTCTAAGTCCTAGGTTTTACAACTAGAGTACTGTCTTTGAAACAGTCTATTTCATGTCTTTGCAGCTGGCTAAGACTTACCTTTTAGTGTTTTGAGTCTTATCCTAAGTCTCAAAATTACCCAAACAAGTTACAGTATTTATTGTTTAAAGAGTAAGAAAAACATGAAGTTTAAAAATTTAAAACAAGAAGAGTCTTCTTTTTTTTTTTTTGAGACGGAGTCTCGCTCTGTCGCCCAGGCCGGAGTGCAGTGGCCGGATCTCAGCTCACTGCAAGCTCCGCCTCCCGGGTCTACGCCATTCTCCTGCCTCAGCCTCCCGAGTAGCTGGGACTACAGGCGCCCGCCACCTCGCCCGGCTAGTTTTTTGTATTTTTTAGTAGAGACGGGGTTTCACCGTGTTCGCCAGGATGGTCTCGATCTCCTGACCTCATGATCCGCCCGTCTCGGCCTCCCAAAGTGCTGGGATTACAGGCTTGAGCCACCGCGCCTGGCCAAGAAGAGTCTTCTTATAGATGAGAAAGTGGAAGCACTATATAGGGAATATATTCATTTCTTCAAATGTAGCTTATGGAGTTATTTATTGAGTACTTACTGTATGTTAGTATTTTTCTTAGCACTTTACATTAATGTATTTAATTATATTTGATAGTTTCATCGTATATTCCTGAATATAAAGAGGCAGGAGTTAAACTTGTTGTTTGATAGTCTTTTTATTATTTTTCTTGTGCTTCAAGACAGACACATTCCTTAATTTTAGAATACTTGAACTTAAATGGACCACTTTCTTGGAAAATAGGTTTTTTGGGTTTTTTTTGAGACAGGTTTTTTTTTTTTTTTTTTTTTGGTTTTTTTGTTTTGTTTTGTTTTGTTTTTTGTTTTTTGAGATGGTTTTGCTCCGTTATCCAGGCTGAAGTGCAGTGGCATGATTACTGCTCACATCTCCTGCCTCAGCCTCCTATGTAGTGAGACCACAGATGTGTGCCACCATATTTGGCTATTTTCTTTCTTTCTTTTTTTTTTTTCAATTTTTGTAGAGACAGGGTCTTGTTATGTTTCCCGGGGTGGTCTTGAATTCCTGGACGCAGTCAGTCCTGCCTCAGCCTCCTAAAGTGCTGGGATTACAGATATGAGACATCACATCTGACTGAAAAGAGTTTTCTTTTTGAATTAAACTGTAACTAAACTATAATTAATCATGATTAGCTCGGTGACTTAAGTAAAGCAAAATATAGTTGAATACTATAAAATGAAAATTCTAGAATTGAATACTACAGTATTAAGGTAATAGCGTTGCCCAAAGCAGCTGCTTCAAAATGTATATAATATTTATATTATATGGACATGAGTACCTCTTTAGACTTAATCTTTTGTTATTTTTGTTTTGTTTTTGTATTGTCTGAGAAAAAAATTATATAAAAGCACATGATTTTCATTAAGATACTGGTTTTCTTCTTCCAGCTTAAAGCAATAAATGTAGATCTTCAAAGTGATGCTGCACTGCAGGTGGACATTTCTGATGCTCTTAGTGAGCGGGATAAAGTAAAATTCACTGTTCACACAAAGGTAAATGTGATTTTGTACTTTCTATTATTTTAGCCATTTATTATACTACATATGTGATATGTTGACTGGTACTTGGATTTTAAACATAATTGGAAAGAGACTATTTTAACATAAATAGGTGTAGGAAAATGTACTTTTTTTAGATTAATATTCTGAGAATCAGAACCTAGACAGAGGGCAAATTTAATTTTTTCCAAATTTTTATTAGTATCTTTTATCATTCTTGTTACTTTCAATTTCATTTTTCTTTCTGTCAAATTACTGTCTTACAAATGATTATTATTACTATTTTTTTTGAGATGGAGTCTCTTTCGTCCAGGCTGGAGTGCAGTGGTGTGATCCTGGCTCACTCACTGCAACCTCCGCCTCCTGGGTTCAAGCAATTCTCCTGTCTCAGCCTCCCAAGTAGCTGGGACTGCAGGCACAAGCCACCACGCCCAGCTAATTTTTGTATTTTTAGTAGAGATGGGGTTTCACCATATTGGTCAGGGTGGTCTCTAATTCCTGACCTCAGGTGATCCACCCAACTTGGCCTCCCAAAGTGCTAGGATTACAGGCATGAGCCACAGTGGCCAGGCACAAATTATTATTGTTATTAGATTTCAGTTCTTGAGTGCATTTTCAGATTGCAGATTTCTTTCCTTTGTTTGAATAGGTGAGTTTAATATACATTAGTAATGTAACTTTTAAGTAACTGTAGCAGTACAATATAATAAGAGTCTGTCAACTTACTTTCCCAACAATCCGAAGATAATTTT
Organism: Macaca thibetana thibetana; assembly: GCF_024542745.1. NCBI lineage: Eukaryota > Metazoa > Chordata > Mammalia > Primates > Cercopithecidae > Macaca > Macaca thibetana. The sequence goes on from NC_065584.1 coordinate 73,195,466, forward strand.
GTCCAGATATCTCAGGTTTTATGATAGACTTTAAAGGGCACTGATGGTCTTGAAATAAGATGAATTTTTTTAAATGATAGAAAATATTTATTAAAAACTTTTTAAGGCCAGACACAGTGGCTTGTACCTATAATCCCAGCACTTTGGGAGGCCGAGGCAGGATGATCGCTTGAGTCCAAGAGTTCAAGACCAGCCTGGGCATCTTAGTGAGACCTCATCTTTACAAAAAATAAAATTAACCAGGTGTGGTGGTTCGTACCTATAGTCCCAGCTACTTGGGAGACTGAGGTGGGAGGATTGTTTGAGCCTGAGAGGTTGAGGCTGCAGTGAGCCGAGATTGTTCCACTGCACTCCAGCCTGGTGGCAGAGCAAGACGCAGTTTCAAAAAACTTTTTAGTGTAAATTTGATTTTTATTCAAGAAAATCTCTATCTTTACAGAGTTCACTGCCAAATTTTAAACAAAACGAGTTTTCAGTTGTTCGGCAACATGAGGAATTTATCTGGCTTCATGATTCCTTTGTTGAAAATGAAGACTATGCAGGTTATATCGTAAGTATTGAGACTCCATTTTAATTCCATTTTCTAGGAGGTTTTAGGTACTTTATTATGTTTTGGAATATTGTTTAGCATTTTTTGTGAACTGTTTTTTTGTTTTGTTTTTGAGATGGAGTCTCACTCTGTTGCCCAGGCTGGAGTGTAGTGACTCCATTTCGGCTCACTGCAGCCTCTGCCTCCCGGGTTCAAGCAATTATCCTGCCTCAGCCTCCCAAGTAGCTGGGATTACAATCACGCACCAACACACCCAGCTAATTTTTGTATTTTTAGTAGAGACAGGGTTTCACCGTGTTGGCCAGGCTGGTCTTGAACTCCTGACCTCAGATGATTCGCCCACCTCGGCCTCCCAAAGTGCTGGGATTACAGGCGTGAGCCACCGTGCCCGGCTCTGTTATGTTTTTTAGAGACAGAGTCTCACTTGTGTTGCTCAGGCTGGAGTACAATGGTGTGACCTTTGTTCACTGCAACCTCTGCCTCCTGGATTCAGGCGATTCCCCTGCCTCAGTCTCCCAAGTAGCTAGGATTACAGGCACCCGCCACCATGCCCTGCTAATTTTTTTTTTGTATTTTTAGTAGAGATGGGATTTCACCATGTTGGCCAGGCTGGTCTCCAAATCCTGACCTCAGGTGATTCTTCCTGCCTCGGCCTCCCAAAGTTCTGGGATTACAGGTATGAGCCGCCACACCCAGCCTGATATGTTTTTTTAAATTGTCAGTTATGAAACATGTTTGGTTACCACCTTTATCCTGAAATGTTTTCTTAGGGGATGTGGGATATGTTACGTTCCCTCATTTAAACTTAATTTCTTACCGTTTGTTTGAATTGAAATGGGCTTGTCCTAGGGACTAAGGAGATGTTACAAACCATACTGGTTTTAAAACCGTGGTTGGGGCTGGGCGTGGTGGCTCATGCTTGTAATCCCAGCACTTTGGGAGGCTGAGGCGGGTGGATCACAAGGTCAGGAGTTCAAGACCAGCCTGGCCAAGATGGTGAAACCTCGTCTCTACTAAAAATATTTTTAAAAATTAGCCGGGTGTTGTGGCAGGTGCCTGTAATCCCAGATACTCGGGAGGCTGAGGCAGAATTGCTTGAACCTGGGAGGCAGAGGTTGCAGTGAGTCAAGATCCCACCACTGCACTCCAGCCTATGTGACAGAGCGAGCCACTGTCTCAAAAAAAAAAAAAAAGAAAGAAAAAACCATAGTTGGACAGATACTTAAGAGTTGGAAGTCTCGGCTGGCCACGGTGGCTCACGCCTGTAATCCCAGCACTTTGGGAGGCCAAGGCAGGCAGATCACCTGAGGTCGGGAGTTTGAGACCAGCCTGACCAACATGGAGAAACCCCCATCTCTACTAAAAGTACAAAATTAGCCAGGCCTGGTGGCACATGCCTATAATCCCAGCTACTCAGGAGACCGAGGCAGGAGAATCGCTTGAACTCAGGAGGCGGAGGTTGCGGTGAGCCGAGATCACACCATTGCACTCCAGGCTGGGCAAAGAGGCACGGTGGCTCACGCTTGTAATCCCAGCACTTTAGGAGCCTGAGGTAGATGAATCACCTGAGGCAAGGAGTTTAAGACCAGCCTGGCCAACATGGCGAAACCCCGTCTCTACCAAAAATACAAAAATTAGCTGGGTGTGGTATTGTGCGCTTATAATCCCAGCTAAAAAAGTAGATAACTTTTTTTTTTTTTTTGGAGACAGGGTCTTCCTCTGTCACCCAGGCTGGAGTGCAGTGGTGTGAGTTTGGCTCATTGCAACCTCCGACTCCCGGGTTTAAGCGATTCTCCTGCCTTAGCCTCCCGAGTCACTGGGACTACAGGCGCCTGCCACCAGACCAGCTAATTTTTGTATTTTTGTCAGAGACGGGATTTCGTCATGTTGGCCAGGCTGGTCTTGAACTCCTGACCTCAAGTGATCCTCCCACCTCGTCTCACAAAATGCTGGGATTATAGGCATGAGCCACCACACCCAGCCTCAGGTTATCTAATCTTAATATGTACCAGATGTGACCAGTCATGTTTTCTCACGCCTGTTTATCCCAGCAGTTTGGTAGGCCAAGACAGGCAGATTGCTCTAGCGCAGTAGCTCAAGACCAGCCTGGGCAACATGTTGAAACCCTGTCTCTACCAAAAAAAAAAAAAAAATTAATAATAATAAAATAAATATGTGCCAGATGTTATAGTAAATAATAGATGGTTATTGTGGTCTCAGCTGTTAACCGCATTCAGATTTCTAAAATTTTTTTTTTTTTTAATCATCATGACCTGATTTCATCTCCATCCTTGTGGCTTCCACCCTTTTCAGTAATTTGTTTTCTTTTTCTTTTCCTTCTTTTTTTTTTTTTTTGAGATAAGGTCTTGCTCTGTCACCTAGGCTGGGGTATAGTGGTGCTAAGCATAGCTGAATGCAGCCTCCAACTCCTAGGCTCAGGTGATCCTCCTGCCTCAGCCTTCTCGGTAGCTAAGACTACAGGTGTCTACACCCAGCTAATTTTCAAATTTTTTTATAGAGAAGGGGTCTCACTCTTTGCTTAGGCTGGCCTCAAGTGATATTCCTTGGCATCCCAAAATGTTGGGATTACAGGCATGAGCCCCCACCATGCCCAGCCAACAGTTCTTATTTATGGACCCTTCCTCCTAAGACAGTTTTTTTTCTTACATCTTTCTCTTGAATGATATATCTCTTCTAAATCTTACATTTTTATTTAAGGTAAGTGCTTACTTACTCCCTGACTGTGGATGAATAGAGTGAAGTTAGTCATTAATCTGTGTCTTGTTCTTTTATTTTCTGTGTGTGTGGTTTTTTTTTTTTTTTTTTTTTTTTTTTTTTTTTGAGACGGAGTCTTGCTTTGTCGCCCAGGCTGGAGTGCAGTGGCACCATCTCGGCTCACTGCAAGCTCTGCCTTCTGGGTTCACGCCATTCTCCTGCCTCAGCCTCCGAGTAGCTGGGACTACAGGCACGCACCACCACGCCCAGCTAATTTTTTTTTGTATTTTTAGTAGAGACGGGGTTTTACCGTGTTAGCCAGGATGGTCTCGATCTCCTGACCTCGTGATCCGCCCGTCTCGGCCTCCCAAAGTGCTGGGATTAGAGGCGTGAGCCACTGCACCCGGTTTGTTCTTTTATTTTTAAAACAGTTCTTTCTTCTTGGTACATTCCTCCAATCCAGGACCCGTTTTAACATCCCTTGCTGCATTGTAATGTATTCATGAATTTAAAAATTTTTAATTAGTATTAATTTTAAAAAACACAATAGCATAAAGCTATTAGGAGTTCATTAATTTTTAAAATGCATTTTTGTTGGCCGGGCGTGGTGGCTCACGCCTGTAATCCCAGCACTTGGGGAGGCCGAGTCAGGCAGATCATGAGGTCAGGAGATCGAGACCATCCTGGCTAACATGGTGAAACCCCGTCTCTACTAAAAATACGAAAAGAAATTAGCTGGGCATGGTGGCAGGAGCTTGTACTCCCAGGTACTCGGGAGGCTGAGCAGGAGAATGGCGTGAACCCAGGAGGCAGAGCTTGAAGTAAGCCGAGATTGTATCACTGCACTCCAGACTGGGTGACAGAGCGAGACTCCGTCTCAAAAAAAAAAAAAAAAAAAAAAAAAAAAAAAAACATTTTTGTTTAATCATACCATTTATATACTTTTGGAAAGTGATATGCGTATTTGTTACACGTGTTCAGTCTGTGGTCAGAGCTTAGTACACACATGAATTTGAGGATTCCAGGTTGCTGTGGGAGTCTGCAGATTGAAATTTATTTAGAATTGCTGTTCTAATAGCAGAAAGTAGTTTATCTATGCTGTATTTCTTCTTTAGTGTACAGGACCTCAGAACTCTTTTTTTGTTTGTTTGTTTTTTGAGACAGAGTCTCGCTTTGTTGCCAGGCTGGAGCGCAGTGGCACGATCTCAGCTCACTGCAATCTCTGCCTCCCTGGTTCAAGCAATTCTCCTGCCTTAGCCTCCCGAGTAGCTGGGACTACAGGCGTGCGCCACCACACCCAGCTAATTTTTGTATTTTTAGTAGAGACAGAGTTTCACCATGTTGGCCAGGATGGTCTCAATCTCTTGACCTCATGATCACTTGCCTTGGCCTCCCAAAGTGCTGGGATTACAGGTGTGAGCCATTGCGCTTGGTCAAAACTCTTAATTTTTGCAACTAGTCAAGTTCTCCAATCTGAATTTGGGTGTTCCTGGTGTTCAGCTCATTCTGGATACCCTTAGCTTTCCCAGACACAGTCTTTTATGGTGGCAGTAGTACAGTGCTTCAAGAAATGAAAATTTCCTTAAAATTAGTGATTTGGTCCTGTTACAGATTCCACCAGCACCACCAAGACCTGACTTTGATGCTTCAAGGGAAAAACTGCAGAAGCTTGGTGAAGGAGAAGGGTCGATGACGAAGGAGGAATTCACAAAGATGAAACAGGAACTGGAAGCGTATGTGATTTTTTTTTTTTTTTTTTTGTGGTCGTTGTTGCCTTTGTTAATTGTGCTTGCCTTTTTTGGTGTTTTCTGATATCCCATCATTTTAATTGTTTCACCATGGAGACCCTGTCTGGAAGATGCAGGTTTAAGTCACACAACGAGTATTAATGATCATGATCAGAGCCTACAGGAAAATGATAGAATAATTGTCTCCACTGTAAAATTATTTAAATTCATATTTGAAATAGACCCTGAAAGTTGAAAATGGAAGATCCAAAAGCTTATTTTAAAAAAGTAAAAGGTCCAGTCTGTCTTTGGACTTAGGGGAAAAAGAAATAGAGAACATGACTTTTTAAAGCAGAATAGACATTGTTTTGTTTTATTTCTATTTACAAAGCTTAGTTACTACCAACCTAGTTCTCTTTTTTCAATGTGGACATATTGCCATAATTCTCAAAAGAGAATGTACTGAGCAACTACATATATTCTGTTTTCTTAAAAATGCATGTGTATGCAATGCGAATTATCACAATTTTTTCAAGAATCTAATACATTTCTGGTATATATGAAACTAATACAGTCATTTCATGAAAAACAGTTTTTAACTATTCTCTAGTTACTTTGCTTCTGTATTCTTTTCCCTTTGGGCAGAAGCCACAGGCAGAGAAAGGAAGAAAGGGAAATTATGTACAGGTTGAGTATCAGTTACACAGAATGCCTGGGAGTACATTTTGGATTTTAATTTTTGTTTTTTTTTGGACTGTTTCCTTTATACTTACTGATTGAGCATCCCTAATCTGAAATCTGAAATGTTCTGATGAATATTTCCTTTGAGCATCATGTCTTTGTTTAAAACTTTTCAGATTTTGGAGTATTTTAGATTTCAGATTTTGGGGTATATTTTCAGATTTTCAGCCTATATTTCATTTTTAGTGTATTTGCTAAACATACAGAATCTTTCCCCTTTTATTAAACATTTGGAGTAATTTTGAATTTGCTGGATATGTTTCTTTTTTTTTTTTTTTTTTTTTTTTTTTTTTGAGACAGTGTCTTGCTCAGTCGCCCAGGCTGGAGTGCAATGGCGCGATCTCAGCTCACTACAAGCTCCGCCTCCTGGGTTCACGCCATTCTGCCTCAGCCTCCCGAGTAGCTGGGACTACAGGCGCCCGCCACTATTCCCGGCTAATTTTTTTGTATTTTTAGTAGAGACGGGGTTTCACCATGTTAGCCAGGATGGTCTTGATCTCCTGACCTCGTGATCCGCCCGTCTCGGCCTCCCAAAGTGCTGGGATTACAGGCTTGAGCCACCGCGCCCGGCCTTGGATATGTTTCTCTATTTTGAGAGTTGTACAAGGAAATAATTTTCCTTAGTTATCATCTCTGTCACTTTTTTGGGTCATTTCTCCCCTTCATACATTTCCTCTCCTCTTCTTCCACTAGTTTCAGTTATCAGTTATATATTGACACTGCTACTAGACTCCTCTTCAGGATGCTAAACTCTTGAAAAGATAAATCAGCAAAGCAGGTCTTGGATGCAAGCAGTGGTCTGATAACAGACAGATATATATTCAAAGTTTTTAAGACTGAAAACTGGAAATGAGCAGAGCACATTAATATAGAAGAATCTGTGATTTTCCAGTGGCCCTGATCATGATTCTTTTGTGGTCTGGTTAGGGGTTGGATAACAGAGAACCTTGGGTTTATTCTACTGCTACCTCCATCCTCTGCATCCTTCTTTTTTGTCTTCACTGAATGACTACCCTCACAGAGATCAAACTTCTCCCAACATTGGTCCTGCTGGTTTGCTGGTTTGCTGGTATGTAAAACTTACCCTTCTTGCACGTAGTTGAAGCAAGAATATCAGGCCTTTTCCTTGAATGTTTGGTTTTTTTTTCCCCCAAACTGACATGTATTACTTTGTGGTCTCTGAGATTCACTGCTGGTATTAAAATATTTTAAACACATTTCCTTGGTGTAATGGCAAAAAAAAAATCAGTTTCTTCGTAGTGTGTTTCTTGTGTGTTTAGGTAATTAGATGAAAATAATTATTAACGTTGAAAATATGCTCACTGAGGTTTGGGTTTTAATTTTTTTGTACTAAGTTGTTTAAAAGCAGTAATTGGATATTGAATCATTAAGATTCTATCAAATAATTTGTAGCATACTTTCTCTAGAGCTGAGAACAAGCAGCCCTATAGTTAACTTTAACATCAACTCTCATAGTAAGAAAAATTTGTAAAACTTAAAAATATTAACAATCAGATATAAATATTATTAACTGGCCTGAAATCTTTTTCAAACTGGGTTTTATGTATTTCATTAACAGTTCAACTAAAACCTTTGTTTACATGAATTATATCTTTGTATCTCTAATTTTGCATTTGGAATAATCCAAAGAATATTTTCTGAAAAAAATTGTTGCAGGTGACTTTTTAGTTGATGGAGTTTTTTACCTTTAATTTTCTGTATTGTTTCTAGTGAATATTTGGCAATATTCAAGAAGACAGTTGCGATGCATGAAGTGTTCCTGTGTCGTGTGGCAGCACATCCTATTTTGAGAAAAGATTTAAATTTCCATGTCTTCTTGGAATATAATCAAGATGTGAGTATCAAATTGATTGGTGGTCAAGTTTTCTTTCTTTTTTTGTTTTTGAGACGGGGTCTCGCTCTGTTTCCCAGGCTAGAGTGTAGTGGCATGATCTTGACTCACCGCAAGCTCCGCCTCTCAGGTTCACACCATTCTCCTATCTCAGCCTCCCTAGTAGCTGGGAGTACAGGCGCCCGCCACCACACCCGGCTAATTTTTTCTATTTTTTAGTAGAGAGGGGAGTTCACCATGTTAGTAGGGATGGTCTCGATCTCCTGACCTTGTGATCTGCCCGCCTTGGCCTCCCAAAGTGCTGGGATTACAGGCGTGAGCCACTGTGCCTGGCCCACGTTTTGTTTTTAAATAGTCATTGGAAAAGGCAAGAGTAGTTAGAAAAGGCTCAAGGCCTTTTTTTAGAATGTTTGTATTTTTCTCTTTTTTTTTTTTTATTGAGACAGAGTCTTGCTCTGTCATCGAGGCTGAAGTGCCGTGCCACAATCTCTGCTCACTGCGACATCCTCCTCCCAGATTCAAGTGAATCTCGTGCCTCAGCTTCCCAAGACTATGCACCTGTAGTCCCAGCTAATTTTTTTTTTTTTTTTGAGATGGAATTTCGCTCATGTTTCCCAGGCTGGAATGCAATGGTGTAATCTCGGCTTACCAAAGCTTCTGCCTCCTGGGTTCAAGCGATTCTTCTGCCTCAGACTCCCAAGTAGCTGGGATTACAGGAATGCGCCACCATGCCAAGGTGATTTTTGTATTTTTAGTAGAGACGGGGTTTCTCCATGTTGGTCAGGCTGGTCTCGAACTCCCGACCTCAGGTGATTCACCCACCTCAGCCTCCCAAAGTGCTGGGATTACAGGTGTAAGCCACTGCGCCCAGCCTAATTTTTGTATTTTTAGTAGAGATGGAGTTTCACCATGTTGGCCAGGCTGGTCTCGAACTCCTGACCTCAGGTGATCCACCCGCCTCAGCCTCCCAAAGTGCTAGGATTATAGGCGTGAGCCGCGCCTGGCCTGTTTGTATTTTTCAAGTTAAGTGACACTTTTTCAGTAGTAATGCAGTTATTTCAGTAGAACTTGAGTAGATTAATTGACAGAATGAGAGTTAAGCATGTTACTAGCCAGGCATGGTGTCTCATGCTTGTAATCCCAGCACTTTGGGAGGCTGACCCAGACAGATCACCTGAGGTCAGGAGTTTGAGACCAGCCTGGCCAACATGATAAAATATCTCTACTAAAAATACAAAAATTATCTGGGCATGGTGGCGGGTGCCTGTACCAGCTACTTGGGAGGCTAAGACAGGAGAATCACTTGAACCCGGGAGGCAGAGGTTGCAGAGAGCCGAGATCGTGCCGTTGCACTCCAGCCTGGGGGACAAAAGTGAAATTCCCATCTCAAAAACTAAAAATAAAAAATAAAAAAATTGTGTTACTGGTTGGGCGTAGTGGCTCATGCCTGTAGTCCCAGCAATTTGGGAGGCCGAGACAGGTGGATCACAAGGTCAGCAGATCGAGACCATCCTGGCTAACATGGTGAAACCCCCGTCTCTACTAAAAATACAAAAACAATTAGCCGGGCGTGGTGGCGGGTGTCTGTAGTCCCAGCTACTCAGGTGGCTGAGACAGGAGAATGGCATGAACCTGGGAGGCGGAGCTTGCAGTGAGCTGAGATCATGCCACTGCACTCCAGCCTGGGCAACAGAGAGAGACTCCTTCTCAAAATAAATAAATAAATAAATAGGCCGGGCGCGGTGGCTCAAGCCTGTAATCCTAGCACTTTGGGAGGCCGAGACGGGCGGATCACGAGGTCAGGAGATCGAGACCATCCTGGCGAACACGGTGAAACCCCGTCTCTACTAAAAAATACAAAAAACTAGCCGGGCGAGGCGGCGGGCGCCTGTAGTCCCAGCTACTCGGGAGGCTGAGGCAGGAGAATGGCGTAAACCCGGGAGGCAGAGCTTGCAGTGAGCTGAGATCCGGCCACTGCACTCCAGACCGGGCGACAGAGCCAGACTCCGTCTCAAAAAATAAATAAATAAATAAATAAATAAATAATCGTGTGACTTCAAGGGACACTGATTTTTTTTTTTTTGTAATCCTTAATTGCAAATCTCTTGAGAAGTAGGGGCGAGGCACGGTGACTCAGCCTATAATTCCAGCACTTTGGGAGGCCGAAGCGGGCGGATCACGAGGTCAGGAGTTTGAGACCAGCGTGGCCAATATGGTGAAACCCCGTCTCTGCTTAAAATACAAAAATTACCTGGGCTTGGTGGCTACATGCCTGTCATCCCAGCTACCTGGGAGGCTGAGGTAGAAGAATTGCTTGAACCTGGGAGGCGGAGGTTGCGGTGAACCAAGGTTACGCCACTGCATTCCAGCCTGAGTGACACAGCGAGACTCCGTCTCAAAAAAAAAAAAAAAACAAAAACAAAAGAAATAGGGTTATCACATTGACTAATGTTCTTAAATTTGAGTTCGGAGTCTTCTGAAGCCTTGTAGAGAATTCTGAGGAGGTGATTGAGCTAAAGAATTCCAGATTTGGGTAAATCATTGACTCTCAATCTGTTTAACTGACCATTGGTGCTGATCAGTCGTTATTTTTCCCTTCCCTACCTAAAAACTTTTTTTTTTTTTGAGATGGAATCTCTCTCTGTCGCCCAGGCTGGAGTGCAGTGGCACGATCTTGGCTCACTACAACCTCCGCCTCCCAGGTTCAAATGATTCCTCTGCCGCTCCCGAGTAGCCACCATACCCAACTAATTTTTGTATTTTAGTAGAGACAGGGTTTTGCCATGTTGATCAGGCTGGTCTCAAACTCCTGACCTCAGGTGACCTGCCTGCATCAGCCTCCCAAAGTGCGGGGATTACAGGTGTGAGCCACCGCGTCAGGCCAGGGTGGTTGCACTTTAACGATTTCTTCGTTCATAGTGCTGGCAAAAAATTTTTTACTGAATCACTGATACAAATCTTGGAACCTATGTTTGGATGACAAGATTAATTCATAATTTTCGCAGAAAATAAATGTAGCATAGTGCTCATGTACTTACAGGTTAACCTCAAGATCAAAGAATTTGGGCCAGGTGTGGTAAGTCACACCTTTAATCCCAGTACTTTAGGAGGCCGAGGCAGGAGGAGTGCTTGAGCTGAGGAGTTCGAGACCAGCCTGGGCAACATAGTATGACTCTGTCTGTTTAAAAAAAGAAAAGAAGAGGCCGGGCGCAGTGGCTCAAGCCTGTAATCCCAGCACTTTGGGAGGCCGAGACGGGCGGATCACGAGGTCAGGAGATCGAGACCATCCTGGCTAACACGGTGAAACCCCGTCTCTACTAAAAAATACAAAAAACTAGTCGGGCATGGTGGCGGGCGCCCGTAGTCCCAGCTACTTGGGAGGCTGAGACAGGAGAATGGCGTAAACCCGGGAGGCAGAGCTTGCAGTGAGCTGAGATCCGGCCACTGCACTCCAGCCTGGGTGACAGAGCGAGACTCCGTCTCAATAAAAAAAAAAAAAAAAAATGAAAAGAAGAAAGAAAAAAGCCGGGTGCGGTGCCTCATTTCTGTAATCCCAACACTTCGGCAGACTGAGGCAAGACATTCACTTGAGGCCAGGAGTTCAAGACCAGCCTGGGCAACATGGTGAAACCCCCATCTCTACTAAAAACACAAACATTAGCTGGGCGTGGTGGCGCTTGCCTGTAATCCCAGCTACTTGGGAGGCTGAGACATGAGAATCACTTGTATGTGGGAGGTGGAGGTTGCAGTGAGCTGAGATTGTGCAACAGCATGGGTGACAGAGAGGTTCTGTCTCAAAAGAGAAAAAAGAGAAAAGAAGCTAAAGTTTGTGAGTAAGGATGAGATGCTCAAAATTTGATTTGGGAAAGCTGTCCCAGGCAATAGAATGGATTGGAATAAGATGAGAATTATTAACTAATAGATCAGTCTAGGAAAGAGATGATGAAGACTTTACTAGGAGAATAGGAGTGGAAAGGGACAGTTTTCAGTCATTTGCTGGTAGAATTTGAGCTATGAGGAAAAGGAAGAAGTTGTAGAAATTTCAAGATTTAAATGAGAAGTGTGGAATTTTAGGGAACATGTTGGAGTCAGAAAGACTGTTCGGATGAAGGGGCCGCAACTCAAAGAGGGAAGACAGAAATTTTGGAGTTTAGATTTTTTTTTCTTTTTTTCTTTTTTTTTGAGATGGAGTCTTGCTCTGTTGCCCAGGCTGGAGTGTGGTGGTGCGATCTCAGCTCAGTACAACCTCTGCCTCCCAGGTTCAAGTGATTCTCCAGCCTCAGCCTCCCGAGTAGCTGGGATTACAGGCACGTTTCACCATGCCCGGTTAATTTTTTTTTTTTTTTTTTTTTTTTTTTGAGACGGAGTTTCGCTCTTGTTGCCCAGGCTGGAATGCAATGGTGCGATCTCGGCTCATGGCAACCTCTGCCTCCCGGGTTCAAAAGATTCTCTTGCCTCAGTCTCCCTAGTAGCTGGGATTATAAGCAGATGCCACGACGCCCAGCTAATTTTAGTATTTTTAGTAGAGATGGGGTTTCACCATGTTGGTCAAAGGTAGTTTCGAACTCCTGACCTCAGGTGATCCACCGGCCTCGGCCTCTCAAAGGGCTGGGATTACAGGCGTGAGTCACTGCGCCCAGCCCAGAGATTAGATTTTAATGAGCACTGTGTTAGAGTCATCTAATGTGAGGTTACAGTCACAGTCTCCATGTAAGGAAATCATGTGGGCAATTGGATATAACATGTAAGGTTAAGGAACGAGCTTATGGGTAGTATTCTAGTCTGTTTGGCTGCTATAGCAAAATACCTTAGACTGGCTAATTTATAAACAACAGAATTTATCATTTACAGTTCTGGAGAATGGGAAGTCCAAGATCAGGGTGCTGGCAGATAGCGTGTCTGGTGAGGGCGCTGTGCTTCATAGGTGGCACCTTTTTGTTGTGTCCTCACATGGCAGAAGGAAGGGGCAAGAGGGTAACATTCCCTCAGCCTCTTTTATAAGGACTAATCCCATTTATGAAGGCTCCACCCTCATGACCTAATCACTTCTCAAAAGCCCCACCTATTTTTAAGAGATGGAGTCTTGCTGTATTGCCCAGGCTGAAATGTAATGGCTTTTCACAGGTGCAGTTATAGCACATTGCAGCCTCAAACTCCTGGCATCAAATGATCCTCCCACCTCAGCCTCCCAAGTAGCTGGGACTCCAGGCACGAGCCACTGCACCTGGCTCAGGCCCACCTCTTCTTAATTATTATTACCTTGGGAGTTAAGCTTCAAGATACGGGCCAGTTGTGGTGACGCATGCCTGTAATCCCAGCACTTTGGGAGGCCGAGGTGGTTGGATCACCTGAGGTCAGGAGTTCAGGACCACTCTGGCCAACACAGTGAAATCCTGTTTCTACTAAAAATAGTCGAGCATGATGGTACATGCTTGTGGTCCCAGCTCCTCGGGAGGCTGAGGCAGGAGAATACCTTGAACCCGGGAGGCAGAGGTTACAGTGAGCCTAGATCACGCCACTGTACTTCAGCTTGGATGACAGAGGGAGACAGTGTCTCAAAAAAAATTTTTTTTTAGCATATGAATTTTAGGGGGACACATACATTCAGACCATAGCAGGTAGTGATAGAGAGTTGTGAGTCATTTACATAAAGGTGGGCATTGAAGCAATGGAAGTACACAGGAATTAGATGGGTTGCTCCTTTATGGAGCACCCTGATGCAGCAAGTGCTAGGAGTCAAAGAGTTAGCTGCTGCTTGTTGGTTTTGCCCTTGGATAACCATTCATGTTGTTCAAAGTCATCTTTTTTGTGTCCCTTGTGCTATAAATTGCTGACCCCAAAAGCCAGACAAGAGACACTTGGATGAGTGCAGAGTTCCAAATGTATAGGATATGTATTCAGAGTTATTGTGGAATCGTACAGTAGTATATTGTGCCCCAATAAATTTTACATGTTTAAAGGAATTCCCGAGCCAAAATTTTAATTGTCTATTAAATTTTATACAGCAGTGTTTGACAAAATATGATGAGAGGGCTGCTTGCAACAGAATTATCAGATATGCTCATAAAATGTTAAATATCTAGGCCTTCTTGTTGACCAACTAAACCTGAATCTTTGAGAGTGAGTCCTGAATATCTATATTATTACCAAACTCCTTTTTATGCCCTAAAGTTTGAAAATCATTGATGTACATGATGAAATTGCCACTTATATATTAAGATTAAAAACTAGGATCCTTTTGAGATTGCCATTTAAATATCAAAGAAAAAGGAGGTACTGCTTTCCTTTTGTAACCTTAAAAAATGTTAAATTACCTTTCAGTTGAGTGTGCGAGGAAAAAATAAAAAAGAGAAACTTGAAGATTTCTTTAAAAACATGGTTAAATCAGCAGACGGAGTAATCGTTTCAGGAGTAAAGGTAAGATTTTACTTGATTAACTGTGGTATTGAGACTTCTTTTAAAAGGGAGATAGATTGAGATTTCAAATGTGCAGAATTAGAGTAAAAGACATTTGTACGGTTAGAATCTTTAGTCCTAGGAACAGGAGGAATCCCCTTGACCTGGATTCCTCTCCTTAGAGCGTCCCCTTCTACAATGGATGAGAAGTCTTAAGCTAAGGGAATTTGCCCGACTGCAGCCCACACCCCTTCCCTTCACATCAGACCAGGTTACAGGTTTCTAGAATCCCCTATTTCCCTACCCAAATCCCAAGCCTTGCAGTTCCTACGTGGGCAACGTCCCTGAGTTCATGCCATTCATGTGTATTCCATGAGTGGTTAAGGGGCGATCATGGGGCAGGTGGGTGGAGGGGAGGGACAGTGTGCAATTTGGAATGTCCACCCACATGCACATGAAGTCCTCCTAGATGCAGGACAGACAGAGCTGCAGAGCGTACCAAGAGATGCTGCCTCTGTTTTCACATTTAACGTTTAGCCTTGGAAATGTTAGGGGCAGACCTAAGTTCAGCTTAGAGTTAGAAGATCTCTGTTGAGGCCGAGCACGGTGGCCCACGCCTGTAATCCCAGCACTTTGGGAGGCCAGGGTGGGTGGATCATTTGAGATCAGGAGTTCAAGACCAGCCTGGAGGTCTCGGGAGGCTGAGGAACCTAGGAGGCGGAGGTTGCAGTGAGCTGAGATTTTGCCACTGCACTCTAGCCTGGGCGACAGAGTGAGACACCCTGTCCCAAAAAAAAAACAAAAAAAAAGATCTCAGTTGGGGTTTTGGTGTTGCTTCAAGCTACATGTCCTTGGGAAAAGTTACTTTCTTTTATTTTTCTGGATCTTGGTTTTCCCGTTTTCTCTCTTTTTTCTTTTTTTTCCCCAAGATAGAGTCTTGCTCTCTCGCCCAGGCTGGAGTGCAGTGGCATAATCTCGGCTCACTGCAACCTCTGCCTCCCAGGTTCAAGCAATTCTCCTGCCTCAGCCTCCTGAATAGCTGGAATTACAGGCACCCGCCACCATGCCCGGCTAATTTTTGTATTTTTAGTGGAGACGGGGTTTCACCATGTTGGCCAGGCTGGTCTCAAACTCTTGACCTCGTGATCTGCCTGCCTTGGCCTCCCAAAGTGCTAGGATGTTACAGGTGTGAACCACTGTGCCCTGGCAGATTTTCCATTTTCAAAATGGGGTTAATAATACTACCCACCTTACTGACTTAATAAAAAGATTGAGATAATATGTGTGGAAAACACCTATTTTTTTTTTTCTTTCTTTTTTTTTTTTTTTTTTTTTTTTTTTTTTTTTTGAGATGGAGTCTTGCTCTCTCGCCCAGGCTGTAGTGCAGTGGCATGATCTCGGCTCACTGCAAATTCCACCTCCCAGGTTCACACCATTCCCCTGCCTCAGCCTCCCAAGTAGCTGGGACTACAGGCGCCCGCCACCACACCCAGCTAATTTTTTTGTATTTTTAGTAGAGACAGGGTTTCATTGTGTTGGCCAGGATGGTCTCGATCTCCTCACCTCGTGATCTGCCTGCCTTGGCCTCCCAAAGTGCTGGGATTACAGGCGTGAGCCACCGCGCCCGGCCGAAAACACCTGTATTTTTCTTAATGATGTTCTAAAAATGGTACAAGAGTTGATTTATCTGAAGATTCTTACCATTAAAATATGAGAACAATGTTTCTATTATCAAGCAAATACTAGGAAGAAAAGAATGCTGCTTTGTCATCATTGCCTGTTTTTATAGACATAATAAAATTGGTGTGTAGAGTACTATTTGATTTATACTCTGATTTTTCAGAGACAGGTCAGTGGATACTTGACAGTGCATGTGCTATGGCTGCTTTCCAATAAGGACTCAGCTTACTTCCATTTGATGCTGCTTATGCATTAATATCAACCATTTTTCTTAGCCATTAAATGTAAACCACTATGTTGATTATAATTTTGATAATTTTATTAATAGAGTAATAACATTTTTGAACACTTATAATGTGTTGATTGGTAGCCCACATTTTCTTGTGTAATCTTCACAACAACCCTGCCAGTTTTATCCACATTTCTACAGTTAAGAAAACTGGCCTGGCGCGGTGGCTCACGCCTGTAATCCTAGCACTTTGGGAGGCCAAGGCGGGCGGATCACCTGAAGTTGGGAGTTTGAGACCAGCCTGGCCAACATGGAGAAACCCTGTCTCTGCGAAAAATACAAAATTAGCCAGGCATGGTGGCTCATGCCTGTAATCCCAGCTACTCGGGAGGCTTTTGAGGTAGGAGAATCGCCTGAACCCCAGAGGCAGAGGTTGCAGTTAGCCAAGATTGTGCCATTGCACTCCAGCCTGGGCGAAAGAGAAAAAGAGAGAGAATTGTTACATATGAATTATGAATTTTATTTTAATATTTATTTTTTATTTTATTTTGTGTTTTGAGACAGGGTCTTGCTCTGTTGCCTTAGGCTGCTGTACAGCCCCAATCTCGGCTCACTGCAACCTCTGCCTCCCAGGCTCAAACGATCCTCCCACTTCAGCCTCCCAAGTAGCTGGAACTATAGGTACATGCCACCGCACCCAGCTAATTTTTGTATTTTTTGTAGAGACAGTTTCTCCATGTTGCCCAGGCTGAACTCCTGGGCTCAAGTGATCTGCCCACATCGGCCTCCCCAAAGTGCTGGGATTACAGCTGTGAGCCACTGTATCCAGCTGAATTACAGTTTTCTTTTTTTTTTTTTTTTTTTTTTTTTTTTTTTTTTTTTTTTGAGACGGAGTCTCGCTCTGCCGCCCAGGCTGGAGTGCAGTGGCCGGATCTCAGCTCACTGCAAGCTCCGCCTCCCGGGTTCACGCCATTCTCCTGCCTCAGCCTCCCGAGTAGTTGGGACTACAGGCGCCCGCCACCGCGCCCGGCTAGTTTTTTTTTTTTTTTTTTTGTATTTTTTAGTAGAGACGGGGTTTCACCGTGTTAGCCAGGATGGTCTCGATCTCCTGACCTCGTGATCCGCCCGTCTCGGCCTCCCAAAGTGCTGGGATTACAGGCTTGAGCCACCGCGCCCGGCCTGAATTACAGTTTTCAATGACATTTTGTCAGTACTGACTCTTGCTGCTTGTGTTCTGTTGATACTGGTCTCCAATTATATCCTGTCAGCTGATGCTTTTTCACTTAATTATTGGTAATTTTCAAGGGGGTAAAATACTATTAATTTCATTTTTGTGCCAGGTGCAGTGGCTCACTCCTATAATCCTAACATTTTGGGAGGCTAAGGCAGGTGGATCACTTTAACTCAGGAGTTTAAGACCAGCCTGGGCAACATGACAAAACCCTGTCTCTACAAAAAATACAAAAATTATCTTGGCGTCGTGGCATGCACCTGTAGTCCCAGCTACTTGGGATGCTAAGTCAGGAGGATTGCTTGAGCCAGGGAGGTTGAGGCTGCAGTGAGCCATGTTTGCACCACTGTAGTCCAGCCTGGATTACAAAGCAAGACTCTGTCTGAAGATAATAATAATAATTTTTATTTTTAATGTATAGCTAGCTTTGTTTCAAAAAAAAAGATTGAAGACAGTGGTTAATCGTATTATTGCCCTCAGATAGTTTGGCCAGGGTCCTCAGTGCAGTAAGAAAGGGCCTTAATGACTAAGGCTAGGCAGCCTTCAGGAATGGCCAGTAGAATACATAACAGGCCAAGAAAAATAGATTTTCACTCTGTCCACCAGAATTGTTTTCTTTTTCCTTAAAAACAATTGATCACTTCTGCTGGCAATAGTATGTTTACTGAAGAGGCAGAATTGTAGAGGCAGATCACAAATAAGTACATCATATGAGGCCAAGCGCGGTGGCTCATGCCTGTAATCCCAGCACTTTAGCACTTTGGGAGGCCGAGGCGGGCAGATCACTTGAGGTCAGAAACTTGAGACCAGCCTGGCCAACATGGCGAAATTCTGTCTCTACTGAAAAATACAAAAATTAGGCTGGGCGCGGTGGCTTACATCTGTAATTCCAGCACTTTGGGAGGCCAAGGCGGGTGGATCACGAGGTCAGGTGTTCGAGACCAGCGTGACCAACATGGTGAAACCCCGTCTCTACTAAAAATACAAAAAAAAATTAGCTGGACGTGGTGGCATGCGCCCGTAGTCTCAGCTACTCAGGAGGCTGGGGCAGGAGAATCGCTTGAACCCAGGAGGCGGAGGTTGCAGTGAGCTGAGATCGCGCCACTGTGCTCCAGCCTGGTGACAGAGCGAGACTCTGCCTAAAAAAAAAAAAAAATTAGCTGGGTGTAGTGGTGTGCACCTGTAGTCCCAAGCTATTGGTACACCGAGGCAGGAGAATCGCTTGAACCCGGCAGGCAGAGGTTGCAGTGAACCAAGATCATGCCACGGCACTCCAGCCTAGGCGACAGAGTGAGACTCCATCTCAAAAAAAGAAGAAAGAATGTGAACTTGGACCTATTTGGGGAGCACATACAGCATGTGAACTTGGACCTATCTGGGGAGCCTTCAGTTACAAAATCATAGAAGATTTCTTACTTGATAGATAGAAATGCATGTCTATTAAAGTCTTGCTGGTGAAATTAGTACAGTAACATCTGACTATTAGAGGATAGCTGTGCTATTTTACTGATAATCTCTTATATTTATAAAGTTATTTACATATTAAACTAAAGCAAATAAGTGAAAAAAGTTTGTATTTTCTTTTGATCTTATAGGATGTAGATGATTTCTTTGAGCATGAACGAACATTTCTTTTGGAATATCATAACCGAGTTAAGGATGCATCTGCTAAATCTGATAGAATGACAAGATCCCACAAAAGTAAGATGTTTCTGTGGCTAAAGCTTATATCTTTTAATGGAATAATTATAAAGTTCATATTATAGTTTGAAAAAGTCTTAATATAGAGCAGTAGTTCTCAAACTGTGGTCTGTTGGAGTCTAGGCTCCCTGGCTCTTTTATAGTGAGCCTGTGAGGTCAAAACTATTTTCAGCTGTGCACAGTGGCTCACACCTGTAATTACAACACTTTCGGAGGCTGAAGCGGGAAGATCACTTGAGCTCAGGAATTCAAGACCAGCCTGAGCAACAAAGACCCTGTTTGTATTGCACCAGCCTAATACAAAAAATAAAATTAGCCAGACGTGGTGGCCCATGGCTGTGGTCCCAGCTACTAGGAAAGCTAAGGTGGGAGGATGCCTTGGGCCTGGGAGGTCAAGGCTGCAGTGAGCTGTGGTCGATCGTACCACCACACTGCAGTCGGGGTGACAGAGTGAGACTGTCTAGACAACAACAAAACAATAACTATTTTTATAATGATACTGTGATAGTTTTTGCCTTTTTCACCATGTTGACGTTTACACCAATGATGGATAAAGCTGCTGCTGCATAATTACATACAAATCGAGGCAGTGGCAACAAACTGGACTAGTAGTCTCTATATTCTTTCCTGCCATGCAATAGCTTTTTTTTTTTTTTTGAGACGGAGTCTCTTGTCACCTAGGCTGGAGTGCAGTGGCGCGATCTCAGCTCACTGCAACAACCTCTGCCTCCCAGGTTCAAGCAATTCTCCTGCCTCAGCCTCCCAAGTAGGTGGGATTACAGGCGCCTGCCACCGCGCCAGGTTAATTTTTGTATTTTTGGTAGAGATGGGGTTTCACCGTCTTGGCCAGGATGGTCTTGAACTCCTGACCTCATGATCTACCTGCCTTGGCCTCCCAAAGTGCTGGGATTACAGGTGTGAGCCACTGCACCCAGTCACAATTTTTTTAAAATGTGACTTTCACTTAAGAATGCCCTTAATGAAACAGTAAAAATTGATTGTAATCTCTACCCTTGAGTATACATTTTTAAATATTCTGAGTGATGAAATAGGAGGTATGCATAAAGCACTTTGGCTACATACTCAAGTATGATGGTTCTGTAGAAAAGCATTTTAGTGATTGAGTTGTGATTGAACTAGCTAATTTTTTCATAGAACACTACTTTTACTTTAAAGAATGACTGATAGACAAACTATGTTTATGAATATTTGGCAAATGTTTTCTCAAAAATCAGGTAATTATTTAAATTGGAGGAACCTGGCCAAAAAAAACAGCTATTTCAAGAAAAACAAAGATAGTATTTGTTGCCAATGAAAAGTCAAACTTCAAGCGATAATTAGAATTTTGGAAAACTTTCTATCTCTCACCATGAGCTTACTTCCCAATAGATACTGGACTAGTAGTCTCTATATTCTTTCCTGCCATATACTTGCAATTGTTTTTTTTTTTGTTTTTTTTTTTTTTTTGAGACGGAGTCTCTGTTGCCCAGGCTGGAGTGCAATGGTGCGATCTCGGCTCACTGCAACTTCTGCCGCCCAGGTTCAAGCAATTCTCCTGCCTCGGCCTCCCAAGTAGCTGAGGTTACAGGCGCCTGCCACTGTGCCCAGCTAGATGGGCCAGTGAAGACCTATATAGAGATTGATAATGTTACTAGTGAATGTGATTTTTTAAAAAATTGTACATTTAAGTGTGTCACCACTTAGAACATCTGCATAATTCATTGGACCAATGTTTTCTAAACGGCCAAGTACATAATGCTACAAAATCATATATGTAAAAGAACCACTCAAAGTGCAAAATAGACCAATGAGGTTTTTTTTTAACAGCTGTGTTGAGTGTAATTGATATCAGTAAGCTGCAGTAGTCAAAATGTACAGTTTGGTAAGTTTTGACATGTGTGAAATCCTTACCACAATCAAAATAATGAACACACACATCACCCCCAAAAGTTTCTTGTGGCCCTTTGAAATCTCTCCCTCCCGCCCTATTCCCAGATAGCCACTGGTCTGCTTTTTGTCACTATAGATTAGTTTGTATTTTCTAGTATTTTATATAAATTGAATCATACAGTATGTATTCTTTATTGTTTAGCTTTGAAACTCAAAAAACTATTTTGAGATTCATCCAAGTTGTTGTGTACATCGATAGTTCATTTCTTTTTGTTGCTAAGTAGTGTTCCATTGAATGGATATACAAAAATTATTTGTTTCTAGCTTTGACTATTACAGATACAATTTATATGAGCCATTTGTATATAACTCTTTATGTGGACATCCTTTCTTTCTCTTGGGTAATACCTAGAAGTAGAATGCCTGAGTCATGTGGTAAATGAATATTTAACTTTAAGAAACTACCACATTTTTTTCCCACAATGATTGTACCATTTTGCATTCCCATGAGCAGGGCATGAGAGTTCCAGTTGCCCCACATCTTTGCCAACAAGGATAGTCAGTCTTTTTATTTTTCCCAGTGGAATTTGAAGTCTTTTTTAACTTTATTCAAATAGGTCAGTGGTGGTAACTCAATGTGGTTTAGATTTGTATTGTCCTAATGACTGTTGAGGTTCAACATCTTTTCTTTTTCTTGTGTCCTTCCTTCAGCTTTACTCTTTTTTTTTTTTTTTTGAGACAAAGTCTTGCTCTGTCACCCAGGCTACTGGAGTGCAGTGGTGCAATCTCGGCTCACTGCAAACTCCACCTCCCAGGTTCATGCCATTCTCCTGCCTCAGCCTTCCCGAGTAGCTGGGACTACAGGTGCCCACCACCACACCTGGCTAATTTTTTGTATTTTTAATAGAGACAGGGTTTCAGCGTGTTAGCCAGGATGGTCTCGATCTCCTGACCTCGTATTCTGCCCGCCTCAGCCTCCCAGAGTGCTGGGATTACAGGCATGAGCCACCATGCCCAGCACCAGCTTTATTGTTTTTTGTTTTTTGTATTTTTTTTTTTTTTGAGACAGGGTCTTGCTCTGTCACCCAGGATCAGTGTATTGGTGCAAACATGGCTCACTGCAGCCTCAATCGATCCTTCCACTTCAGCCTACCGAGTAACTGGGACCACAGGCATTCGCCACCATGCCTGGCTAATTGTTGTTGTTGTTGTTGAGGGGGTAGAGACAGGGTCTTGCTACGTTGCTCGGGTTGGTCTTAAACTCCTGGACTCAAGCAGTCCTCTCACCTTGGCCTCCCAAAGGGCTGGAATTACAGGCATGTGAGCCACCAGACTCCTTTTTTTTTTTCTCCCTAGACGGAGTCTCACTGTCATCCAGGATGGAGTGCAGTGGCACAGTCTCAGCTCACTGCCACCCCTGTCTCCTGGGTTCAAGTGATTCTCATGCCTCGACCTCCCCAGTAGCTGGGATTACAGGTGTGCACTACCACGCCTGGCTGATTTTTGTATTTTTATTAGAGATGGGGTTTTGCCATATTGCCCAGGCTGGTCTTGAACTCCAGGTTTGAAGTGATCCACCCAACTCAGCCTCCCAAAGTGCTGGGATTACAGGTGTGAACCACTGTGCCCAACTTTATTCTTTATCAAAGTGGTTTTTGACCCCTCTTAGAATCTTTATGTTTTCTTTGTTTTGTTTTGCTTTGCTTTTTGTTTTTGTTTTTGTTTTTGTGAGACAGAGTCTCACTCTGTTGCCTAGGCTGGAGTGACTGGCACGATCTCAGCTCACTGCAACCTGCACCTGCTGGGTTCAAGCAATTCTCCTGCCTCAGCCTCATGACTAGCTGGGATTACAGGTACTTGCCACCAAGCCTGGCTAATTTTTGTATTTTCAGTAGCGAGGGGTTTTCACCATGTTGGGCAGGCAGGTCTCAAACTCCTGACCTCAGATGATCTGCCCACCTTGGCCTCCCAAAGTGCTGGGATTACAGGCGTGAGCCACCACCCCCAGCCCTAGCATCTTTATACTTTTTCCTTTTTTTGAGACAGAATCTCACTCTGTCACTAAGACTGGAGGCTGGAGTGCAGTGGTGTGATCTTGGCTCACTGCAACCTCCGCCTCACAGGTTCAGGCAATCCTCGTGCCTCAGCCTCCCGAGCAGCTGGGACTACAGATGCGTGCCACCACACCTGGTTAATTTTTGCATTTTTAGTAGAGACAGAGTTTTGCCATGTTGGCCAGGCTGGTCTCGAACCCTTGACTTCAAGTAATCTATCCACCTTGGCCTCCCAAAGGAGGGAGTGATTACAGGTGTGAACCCACTGCCCTCAACCCTAGAATCTTTATATTTTCATATAAATTTTTAGAATCAGCTGTCTTTTTCTACACAAGTGGCTGCTGGGATTTTGATTGGGATTGTGTAGATTCTATAGATTAATTTGAAGAGAATTGCTATCTTAACAATATTGATCCTTCTGGTACATTAATATAGCATATTTCCACTGAGTTGGGTCTTTGTTAATTCATCTCAGCAGTGTTTTGTAGTTTTCATTGTATAGCTCTTATACATCTTTAGTCAGATTGGTTCCTGATTATTTGGTTTTTGATGCTATTATAAATGTTATGTTTTATTAAGCTGAAGACAGTGACTCGAACCCGTAATTTCAGCACTTTAGGAGACTGAGGTGTTTGGATCGCTTGAGACCAGCCTGGGCAACATGATGAAACCCAGTCTTTGCAAAAAATAGGCGCCAGGCGTGTTGGCTCACGCCTGTAATTCCAGCACTTTGGGAGGCTGAGGCAAGCGAATCACCTTAAGTCAGGAGTTCGAGACCAGCCTAGCCCACATGATGAAACCCCATCTCTGGCTGGGCGCAGTGGCTCACACCTGTAATTCCAGCACTTTGGGAGGCCAAGGCAGGCAGATCATGAGTTCAGGAGATCGAGACCATCCTGGCTAACATGGTGAAACCCTGTCTCTACTAAAAATACAAAAAATTAGCCGGGCGTGGTAGCAGGCGCCTGTAGTCCCAGATACTCGGGAGGCTGAGGCAGGAGAATGATGTGAACCCGGGAGGCAGAGCTTGCAGTGAGCCAAGGTTGAGCCACTGCACTCCAGCCTGGGTAACAGAGCGAGACTCCATCTCAAAAAAACAACCCCATCTCTGCTAAAAATACAAAAATTAGCTGAGCATAGTGGCGTGCCCCTGTAGTCCCAGCTACTTGAGAGGCTGAGGCATGAGAATCGCTTGAACTCGGGTGGCGGAGGTTGCAGTGAGCCAAGACCCTACCACTGCACTCCAGCCTGGACGACAGAGTCAGGCCTTATCCCTCCCCTGCCAAAAAAAAAAAATAGCCAACCATGGTGGCATGCGCCTGTGGTCCCAGCTACTCGGGAGGCTGAGGTGGGAGAATCGCTTGAGCCCAGGAGCTTGAGACTGCAGTGAGCCATGATCACACCATGGCACTCATGCCTGAGCAACAGAGTGAGACTCTGTCTCCAAATAAATAAATGTTATTTTTTGTTGTTGGTGGTGGTGGGGTTTTTTTTTTTTTTTTGTTTGTTTGTTTTGAGACAGAGTCTAGCTCTATCGCCCATGCTGGAGTGCAGTGGTGTGATCTCGGCTTACTGCAAGCTCCGCCTCCCGGGTTCACTCCATTCTCCTGCCTCAGCCTCCTGAGTAGCTGGCACTACAGGCGCCCGCTACCACACCTGGCTAATTTTTTTGTATTTCAAGTAGAGACGGGGTTTCACTTTGTTAGCCAGGATGGTCTCAATCTCCTGACCTCATGATGGTCTCAATCTCCTGACCTCATGATCCGCCTGCCTCAGCCTCCCAAAGTGCTGGGATTACAGGCGTGAGCCACCGCGCCAGGCCATGTTATGTTTTTTAAAATTTCAATTTCAAATTGTTCTTTGCTAATACGTTGAAACACAGTGTATTTTTTCAGTATTGATCTTATATTCTGCAATCTTGCTAAACTCACTTATTAGTTCTAGTAACTATTTTGTAGATTCCTTAGTATTTTCTATGTAGATGATCATGTCACGTCTATTAATGAAGAAAGTTATATTTCTTGCTTTCTACTTTGTTTTTTTTGATTGTTTGTTTTTTGTTTGTTTGTTTTTTGAGACGGAGTCTCGCTCTGTTGCCCAGGCTAGAGTGCAGTGGCGTGATCTCGGCTCACTGCAAGCTCTGCCTCTCGGGTTCACGCCATTCTCCTGCCTCAGCCTCTCAAGTAGCTGGGACTACAGGCGCCCGCCACCACGCCCAGCAAATATTTTGTATTTTTAGTAGAGACGGGGTTTCACCATGTTAGCCAGGATGGTCTCGATCCCCTGACCTCGTGATCCACCTGCCTTTGCCTCGCAAAGTGCTGGGATTACAGGCGTGAGCCACTGCACCCAGCCTCCAGTTTGTTTTTTTGTTTGAGATAGAGTCTTGCTCCGTTGCCCAGGCTGGAGTGCAGTGGCGTGATCTTGGCTCACTGCAACCTCTGCGTCCTGGGTTCAGGTGATTCTCCTGCCTCAGACTTCTGAGTAGCTGGGATTACAAGCATGCACCGTGACACCTGGCTGATTTTTAAATTTTTGGTAGAGATGAGGTTTCACCATGTTGGCCAGGCTGGTCTCAAAACTCCTGACCTCAGGTGATCTGCCTGCCCCAGCCTCCCAAAGTGTTGGGATTATTGGCATAAGCCACCATGCCTGTTGTTTGTGTTATTTTCTTTACTAGTGTGTCTCATATTACACATTGTTTGATAGGTGAGTACGCAGTAAGTATTTTTAAATCAAGGAATAGGTATACTAAATTCTTAAAACTTTCTCCATAGGTGCTGCAGATGATTACAATAGAATTGGTTCTTCATTATATGCTTTAGGAACTCAGGATTCTACAGATATATGCAAGTAAGTATTCTAATTTAAAACATGAAATAGGCCAGGCACGGTGGCTCACGCATGTAATCCAGCACTTTGGGAGGCAAACGTGGGCGGATCAAGAGGTCAGGAGTTCAAGACCAGCCTGACAAACATGGTGAAACCCCTTCTCTACTAAAAATACAAAAATGCACACCTGTAATCCCAGCTACTCAGGAGGCTGAGGCAGGAGAATTGCTTGAACCTGGGAGGCGGAGGTTGCAGTAAGCTGAGATCACACCTTTGCACTCTAGCCTGGGCAATAGAGCAAGACTCCATCTCAGAAAAAAATCAATAAATAAAACTTGAAATATAGCTGGTCACAGTGGCTCATGCCTGTAATCCCAGCACTTTGGGAGGTGGAAAACCTGTCAGGAGTTTGAGACCAGCCTGGCCAACATTGCTAAACCCTATCTCTACAAAAAAATATAAAAATTACCCAGGTGTGGGTGGTGTGTGCCTGTAATCCCAGCTAGCTACTCAGGAGACTGAGGCACAAGAATCACTTGAACCCGGGAGGCGGAGGTTGCAGTGAGCCAAGATTATGCCACTGCACTCCAGCCTGGGTGACGGAGCAAGACTGTTTAAAAAAAAAAAATGTGTGTGTGTGTGTGTGTATGTATAGGTATATATATATATATGTGAAATATAAATAAAGCAGAGAAAATTTTCTATTGGCAGTCTGGATGCACACAATACTTTTGGTTTTTGTTTTAGTTTTTGTTTTGAAATAGGGTCTTACTCTCTCGCCCAGGCTGGAGTGAGGTGGCATGATCATGGCTTTCTGCAACATCCTCTTGCCACGTTCAAGCAGTTCTCCCACCTCAGCCTCCAAAGTAGCTGGGATTACAGGTGCCTGCCACCATGCCTGGCTAATTTTTCTATTTTTAGTAGAGACGGGGTTTCACCGTATTGGCCTGGCTGGTCTCAAGCCCTTGACCTCAAGTGGCCCGCCCAACTCAGCTCCCAAAGTGCTGGGATTACAGGTGTGAGCCACTTCTCCCAGCCAACAATACTTACAATGCAAAACTTTTGGAATATTTTTGTCAAAACACATTGATAATAAGGACCTCCTTTAAAAACTTGGGTTGAGGGCTGGGCAGGTAGCTCATGCCAGTAATCTCAGCACTTTGGGAGGCCGAGGCGGGCAGAACACCTCATGTCAGGAGTTTGAGACCAGCCTGACCAACATGGAGAAACCCTGTCTCTACTAAAAATACAAAATTAGCCAAGTGTGGTGGTGGGTGTCTGTAATCCTAGCTACTTGGGAGGCCGAGGCAGGTGAATTGCTTAAACCCAGGAGGCGGAGGTGGTGGTGAGCTGAGATCGCACCATTACACTCCAGCCTGGGCAACAAGAGCAAAACTCCGTCTCAAAACAAACAAACAAAAAAAACTTGGGTTGATATTTTTTCTTCTCCCTTTCTGTCCTATTTTTTTAAATCTGAGAAATAAAAATCGACTTTACTCTCTCTCTCTATATGTATTTTTTTCTTCCTCCCCTAACTGTGTTTTATTTATGAAAAATGGGCTGATTTGTGTGTAAGAGAGTGGAAGAACAGAATTTATATTAGTGTTTTTAGGTTTTGATAAAGCTTATAAATAAGAACTGCTATTTGGAAATTAGAACATATATGTATATATGTATATGTGTGTATGTATTTCACTGGAGGTCAAATTGATTCCGCCCCCCGCCCCTCCCCTGCAAGACAGTGTCTTGCTCTGTCACCCAGGCTGGAGAGCAGTGGCACAATCTCTAAAAACACAAAAATTAGTCAGACGTGGTGGCACACACCTGTAATCCCTGCTACTTGGGAGGCCAAGGCGTGAGAATCACTTGAACCTGGGAGGCAGAGATTGCAGTGAACCGAGATCACACTGCTGCTCCCCAGCCTGGGCGACAAAGCAAGACTTGGTCTCAAAAAAACTAAAAATTAAACACATTTTTAAGCAGGAAAACTATTTTCTGTAGTATATTCTGTCTCAGATATTTAACCTTTTCTCTAGTATATTCTGTCTCAGATATTTAAAAGTCAAGCTTTTTGGCAAAGCACGGTATGATAGCTTACACTAATTAACATGCCATCGGCCAGGCACAGTGGCTCACATCTGTAATCCCAGCACTTTGGGAGGCCAAGGCAGGCAGATCACTTCAGGTCGGGAGTTCAAGACCAGCCTGACCAACATGGAGAAACTCCATCTCTACTAAAAACACAAAATTAGCCAGGCATGGTGGCGCATGCCTGTAATCCCAGCTACTCCGGAGGCTGAGACAGGAAAATCACTTCAACCTGGGAGGCAGAGGTTGCAGTGAGCAGAGATTGCGCCATTGTACTCCAGCCTGGGTAACGAGAGGAACTCTGTCTTAAAAAAAAAAGGAAAAAAGCCACCTTCCCAAAGAGTTAATTCTTCTTATCAGGAAGAAGGAAAAAAGTAAACCTTGCCATCTGTTCTCTAACGTAAATCTGTCAAAGCAAATTCTCTTGAGTGAAAGCAAAGTTCATAAAATTGTTTTTGCTTTGAGTAGTATTTGCCCTAATTCATTTATAATGTCATTTTAATTATATATTTTACAGAATACTTGAAACTGTGCTGTGCCCTTTTTTTTTGAGAGCAGGTCTTCCTGTGTGGCCCAGGCTGGCATACAGTAGCTATTCACAGGTGCAGTCATAGAGCACTGCAGCTTTGAACTCCTGTGCTCAAGCGATCCTTTTGCTTCAGCCTCCTGAGTAGCTGGGACCACAGGTTTGTGCCGGAACTGGGTGACAGAACAATAGCCCATCACAAAAAAAAAAGAAAAGAAGAGAAAAAAATGAATAACCAATTTCTACTTAAGAATTTATTTTCACTTTTACCTAGTTTATCTGTCAAATGCTTATACCAACTAAAAAATATCCCAGCACCAGACTTTTTTTGTTGTTGTTGAGATGGAGTCTCACTCTATTGCCCAGGCTGGAGTGCAGTGACGCAATCTCGGCTTACTGCAAGCTCCGCCTCCCAGGTTCACACCATTCTCCTGCCTCAGCCTCCTGAGTAGCTGGGACTACAGGCGTGTGCCACCACGCCACCTGGCTAACTTTGTTTTGTATTTTTAATAGAGACAGGATTTCACCATGTTAGCCAGGATGGTCTCGATCTCCTGACCTTGTGATCTGCCCACCTCGGCCTCCCAAAGTGCTGAGATTACAGGCATGAGCCACTGCACCTGACCAAGCACCAGAGTATTAAAGGGTAGTTCAATTACAGGATTGTGACACCGTGCCCCACTAATTTTTTGTATTTTTAGTAGAGACAGAGTTTCACTGTGTTGCCCAGAGTAGTCTCAAACTCCTGGCTTCAAGTGAGCTGCTTGCCTCAGCCTGTTTGCTAAAATGAATCTAGATAAATTTTGTTGGCTGGGCACAGTGACTCACGCCTGTAATCCCAGCACTTTGGGAGGCCAAGGTGGACAGATCACTTGAGGCCAAGAGTTTGAGACCAGCCTGGCCAACATGGCAAAACCCCATCTCTACTAAAAACTACAAAAATTAACCAGGTGTGGTGGGTGCCTGTAATCCCAGCTACTTAGGAGGCTGAGGTAGGAGAATCGTTTGAACCCAGGAGGTGCAGGTTGCAGTGAACCGAGGTGGCACTACTGCACTACAGCTGGGGCGAGAAAGCGAGACTCAGTCTCAAGAACAACAACAACAAAAACACCTTTAATGTATGGCTTAGGCTGTCATCTTGAAATGGAGCCTGGCACTCTGGCTCACACCTGTAATCTTAGCAGTTTGGGAGGCCAAGGCGGGCAGATCACTTGAGATCAGGAGTCCAAGACGAGCCTGGACTCAAGCCATCCTTCTGCCTTTGCCTCCTGAATAGCTGGGATTACAGGTGTGCACCACCACACCTGGCTAATTTTTAACCAGGTGAAAACTCATCTCTACTAAAAATACAAAAATTAGCCAGGCATGGGGGCAATTGCCTGTAATCTCAGCTACTCAGGAGGCTGAGGCAGGAGAATCACTTGAACCCAGGAGGCAGAGATTGCAGTGAGCTGAGATTGCGCCACTGTGCTCTGGCCTGTGCAACAGAGCCAGACTCTGTCTCAAAAAAAAAAGAAAGAAAAAATCAGGCCTGGGCGCGGTGGCTCACACCTGTAATCCCAGAACTTTGGGAGGCTGAGGTGGGCGGATTATGAGATCAAGAGATCAAGACCATCCTGGCCAACATGGTGAAACCCTGTCTCTACCAAAAAGACAAAAATTAGCTGGGCATGGTGGCAGGCGCCTGTAGTTCCAGCTACTCAGGAGGCTGAGGCCAGAGAATCGCTTGAAGCCAGGAGGCAGAGGTTGCGGTGAGCTGAGATTGAGCCATTGCACTCCAGTCTGGGTAACAAGCGTGAAACTCCATCTCAAAAAAATAAATAAATAAATGAACAGATAGTCTTATCTGTAAACAGATTTCAAGTAATCTCTTTTATTGGTAGAAATACAGGGAGATTTTTGTGAAGCTAAATGAAGTCTGCAGTTAATAGGGCTATTGAATATAACTGCAATGAGACAAGGTGTTATTAATATGGTTTGGGAGCATATTCTCATACATTTGAAATGGAAAATTACTTTGAATGTGGCATATGATGAAAATATTTTCCTTTACAGGTTTTTTCTCAAAGTTTCAGAACTGTTCGATAAAACAAGAGTAAGTACTAAATTATAGAGATATATTGCATAATATTGTGCCCAGAGAGCTCATGTTAAAGGTTTTTACCACAATTCATAAAATTTTTTTTAAAAGAGTAATCATTATTGGCCGGGCACAGTGGCTCATGCCTATAATCCCAACACTTTGGGAGGCTGAGGTGGGCAGATCACGAGGTCAAGAGATCAAGACCATCCTGGCCAACACGGTGAAACCCTGTCTCTACTAAAAATACAAAAATTAGCTGGGCGTGGTGACGCATGCCTGTAGTCCCAGGTACTCGGGAGGCTGAGGCATGAGAATCGCTTGAACCTGGGAGGCCGACATTGCAGTGAGCCAAGATCGCACCACTGCACTCTAGCCTGGCGACAGAGCAAGACTCCGTCTCAAAAAAAAAAAAAGTAATCACTATTAACCTTTTGGCTATTTAAATATCTGCATATGGTAATATTTAACTTGCTATGGTTCTGTTTAACTCTATCGAGGAAGATGAGTATACTTCAGAAGGATGATGAAACAGATTCAGATTTGGATTCCATTGGGAGTTTTTCAGGAAATTCCATTTTTTGTT
This sequence comes from Macaca thibetana thibetana, assembly GCF_024542745.1. Taxonomy (NCBI): domain Eukaryota; kingdom Metazoa; phylum Chordata; class Mammalia; order Primates; family Cercopithecidae; genus Macaca; species Macaca thibetana. Next base: position 73,226,344 of record NC_065584.1, read on the forward strand.
ATGGCCTTTAGGTATTTGTATAAAAGTTCATATTCTTCTGGGTGCAGTGATTTAATGCTTGTAATCCCAGCACTTTGGGAGGCTGAGGCAGGAGGATCTCTTGAGCCCAGGAATTTGAGATCAGCCTGGGAAAACATAGCAAGATGCCATCTCTACAAAATGTTTACAAATTAGCCAGGTGTGGTGGTGCAAACCTGTAGTCCTACTTGGGAGGCTGAGGCAGGAGGATGCCTAAGCTCAGGAGTTTGAGGCTGCAGTGAGGTGTATGATCGTGCAACTGCATTCCATCCTGGGCGACAGGGTGAGACCCTATCTCTAAAAAAAAAAGAATACCTCCTGGAACAGACAAACAAATTAATTAAATACTACATACCAATAAGAATAAAGGAACCAGGCCACGTGGCTCATGCCCATCATCCCATACATTGAAGGATGAGGCGGGCGGATCAGTAGAGGCCAGGAGTTCAACTAGCTTGGGCAATGTAGCGAGACTCCCTCTCTACAAAAGTTACCAAAAATTAGCCAGTCATGGTGGCGCACAACTGTAGTCCTAACTACTTGGGAGGCTGAGGCAGGAAGATTCTTGAGCCCAGGAGGTCAAGGTTATAGTGAGCTGTGATTGTGCCAGTGTACTCCAGCCTGGGTGACAGACCCTGTATCAAAGAAAGAAAGAAAATAAATAGAAAATTACCAGCAACCCAGATGCCTGGCCGCCTCCTCATCTCCTCAGCTGCCTTTCAAGGCACTGCCAGTACGGATTCGGGTTTTTTGTTTTGTTTTTTGTTTGTTTGTTTTGAGATCAAAACCAGGCTGGAGGCTGGAGTGCAGTGGCACAATCTCGGCTCATTGCAACCTCTGCCTCCCAGGTTCAAGTGATTCTCCTGCCTCCCGAGTAGCTGAGATTACAGGCATGCACCACCACACCAGGCTAATTTTTGTATTTTTAGTAGAGAGGGGTTTCACCATGTTGGCCAGGCTGGTCTCAAAGTCCTGATGTCAAGCCATCTGCCTACCCTGGCCTCCGAAAGTGCTAGAATTAACAGGCATGAGCCACTGCGCCCGACCTGGCCCGTTTTTTAGTTTTATACATAATATAAATGCTTGTGCAACATGTATTCTTTTTCTTTTTTTCTTTTTTTTTTCCTTTGGTAGAGACAGGGTCTTGCTATGTTGCCCAGGCTGGTCTCAAACTCCTGGCCTCAGGCAGTCATCCTGCCTCAGCCTCCCAGAGTGCTGGAATTACAGGTATGAGCCACTGTGCCTGGCTTATATTCTTTCATGTCTGTTTAATGTACTCAACATTATATTCATTCATAGGATTAAAACATGTTGTTGCACATAGATGTAGTTCCTTTATTCTTTTTGTTTTAGAGACGGGGTCTCACTTTGTTGCCCAGGTGCGAGTGCACTTGCATGATCATAACTCACTGCAGCCTCAAACTCTTGAGGTCAAGCATCCTCCTGCCTCAGCCTCCCAAGTAGTTAGGACTACAGATGTGTGTTACCATGCCTGGCTAATTTTTGTAGAGAGGGAATCTCACTACATTGCCCAGGCTGGTCTTGAACTCTTGGCCTCTATTGATATTCCTGCCTCACCCTTCAAAGCATTGGGATTATAGGCATGAGCTACCTAGCCTGGTTCCTTTATTCTTCTTGCTGTATAGTATTTTATTAATTTGTTTATCTGTTCTACTGTTGATAGGCATTTGGATAGTTTCTAGTTTGGGTTTCTTTATAACAATACTGCTAAGATTATTCTTGTATATCTTCTGAACACAAGTATACAATTCTGTTGGATATATATAACTAGGAGGGGAATTGATGGATCATAGGATAACCATGTGAAAAGCTTTTGCAGAAACTGCAAAACTTTCCCATAATGATTGTACCAATTTGCATGCCCACAAGAATAAGTATGAGCATTTAGGTTATTCTACAAGCTTGTTAAAACTGAGTGTTTTCTACCTTTATAATTCTTGCCATTCTGGTAGGTGTGTAGTTGTTTTAGTTTAACTTTTTTTTTTTTTTGAGATGAAGTCTCACTCTGTCGCCAGGCTAGAGTGCAGTGACGCAATCTCGGCTCACTGCAACCTCCGCCTCCCAGGTTCAAGCAATTCGCCTGCCTCAGCCTCCCGAGTAGCTAGGACTACAGGTGCACGCCTCCGCGCCCAGCTAATTTTTGTATTTTTAATAGAGATGGGGTTTCACCCTGTTGGCCAGGGCGGTCTTGATCTCTTGACCTCGTGATCCGCCCACCTTGGCCTCCCAAAGTGCTGGGATTACAGGCGTGAGCCACCGCACCTGGCCCCTTAACTTTTTTTTTTTCTTTTTCTTTTTTGAGACAGAGTCTCACTCTGTCATCTAGGCTGGAATGCAGTGGCGTAATCTCGACTCACTGCAACCTCTGCCTCCTGGGTTCAAGTGATTCTCCTGCCTCAGCCTCCCAAACTGAGATTACAGGCACATATCACTACACCCGACTAATTTTTGTACTTTTAGTAGAGATGGGTATCACCATGTTGGCCAGGCTGGCCTCGAACTCCTGACCTCAAATGTTCCACCCGCCTCAGCCTTCCAAAATGCTAGGCATGAGCCTTATTAAGGTGCCAGCCTTACTTTAACTTTTTACTTTGACGATAATTTCAGACTTATGGAAAAGTTGCAGAAAATAGTACAAGAATTCCTGTAATGCATCAGCCAGGTTTCTGAATATTAACATTTTCCCTTTTGTTTTTTTTGTTTGTTTGTTTGTTTGTTTTGAGACAGAGTCTTGCTCTGTCGCCCAAGCTGGAGTGCAGTGGCACGATCTTGGCTCACTGCAACTTTCGCCTCCTGGGCTCAAGTGATTCTCATGCCTCAGCCTCCCAGGTACCTGGGATTATAGGCGTGTGCTGCCATTCCTAGCTAATCTTTGTTTTTGTAGAGATGGGGGGGTTTCACCATGTTGGCCAGACTGGTCTCGAACTCCTGACCTCAAATGATCCACCTGCCTTTTCCTCCCATAGTGCTGGGATTACAGATGTGAGCCACTGCACCTGGCGAATGTTAACGTTTTCTACATTGCTTAAAGTTTTTACATTCCAAAAAGTCCATCTTCATTCTGTTTTGAGTCCTTCATGCACACTTGTCTCTTTTTTTAGTATAAGAATTATTTTTAATATAGTCAATACTGTTACTAATGATTCCCCCTTAATGTCATCAAATATCCAGTATATACATTTTCCCAATTGTCTTATAAATGGCTTTTTATTATAGTATAGTTTGTTTGATCAGGATACAAACAGGGTCCCATATATTACATTTGGTCAATGTATTTTTTTTAATCCTCTGTCCAGTCATACTGAAGAGCTATCTTTTTAGTCTGACCTGACTACTTCCCCTTCAATCTCACCTTGTACATACCACTTCTGTTTATTACTCTACAGTGTCTTCAGGCACATTTTACTAATGCTTTGACTGTATTTCTGGTTGTCCTCAGCAGGAGGATTAGATTGAATTAACTAGTCTACCATTGCAAGCCTTCATTCCTTTAAAATTGTGTGTGCATATCAATTACAATAGAAATGAATAGCAGCTGGGCACAGTGGCTCACACCTGTAATCCCAGTACTTTGGGAGGCTGAGGTGGGCAGATCACCTGAGGTCAGGAGTTCGAGACCAGCCTGGCCAACAAGACAAAACCCCATCTCTACTAAAAAAAATACAAAAAAATTAGCCGAGTGTGGTGACATACACCTATAATCCCAGCTACTAGGGAGGCTGAGGCAGGAGAATCTCTTGAACCCAGGAGGCGGAGGTTGTAGGGAGCTGAGATCATGCCACTATACTCCAGCCTGGCAAGAGCGAGACTCCGTCTGAAAAAGAAAGAAAGACCTAGAAAGTTTTTTTTTTTTTTTTTTTTTTTTGAGACGGAGTCTTGCTCTGTTGCCCAGGCTGGACTGCAGTGGCCGGATCTCAGCTCATTGCAAGCTCCGCCTCCCGGGTTTACGCCATTCTCCTGCCTCAGCCTCCCGAGCAGCTGGGACTACAGGCGCCCGCCACCTCGCCCGGCTAGATTTTTGTATTTTTTAGTAGAGACGGGGTTTCACCGTGTTAGCCGGGATGGTCTCGATCTCCTGACCTCGTGATCCGCCCGTCTCGGCCTCCCAAAGTGCTGGGATTTAGAAAGTTTTTTTTTTCTTTTGAGACAGAGTCTTGCTTCGTCGCCCAGGCTGGAGTGCAGTGGCTCAATCTTGGCTCACTTCAACCTCAGCCTTCTGAGTAGCTGGGATTACAGGCACACACCACCATGCCCGGCTAATTTTTGTATTTTTAGTAGAGACGGGGTTTCTCCATGTTGGTCAGGCTGGTCTCGAGCTCCTGACCTCGTGATCCGCCCACCTTGGCCTCCCAAAAGTGCCAGGATTACAGGCATGAGCCACCGTGCCTGGCCTGAGAAAATATTAATGAAGGTAAAAGATGATATTGAAACTCATTTTAGAGTCTGACTGGGCATGGTGGTTCACACCTGTAATCCCAGCACTTTTGGAAGGCTGAGGCAGGAGGATCACTTGAGGTCAGGAGTTTGAGACCAGCCTGGCCAACATGGTGAAACCCTGTCTCTACTAAAAATAGAAAAATTAGCTGGGCATGGTGGTGCATGCCTGTATTTCCAGCTACTCGGGAGGCTGAGGCAGGAGAATTGCTTGAACCTGGGAAGCAGAGGTTGCAGTGAGCCGAGATTGCACCACTGCATTCCAGCCTGGGTGACAGAGTTAGACTCCGTCTCAAAAAAAAAAAAAAAAAAAAAGTTGTCCTTCCATAAACTCACGAGTCTCATTTGATCTGATCTTTTTTCTGTTCATTTTATGTGAGAGTTGCCAAGAAAAGTAGCAGGCTAGTAGAAACAAAAAGGGAAGGAAAGCTAGATAAATAGGAATGGATACTATAGTTAAAACTTCAGTTTTTTTAAACTATAATAATAGTTGTAATTAAGAAGGAAACCACTGAGAGCAGAATGTAGTTGTTGATTAAATATTCAATTTTTTCCTTTCCAGAAAATAGAAGCACGAGTGTCTGCTGATGAAGACCTCAAACTTTCTGATCTTTTAAAATATTACTTAAGAGAATCTCAAGCTGCTAAGGTAATTTTAATCTTTTTTTAAATGAGCCATTTTACAGACAGCCATTTCTTGAGAGTTTGTTAGACTTCAGATTGTTAATGATGATTTATCTCCTTTATGTGATTTTAAATTATATTTTCAAATATGAATTTTATTTCTTCTTTTAGAAATTGTATATATGTATATAATTATACATATTTCACGTGGGAAACCCCACATAAAAGTCTCCTCTTTATTATATTTCTGATATAATCTAGAACTTTAAAAAAATGAATTTGTGGTCAGGTGTGGTGGCTCACGCCTATAATCCCAACACTTGGGGAGGCCAAGGCCAGAGGATCACCTGAGGTCAGGAGTTCAAGACCAGCCTGGCTAACATGATGAAACCCTGTCTCTACTAAAAATACAAAAATTAACTGGGCATGGTGGTGGGTGCCTATAATCCCAGCTACTTGGGAGGCTGAGGTGGGAGAATCACTTGAACCTGGGAGGCAGAGATTACAGTGAGCCGAGATCGTGTGCCATTGAACTCCAGACTGGGTGACAAGAGCAAAACTCCATCTCAAAAAAAAAAAAAGAGGCCAGGGGTGGTGGCTCATGCCTCTAATCTCAGCACTTTCGGAGGGTGAGGCGGATGGATCACCTGAGGTCAGGAGTTTGAGACCACCCTAACCAACATGGTGAAACCCCATCTCTACTAAAAGTGCAAAAATTACCCGGGCATGGTGGTGGGCACCTGTAGTCCCAGCTACTCGGGAGGCTGAGGAAGAATTGCTTGAATGCAGGAAGTGGAGGTTGCAGTGAGCAGAGATTGCGCCATTGCACTGCAGCCTGGGCAACAAGAGTGAAACTCTGTCTCAAAAAATAATAATAAATAATAAAAACAAAGAAAAAGAAAAAAAGCAAGACCTGGCCGGGCACAGTGGCTCACACCTGTAATCCGAGCACTTTGGGAGGCTGAGGCGGGTGGATCACCTGGGGTCAGGAGTTCAAGACCAGCCTGACCAACATGGTGAAACCCCAACTCTGTCTTAAAAAAAAAATGAATTTGGTATATTTCTTCAGGTAAAATGTCTTGGAAAACAAAAGTAAAATGGTCAAATAGCAGTTGTATTGCTAAAGGATTTCTTTCTTTTTTTTTTTTTTTTTGAGATGGAGTCTCACTCTGTCACCCAATTATAACCTCTGCTTTCTGGGTTCAAGCGGTTTTCCTGCCTCAGCCTCCTGAGTAGCTGGGATTACAGGCGTGTGCCACCACGCCCAGCTAGTTTTTGTATTTTTAGTAGAGGCGGCATTTCCCTATGTTGGCCAGGCTGGTCTCGAACTCCTGACCTCAAGTGATCTGCGTGCCTTGGCCTCCCAAAGTGCTGGAATTATGGGCATGAGCCACATACTGCAAAAGGATTTCTTTTTTCTTTTGAGGTGGACTCTAGCTCTGTCACCCAAGCTGGAGCGCAGTGGCGTGACTGCAGCTCACTGCAACCTCCGCCTCCTGGGTTCAAGTGATTCTCCTGCCTCAGCCTCCCAAGTAGTTGGGACTACAGGCGCCCACTACCACGCCCGGCTAATTTTTGTATTTTTAGTAGAGATGGAGTTTCACCATACTGGCCAGGCTGGTCTTAAATTCCTGACCCCATGATCCCCTCACCTGGCCTCCCAAAGTGCTGGGATTACAGGCATGAGCTACCACACCCAGCTGCAAAAGGATTTCTAATTTGGTCTATGCAAGTCCTCCATTGAGAGTCAGAGCACCATAAAACAAAAACATGTTTTTTTATAAGGCAACTCATGTTTCCCTTTAAAAGCCGTGGGCGGCAGGGCACAGTGGCTCTCGCCTGTAATCCCAGCACTTTGGGAGGCTGAGGCGGATGGATCACGAGGTCAGCGGTTTGAGACCAGCCTGGCCAACATGGTGAAACCCCATCTCTACTAAAAACACAAAAATTAGCCAGGCATGGTGGCAGGTGCCTGTAATCACAGCTACTCCAGAGGCTGAGGCAGGAGAATCGTTTGAAGCCAGGAGGGGGAGCCGAGACCGCGCCATTCCATTCCAGCCTGGGCAACACAGTGAGACTCTGTCTCAAAAAAAATTAATTAAAAAAAAAAAAAACTGCAAGACTAAAACACTAACCAAAAATTATTATTATTATTATTAATTAATTTTTTTTTTTTTAGACAGAGTCTCGCCCTGTTGCCCAGGCTGGAGTGCAGTGGCGTGATACTGGGTTATGGCAACCTCTGCCTCCTAGGTCCAAGCCATTCTCCTGCCTCTGCCTCCTGAGTAACTGGGACTACAGGCACTTGCCACCATACCTGGATAATTTTTGTATTTTTAGTAGATACGGGGTTTCACCATGTTGGCCAAGATGGTCTCGAACTCCTTACCTCAAGTGATCCACCAGCCTCAGCCTCCCAACATGCTGGGATTACAGGCATGAACCATCCCGCCTGGCCTCAAAAAATTTTTTTGACTGGGCACTGTGACTTATGCCTGTGAGCCCAACACTTTGGGAGGCCAGTGTGGGAAAATCACATGAGGCCAAGAGTTCAAGACCAGCCTAGGCAACAAAATGACATTCTGTGTCTACAAAAAGTTTTAAAAATTAGCTAGGCCGTGGTGGTATGTTCCTATAGTCCCAGGGGAGGTTGACACAGGAGGATTGCTTGAGCCCAGGAGTTCAAAACTGCAGTGAGCCGTGATTGTCACTGTATACTCTTGCCTGAACAACAGAGTAAGATAAGACCTTGTCTTTAAAAAAAAGTTAACACAAGGCCGGGCACGGTGACTCACACCTGTAATCCCAGCACTTTGGGAGGCTGAGGTGGGCGGATCACGAGGTCAGGAGATCGAGACTATCCTGGCTAACACAGTGAAACCCCATTTCTACTAAAAAATACAAAAAATGAGCCGGGTGTGGTGGTGGGCGCCTGTAGTCCCAACTACTCGGGAGGCTGAGGCAGGAAAATGGCATGAACCCGGGAGGCAGAGCTTGCAGTGAGCGGAGATTGCGCCACGGCACTTCAACCTGGGCAACAGAGCGAGACTCCATCTCAAAAAAGAAAAAGTTAACACGAATAACTGAAAAGCACTGAAAACTTAGTGGATCAGATAACCCAAATTCAGTGTTAATTTGTGAATTGAGATATTGTACACAAAATTCCCACCTGATCACTGATGCTGATCATTTTTATTAAATTATAACCTTTTAACTTTGAATTCTTAGGTACTTATAAATACACTGTTCATATCAAATTATATCTTACAAACTATTTACATTGGATGGGCAGTGCTAAAATATTCACTTTTGAAGACTTTAAATTATCAAATGTGGTTGTTTTTTGTTTTAATTTTTTGCAGAGACAAGTGTCTCACTATGTTGCAAACTCCTGGGCTCAAGTTATCCTCCCGCCTCAGCCTCCCAAGGTGTCAGTATTATAGGTGTGAGCCCCTGTTCACAGCCAAATGTGGTCGTTAATAGATAACAATTTCTTAGTAACTTTAAGAAATGATTAAAATGTAGTTGTCAGAATTAAAACTACAACAAGGTATCACTATACACCTTAATTAGAATGGATAAAAGGAGAAAAATTCTGGCAAAGATACATAGCAACTTAAACCATCATATACTGTTAATAGGAATGTGGTGCACCTCCTTGGGAAATTTCCATAGTTTCTTAAAAGGCAAAATATACTATGCAGTGATCCAGTCAGTTCCCTTCTAGGTATTCACCCAAGAGAAATGAAATCAGGGCTGGGCATGGTGGCTCACCCCTGTTATCCCAACACTTTGGGAGGCCAAGGCGGGAGGATTGCTGGAGGCCAGGAATTCAAGACCAGCCTGGCAACATAGCATGATCCTATCTCTATTGAAAAGAAGGAAAGGGCCGGGTGCGGTGGCTCACGCCTGTATTCCCAGCACTTTGGGAGGCCGAGACGGGCGGATCACAAGGTCAGGAGATCGAGACCATCCTGGCTAACCCAGTGAAACCCCATCTCTACTAAAAAAAATACAAAAAACTAGCCGGGCGAGGTGGCGGGCGCCTGTAGTCGCAGCTACCCGGGAGGCGGAGTTTGCAGTGAGCTGAGATCCACTGCACGCCAGCCTGGGAGACACAGTGAGACTCCATGTCAAAAAAAAAAAAAAAAAAAAAAAGAAATGTGTTATGGATGCATGATATGTGTCCACCGTTATGTGTCCACCGTCATAATATGATACGTAGTATTTTTGTTGTCCTAAAAATCCTCTATGCTCTCTGCATTCATCCTCCTTTCCCTCAGTCCCTGGCAGCCACTGATCTTTTCACTGTCTCCATAGTTTTACTTTTTCTAGAATGTTATATAGTTGGAATCATATAGTGTATACTGTTTTCAGATTGGTTTCTTGCATTTAGTTTATGCATTTAAGTTTCTTCTATGTCTTTTTGTTTTTTGTTTTGTTTGTTTTGTTTTGTTTTGTTTTTTTGAGACAGTCGCCCAGGCTGGAGTGCCATGGCGGGATCTTGGCTCACTGCAAGCTCCACCTCCTAGGTTAACGCCATTCTCCTGCCTCAGCCTCCGAGTAGCTGGGACTACAGGCGCCCGTCACAATGCCCGGCTAATTTTTTTGTATTTTTAGTAGAGACGTGTTTCACCATGTTAGCCAAGATGGTCTCAGTCTCCTGACCTCGTGATCCGCCCGCCTCGGCCTCCCAAAGTGCTGGGATTACAGGCGTGAGCCACCATGCCCGGCCTCTTCTATGTCTTGTCATGGCTTGATAGCTCATTTCTTCTTAGTGCTAAATAATATTCCATTGTCTGGATGTAACACAATTTATATTCTCAGAATATATGAAGAACTCTTAATAAAAAGAGAAGGCCGAGGCCGGGTGCAGTGGCTCACGTCTGTAATCCCAGCACTTTGGGAGGCCGAGGCGGGTGGATCATGAGGTCAGGAGATCGAGACTATTCTGGCTAACACAGTGAAACTCCGTCTCTACTAAAATACAAAAAAAAATAGCTGGGCATTGTGGTGGGTGCCTGTAGTCCCAGCTACACGGGAGGCCGAGGCAGGAGAATGGCCTGAACCCGGGAGGCGGAACTTGCAGTGAGCCAAGATCATGCCACTGCACTCCAGCCTGGTGACAGAGCAAGACTCCATCTCAAAAAAAAAAAAAAAAAGAGGGAGAAGGCCAGGTGCGGTGGCTCATGCCCATAATCCCAGCACTTTTGAAGGCTGAGGCGGGTGGATCGCGGAGTTGAGAGTTCAAGACCAGCCTGGCCAACATGGTGAAACCCCATCTCTACTAAAAATACAAAAAAATTAGCCAGACATGGTGGCGGGCGCCTGTAATCCCAGCTACTCGGGAGGCTGAGGCAGAGAATTGCTTGAACCGGGAAGCGGAGGTTGCAGTGAGCCGAGATCGTGTCACTGCAGTCTAGCCTGGGTGACAGAGCAAGACTTTGTCAAAAATAAAGAAATAAAAAGAGAAATAACCCAATTTAAAAATGGGCAAAGGACTTAAAGTTTTCTCCGAAGAAGATACACAAATGGCCATTAAACCATCAAAAGATGCTCACAAGCTGTCAGGGAAATGCAAATCGTTAGTATGAGATAGGCCTGGCGTGGTGGCTCACACTTGTAATCCCAACACTTTGGGAGACCAAGGCAGGTGGATCACTTGAAGTCAGGAGTTTGAGACCAGCCTGGCCAACATGGTGAAACCCCATCTCTACTAAAAATGTAAAAATTAGCCAGGCATGGTGACAGGCACCTGTAATCCCGGCTACTCAGGAGGCTGAGGTGGAGAATTGCTTGAACCTGGGAAGCAGAGGTTGCTGTGAGCCAAGATCGTGCCACTGCACTCCAGCCTGGATGACAGAGCACGACTCCGTGTCAGGAAAAATACGAGATATCACTTTATACCCACAAAGTGGCCTTCATTTAAAAAAGAAAAAAAAAACAAAACAGATAAGGCCAGGCACGGTGGCTCACACCTGTAATCCCAGCACTTTGGGAGGCAGAGGCAGGCAGATTACCTGAGGTCGGGAGTTTGAGACCAGCCTGACCACAGAGAAACCCCATCTCTACTAAAGATACAAAATTAGCCAGGCATAGTGGCGCATGCCTGTAATCTCAGGTACTCTGGAGGCTGAGGCAGGAGAATCGCTTGAACCCAGGAGGCAGAGGTTGCGGTGAGCTGAGATTGCGCCATTGCACTCCGGCCTGGGCAACAACAGCGAAACTCCTTCTCCAAAACCAAAAAACAGGTAATAAATGTTGGCAAGGATGTGACTGAGGAAATTGGAACTGTCATATGGTGTTAGTAGGAATGTAAAATGTGCAGCCACTATGGAAAACCATATGGCAGTTTCTCAAAGGTTTGATGTAGAGTTACCATATGACTCAGCAATTTCATTCCTTAATAGTGAGAAATGAAGCCATGTCCATATAAACACTTGTATGTAAATGTTCACAGCAGCATTATTAATTATGTCCAAATAGTGGTAATAAACCAAATGCCTATCAACTGATGAATGAATTAATGTGATATAGCCATACGTGAAGTACTATTCAGCAGTAGAAAGGAGTGAAACAGCTGGGCGCGGTGGCTCAAGCCTGTAATCTCAGCACTTTGGGAGGCCGAGATGGGCGGATCATGAGGTCAGGAGATCGAGACTATCCTGGCTGACACAGTGAAACCCCGTCTCTACTAAAAAATACAAAAAAACTAGCCGGGCAAGGTGGCGGGCGCCTGTAGTCCCAGCTACTCGGGAGGCTGAGGCAGGAGAATGGCGTGAACCCGGGAGGCGGAGCTTGCAGTGAGCCAAGATCACACCACTGCACTCCAGCCTGGGCGGCAGAGCGAGACTCTGTCTCAAAAAAAAAAAAAAGAAAGGAGTGAAACACTGATTTGTGCTACAACATAGATGAACTTGAAACATGCTAAGTGGTAGAAACCAGGCACAAAAAACTCACATGATTCCATTTTTATGAAATGTCCAGAATAGGTGAATTCCCCATTTCTACTAAAAATTCAAAAATTAGCCAGGCGTTGTGGCACACGCCTGTATTCCCAGCTACTCAGAAAGCTGTGGCAGGAGAATCGCTTGAACCCGGGAGGCGGAGGTTGTAGTGAGCCAAGTTCACACCACCACACTCCAGCCTAGGCAACAGAGTGAGATTCCATCTCAAAAAAAAAAAAAAAAAAAGACATGTCCAGAATAGGCAAATCTGTAGAGGCAACAAATAAGCGGTTGTCTAGGGATATGGGCACACATGGGAAAATGGCACGTGGCTGTTGATGGGCATGGGGTTTCATTTTGGGTGATGAAAGTGTTCTAAAATCGATTATGGTGATCCTCAATTCTGTGAGCTTGCTAAAAACCATCGAATTTCATATTTTAAATTGTGAGTTATGTGGTACATGGACTATGTAATTCAAGCTGTTACTTAAAAAGCGGGCTGAGTGCAATGACTCACGCCTGTAATACACTTTAGCAGGCTGAAATAGGAGGATCGCTTTGAGGCCGGGAGTTTGAGACCTGCCTGGACAACATAGTGAGGCCGTATCTCTACAAAAATATTTAAAAATTAGAATAACTTTGGGAGGCGGAGGCAGGTGGATCACAAGGTCAAGAGATGGAGACCATCCTGGCCAACATGGTGAAACCCCGTCTTTACTAAAAATACAAAAATTAGCCAGGCGTGGTGGTGCGCGCCTGTAGTCCCAGCTACTCGGGAAACTGAGGCAGGAGAATTGCTTGAATCCGCGAGGTGGAGGTTGCAGTGAGCTGAGATTGCGCCACTGCACTCCAGCCTGGTGACAGAGCAAGACTCCGTCTCAAAAAAAAAAAAAAAAAAAAAAAAAAATTTAGAATAACTTCAGAGGTTGCAGTGAGCCAAGATCATGCCATTGCACTCCAGCCTGGGCCACAAGAGCAAAACTCCGCCTCAAAAAAAAAAACTGGAGGCCGGGCGCGGTGGCTCAAGCCTGTAATCCTAGCACTTTGGGAGGCCGAGACGGGCAGATCACGAGGTCAGGAGATCGAGACCATCCTGGCTAACACAGTGAAACCCCGTCTGTACTAAAAATACAAAAAAAAAACTAGCCGGGCGTGGTGGCGGCGCCTGTAGTCCCAGCTACTCGGGAGGCTGAGGCAGGAGAATGGCGGGAACCCGGGAGGCGGAGCTTGCAGTGAGCGGAGATCCGGCCACTGCACTCCAGCCTGGGCGACAGAGTGAGACCCCGCCTCAAAAAAAAAAAAAAAAAAAAAACTGGAGTAACTAGCATGTAGTATATTCACTGTGTGGTAGCTCTGATGGTTGTGGTGGTGGTGACAGTGGTGGCTGGGTGTGACTACTGGAAACATGCAATATATATACTATTGTGAAGCATTCTGTTTTATAGGATCTCCTGTATCGAAGGTCTAGGTCACTAGTGGATTATGAAAATGCTAATAAAGCACTGGATAAAGCAAGAGCAAAAAATAAAGATGTTCTACAGGCCGAAACTTCCCAACAATTATGTTGTCAGAAATTTGAAAAAATCTCTGAGTCTGCAAAACAAGGTACTGTTATGTTAACTTTCAATCACAAGGTATGCTTTATGACTATTATGTAAATTAAATAATCCTAATTTCTTGTTCACAGAACTTATAGATTTTAAGACAAGAAGAGTTGCTGCATTCAGAAAAAATTTAGTGGAACTGGCAGAGTTAGAACTGAAGCATGCAAAGGTAGAGTTGTAATAAAGATGTAATAATTTAAGTTACTTGTAATTTAGAAATTAATCAGTTATGACATTGATAATTCTTTAATCTTAATTCTCATAGGGATACTGTGACAACTATTCCTGAATTGGAATTACATTTTCCAAGATTATTTCACTGCTTCAAAACAGTTGGTCTGGGTTTTTTGTTTTGTTTTGTTTTTTTGAGACAAGAGTCTTGCGCTCTTGCCCAGGCTGGAGTGCAGTGGCACGATCTCAGCTCACTGCAACCTCTGCTTCCCGGGTTCAAGCGATTCTCCTGCCTCAGCCTCCCGAGTAGCTGGGAGTACAGGTATGTGCCACCACACCTGGCTAATTTTTGTATTTTTAGTAGAGACATGGTTTCACCATGTTGGCCAGGCTGATCTCGAAATCCCGACCTCAAATGATCCTCCTGCTTCAGCCTCCCAAAGTGCTGGGATTACAGACATGAGCCACTGTACACAGCTAGTCTGGGGGTTTTTTTTGTTTTGTTTTGTTTTGTTTTGTTTTGTTTTGAGACAGAGTCTTGCCCTGTTACCTAGACTGGAGTGCAGTGTCATGATCTCGGCTCACTGCAACCTCTGCTTCCCAGGTTGAAGCAACTCTCCTGCCTCAGCCTCCCGAGTAGCTAGCCACCATACCTGGCTAATTTTTGTATTTTTAGTAGAGACAGGGTTTTCACCATGTTAGCCAGACTGGTCTTGAACTCCTGACATCAGGTGATACCTGCCTCGGCCTCCCATAGTGCTGAGATTACAGGCATCAGCCACCACGCCCGGCCTGGTTTTTTAAAATTGTATTTATTTAATTATGTTTTAGAGCTGGAATGTTGCTGTGTTTTCCAGGATAGCATCAAACTCCTGGGCTCAGTTAATCCTCCTGCCTCAGCCTCCCGAGTAGCTGGGATTACAGGTGTATGCCACCATGCCTGGCCCTCTGGTCTTTTTTACATTAGTTGTTTACTTTGAATTAAGCCTCTTCTTGTAGTTAATATAAAGTTTGGCCCAAACCTTAGAGTAATTTTAAGAATAGAGAATCTTAGAATTGAGAGGGATTTTAAAGATTATTTAATCAAGGTAAGAATAATATCTATATCATCTCCAATGGTCAGCTCTGAAAGAATCTAATACCTAATATGGAAACCAGTATCATTTTTTGACTAGTTTTTTTTTTTTTAAAGTCTTAATAAAAACATTTAAAAATTAGGCCGGGTGCAGTGGCTCACACCTGTAATCCCAACACTTTGGGAGGCCAAGATGGGTGGATCATCTGAGGTCAGGTGTTCAAGACCAGCCTGGCCAACATGGTGAAACCTCGTCTCTACTAAAAATATAAAAATTAGCTGGGTGTGGTGGCAGGCGCCTGTAATCCCAGCTACTCGGGAGCTGAGGCAGAATTGCTTAAACCCAGGAGGTGGAGGCTGCAGTGAGCCGATTGCGCCACTGCACTTCAGCCTGGACGCCAAAAAAAAATTTATTTAACATTTGCTATTTTTGTTTTCTGATTTCTTAGTCTAATAACCCTGTCAAAATGTTTTGATAAGTTTGGCATTGTTACTCTTACGGAGCCTGAGCTGGTTTCTAATATTCATTTTTATTTTTATTTTTTTTTAAAAAGAGGCCGGGCACAGTGGCTCACGCCTGTAATCCCAGCACTTTAGGTCAGGAGTTCGAGACCACTAGCTAAGATGGTGAAACCCTGTCTCTACTAAAAATACAAAAATCAGCTGGGCATGGTGGTGCACGCCTGTAATCCCAGCTTCTCCGGAGGCTGAGGTGAGATGATCGCTTGAACCCGAGAGGCAGAGGTTGCCGTGAGCCGAGATCATGCCACTGCACTCCAGCCTGGGCAACAGAATGAGATTCTGTGTCCAAAAATAAAAATAAAAAGTTATGAACTACCAGAAGTTTTGCTATACATCAAGGGTTGGCAAACTACAGCCCATCTTCTTTTGTAAAGTCTGTGAGACAGGAATGGTGTTCCCATTTTTAAATGGTTGGGATTTTTTTGTTTTTTGTTTTTTGTTTTTGAGACGGAATCTCGCTCTCTCGCCCAGGCTGGAGTGCAGTGGCGCCATCTCGGCTCATTGGAAGCTCCGCCTCCCGGGTTCACACCATTCTCCTGCCTCAGCCTCCCGAGTAGCTGGAACTACAGGCGCCCGCCACCTCGCCCGGCTAGTTTTTTGTATTTTTAGTAGAGACGGGGTTTCACTGTGTTAGTCAGGAAGGTCTCTATCTCCTGATCTTGTGATCCGCCCGCCTCGGCCTCCCAAAGTGCTGGGATTATAGGCTTGAGCCACCGCGCCCGGCCTGGTTTTTGTTTTTAAGGTAGAATAATATGTCGGCCGGGCGACGTGGCTCATGCCTGTAATCCCAACACTTTGGGAGGCCGAGGCGGGCGGATCACAAGATCAGGACATCAAGGCCGTCCTGACTAACACAGTGAAACCCCGTCTCTACTAAAAAACCAAAAAATTAGCCGGGCGTGGTGGCGGGCGCCTGTAGTCCCAGCTACTCGGGAGGCTGAGGCAGGAGAATGGTGTGAACCCGGGAGGCGGAGCTTGCAGTGAGCCGAGATGGCGCCACTGCACTCCAGCCTGGGCGACAGAATGACTCCGTCTCAAAATAATAATAATAATAATAATATGTCATGACATGTATTAATTATGAAATTCAGATTTAAGTATCTATAAATAAAATTTTATCGGAAGGCAGCCAAGCTCATTCATTTATGCTTTGTGGCTGCTTTTACGTAGTAGCATACTGGAATTATTGAAACAGCCTAAAATACTTCTTATTTAGCCTTTTACACAAAAAGTTTGCTGAGTCCTGCTATAGACTGATGTCCGTGTCCAGTTTCCAGATTCTGCACTTTTTTTTTTTATTATTTGATATGGAATTTCGCTCCTGTTGCCCCAGACTGGAGTGCAGTGGCGTGATGTCGGCTCACTGCAACCTCTGCCTCCTGGGTTCAAGCGATTCTCCTCCCTCAGCCTCCCAAGTAGCTGGGACACAGGTGCACACCACCATGCCCGGCTAATTTTCGTATTTTTAGTAGAGATAGGGTTTCACCAGGTTGGCCAGGCTGGTCTCAAACTGCTGAACTCAGGTGATCCGCCTACCTCGGCCTCCCAAAGTGTTGGAATTGCAGTCATGAACCACCGCGCCTGGCCAGATTCTATACTTTTTTTTTTTTTTTTTTTTTTGAGACGGAGTCTTGCTCTGTCCCCCAGGCTGGAGTGCAGTGGCCGGATCTCAGCTCACTGCAAGCTCCTCCTCTCGGGTTCACGCCATTCTCCTGCCTCAGCCTCCCGAGTAGCTGGGACTACAGGCACCCGCCACTTCGCCCGGCTAGTTTTTTGTATTTTTTAGTAGAGACGGGGTTTCACCGTGTTAGCCAGGATGGTCTCGATCTCCTGACCTCATGATCCGCCCGTCTCGGCCTCCCAAAGTGCTGGGATTACAGGCTTGAGCCACCGCGCCCGGCCGATTCTATACTTTTTCAAGTTCTTTCTGACCTGAGTTCTCTGTATTTAGATTTCTGATAACTGTTCTATTAACAGTACTACTCAATCAGAGGTGATTTTGCCCCCCAGAGGACATTTTGCAATAGCTGAAGACATTTGTGGTTATCACAACTGGGTGTTCTATGGTTACTACCAGTACATGGTGGGCCAAGGATGCTGTTAAACATCCTACAGTGAAGGCTGGGTGCCGTGGCTCACCCCTGTAATCCCAGCACTTTGGGAGGCCAAGGCAGGCAGATCACCTGAGGTCAGGAGTTCAAGACCAACCTGGCCAACATAGCGTAACCCTGTCTCTACTAAAAAATACAAAAAATTAGCCAGTGTAGTGGCACACACTTGTAATCTCAGCTACTCAAGAGGCTGAGGCAGGACGATCGATTGAACCCAGGAGGCAGAGGTTGCAGTGAGCCAAGATCATGCCATTGCACTCTAGTCTGGGTGACAGAGCAAGACTCCATATCAAAACAAAGAAAGGCTGACGTGGTGGCTCATGCCTGTAATCTCAGCACTTTGGGAGGCTGAGGCAGGTGGATTACCTGAGTTCAGGAGTTCAAAACCAGCCTGGCCAACATGGCAAAACTCCGTCTCTACTAAAAATACAAAAATTAGCGGAGCATAGTGGCAGATGCCTGTAATCCCAGCTACTGGGGAGGCTGAGGCAGAATTACTTGAACCCGGGAGGCAGAGGTTGCAGTGAGCTGAGATGGTGCCATTGTACTTCAGCCTGGGCAACAGAGTAATACTCCATCTCAGGAAAAAAAAAGAAAAAAAGAAATTTACTGAAGAATCTGGTATGTAGAAAGTATAACTGTATGTGAAACAAATTATGTAATTTTATGTGTTTAACCCTTTATGTGTATATAATGAATGGCTGTTTTTAAATTTCTTTTTTTTTTTTTTTTTTTTTTTTTTTTTTTTTTTTTTTTTTTTGAGACGGAGTCTTGCTCTGTCACCCAGGCTGGAGTGCAGTGGCCGGATCTCAGCTCACTGCAAGCTCCGCCTCCCGGGTTTACACCATTCTCCTGCCTCAGCCTCCCGAGTAGCTGGAACTACAGGCGTCCGCCACCTCGCCCGGCTATTTTTTTTTTTTTGTATTTTTTTAGTAGAGACGGGGTTTCACCGGGTTAGCCAGGATGGTCTCGATCTCCTGACCTCGTGATTCTCCTGTCTCGGCCTCCCAAAGTGCTGGGATTACAGGCTTGAGCCACCGCGCCCGGCCTGTTTTTAAATTTCTAATGTATCGATAAAGTCATATGACTTCTAACACTATATTTTATGTGGTTTCTAACAGTGTATTTTCAGTAGGAGTCTTCTAGATTGTTTGGACTAAAATTTATAATTTATTTTTTATCCCTTTTTTAGGGTAACCTACAGTTGCTGCAGAACTGCCTGGCAGTGTTAAATGGAGACACATAAGCCACACTCCGCCTTCCTGTTAAAAAGGGCTGCCTTCCTTCAAATGTTATTTTTGTTTTCTTAATGATGTTAAGCATTTATGCTCACTGGAAACCAACAGAAAACAGCTGAAAAAGTGCATCTACTCCTCTTTTTCTGAGAAACATGGAGCAGCACACACCTAGGCGATGCCAGTCTGTGTGCTGTGATGCTGCACTGTGTTCTCCACGACAGTGGTCCATCATCGTGCACTTGTCATACTCAGAAGTCCAAAGTTCATTCTTCTTTAAAGTAGCCTCTATAACTCTGTTTATTTTATAAATAGTATTCCTTATGGCTGCCAATCTTATTTACCTTTAAATAATTTCTGAAGTTTAATCTTTTCAGAATGCATTGTTCAAACAAGATGAAGATTGCCTTTTTTGACTTTTTTTTAATTTTGTTTTTAAAAGCATTATATACCACCTTAGTTCATTCATGTATCCTGGTAAAGCATCTTAATCAGACTTATTTTTAATTACTGAATATTTCTTAGAAGTTTTGGGACAGATTTTATGTAATCTTTATAAGTATGATTTCTGAAGAAAAGCAAATGCATTAGTATGTTTGCCTTAAACTTGTAGACTAAACCAATTATTGTAAAATAAACAGCGATAACAGTGATAGTTTTTAACTCTCTGGTAATTGTATCACTCTGGAAAATGTGGAGTAGCTGTAATAAATCTACTCCTATATAATGCTTTACAGTGCAGATCTTAGTTTTTCTTTTTTCTCGTTTCTTTTGAAATGGCATCTCGAACAAAGTCCACCAATCCCTTTACAAAAGAATGAACTGCTCCTCTGTGTGTACTTCATAGAAGGTGGAATCGGACAGAGGCAGGTTAGCGACAGTTATTCCTGAAATACAGGAGCAAAGTACAGTCTGTTGTGGTTTCCAGGATTCCACGCCTAGCTCAGCCAATTAAGCATGAGACATATACCAGTGAGCCACTTAGTAGTTATGCGAGTGGATAGATTGGTATGTAGAGGGAAAGAGGTCTGCTGTAAAGAACAACACTTGTTTGTCTGTGGGGAAAGAACAGTAGAATACTTGAGATGAAAGTTGGCATACAAATAGGATACTGTCGCCAGTAGTTATATTACAAACACTGTCGGCCTTTCTAATGTGAATGAACATTACTGTCATTCCTAGTTTAAAGTTAGGTTGCGTGGTTGGATTTTTCCACTATCTTTTTCTAATTTTTCTACCATTTGGAGACCCATAGGGATTTGGGCCTGTCACCCCTTGGATGGGTTCCTAGTTTGTTTACATTTTCCTGAACCCTCCTGAGCGCCCATTCTTGGTCTAGTCCCCGGTCGTGATGATTCCACACTTCCTCAGCAGCATGTTCTCTTGTCTCATTCATGAGCTGATCAGTGTTTCGTCTCTTTAACTGACGTGTTCCCCAGTGCTGTTTGAACTGTTGATTTTCCGTTGCTGGCTGAGTGCGTTTTGTCCTTCACATAACCTTCACTGGTAAAAATAAGCCCATGTGATGTCCACCAGTGGATGAAGGCAGGACCAAGAGCCCTAGCTTCTGGATCCAGGTCTAGCCCCTTCATCTGCTGCTCTGTGGCCCAGGGCAGGTTTGCTTGACCTCTGCCTCAGTTTTCTACTCTAAAGGACATATTGACCTACCTCACAGGGGTGTTGTGAGGATTAATAAACGTTGGTACTGTGCTTTGGAAATGTGAAAACGCTGTGTAAATGTTAAGAAATACTAAGTATAGGGCCAAAAGCTATACAGTGTTTCACTTACCCATTTGCTATTCTGTACCAAGGTGATCTTTTCTGGGGAAGGAAGTAGAGTGGAAGGTGCATCCCTCGGCCCCTGGTTTACATTGTTAGAGTGCTTATTGTGGGAACGCACTCTAAAACGTGGGGCGTAGAATGAAAGCAGCAGTCCAGTGGTCCTGCCTTTTCTGCAGTTTCACTTTTCTTCAAGTTACAGCAGTTACCTGAAATCTGAAAACATTAAATGAAAAACTGCAGAAACGATTTATGTTTTAAATTTTATGTTGTTCTGAGCAGCGTGATGAAATCTGTTGCCGTCCTACCTGGAACATTGAGTCACGCCTCTGTCCAGTGTGTCCATGCTGTATACACTGTCCACCCATCAACCACTAAATAGCTGTCTTGGTTGTCAACATAACAGATCACAAGAAGATTGAGGTTGGGTGCGGTGGCTTACCCCTGTAATCCCAGCACTTTGGGGGTCCAAAGTGGGAAGATTGCTTGAGCCCAGGAGTTCAAGACCAGCCTGGGCAACTAAGCTAAAACTAAATCGCTATCGCTAAAAAAATTTTAAAACTTTTTGGCTGTCAGCAGTGGCTCACGCCTATAATCCCAGCACTTTGGGAGGCCAAGGGGGGCGGATCACGAGGTCGTGAGATCAAGACCATCCTGGGTAACAGGGTGAAACCCGGTCTCTACTAAAAATAACAAAAAATTAGCCGGGCTTGGTGGCGGGCGCCTGTAGTCCCAGTTACTCGGGAGGCTGAGGCGGGAGAATCACTTGAACCCGGGAGGCGGAGGTTGCAGTGAGCTGAGATCGTGCTACCGCACTCCAGCCTGGTGACAGAGCGAGACTCCGTCTCAAAAATGTGTGTGTGTGTGTGTGTGTGTGTGTGTGTGTGTGTGTGTATTACATTAGAAGAAAAGCAAACAAGTCTAGAGAGTTGGTTGTGGTCCTAGGACTTGTAACAGGACACGTAAACTGGAGCTGAGGCTGCCATCGTGGGGTGACCTTTGGGGATTCTATGCGCTGATGCTGAGCAAGCAAAGAGAAGCAAGAGTTTGGAGCAAACAGAGAGAAGCAGGGAGGCTTTCCGTGACCCCCCTGTCTAACATGTTAAGCCCTCAACCGCAGCCTTTTCTCTCCACGCCCTCTTCTCTATCCCGTGGTCCACGTTTTTCCCCCTTCTGCTGCATATTACTTGTCTGCTCACTGTCCGTCTCCCCGTTCCATTTCTCTATTGCTTCCCGAAAAGACCACCCTCAAAACGTAAGGGCTTTGCAACAACAATGATCATGCATTTCTATCCCCAAATCCACAGTTTTGATGTTCTGCTCCCTGATGCCTAGGGTCTCGGTTGGGGACTGAAACTGTTTCCATGTATTTCTCTCCACAAAGCCTCGGGCTTCCTCACGACAGGGCAGCCTGCGTAGTCAGCCTTCTTCCATGACGGCGCAAACCTCCCAGACGATTCCCGGAGACCCAGATGCCTTTGGAGCTGTAAGGATGCCTCCCACCCAGCCTCGGGAGCCCCTGGACATCGCTTCTGCCAAATGCCGTTGTGCATAAGGCCAAACCAGATCCAAGGAGAGGGGAATTGGACTCTACTTCTCAGTGGGAGAAGTAGTAAAGAAGAAAAAGTTCTCGGGTTACTGTCCAAAAAAATCGGCCGGGCGCGGTCGCTCTGGGAGGCCGAAGCGAGCGGATCACCTGAGGTCAGGAGTTCAAGACCAGCCTGGTCTGCTAAAATAAAAAAATTAGCCGGGCATGATGACGGGTGCCTGTAATCCCAGCTACTCGGGAGGCTGAGACGGGAGAATCGCTTGAACCCGGGGAGATCGCGCCACTGCACTCCAGCCTGGGCGGCTGAGCGAGATTCCGTCTCAAAAAAAAAAATCGAGGACGGCTCACCATCTGAGCATAAAATGAAGGTTGAACAGATTACCTAGAATATCTCAGATCGGGTGAATTGACTATAAAACATAACAGTGGCCGGGCATGGTGGTTCACGCCTGTAATCCCAACACTTCGAGAGGCTGAGAGTGGGCAAATCACCTGAGGTTGGGAGTTCGAGACCAGCCTACCAACATGGAGAAACCCCGTCTCTACTAAAAATACGAAATTAGCCGGGCGTGGTGGCGCATGCCTGTAATCCCAGCTACTCGGGAGGCTGAGGCAGGAGAATCGCTTGAACCCGGGAGGCGGAGGTTGCGGTGAGATGAAATCGCGCCATTGCACTCCAGCCTGGACAACAAGAGCGAAACTCCGTCTCAAACAACAACAACAACAACAACAACAAAACAACAACAATAATAATAATATAATAATAATAACAACAGTGTATTTACAGATTTTCCCAAGTGTTTAAACACGGTCTGTTGTCCAGCGTTATACACTTAACTCGACCAGTGCACGCACGGTTTGCATAGTGGACAACTTTGTACTTTGTCCTGATTTTTTTTCCTTCAAAGTAAGAGGCTTGATTCTCCTCCGACTCCACCCGGCCCCTCTCCTTTAGGTTCTCCTGTTAGTTGCAGCCATTTCTGACAGGCCTACCAGGGAAGATGCTCAAGGAAAACGATGTTCTGTCAAGCTGCTTGGGGAAATCTTAGTGCTTAATGTTTAACCGGGGGGAGGAGGGGAACCTCATAATAGTTGTGTCCTGTGGGGAAGACTTCTGTTGGGCTGGCGAGAAGAGAAGGGGCCGAAACTTGCTTTTTGCTGAGAGGAAGGTGAGCCCAAACCCGAGCCCCGCCCGGCCCAGACGCTAGGTCCCTCGGGGACTGGGCGGTGGGGCCGCAAGCTCTTTCTCTCTCTCCCCCCCCTCCTCTCTCTCTCTCTCCCTCTCTCCTCCTCTCTCCCCCTATTCTCTTCTCTTTTTCTCTCTCTCTTTCCCCCTCTTCTTCTTCTCGCTCTCTCCCTCTCGCCCTCTTCTTCTCTCTCTCTCTCTCTCACTGTCTCTCTCTCTCTCTCTCTCTCTGTGTGTCTGTCTCTCTCTCTGTGTCTCGGTGTCTCTCTCTCTCGTCCTCTCAGGGCTCCCTTTCAGGTCCCAGACTCCCGGCCGCGCCCCCACTTGCGCCCACCCAGCCCCGAGACACTCAGGCCTGTCCCTCAGTAGGTCCCCGGGCAGGCAGCTGGAGAGACCGGAGCGCCGGGGACGTCCCCCAGCGGGGGCGTGGCGTATGCAGATGAGCACGGCGCGCGGAGGCTGCCGGTCACGTTCGGTCTGGAATCCCACGTCCCGTGCGGATTTCCAAGTGCTGCCGGTGTGACTTTCCCTAGCAGCGAGGGTGGAGTAAGGGGACTGGAGAGGGTGAGGCGGCTGGGGCCGCATGAGAGAAGTGACCGTGTGTTAGAGAGTGGTGGGCACGAGAGTGTGAGAGGAAGCGGGAATGACATCTCATACTTACCTGGCAGGGGAGATACCATGATCACGAAGGTGGTTTTCCCAGGGCGAGGCTTATCCATTGCACTCCGGATGTGCTGACCCCTGCGATTTCCCCAAATGTGGGAAACTCGACTGCATAATTTGTGGTAGTGGGGGACTGCGTTCGCGCTTTCCCCTGGTATTCAAAAGGTTGAAAAGCAGGCGGGAGCAGATAGTGTGTGTTTGTTTTTTTTTTTTTGTCGAGAGGACTGCTCTTGTTTCTCTACCCCCGCCCGCGGAAGAGCTTTTGGCAACGGGTTGGCTGAAAACGCTTTTCCAAGCCAAAGCCGCGTTTTTCCTGCAAGTTTGGGGTGTGTAGAGGAAAAAGCCAGAACAGCTTTCTCCGGCGTGGACTAACTAGGCCCGTGAGGAAAATATCCCAGGATCTGTTAACCGCTAGCAGAAACGACAGAGTATGTATGGGCAATTAATCCTGGTACAGGCAAGTATCCGGCTCAGAGGTTTAGAAAGGACCCGTCAGGGTTGACTTTCCCCGCGTCCCCACCTAGGGGGAGATCGACTCCGCGGGAGCTGCTGATCCCACCCAGGCAGGTGCTGGGCTTGTAGGCAGCAGGATCTTCTGGAAGCAGACGTGTCATGCATGACAGTGAAGGCCGGACTACAAGGCCCTCAAGAACCGTTTGGGTCCTCGCTAATGGCCTTGGGAGACCACGCAAGACTGGTCAGAAAAAGCCATGTAGAAAGGCTTTTCATGGGCCGGGCGCGGTGACTCGCCTCTAAACCCAGCACTTTGAGAGGCCGAGACGAGCGGATCACTTGACGCCAGGAGTTGGAGACCAACCCGGGCAACATGGTGAAAATACAAAAAATTAGCCGGGCGTCGTGGCTCGTGCCTGTAATTCCAGCTGCTCGAGAGGCCGAGGCAGGAGAATTGCTTAAACCCGGGAGGCGGAGGTTGCACTGAGCCGAGATGGCGCCACTGCACTCCAGCCTGGGCGACAGAGCAAGACTCCGTCAAAAAAAAAAAAAAAAAAAAGGAAGGAAAGAAGGGAGGGAGGGAGGCTTTTCATGAATACTTTTAGAGTCTCCTGACAGCCTCTGTACATGTTCCCAGGAGGAAACAAGACACTCTGATGTTCAGGGCCACCATCCTGACATGGACCTTTCCTTCAATTATAATGTTGCCATTTTGCTATCTTAAGACCCTTATGTCCAAGCCTTCTCAGACCTCGGCACCCCCGGGATATGTGTAATAGAAGGGTAAATACAGGCTAGGCGCCGTGGCTCACGCCTTGTAATCCCAGCACTTTGGGAGGCCCAGGTGGGCAGATCACCTGAGGTCAGGAGTTCGAGACCAGCTTGACCAACATGGCAAAATCCTGTCTCTACTAAAACTACAAAAATTAGCCGGGCGTGGTGGTGCGTGCCTGTAATCCCAGCTACTCGGGAGGCTGAGGCAGGAGAATCGCTTGAACCCAGGAGTCGGAGAGGTTGCAGTGAGCCGAGATCATGCCACTTGTACCACTCCAGCCAGCCTGGGTGACAGAGCGAGACTCTGTCTCAAAAAAAAAAAAAAAGTAAATACAGAACTGGAAGAAGGAAAGAAAAATGTTGGCCGGGCACGGTGGCTCACGCCTGTAATCCCAGCACTTTGGGAGGCCGAGGCGAGAGGATCACTTCTTGAGCCCAGGAGTTGGAGACCAGCCTGGGCAACACAGCGAGAGACCTCGTCTCTAAATTAAACCAAACCAAACCAAACCAAAACAAAACAAAACAAAAGGGACTGGGACTACAGGCGCCCGCCACCACGCCCGGCTAATTTTTTTTTTTGTATTTTTAGTAGAGATGGGGTTTCACCGTGTTAGCCAGGACGATCTCCTGACCTTGTGATTCGCCCGCCTCGGCCTCCCAAAGTGCTGGGATTACAGGCGTGAGCCACTGCGCCCGGCCTGTTGTTTTTTGAGGCCGGGTCTCGCTCTGTCGCTCAGACTGGAATGCGGCGCCGCCATCTCGGCTTACTGCAACCTCTGCCTCCGGCGTTCAAGCGATCCTCCCGCCTCAGCCTCCCGAGTAGCTGGAGCAACAGAAGCGCGCGCCACCACGCCCAGCTAATTTTTGTATTTTCTGTAGAGAAGGAGTCTCGCCATGTTGGCCAGGCTGGTCTCGAACTCCTGGGCTCAAGCGATCCGCCCACCTTGGCCTCCCAAAGTGCTGGGATGACAGGCGTGAGCCACCGGCCCCTATCGGGTTATCTTGTTTGATCACAAAACGGGCAAGTTCTTGAGTGCGAGTCAGAAATGACCAGAAGGCACTTTGTGGGGCCACCCTGTGTTCCAGAGTGGGGGTGGGGGCGGTGTGAGGGTGGCTCCAGTGCCGCGGGGCTGAAGGGCGCCTGATCCCTACTCTGGGGCTTCTGGGAGGGGCGCCGCGTGCCTGCGGCTGAGGGGGACCGGGCTTCCTTTTTTTTTTTTTTTTTTTTTTGAGACGGAGTCTCGCTTTGTCGCCCAGGCTGGAGTGCAGTGGCCGGATCTCAGCTCACTGCAAGCTCCGCCTCCCGGGTTCACGCCATTCTCCTGCCTCAGCCTCCCGAGTAGCTGGGACTACAGGCGCCCGCCACCTCGCCCAGCTAGTTTTTTGTATTTTTAGTAGAGACGGGGTTTCACCATATTAGCCAGGATGGTCTCGATCTCCTGACCTCGTGATCCGCCCGTCTCGGCCTCCCAAAGTGCTGGGATTACAGGCTTGAGCCACCGCGCCCGGCCAGGACCGGGCTTCCTTTCTTCAAACTCGAGACTCTTGAGTTTTCCTTCCAGCGTCACTGGCTTCGGTTACTAGATATTCTGAGGTGGTTCGTGTCACTTTTACTCAGGAAGACGCGACAAACGAAAGTTACCACGATTTCTTACTGAGGCGGTTTCGCACTTAAAACGTCAATGGGCAAAAACTCTCAGCCTGAGTTTTCTTTTGTTTGTTTGTTTTTAGTTTTTTTGAGACGCAGTTTTTACTCTGTCGCCCAGGCTGGAGTGTAGTGTCACGATCTCGGCTCACTGCTACCCCGGCCTCCCGGGCTCAAGCGATTCTCTTGCCTCAGCCTCCCGAGTAGCTGGGATTACAGGCGTGCTGCCACCACGCCTGGCTAATTTTTATATTTTTAGTAGAGACGGGGTTTCGCCGTGTTGGCCACGATGGTCTCGAACGCCTGACCTCAGGTGATCCACCCGCCTCGGCCTCCCTCTCCCAAAGTGCTGGGATTACAGGCGTGAGCCACCGAGCCCGGCCCCGAGTTTTCGATTACTTGAAGATGAGCTCGATCTGGCGAGAAGGGAAGGGGCTGAATCGTTGTTTTTTGGTGAAAGGAAGGTGAGACCAAACCCGAGCCCAGCTCTGCCCACGCTCTGGGTCTCTCCGCGGGTGGGCGGTGGGGCCGTAAGCGCTCGCTGTCTCTCTCTCCCTTCTCACAATCCTCTCTCTCTCTCTGCTGCTCTCTCTCCTCTCTCTCTTCTGTCACTCTCTCTCTCTCTCTCCCTCCCCACTCTCCCTTCTCACTATCCTCTCTCTCTCTGCTGCTCTTTCTTCTCTCTCTGTCTCCTCACTCTCTCTCCCTTCTCACTATCCTCTCTCTCTCTCTGCTGCTCTCTTCTCTGTCTCCTCACTCTCTCTCCCTTCTCACTATCCTCTCTCTCTGCTGCTCTCTCTCTGCTGTCACTCTCTCCTCACTCTCTCTCCCTTCTCACTATCCTCTCTCTCCTGCTGCTCTCTTCTCTCTGTCACTGTCTCTCTCTCTCTCCTCACTCTCACTCTCTCTCCTCACTAGCCTCTCACTCTCTCTGCTGTCTCTCTCCTCACTCTCTCTCCTCACTTTCTCTATCCTCACTCTCCCTTGTCACTATCCTCTCTCTCTCTCTGCTGCTCTCTCTCTTCTCTGTCTCTCTCTCTCTCCTCTCTCTCTCTTCTGTCTCCTCTCTCTCTCTCCCCTCTCTCTCTTCTGTCTCCTCTCTCTCTCTCCTCTCTCTCTCTCTCCTCTCTCTCTTCTCACTATCCTCTCTCTCTCTGTCTGCTGTCTCTCTCTCTCTCTCTCCTCACTCTCTTCTCACTATCCTCTCTCTCTCTGCTGTCTCTCTTCTCTCTGTCACTGTCTCTCTCCTCTCTCTCTCTCTGCTGTCTCTCTCTCCTCTCTCTCTCTCGCTCTCCTCTCTCTTCGCTCTCTCTCGTCCCCTCGGGTCTCCATTTCAGGTCCCTGGTCTTCGGCCGCGCGCCCACCTAGTCCCTGAAACACCCTTGGGCCTGCCCAGGGCCCTCGCTAGGTCCGGCATCCGGGAGCAGGAGAGACCGAAGCGCCGGGAACGTCCCCCAGCGAGGGCGAGACGTATGCAGATGAGGACGGCGCGCAGAGGCTGCCGGTCACGCTGGGCCTGGGCCCCCACGTCCCGCGCGGCGACATCCGAGTGCTGCCGGGGTGGTTTTCCGTAGCGGCGAGGGTGGGGCGAGGGAGCTGGAGAGGGTGAGGGGGAGAGGAGGCGGGGCCGACAGCTCATACTTAACCTGGCAGGAGAGAGGTCATCATCATGCAGGTGGCTTTCTCAGGGCGAGGCTTATCCATTGCCCTCCAGATGTGCTGAGCCCGGCGATTATCCCCGAATGTGGGCAACTCGAGTGCGTAATTTGTGGTAGTGGGGGACTGCGTTAGCGCTCTGCTCTCCCTTGATCCTTTTTAACCCGTTCTGAAAAGCACGCTTTTGCTTTCATGCTCCTCAGGAGCAGCCGCCCGTGATCCGGGGCTCGTCGTTCTTCGCGTTGTGCTCCTGCGTCTTCGTGACTCGAACTGCATGTTTGTCACGAGCCTGGGGTTTCAGGGTGGGGTGCACGCGTGGTCTTATTATAGTCATGATTGCCGATTCTTGGCAAGCTGCAAGATCGGGGACCTGTCTAGGTAGGAAGTAAAGGCGGGTGTTTTCCTCCCCTTTTTAGCTGCTTTTTTTTTTCTCGTTTATGTCTAAACTAGGTGATATTTGGAGATCAGACACTGTGGGGTGACGCAGAATACAGGATCTTTGTTATATAAATTACTAGGGCTTCTTTTTTAAACTTGCAGGTCTGGTTTGTCAGGAACCCAGTCTGATAGAATCCCCCGAGTCTGACAGGGTGGTGGTGGTGGTTTGGTTGGTGGTGGTTGTTTTTTTTCTTTTTTTCCCCTAAAGTCTGCACACAGCTTAGGTTGGTTGTTTTTTCCCTTGAGCAGACACTTTAATCCGCAAAATGGGATGACTCCTACGTTGCAACACCTTGTAACACTTTGCCGCCTTCGGCTGACAGCACATGCCCTAAACATCTTACTTCAGTTTCACAATATTACAGTTTGTCTAGTAGTGTGATGTCTTATGTCCCTGCCGAGGGAGAAATTGAGAGAGAAATTGTAACAAAGCCAAAGTATCAGTTTACATTGCCCTTGAGTTTCATAGGTTACCAGCAAATCATCTGCGTATTAAATCATTCTAGATCCCTCTGGTGGGACAAATTTCTCTAAGTTTTCTTGTAAAGGACAGGAAAATAGTGGGAGAGTTCTGAAACCCTCTGCCATAAATATCGAACTTTGCCATAAATATGGGATTCCATAAGAATTTAGACTCATCCGTTAGAGGGATACAAAAGCAGGCAGAACATAGATCAACTACAGGGAAAACTTTTGCAAACAGCACTAAATTTAGAATAACTGCAGAGTTAGGAACTACAGGAGTTAATGAAACAAGGAATTTATTTACTTCGCTAAGATACCGTTTTATATTACCTCTTTACAAGATGAGTGTCCTTTTTAAAATAAGCTCTTGCTTTTTTTTTTTTTTTTTTTTTTTTTGCTTTTTTTTTTTTTTGAGACGGAGTTTTGCTCTTGTTGCCCAGGCTTGAGTGCAGTGGCGCGATCTCGGCTTACCGCACCCCGCAACCTCCCCGGAACCTCCACCTCCTGGATTCAAGTGATTCTCCTGCCTCAGCCTTCTGAGTAGCTGGGATTACAGGCATGTGCCACCATGCCCGGCTAATTTTGTGTTTTTAGTAGAGATGGGGTTTTTCCCTGTTGGTCAGGCTGGTCTCGAAATCCTGATCTCAGGTGATCCACCCGCCTCCGCCTTCCAAAGTGCTGGGATTATAGGCGTGAGCCGCTGTGCCCGGCGGGCTCTTGCTTTTTTCTTTTTCTTTCTTTCTTTGTTTCTATTATTTTTATTTATTTATTTTTTTGAGACAGAGTTTCACTCTTGTTGCCCAGGCTGCAGTGCAATGGCACAATCTTGGCTCACTGCAACTTCCACCTCCTGCGTTCAAGCAAATCTACCTCAGCCTCCTGAGTAGCTGGGATTACAGGTGTGCACCACCACACCCGGCTAATTCTGTATTTTTAGTAGACACAGGGTTTCAGCATGTTGATCAGTCTGGTCTCGAACTACTGACCTCAAGTGATCCACCTGCCTTGGCCTCCCAAAGTGCTGGGATTACAGGGGTGAGCCACCGTGCCTGGCCTCTTTCTTTTTTTTTTTTTAGCGGAGTTTCCTTCTTGTCGCCCTGGCTGGAATGCAGTGGTGTGATCTCAGCTCACTGCAGCTTCCGCCTCCCTGATTGAAGCGATTCTCCTGCCTCAGTGTCCCTTACAGGCACGCAGCACCATGCCCAGCTAATTTTTGTGTTTTAGTAGAGATGGGGTTTCACCATGTTGGCCAGGCTGGTCTCCAACTCCTGACCTCAAGTGATCCACCTGTCTCAGCCTTCCAAAGTGCTGGGATTACAGGCATGAGCCAGCGTGCCCAGCCTTAATTTTTCTTTCTCTTCTTCTTCTATTACTATTTTTTAAAATAGAGACAGGTTTCCCTATGTTGCCCAGGCTAATCTCAAACTCCTGGTCTCAAGCGGTCCTCCTGCCTCAGCCTCCCAAAGTTTCTGGGATTACAGGCTTGAGCCACCGAACCTGGCTACAAGGGCCTTTTAAAAATAGGCTCCTATTTTTTTTGTTGTTGTTTGTTTCGTTGTTTAATTGTTATATAAACGGTTTTATTCCGTCAAATTGAGTTCTCTACAAAGGATATCATTTTATACCTGACCATGGTTTGTCCTTTTGGTGAGTTATTGGTTCTCTCTCTCCAAATAGCATCATTATTCCCTAATGTCTAATGTCATGCATGCACCAATTTGTTTCAGCCCGGATGCTTTTCCAGTTCACTGTGAAACTCTCTCTCTCTCTCTGCCATACTCCTTTTCTTTCAGAAGGCATACAAGTACCAACTAGGTGTCTCTTTCTCCAAGGAGTTCCACAAAATATTCCATCCAGAGTGCAGATGATGGTAGGTAGTCTTTAATTTACACAGGTGTCTTCCCAGTAGGTTTACAGGAGAATCAAGAGAATGAAAGAACACACATTCCTCAGTCAGAGGGCCTATCTGTATGAGAACTGCCAGCGAAAAGTAGCAAGTAGAAAGTTTACCTGGAAAATCAACAACCTGCATTGATCTGTCACCAGATGAAAATCGGGAAATTTCAGAAGAACCTGAAGAATAAGTAGCATTGAAGGACCAGGGGCAGTGGCTCATGCCTATAATCCCAACGCTTGGGGAGGTGGAGGCGGGCGGATCACTTGAGGTCAGGAGTTTGAGACCAGCCTGGCCAACATGATGAAACCCCGTCTCTACTAAAAATACAAAAATCAGCTGGGCCTGGTGGTGGGTGCCTGTAATCCCAGCTACTCAGGAGACTGAGGCAGGAGAATCACCTGAACCTGAGAGGCAGAGGTTGCAGTGAGCCAAGATCATGACACTGCACTCTAGCCTGGGTGACAGAGCAAGACTCTGTCTCAGAAAAAAAAAAAAAAAAAAAAAAAAAGTAGCACCAGTATCTGTCAAAGAAGGTAAGGCTATTTTTTGGGCTGAAGAAGTTATTGACACATAGGGTTGGTTCTCCTGTTTCCCCTGCCAAGACTCCCCCAATCTGTCAATTTTGCGATATTTCACAATTATTTTTCAGCTAAGAGTTTTGTCCTTCTGGGCTCTCCTGATTCCCTGGTCCCTGCAACTTCTGCATTCTCTGGTGTCTCTTTCCTTTCTTTCTTTTTCTTTTTCTTTTTTTTTTTTTTTTGAGACGGAGTCTCGGTCCCTTGCCCAGGCTGGAGTGCAGCGGTGCGATCTCGGTTCACTGCAGGGAGATCTCCACCTCCCGGGTTCAAGCAATTCTCCTGCCTCAGCCTCCGGAGTAGCTGGGACTACAGGCGTGGGCCACCGCGCAAACCTAAGTTTTGTATTTTTAGTAGAGATGGGGTTTCACCATGTTGGCCAGGATGATCTCGATCTCCTGACCTTATGATCTGCCCGCCTCAGCCTCCGAAAGTGCTGAGATTACAGGCGTGAGCCACCGCACGCAGCCCTCTGAAGTCTCTTTCTACAATCCCTCTTCTGCTCTCCTGGCCCTTGCAATAACGACTTAAAAGGTTTTCCTGTTTCCTTTGCTCCCCTCATAGGAGATCCAGAGTAGGGACAGATTCCCCTTAGTTGTGAGCAGCTAGCACAGCAGTTTAGCCTTTCCTCTTTTCTTCTTTCTCTAGACTGTCCCAAATCTTAGTAGAGTCTCGCTGTATTGCTCAGGCTGGAATGCAGTGGTGTGATCTTGGCTCACTGCAGGGAGATCCCCGCCTCCCGGGTTCAAGCGATTCTCCTACTTTAGCCTCCCGAGTAGCTGGGATTACAGGCACACACCACCACACCCAGCTAATTTTTGTACTTTCAGTAGAGACGGGGTTTTGCCACGTTGGCCAGGCTGGTCTCGACTTCAGGTGATCCGTCCCCGCCTCGGCCTCCCAAAGTGCTGGGATAACAGGCGTGAGCCACCACGCCGGGCCTACCCTACCACTTTTTGCCTAACTTGAGTTTGGATAGTCAGTAAGAGAGCCGAGACAAAGGTGGGCTAAGACCTGGGCAGAATTTTGATCTGCTCCTGGATCTATGCCAGTAAATTCTGAGACAGCCTGGAGAAACTGCTGAGGAAATCAATGGTAGACTCTGGGACTTCTGGATACAGAACTGCAATGTTTCTTTTTTTCTTTTCTTTTTTTAAGTAGACAGGAAGTCTCCATATGTTGCCCAGACTGGTCTCAAACTCCTGGGCTCAAGTGACCCTCCCGCCTTGGCTTCCCAAAGGGATGGGATTGAAGGTGTGAGCCACCGCGTCCGGCCGCCAATTCCGTTTATAGCCCCAGGAAATGTCACCCCTTTACATAGGTAGGCAGATGCAAGCCCTGAAATACATGTTGTCAAGAATTTGTCCTCGAGAAGGAAACTTAGCACCATTTGCTACACACAGTTCATCCTCAATTCAACTGGTAATTGGAGCGGTCAGCTGTGTTATTAACTGCCTTTAGCCAAAGGGAAAATAAAGCCTCTGATACCTCCATGACAAGGAGGTAGTGATAACTTGGAGCCAGCCACCTAGGCTAAATTCCCAGAGATAGAGGTCGGGTGCAGTGGCTCACGCCTGTAATCCCAGCACTCTGGGAGGCCGAGGCGGGCGGATTACCTGAGGTCAAGAGTTTGAGACCAGCCTGGCGAACATGGTGAAACCTCGTCTGTACTACAAATACAAAATTAGCCGGACGTGGTGGCACACGCCTGTAATCCCAGCTACTTGGGAGACTGAGGCAGGAGCATCGCTTGAACCCGGGAGGCGGAGGTTGCAGTGAGCCGAGATTGCGCCACTGCACTCCAGCCCGGGCGATAGAGCAAGACTCTGTCTCAAAAAAGAAAAAAAAAAACAAAAAACCAGTACATAAATATCAATCAACCAGTCAAGTACATTCCCAGAGATAGAAAGGAGATGGGGGACACTATCTTCCTTGATATTTACCTTTTGAGTTGGTGGCTTCAAGGCCCTCAAGGGTAAACCTTCCTAGGTTGTAAAACTGGCAAGAGGCTTATTTAGCTGTTAATATGACTCACGTAGGCCAGGCGTGGCGGCTGACACCCGTAATTTCAGCATTTTGGGGGGCCGAGGCGGAAGGATCGCTTGGGCCCAGGAGTTTGAGGCCAGCCTGGGCAACATAGGAAGACACCGTCTCTATCAAAACAAAACAAAACAAAACAAAATTAAAATTAGCCAGTTAGCCTTGTGTGGTAACGCACACCTGTGGTTCCAGCTAGGAGGCAGGCTGAGGCCGGAGGACCGCCTGAACCCAGGAGTTCGAGGCTGCAGAGTAAGCCAGGATAACGCCACTGCACCCCAGCCTGGGTGACAGAGAGAG
Organism: Macaca thibetana thibetana; assembly: GCF_024542745.1. Taxonomy (NCBI): domain Eukaryota; kingdom Metazoa; phylum Chordata; class Mammalia; order Primates; family Cercopithecidae; genus Macaca; species Macaca thibetana. The sequence goes on from NC_065584.1 coordinate 73,260,523, forward strand.
ACCCTGTCTCAAAAAGCAGAGACTCACGCCTCAAAGGAAGGGGAAACGTCTCTTTTCGTTATGGCACCAGGGGCACATGTTTTTTCTTTTTTGAGGCAGGCTCTTGTCACTCGGGTGGGAGTGCAGTGGCAACATCACTGCTCACTGCAGCCTCCTCCTGCCTTTTGTTTTGTTTTGTTTTGTTTTGTTTTGGTTTGGTTTGGTTTAATTTAGAGACGAGGTCTCTCGCTGTGTTGCCCAGGCTGGTCTCCAACTCCTGGGCTCAAGAAGTGATCCTCTCGCCTCGGCCTCCCAAAGTGCTGGGATTACAGGCGTGAGCCACCGTGCCCGGCCAACATTTTTCTTTCCTTCTTCCAGTTCTGTATTTACTTTTTTTTTTTTTTTTGAGACAGAGTCTCGCTCTGTCACCCAGGCTGGCTGGAGTGGTACAAGTGGCATGATCTCGGCTCACTGCAACCTCTCCGACTCCTGGGTTCAAGCGATTCTCCTGCCTCAGCCTCCCGAGTAGCTGGGATTACAGGCACGCACCACCACGCCCGGCTAATTTTTGTAGTTTTAGTAGAGACAGGATTTTGCCATGTTGGTCAAGCTGGTCTCGAACTCCTGACCTCAGGTGATCTGCCCACCTGGGCCTCCCAAAGTGCTGGGATTACAAGGCGTGAGCCACGGCGCCTAGCCTGTATTTACCCTTCTATTACACATATCCCGGGGGTGCCGAGGTCTGAGAAGGCTTGGACATAAGGGTCTTAAGATAGCAAAATGGCAACATTATAATTGAAGGAAAGGTCCATGTCAGGATGGTGGCCCTGAACATCAGAGTGTCTTGTTTCCTCCTGGGAACATGTACAGAGGCTGTCAGGAGACTCTAAAAGTATTCATGAAAAGCCTCCCTCCCTCCCTTCTTTCCTTCCTTTTTTTTTTTTTTTTTTTTGACGGAGTCTTGCTCTGTCGCCCAGGCTGGAGTGCAGTGGCGCCATCTCGGCTCAGTGCAACCTCCGCCTCCCGGGTTTAAGCAATTCTCCTGCCTCGGCCTCTCGAGCAGCTGGAATTACAGGCACGAGCCACGACGCCCGGCTAATTTTTTGTATTTTCACCATGTTGCCCGGGTTGGTCTCCAACTCCTGGCGTCAAGTGATCCGCTCGTCTCGGCCTCTCAAAGTGCTGGGTTTAGAGGCGAGTCACCGCGCCCGGCCCATGAAAAGCCTTTCTACATGGCTTTTTCTGACCAGTCTTGCGTGGTCTCCCAAGGCCATTAGCGAGGACCCAAACGGTTCTTGAGGGCCTTGTAGTCCGGCCTTCACTGTCATGCATGACACGTCTGCTTCCAGAAGATCCTGCTGCCTACAAGCCCAGCACCTGCCTGGGTGGGATCAGCAGCTCCCGCGGAGTCGATCTCCCCCTAGGTGGGGACGCGGGGAAAGTCAACCCTGACGGGTCCTTTCTAAACCTCTGAGCCGGATACTTGCCTGTACCAGGATTAATTGCCCATACATACTCTGTCGTTTCTGCTAGCGGTTAACAGATCCTGGGATATTTTCCTCACGGGCCTAGTTAGTCCACGCCGGAGAAAGCTGTTCTGGCTTTTTCCTCTACACACCCCAAACTTGCAGGAAAAACGCGGCTTTGGCTTGGAAAAGCGTTTTCAGCCAACCCGTTGCCAAAAGCTCTTCCGCGGGCGGGGGTAGAGAAACAAGAGCAGTCCTCTCGACAAAAAAAAAAAAAAAAAAACACACACACACTATCTGCTCCCGCCTGCTTTTCAACCTTTTGAATACCAGGGAAAGCGCGAACGCAGTCCCCCACTACCACAAATTATGCAGTCGAGTTTCCCACATTTGGGGAAATCGCAGGGGTCAGCACATCCGGAGTGCAATGGATAAGCCTCGCCCTGGGAAAACCACCTTCGTGATCATGGTATCTCCCCTGCCAGGTAAGTATGAGATGTCATTCCCGCTTCCTCTCACACTCTCGTGCCCACCACTCTCTAACACACGGTCACTTCTCTCATGCGGCCCCAGCCGCCTCACCCTCTCCAGTCCCCTTACTCCACCCTCGCTGCTAGGGAAAGTCACACCGGCAGCACTTGGAAATCCGCACGGGACGTGGGATTCCAGACCGAACGTGACCGGCAGCCTCCGCGCGCCGTGCTCATCTGCATACGCCACGCCCCCGCTGGGGGACGTCCCCGGCGCTCCGGTCTCTCCAGCTGCCTGCCCGGGGACCTACTGAGGGACAGGCCTGAGTGTCTCGGGGCTGGGTGGGCGCAAGTGGGGGCGCGGCCGGGAGTCTGGGACCTGAAAGGGAGCCCTGAGAGGACGAGAGAGAGAGACACCGAGACACAGAGAGAGAGACAGACACACAGAGAGAGAGAGAGAGAGAGAGAGACAGTGAGAGAGAGAGAGAGAGAAGAAGAGGGCGAGAGGGAGAGAGCGAGAAGAAGAAGAGGGGGAAAGAGAGAGAGAAAAAGAGAAGAGAATAGGGGGAGAGAGGAGGAGAGAGAGGGGAGAGAGAGAGGGGGGGGGGGGGGGGGGGGGGGAGAGAGAAAGAGCTTGCGGCCCCACCGCCCAGTCCCCGAGGGACCTAGCGTCTGGGCCGGGCGGGGCTCGGGTTTGGGCTCACCTTCCTCTCAGCAAAAAGCAAGTTTCGGCCCCTTCTCTTCTCGCCAGCCCAACAGAAGTCTTCCCCACAGGACACAACTATTATGAGGTTCCCCTCCTCCCCCCGGTTAAACATTAAGCACTAAGATTTCCCCAAGCAGCTTGACAGAACATCGTTTTCCTTGAGCATCTTCCCTGGTAGGCCTGTCAGAAATGGCTGCAACTAACAGGAGAACCTAAAGGAGAGGGGCCGGGTGGAGTCGGAGGAGAATCAAGCCTCTTACTTTGAAGGAAAAAAAATCAGGACAAAGTACAAAGTTGTCCACTATGCAAACCGTGCGTGCACTGGTCGAGTTAAGTGTATAACGCTGGACAACAGACCGTGTTTAAACACTTGGGAAAATCTGTAAATACACTGTTGTTATTATTATTATATTATTATTATTGTTGTTGTTGTTGTTGTTGTTGTTGTTGTTGTTGTTTGAGACGGAGTTTCGCTCTTGTTGTCCAGGCTGGAGTGCAATGGCGCGATTTCATCTCACCGCAACCTCCGCCTCCCGGGTTCAAGCGATTCTCCTGCCTCAGCCTCCCGAGTAGCTGGGATTACAGGCATGCGCCACCACGCCCGGCTAATTTCGTATTTTTAGTAGAGACGACGGGTTTTCTCCATGTTGGTAGGCTGGTCTCGAACTCCCAACCTCAGGTGATTTGCCCACTCTCAGCCTCTCGAAGTGTTGGGATTACAGGCGTGAACCACCATGCCCGGCCACTGTTATGTTTTATAGTCAATTCACCCGATCTGAGATATTCTAGGTAATCTGTTCAACCTTCATTTTATGCTCAGATGGTGAGCCGTCCTCGATTTTTTTTTTTGAGACGGAATCTCGCTCAGCCGCCCAGGCTGGAGTGCAGTGGCGCGATCTCCCCGGGTTCAAGCGATTCTCCCGTCTCAGCCTCCCGAGTAGCTGGGATTACAGGCACCCGTCATCATGCCCGGCTAATTTTTTTATTTTAGCAGACCAGGCTGGTCTTGAACTCCTGACCTCAGGTGATCCGCTCGCTTCGGCCTCCCAGAGCGACCGCGCCCGGCCGATTTTTTTGGACAGTAACCCGAGAACTTTCTTCTTTACTACTTCTCCCACTGAGAAGTAGAGTCCAATTCCCCTCTCCTTGGATCTGGTTTGGCCTTATGCACAACGGCATTTGGCAGAAGCGATGTCCAGGGGCTCCCGAGGCTGGGTGGGAGGCATCCTTACAGCTCCAAAGGCATCTGGGTCTCCGGGAATCGTCTGGGAGGTTTGCGCCGTCATGGAAGAAGGCTGACTACGCAGGCTGCCCTGTCGTGAGGAAGCCCGAGGCTTTGTGGAGAGAAATACATGGAAACAGTTTCAGTCCCCAACCGAGACCCTAGGCATCAGGGAGCAGAACATCAAAACTGTGGATTTGGGGATAGAAATGCATGATCATTGTTGTTGCAAAGCCCTTACGTTTTGAGGGTGGTCTTTTCGGGAAGCAATAGAGAAATGGAACGGGGAGACGGACAGTGAGCAGACAAGTAATATGCAGCAGAAGGGGGAAAAACGTGGACCACGGGATAGAGAAGAGGGCGTGGAGAGAAAAGGCTGCGGTTGAGGGCTTAACATGTTAGACAGGGGGGTCACGGAAAGCCTCCCTGCTTCTCTCTGTTTGCTCCAAACTCTTGCTTCTCTTTGCTTGCTCAGCATCAGCGCATAGAATCCCCAAAGGTCACCCCACGATGGCAGCCTCAGCTCCAGTTTACGTGTCCTGTTACAAGTCCTAGGACCACAACCAACTCTCTAGACTTGTTTGCTTTTCTTCTAATGTAATACACACACACACACACACACACACACACACACACACATTTTTGAGACGGAGTCTCGCTCTGTCACCAGGCTGGAGTGCGGTAGCACGATCTCAGCTCACTGCAACCTCCGCCTCCCGGGTTCAAGTGATTCTCCCGCCTCAGCCTCCCGAGTAACTGGGACTACAGGCGCCCGCCACCAAGCCCGGCTAATTTTTTGTTATTTTTAGTAGAGAGACCGGGTTTCACCCTGTTACCCAGGATGGTCTTGATCTCACGACCTCGTGATCCGCCCCCCTTGGCCTCCCAAAGTGCTGGGATTATAGGCGTGAGCCACTGCTGACAGCCAAAAAGTTTTAAAATTTTTTTTAGCGATAGCGATTTAGTTTTAGCTTAGTTGCCCAGGCTGGTCTTGAACTCCTGGGCTCAAGCAATCTTCCCACTTTGGACCCCCAAAGTGCTGGGATTACAGGGGTAAGCCACCGCACCCAACCTCAATCTTCTTGTGATCTGTTATGTTGACAACCAAGACAGCTATTTAGTGGTTGATGGGTGGACAGTGTATACAGCATGGACACACTGGACAGAGGCGTGACTCAATGTTCCAGGTAGGACGGCAACAGATTTCATCACGCTGCTCAGAACAACATAAAATTTAAAACATAAATCGTTTCTGCAGTTTTTCATTTAATGTTTTCAGATTTCAGGTAACTGCTGTAACTTGAAGAAAAGTGAAACTGCAGAAAAGGCAGGACCACTGGACTGCTGCTTTCATTCTACGCCCACGTTTTAGAGTGCGTTCCCACAATAAGCACTCTAACAATGTAAACCAGGGGCCGAGGGATGCACCTTCCACTCTACTTCCTTCCCCAGAAAAGATCACCTTGGTACAGAATAGCAAATGGGTAAGTGAAACACTGTATAGCTTTTGGCCCTATACTTAGTATTTCTTAACATTTACACAGCGTTTTCACATTTCCAAAGCACAGTACCAACGTTTATTAATCCTCACAACACCCCTGTGAGGTAGGTCAATATGTCCTTTAGAGTAGAAAACTGAGGCAGAGGTCAAGCAAACCTGCCCTGGGCCACAGAGCAGCAGATGAAGGGGCTAGACCTGGATCCAGAAGCTAGGGCTCTTGGTCCTGCCTTCATCCACTGGTGGACATCACATGGGCTTATTTTTACCAGTGAAGGTTATGTGAAGGACAAAACGCACTCAGCCAGCAACGGAAAATCAACAGTTCAAACAGCACTGGGGAACACGTCAGTTAAAGAGACGAAACACTGATCAGCTCATGAATGAGACAAGAGAACATGCTGCTGAGGAAGTGTGGAATCATCACGACCGGGGACTAGACCAAGAATGGGCGCTCAGGAGGGTTCAGGAAAATGTAAACAAACTAGGAACCCATCCAAGGGGTGACAGGCCCAAATCCCTATGGGTCTCCAAATGGTAGAAAAATTAGAAAAAGATAGTGGAAAAATCCAACCACGCAACCTAACTTTAAACTAGGAATGACAGTAATGTTCATTCACATTAGAAAGGCCGACAGTGTTTGTAATATAACTACTGGCGACAGTATCCTATTTGTATGCCAACTTTCATCTCAAGTATTCTACTGTTCTTTCCCCACAGACAAACAAGTGTTGTTCTTTACAGCAGACCTCTTTCCCTCTACATACCAATCTATCCACTCGCATAACTACTAAGTGGCTCACTGGTATATGTCTCATGCTTAATTGGCTGAGCTAGGCGTGGAATCCTGGAAACCACAACAGACTGTACTTTGCTCCTGTATTTCAGGAATAACTGTCGCTAACCTGCCTCTGTCCGATTCCACCTTCTATGAAGTACACACAGAGGAGCAGTTCATTCTTTTGTAAAGGGATTGGTGGACTTTGTTCGAGATGCCATTTCAAAAGAAACGAGAAAAAAGAAAAACTAAGACCTGCACTGTAAAGCATTATATAGGAGTAGATTTATTACAGCTACTTCACATTTTAGAGAGTGCTACGGTGTCTCAGTAGGAGGCAGGAACCCGAGTTCCTCGTTCAGAAACAGGGTTGGAAACAGTCTCCCGATGGAGATCAAGTGGCTGTCATCTGCCTGGTCTCCTCAAGTATCGAGTGGGATCAGTTGAGGGCTGAGCAAAAGTGGGGACTGGGAAGATGACAAGAAAATATAACTTTTCGGTAGATTGTCGAGGCCAAAGTCAGACTGAGGAGTGAACAGTGTGAAGGAGCGGTTGAGAGCCTCACGGTGTGGAAGGCATAAGGGTTAGAGGCGAGGTTGGCGAGATGCGGGTGCTGGTGTCTGAGGACCTATTGGATTTCGGGCCGTGTGTCCCTCAGCGTCTAGATTCCTGCTTCGTAGGTGATGAGACACTGCATGTAGCGTGTTCCCCTCAGAGACTACCACTTACGAGAGTGCCCATCATTATTTTTGGTGGCAAGGTAGCTGCTATTTTCCTGTAAGCAGAAGCCGCGGAAGAAAATGGTGGGATTAAGACCTGCCCCCGTCTCCGCCCCTTTTCGCTCCTGCTCCGCCCCTTCCCCGCCCTCTACGTGCCCCCCTTGCTTTGGTCGGTCTGCGCAGGCGCGCAAGGGGTCTCGGAAGTTCAGACGGAAGTGGCGTCAGGGGAGCTTTAGGGACTGGACCTGCAGTGTAAACAGAGACGCTGCAAATCGCTTGTGGATGGTGTAGGCCGCTGCAGGCCACCATGAACCGGCTTCCGGATGATTACGACCCCTACGCGGTTGAAGAGCCTAGCGACGAGGATCCGGCTTTAAGCAGGTGGGCCCCTGCCCCACCCTGGCCCCCGAGGATTTGGGTCGAGGCCTGGCTTTGATCGCCTCACTCGTTGCGCCTGCCGAGCCTATGCAGACCCTGGCGGCTCGGGAGCCTGTCGTACCTCACTGTCACTTGTGCGAGGCTAAAGGGCTTTCCTGATGGGGTCGCGCAGCCCCGGGGAGGGCGGGGCCGATGTCTCCTGTAGGAAGAGGGATATTCCGGAATCACGGGGGATCGCGTGTAAATCTTCAAAAGCAATGAGATCGAAACCTACCTCTACAGCTTAGTAGCAGAGTGACGGAAGGCAAGTCACTTATCCTCGATTACTCACCTGTAAAATTGAACTATAATAACGTATAGTTGTATAACCTATATAGCACAGTGTAACACACTACGTTTGTTGTGAGGCTCACAGGACTTAATGTGAAGTGTCCATCTTGAAGACTAAACTGCCGTAAACAGAAATAAGGGAATGTTGAATAGCCTTTTTTTTTTTTTTTAACGGAGACTGTTTTATGCTTGCTCTGAGCAACAGTGGGAAATCATAAGGTCCTTGTCTTCCAGAGGCTTATAGTATAATAAGGGTAATAAGATAAAGTACGTATATCTTGGCAGTGCGTTGTAGAAAATATTGACCTGAGATAGTCACAGAAGAAGGTTCGTGGTATTTCCAGAAGGGAGGTCTTTATTCTACCAGGGAAACTTGAAGCTATTTTGCCAAGAGATTTCCACACAAATTTAGTTATTTCTTAAGCTGTCAGCAAATCCTATTGTTAAACTTTAAAACATTCATTCTGTCCAAAGAAGCTTTCTGTAAAGCTGTGCTTTCATTAACAACGTTGGCCAGGTGTGGTGGCCCATGCCTGTAATCCCAGGACTTTGGGAGGCTAAGGCGGGAGAATCTCTTGAGCCTAGTAGTAAAGGAACAGCCTGGGCAACATAGTGAGACCTCATTTCTTAAAAAAAGAAAAAAAAAGGCCGGGCGCGGTGGCTCAAGCCTGTAATCCCAGCACTTTGGGAGGCCGAGGCGGGTGGATCACGAGGTCAGGAGATCGAGACTATCCTGGCTAACATGGTGAAACCCCGTCTCTACTAAAAATACAAAAAACTAGCCGGGCGTGGTGGCGGGCGCCTGTAGTCTCAGCTACTTGGGAGGCTGAGGCGGGAGAATGGCGTGAACCCGGGAGGCGGAGCTTGCAGTGAGCCGAGATCACGCCACTGCACTCCAGCCTGGGAGACACAGCGAGACTCCGTCTCAAAAAAAAAAAAAAAGAAAAAAGAAAAAAAATATCAAAAGAACAATGTTTCCTCATATTGTCATGGGGAGACATTGGATGCATGGGAAATCAGACTGCTGTTAAGATTTCTTTTGTGGGGAGTGAGGATGAATACCAGGATTCCCTACGAAAAAGAGTTTCAGTTAATGGGTCCTGTCTGTGAAAGGAGATATATATATGTCTTATTTATTTATTTATTTTGAGACAGAGTCTCACTCTGTCAGCCAGGCTGGAGTACAGTGGCGTGATCTTGGTTCACTGTAGCCTCCACCTCCTGGGTTCCAGCAATTCTCCTGTCTCAGCCTCCTGGGTAGCTGGGATTACAGGCACGAGCTACCACACCCGGCTTATTTTTTGTATTTTTAGTAGAGACGGAGTTTCACCATGTTGGCCGGGCCGGTCTCGAACTCCTGACCTTAGGCGATCCGCCCACCTCAGGCTCCCAAAGTGCTAGGATTACAAGGATGGGCCACTGAGCCCAGCCTGTTGTATCATTTCTTTAAGGAAGCTTTATAATCCTGTGACAGTTGCCACTGGTAAGGTAACTGTAAAGATAAATATTATAAAAACATAACAGTGTTATCAGACAATATTGCCTGTTGAAGGCTCTGAGCCAAATGGTTATTATTTTAAAAAGGGAGATTAGTGTTAGAGAGGTGTCTGTCAGGATTTAATTTTACACTATTTATAAGCTAATACATTGTAGCCTGTTACTGTTTCACGGTAGCTGACCGAAGACATGAGACTCCTGGGTCAAAGATAAGACTACACATAGCACAGCAAGCAGCATGAGCATCATGTTTGTGTGGCTTGCTCTTGCTTGTCAACCCTACAGGTATTATGCTGATGGTCCTAGAAGAATGCTGCACATTCAGTGGGTTGGCATCGTGGCTAAAGAATACTTGAGCTTGGAGAATCCACCTCTTTCATGGCAGACAGTAAATACACCTGCTCTTTGTCCTGGAAGGAGACATTATCTCATTCCTCAAGGTTGTTTGTTGCAAACACAATCCTGAGAAATGGCTGGAGTGAACAGTGGTCAGAACCTTGCATTCTTGGCATACTTAACTTGCTTTTCCAGTGTCCATGATTTATTATTGCCTTTCCCAGTAGTGCTGAAAACTGAGACTTTGGTTGAAATAATCAAAAGAATTGAAGAAAATTTGTAGAAAAAATAACTCTCGCTTTGTGATTCAGTTTTTTAAAATTAAACATTTTATTTTGAAGTTTTTGTAGATTCACATTCAGTTATAAGAAATAATACAGGTCTGGTGCAGTGGCTCACACCTGTAATCCCAGCACTTTGGGAGGCCAAGGCAGGAGAATCACTTGAACTCAAGAGTTCAAGATCAGCCTGAGCAACATGATGAAATCATGTCTCTACCAAAAATACAAAATATTAGCTGGGTATGGGGGTGCGTATCTGTGGTGAGGGTGGGAGGGTGAGGCAGTTGGTTGGCTTGAGCCTGGGAGGCAGAGGTTTCAGTGAGCCAAGATGGCACCATTGCACTCCAGCCTGGGCAACACAGTGAGACCCCCATCTCAGAAAAAAAAAAAAATAATAATACAGAGAGATCCTGTGTACCCTTTCTCCAGTTTCCTCCAGTGTTAACATACTACAAAACTATAGTGCAGTATCACAACCAGGATATCTATCTATTTATAGATCTATCTATGTATTTTTTGAGACGGATTCTGAATCCTGAGGCAGGAGAATTGCTTGAACCCAGGAGGCGGAGGTTGCAGTGAGCAGAAATCATGCCACTGTACTACAGCGTGGGTGACAAGAGCGAGACTCTATCTCAAAAAAAAGAAAAAAAGAAAAAGAAAAAGAAAAAAAAAAAACCCAGTCTGGGCAACATGGCAAAACCCCATTTCTACAAAAATTAAAAAAAAAAAAGACTGGGAATGGTGGCATGTGCCTGTAGTTCCAGCTACTGGGGAAGCTGAGGTGGGAGGATTGCTTGAACCGGGGAGGTGGAGGTTGCAGTGAACTGAGATCATGCGACTGCACTCCAGCTTGGGTGACAGAGTAAGATGCCATCTCCAAAAAAAAAAAAAAAAAAAAAAAGATTGGAAATATGCAGAACTGGCCTATTAAGTGAGAATAGCTATATGTAATATATAAGTATATCAAATGCAACCAACCATGTAATACTTACAATTGTTGAACAGTGAGATGCTGGGAGTTTTAAATTATTTTAATTTTTAAATATTCATATTCTTTTGGATTTAAATATATACTAGCTCTGAGGATGAAGTGGATGTGCTTTTACATGGAACTCCTGACCAAAAACGAAAACTCATCAGAGAATGTCTTACTGGAGAAAGTGAATCATCTAGTGAAGATGAATTTGAAAAGGAAATGGAAGCTGAATTAAATTCTACCATGAAAACAATGGAGGACAAGTTATCCTCTCTGGGAACTGGTAAACTTTTGGTTCAATTTTATATATATTTTTGTAAGCTCTATAAGGGCAGGAACCTTATTTGTGCTCTTCTGTGTCCCCAGCACTTTCAATAGGTGCTCAATATATATTTATTGAATGAAGTAGTAAATGTATTTGGCAGTCTGAGCTAGAGTCTTCTTTTTCTCATTTAAAAAAGTTATTGCCGGGCGCGGTGGCTCAAGCCTGTAATCCCAGCACTTTGGGAGGCCGAGACGGGCGGATCACGAGGTCGGGAGATCGAGACCATCCTGGCTAACACGGTGAAACCCCGTCTCTACTAAAATACAAAAAACTAGCCGGGCGACGTGGCGGGCGCCTGTAGTCCCAGCTACTCGGGAGGCTGAGGCAGGAGAATGGCGTAAACCCGGGAGGCGGAGCTTGCAGTGAGCTGAGATCCGGCCACTGCACTCTAGCCTGGGCAGCAGAGTGAGACTCCGTCTCAAAAAAAAAAAAATAAAATAAAATAAAAAAGTTATTGATTTATTTATTACTTTAGGTTCAATGTCTCATTCTGTCACCCAGGCTGGAGTGCACTGGCATGATCATAGCTCACTGTAGCCTAAAACTCCTGGGCTCAAATGATCCTCCCACCTCTGCTTCTTGAATAACTGAGATTACAGGCATGTACCACTGTGCCCAGCTAATTAAAAAAAAAAATTTGGCACGGGCGCGGTGACTCACACCTGTAATCCCAGCACTTTGGGAGGCCGAGGCGGGTGGATCACGAGGTCAGGAGATTGAGACCATTCTGGCTAACACAGTGAAACCCCGTCTCTACTAAAAATACAAAAAATCAGCCGGACATGGTGGCGGGCGCCTGTAGTCCCAGCTACTCGGGAGGCTGAGGCAGGAGAATGGCGTGAACCCAGGAGGCGGAGCTTGTAGTGAGCTGAAATAGGGCCACTGCACTCCAGCCTGAGAGACAGGGAGACTCCGCCTCAAAATAAAATAAAATAAAATAAAATAAAATAAAATAATTTGTAGCGACTGGTTGCAGTGGCTCACACCTGTAATCCCAGCACTTTGGGAGGCCCAGGTGGATGGATCACCTGAGGTCAGGAGTTCGAGATGAGTCTGGCCAACGTGGCGAAACCCCGTCTCTACTAAAAATACAAAAATTAGTTGGGTGTGGTGGCACGCACCTATAGTCCCAGCTACTCGGGAGGCCAAGGCAGGAGAATGGCTTGAACCCGGAAGGCAGAGGTTGCAGTGAGCCGAGATTGTGGCACTACACTCCAGCGAGAGCGAGGGAGTGAGACTCCATCTCAAAAAAAAAAAAAAAAAAAAAGAGGCTGGGCTTGGTGGCTCACGCTTGTAATCCCGGCACTTTGGGAGGCCGAGGCGGGTGAATCACGAGGTGAGGAGTTCGAGACCATCCTGGCCAACACAGTGAAACACACCTCTACTAAAAATATAAAAATTAGCTGTGCGTGGTGGTGTGCACCTGTAATCCCAGCTACTCAGGAGGCTGAGGCAGGAGAATCGTTTGAACCCAGGAGGCAGAGGTTGCAGTGAGCTGAGATTGTGCCATTGCTCTCCAGCCTGGGCGACAGAGCTAGACTCCATCTAAAAAATAAAATAAAATAAAATAAAATAAATAAATTGTAGAGACAGGGTCTCACTATGTTGCCCAGGCTGGTCTTAAACTCTTGGCTCAAGTGATCTTCCTGCACTGGCCTGCCAAAGTGCTGGGATTACAGGTGTAAACTACTGTGCCTGGCTTGGAGTTTTCTTTGATGACTGTCTTGTGTTCTTGGAAAGAGATTAGTTAATACTGTTTACTTGCATAATTTTGTTTTGCAGTTTTTACCCTAGAGTTAAAAGACACACAAACTTACAGAAGTATTTTTAGGGTTAGATGGCACTAAAATGTGTCAGATTTCATTATGTATCATCACAGATTCCTGTTTCATTTAGTGAGTAATGAAACATACTTCATTTTGATACTTGGTCTTTATGTACAATTTACCTGACCTGAAAACTGGTTTGTGAAAGTAGGACTCTTTGACTGGGTGCAGTGGCTCATGCCTGTAATCCCAGCACTTTGGGAAGCCGAGTTGGGTGGATCACAAGGTAAGGAGCTCAAGACCAGCCTGGCCAATATGGTGAAACCCCGTCTCTACTATAAATACAAAAAATTAGCCAGGTGCGATGGCAGGTGCCTATAATCTCAGCTACTCAGGAGGGTGAGGCAGGGGAATCACTTGAACCCGGGTGGCAGAGGTTGCAGTGAGCCAAGATCGTGCTATTGCACTCCAGCCTGGGCAACACAGTGAGACTCAGTCTCAAAAAAAAAGGAAGTAGGACTCGTCAGCATTGATTTCCATGTTGATATGCTATGTATTAGCTGGAAAGATCTGAAAGCATATAAAAATATAATAAAAACTAAAGCTGATGCTAACTAAGGAATTAGGGATATGGGCATATGATGACGTAAGTATAGGTAATGTCATGGCCCTGGGCACAACTGAGGAGAAGAATGTGTCCTTGACTCATTCCTCCTGACTTCCTGTAGGGTTTTTACCCTTTTTCTCCTAATGTTTCTTAGAACAAAATGTTTGTTCTATGTTCTGCATAGTATATTGCATGACTGAAAGGTAGAGATATGTGTGCTGGTAGCCTGAAAATATGGCTATTTTATTTAATGAGATTTGTAGGAAGGGAGAGAGAAGAATTTTCTGAAGATTTGGAACATTTTAAGGAGGGCCAGTTCTCTGTAACTGTATAGGGCATAGACATCGAGTAAGTCACTGATGTGAAAATATTTCACCATCAAATGAGATTGTGAATGAGTTGATATTGCTTTGAGGTGATGGAAGAATATATGGAGTTTTTCACCTTGTGAATTATGTATGATTTAGTCTGTAAACTTTACTTCTGGTTTGAATAGGATCTTCCTCAGGAAATGGAAAAGTTGCCACAGCTCCTACAAGGTACTACGATGATATATATTTTGATTCTGATTCTGAGGATGAAGACAAAGCAGGTAAGTAGCCTATTTACCAGGTTAAGCAGTTATATTTTATAAAAAAGGGTTTACCTAACAATTATTGGATGTAAGGATTTCCCTCTGAGTTTGGTCTTTTAAGAAATTACGGCTGGGCATGGTGGTTCACGCCTGTAATTGCAGCACTTTGGGAGGCTGATGCAGGCAGATCACCTGAGGTTGGGAGTTTAAGACCAGCCTGGCCAACTTGGCAAAACCCTGTCTGTACTAAAAACACAAAAATAAGCCGGGCATGGTGGTGCACGCCTGTAGTCCTAGCTACTTGGGAGGCTGAGGCAGGAGAATCACTTGAACCCGGGAGGCAGAGGTTGCAGTGAGCTGAGATTGCACCACTGCACTCCAGCTTGGGCAACAGAGTGATACTGTCTCAAAAAAAAAAAAAAAAAAAAAAAAAAAAAAGTAAATTGGATGCCATTTATGTGAAAACAAAAGCAGGATTGATTAATAAGAAAAAATGGGGGCCAGGCATGGTGGCTTAATGCTTGTAATCCCAGCACTTTGGGAGGCAGATGTAGGCAGATTGCCTGAGGTCAGGAGTTTGAGACCAGTCTGGTCAACATGGTGAAACCCCATCTCTACTAAAAATACAAAAAAATTAGCTGGGTTTGGTGGCGTGCACCTGTAATCCTGGCTACTTGGGAGGATGAGACAGGAATTGCTTGAACCAGGGAGGTAGAGGTTGCAGTGAGCTGAGATTGCACCACTGCACTCCAGCCTGGGCAACAGAGCAAGACTCCGTCTCAAAAAAAAAAAAAAAAAAAGCTGGGGATGCAAGCATGTGAGGACATGGCACCAACAGTGGTGCTACTTGGGTGTACCTAGGAAGTAAGAGAGAGTGTGTCCCAACTCAATACCTCCCCTCCTCGGGGCTCTTGCCCCCTCTTCCTTTAGGTTCCCTATAGCAGCAGTATTTGTTTTCATGCCTGCAAATAGTTTCTATGTTTTCATCCTCCTGCAGATTTTTTTTTTTTTTTGAAACGGAGTCTTGCACTGTCACCCAGGCTGAAGTGCAGTGGCCCTATCTCAGCTCACTGCAAGCTCTGCCTCTGGGGTTCACGCCATTCTCCTGCCTCAGCCTCCCGAGTAGCTGGGACTACAGGCGCCTGCCACCTCGCCCGGCTAATTTTTTGTACTTTTATCAGAGATGGGGTTTCACTGTGTTAGCCAGGATGGCCTGGATCTCCTGACCTCGTGATCCACCTGCCTTGGACTCCCAATTTTTATTTTTTTTTTTTGAGACGGAGTTTTGGTCTTGTTGCCCAAGCTGGAGTGCAATGGCACCATCTTGGTTCACTGCAACCTCTGCCTCTTGGGTTCAAGCAATTTTCCTGTCTCAGCCTCCCGAGTAGCTGGGATTACAGCCTCCTGCCACCACGCCCGGCTAATTTTTTGTATTTTTAGGAGAAACGGGGTTTCACCATGTTAGCCAGGCTGGTCTCAAACTCCTGACCTCAGGTGATCCACCTGCCTTAGCCTCCCAAAGTGCTGGAATAACTGGTGTGAGCCACCATGCCTGGCCTCCTCTTGCAGAATTTTTCTTAATGCGTTGCTTTTTAATCAGCCTCTGTGTTCTTCAAAATTGAATTTTTATAAAATTTAAGCAAAGTTGAACATAACAAGAGCTAAAACTAATTATTTCAGTAATTACACTGAAATATTCGAGTAACAAATTTCTGTGGTAAACAACAATATTATACTTTTATGCATTATTACTTAAATATTGACCTGCTAGAATGTACATGTTTATTTATTTATTTATTTATTTATTTATTTATTTAGAGATTGAGTCTCGCTCTGTCACCCAGGCTGAAGTGCAGTGGTGTGATCTCAGCTCACTGCAAGCTCCTCCTCCCAGGTTCATGCCATTCTCCTGCCTCAGCCTCCCGTGTAGCTGGGACTACAGGCGCCCGCCACCACGACCGGCTAATTTTTTTGTATATTTAGTAGAGACGGGGTTTCATCATGTTAGCCAGAATGGTCTCGATCTCCTGACCTTGTGATCTGCCCGCCTCGGCCTCCGAAGTGCTGGGATTATAGGCGTGAGCCAACCGCGCCCAGCCTTGTTTATTTATTTTTTAGGCAGAGTGCCACTCTGTCACCCAGGCTGGAGTGCGGTGACACAGTCTTCGCTCACTATAGCCTCTGCCTCCTGGGTTCAAGCGATTCTGGTGCCTCAGCCTCCCTGGTAGTTGGGACTACAGGCGCACACTACTGTACCTGGTTACTTTTTGTATTTTTAGAAGAGACAGGGTTTCGCCATGTTGGCCATGGTGGTTTGAAACTCCTGATCTCAGGTTGTCTGCCCACTTTGGCCTCCCAAAGTGCTGGGATTACAGGCATGAGCCAGCACTCCCTGCCTGCTAGAATATATTCAAAAAGTCTAGTGTATGTAGATGGCCATAGTGTTTTTTTTTTTTGTTTTTTTTTTTTTGTTTTTTTTGTAGAGATGGGGTCTTGCTTTGTTACTTAGGCTGGTGTCGAATTCCTGGCTTCAAGCGATCCTCCCAAAATGCTGGGATTACAGATGTGAGCCACTGTGTCGGACCTCATACTGTGTTTTTTTTTTTTTTTTCAATTCACTTTTGAAATATTTTTGTTCTAATTTTAGTAGCATTTTATATGTGAGAATGCGTGGAGAATTCATACATCAAAAATAATTTCTATTCTTCGCTTGTTTTGAGTGGCTCTTTTGAGTTTCTTTTTTTTTTTTTTTTTTTTTTTTTGAGACGGAGTTTCGCTCTGTAGCCCAGGCTGGAGTGCAGTGGCCGGATCTCAGCTCACTGCAAGCTCCGCCTCCCGGGTTCACGCCATTCTCCAGGCCTCAGCCTCCAGAGTAGCTGGGACTACAGGCGCCCGCCACCTCGCCCGGCTAGTTTTTTGTATTTCTTTAGTAGAGACGGGGTTTCACCGTGTTCGCCAGGATGGTCTCGATCTCCTGACCTTGTGATCCGCCCGTCTCGGCCTCCCAAAGTGCTGGGATTACAGGCTTGAGCCACCGCGCCCGGCCTCTTTTGAGTTTCTGAATTCTCATTGTTTGAACTTAGTCCTTGAAATACCAGTTTTGGGTAAATAAACAATTTTTGCCTCCTTTGTCATTTTATTGCCTTATTAGTTGGAGAAGAACTTTATTTTTTACATTTTTGTTGAATTTTTTACTTTTTTAGAGATAGGTCTCACTCTGTCACCGAGGCTCCAGCAGTGCAGTGGTGCAATTATAGCTTACTACATCCTAGACTCCTAGGCTCAAGCCGTCCTCCCAGTTCAGCTTCCCTAGTAGCTAGGACTACAGGTGTGCTAGGACTACAGGTGTGCCTGGCTAATTTTTAATTTTTATTTGTGTAGAGATGGGGTCTCATTATGCTGGCCAGGCTGGTTTTGAACTCCTGGCCTCAAGTGATCCTCTTGTCTCAGCCCCTCAAAGCTCTAGAATTATAGGTGTGAACTACCGCACCCCACCTGGACAAGCACTTGTTTAGATGAAGGGTTTTTTTAACTTTTTTTTTTTTGAGACAGAGTTTCGTTTTTGTTGCTCAGGCTGGAGTGCAATGGCACAATCTCGGCTCACCGCAACCTCCACCTCCTGAGTTCAAGTGATTCTCCTGCCTCAGCCTCCTGAGTAGCTGGGATTACAGGCATGCTCCACCATGCCCGGCTAATTTTGTAGTTTTAGTAGAGACAGGGCTTCTTCATGTTGGTCAGGCTGGTCTCAAACTCCCAACCTCAGTTGATCTTCCCCCCTTGGCCTCCCATAGTGCTGGGATTACAGGCATGAGGCACTGCGCCTGGCCTCTGGCCTTTTTTACCTTGTCTTTTTTTGGAGACAGAGTTTTCGCTCTTTTGCAGAGGTTGGAGTGAAGTGGCACGATTTCAGCTCACTGCAACCTCTGACCCCCTACCCAGGTTCAAGCGATTCTCCTGTGTCAGCCTCCCAAGTAGCTAGGATTATAGGTGCCTGCCACCAGGCCTGGCTAATTTTATATTTTATTTTATTTTTTTCTTTTTTGTTGAGACAGAGTCTCGCTCTTGTCACCCAGGCTGAAGTGCAGTGGCATGATCTCGGCTCACTGCAACCTCTGCCTCCTGGGTTCAAGCAATTTTTCTGCTTCAGGCCTCCAAGTAGCTGGGATTACAGGTGCCCGCTACCATACCCAGCTAATTTTTGTATTTTTAGTAGAGACAGGTTTCACCATGTTGGCCAGGCTGGTCTCAGACTCCTGACCTCAGGTGATCTGCCCGCCTTGGTGTCCCAAAGTGCTGGGATTACAGGCGTGAGCCACCGCCCCTGGCCCTAATTTTGTACTTTTAGTAGAGACGGGGTTTTGCTATGTTGTCCAGGCTGGTCTCGAACTCATGACATCAGGTGATGCACCCACCTTGGCCTCCCAAAGTGCTAGGATTATAGGTGTGAGCCACTGCACCCGTCCCTTTTAAAACTTTTTAGGGAAAATAAAAATAAATGTGTAGCTTGGGAAATGAGACTATTCATTTAAAGAAGTGTGAACTTGACACATGATTCTTAGCCATATCCTAACATTTTCAAAATTAGTACAGGTGACCAAGAAAAAAAAGAAGAAACAACACAAGATTCCAACAAATGACGAATTACTGTATGATCCTGAAAAAGATAACAGAGATCAGGCCTGGGTTGATGCACAGAGAAGGGGGTAAGAACTTAATGTTTAGAATCTTTAGGAAAAAATGATTGAAAGATGATTTTTACTACATTCACATTTTGAATATATGTGTATATGTTTACACAAACACATACACACACACAAACAAAAAAGTTTGAGAAAAAAACTGCTCAATAGTTTATTTTGAAAATAACCAGCAAATTTTAGTGAGACAATTTTTTTTTAAATTTTAAATTTTATATTTTATTTTATTATTATTATTTTTTGAGACGGAGTCTTGCACTGTCACCTGGGCTGGAGTGTGGTGGCGCGATCTCAACTCACTGCAACCTCTGCCTCCCGGGTTCAAGAGATTTTCCTGCCTCAGCCTCCCGAGTAGTTGGGATTACAGGCGCCCGCCACCGCGCCCAGCTAATTTATTGTATTTTTAGTAGAGACAGGGTTTCACCATGTTGGCCAAGCTGGTCTCAAACCCCTGACCTCATGATTCACCCACCTCGGCTTCCCAAAGTGCTGGGATTATAGGCGTGAGCCCCTGCACCTGGCCCGACAATTGTTTTATTTTTTAAAAAAACTCGTTGAATTCAGGCTGTGTTAGTCAATCTTTCCTTCAAGAAAAACTGACTTTTTTTTTTTCAGATGTCGTTTTAAATTACTTTGAGATTAAGGGTTTATGTGGATGAGCCAGGGTAGTGGCTTATGCCTGTAATCCCAGCCACTTTGGGAGGCTGAGGCAGGTGGATCACCTGAGGTCGGGAGTTTGAGACCAGCCTGGTGAACATGGTGAAACCCTGTCTCTACTAAAAATACAAAAATTAGTGGGGCAATGGTGGTGCACACCTGTAATTCCAGCTACTCAGGAGGCTGAGGCGGGAGAATCGCTTGATCCTGGGAGGTGGAGGTTGCAGTGAGCCGAGATCACGCCACTCCACTCCGGCCTGGACGACAGAGTGAGACCCTGTCTCAAATAATAAAAAGCTTTTGTGGATGAAGAGTGGATTTAGCAAATTGTTCTTTTTAACTACTTACAAATTTGATTTTTAAAAATTGAGATGAGGCTGGGCATGATGGCTCAAGCCTATAATCCCGGCACTTTGGGAGGCCAAGGCGGGTGGATCACTTGAAGTCAGGAGTTCAAGACCAGCTTGGCCAACATGGCAAAACCCTGTCTCTACTAAAAATACAAAAATTAGCTGGGTGTGGTGGTGTGCGCCTGTAATCACAGCTACTCTGGAGGCACAAGAATTGCTTGATCCCAGGAGGTAGAGGTTGCAGTGAGCCGATATTGTACCACTGTACTCCAGCCTGGTTGACTGAGTGAGACTGTCTGAAAAAAAAAAAAAAAAAAAAAAAATTAAGATGAAGCTACTCTAGGTACACTGCTTATGGGGTATCCCTGCTCTGCAAGGAGCAGTTAAAATTTTTTTTTGAGATGAAATTCACATAACAACATTGCCCACTTTAAAAGTGAACAATTTAGTGGCATTTAATACCATTCACAATGTTGTACAGCCACCACTTTTATGTAGTGTCAATGATTTTCATCATCCCAAAAGGAAACCCTGTACTGTTAGGTAGTTTCCCTACCCTTCCCCTCAGCCCCTTGGCAGCCACTGATATGTGCACTGTCTCTGTGGATTTGCTTATTTTAGATATTTCGTATGAATGGGATATTACAT
Source organism: Macaca thibetana thibetana (assembly GCF_024542745.1). Taxonomy (NCBI): domain Eukaryota; kingdom Metazoa; phylum Chordata; class Mammalia; order Primates; family Cercopithecidae; genus Macaca; species Macaca thibetana. The sequence goes on from NC_065584.1 coordinate 73,280,786, forward strand.
AGTTTGTGACTTTTTTTATCTGGCTGCTTTCACTGGGCATAGTGCTTTTGAGGTTCATCTACATTTTATCATATGTCAGTACTTCTCTACTTTTTATGGCTGAATAGTATCCCATTGTATGTCTATATCACAATTTGTTTATCCTTTCATTCACTGAGGGATGGATGTTTGTGTTGTTTCCACACCCTTCGCCCCCACCTTTTTTTAAGAGATGCCTGGGCTGGAGTGCAGTGGTGCAGTTACAGCTCACTGTAACCTCAAACTTCTGGGTTCAAGCACTCCTCCTGCTTCAGCTTCCTGAGTAGCTGTGACTGTAGGCACACACTGCCTCCCGGGTTCAAGCACTCCTCCCACCTCAGCCTTCTGAGTAGCTGGGACTATAGGCACACACCGCCTGGCTAATTAAAAATTTTTTTTTTAGTGGCGAGGTCTAGCCATATTGCCCAACGTGAGCTTGAATTCCTGGCCCCAGGTGATCCTCCTGTCTTCACCTCCTGTGCTGGCATTACAGGTGTGAGCCATTGTGCCAAGCCTTTTTTTTTTTTTTTTTTTTGAGATGGACTTTTGCTCTTGTTGGCCAGGCTGGAGTGCAAATGTGATCTCAGCTCACTGCAACGTCCTCCTCCCAGGTTCAAGCGATTCTTCTGTCTCAGCCTCCTGAGTAGCTGGGATTACAGGCATGTGCCACTGCGCCTGGCTGATTTTGTATTTTTAGTAGAGATGGGGTTTCTCCATGTTGGTCAGGCTTGTCTCGAACTCCTGACCTCAGATGATCCGCCCACCTCGGCCTCCCAAAGTTTTGGGATTACAGGCGTGAGCCACTGCACCCAGTCTTCTTTTTTTTAATTTAAAGACAGGGTCTTGCTCTGTTGCCCAGACCGTAGTGCAGTGATGCTATCATACCTCAATGCAGCCCTGAACTCCTGGGCTCAAATGATCCCCCTGCCTCAGTGTCCTGAGTGCATGTTTGTTTTTTTTGTTTCTAATTTAATTTTTAATAGACACGAGGTCTTGCTATGTTGCCTAGGCTGATTGATCTTAAACTCCTGGGCTCAAGCAATCCCCTCCTGCCTTGGCCTCCTTAAGTGCTGGGATTACAGGTGTGAGCCACCATGCCCAGTTTATGCTTATTTATTTTTATTTTCATTTTATTTTTTTAATTTTCTTATAGAGACAGGGTTTCACCATGTTGCTCAGGCTGGTCTCAAACTCATAGGCTCAAGTGGTCTGCCCACCTTGGCCTGGGATTACAGGTGTAATTCCAGCATGGCTCTATGCTTATTTTTGGTTTTGTTTTTTTGGGATGGAGTCTCGCTCTGTCACCCAGGCTGGAGTGCAGTGTCAAAATTTTGGCTCACTGCGACCTCCACCTCCGGGGTTCAAGCAGTTCTCTGCCTCAGCCTCCCAAGTAGCTGGGATTCTAGGCACCCGCCACCACGCCCAGTTAATTTTTGTATTTTTAGTAGAGACGGGGTTTCACCATGTTGGCCAGGATGGTCTCAATCTCTTGACCTCGTGATCCACCCACCTCGGCCTCCCAAAGTGCTGGGATTACAGGCGTGAGCCACCACTCCCAGCCTTGATACATTATTATTAATCAAAGTTCATAATTTAAAAAAATTTCCTTAGTTTTTATGTACTGTTCTTTTTCTGTTTGAGGATCCCATGTAGGATAGTACATTACTTTTAGTTATCATGTCTCCCTAGGCTCTTCTTGACTATGTCAGTTTCTTAGACTTTCCTTGTTTTCAGTGCCCTTAATTACTTTGAGGAGCACTAATCAGGTATGTGTAGGAGGCCCCTCTGTTGGAATTTGTCTGTTGTTTTCTCTCATAATTAGGATGGGATTATGGGTTTTTATGAGTGAGAACATAGAAGTAGAGAGCCATTTTCATCACATTGTATCAAGAGTACATACTACCAACCTGAGTTTTGTGTGTTGATGTTGACCTTATCACCTTGCTGACCAGCGTTAATGTTCTCTACTGTAAAGTTAGTCTTTACCCGCCTTACCTTACTGTACTCTTTGGAAGGAAGTCACTGTGTCCAACCCAGACTTAAGGACTAGGGAGTTATACTCCACCAATGTGAGGGAAGAGCATCTTTATAGATTATTTAGAATTCTGTGTAGGGATTTGTCTGTTCTCCCCCATTTATTTATCTATTCAGTACATTTATATTAGCATGGACTCGTGGGTATTTATTTTATACTTTGGGTTGTATTCCAATACTGCTTTATTTTTGTTGCTCAGTTTGTTTCAGCTTTGGCAGTTGGTGACTCGTTCAGTTGGCTCCTGTTTCCCTTTGTCATAACCACCTCACTGTTTTGTTTTTGTTTTCTTGAACGTCTTTTCTGGCACTAAAAGATGCTCCAGGTTCATCTTATGTTCCTCATTCCTAGAATTAGCCATTTCTCTGAAGAGTACTAGTTCTTTTTATTGGAAAATGACACTAGAAACCAAGATCTGGTTTTAATATGTTTTTCTCCCCACTTTCTTCTTCTGTTCTAGTTACCATGGTTTGGGACTACAGAGGTCACGTCAACAACAGCCTGTTCCAAATAGTGATGCTGTCTTGAATTGTCCTGCCTGCATGACCACACTTTGCCTTGATTGTCAAAGGTAATGGATGAAGGACACACACACACACACATTTTGTTTAAATCAGAAACAGACTTTTTTTTTTTGAAGACAGAGTCTCGCTCTGTTGCCCAGGCTGGAGTGCAGTGGCACAATCTCGCTTCACTGCAGCCTCCGCCCCGTGGGTTCAAGCGAGTCTCCTGCCTCAGCCTCCCAGGTAGCTGGGATTACAGGTGGCCACCACCATGCCTGGCTAGTTTTTGTGTGTGTGTATATCTAGATTTAGATCTATCTATATATGTAGATCTAGATCTAGATCTATATATATATTTTGTTTTGTTTTGTTTTGTTTTTTTGAGATGGAGTCTCACTCTGTCGCCCAGGCTGGAGTGCAGTGGTGCAATCTCGGTTCACTGCAACCTCTGCCGCCCAGGTTCAAGTGATTCTCCTGCCTCAGCCTCCCAAGTAGCTGGGATTACAGGCGCCTGCCACTACACCTGGCTAATTTTTGTAGTTTTAGTACAGACAGGGTTTCACCATCTTGGCCAGACTGATCTTGAACTCCTGACCTTGTGATCCACCCGCCTTGGCCTCCCAAAGTGCTGGGATTACTTAGGTGTGAGCTACCACAGCCAGCCTTATTTTTGTATTTTTAGTAGAGACAGGGTCACACCGTGTTGGCCAGGTTAGTCTCGAACTCCTGACTTCAAGTGATCTGCCCACCTCGGTCTCCCAAAGGGTTGGAATTACAGGCGTGAGCCACTGTGCCCACCCCAGAAACAGATGGGTACTCAGGAATTCTGATAAGGTTCTGTACTTATATTCTTGGTGCTGTGTGATTAATCTTTATACAATTAATTTTGGTTATATATAGTTCTATTAAAAGTAGCTTTTATACTTTTAAAGCTGGGCACAGTGACTCATGCCTGTAATCCCAGTACTATGGGAGGCTGACGCGATCACTTGAGCCCAGGAGTTTGAGACCAGCCTAGGCAACATAGTGATACCTCATCTCTACAAAAAATAAAAAATAAAAAAAATTAGCTCAGTATAGTGATGTATGCCTGTAGACCCAGCTACTCGATAGGCTGAGGTGAGAGGATGGCTTGAGCTCAGGAATTCAAGACTGCAGTGGGCTATGACCATTGCACTCCAGCCTGGGCAACAAAACAAAGGTGAGATCCCCATCTCTAAAAAAAAAAAAAAAAAAAAAAAAAAGGTTCTTTTCTAGTGCAAAATAGCAGCATAGAAGCAAACTGGCTTTCCTTCCACCTGCAGAATACCAAAACCAAATATACAGCACTGAAGCTATCATCACCAGTATCCCAGATCGCAGTATAAGGAGGAGACAGTTTCTAGGGCCACGGAGAAGTGAAAAAAATTTAAAGCAGACAGTAAGAGAATTGTTCTTCCATATCTGCTTATCCTTCTCCACAATCTGCCTGGCACCAAGTGAGCAGAAAAATTCCCCTGAGCTCAAGATTTTTACATTAGAAAAAGTGAGATTGAAGTGTACAACCAGCTTCTTTACCTTTTTGAGTTCTCTAGTAAGAGATTTGTCCCTGCCTCAACCCATAGGAAGCACTGAGAGTGGCTGAAGGAAAAAATATCACTGAGGATAGCCAGAGACAAAGAAGGATATAGGCAGAGACAAAGCCAGGTCCCAAGTGTGAACCCTTAGCCAGCATTCCCATCCTACTAGGATATCCCTGTCCTCTTTGGGACCCACCCGCGGCTTCATTTGGAACAGGCAGCACTCTCAGTGTTTACTAGAACTGTGGCTTAAAGTGCCATCTAGTGCCAAAAAGGAAGCAGTGACATAGTGGGAAGAAAGAAGAAAGAATATCAACATGCAAATTGCAAATTACAAAGTATCTCTAGGTAAACATAACTAATAACCAAAAAAAGCCAAGCAGAGAAGACTGGAATAAATAATCCTTCAATACAAAGACATACCTTTACATCCATAAGACACAGTAGCAAATGGAACCATGACCTCTTCAAATGGATAAAACAAGGAATCAGTGACTGACCCCAACAATACTATGATGTGTGAACTCTCTGACCAAGAATTCAAAATAGCAGTTTTAAGAAAATTCTCAGGCCGGGCGCGGTGGCTCAAGCCTGTAATCCCAGCACTTTGGGAGGCCGAGACGGGCGGATCATGAGGTCAGGAGATCGAGACCATCCTGGCTAACACGGTGAAACCCCGTCTCTACTAAAAATACAAGAAAATTAGCCGGGCGAGGTGGCGGGCGCCTGTAGTCCCAGCTACTCGGGAGGCTGAGGCAGGAGAATGGCATGAACCCGGGGGAGCGGAGCTTGCAGTGAGCCGAGATCGCGCCACTGCACTCCAGCCTGGGGCACAGAGCAAGACTCCGCGTCAAAAAAAAAAAAAAAAAAAAAAAAAAAAAAAAAATTCTCCAAGACAGCCCAGACAATTCAGAAATTTATCAGAGAAATTTAACAAAGAGATCAAAATAATTAAGAAATTATGGGCACAGTGGCTCATATCTGTAATCCCAGTACTTTGGGAGGCCAAGGTAGGAGGATGGCTTGAGGCCAGGAGTTTGAGACCAGTCTGGGCAACATAGTAAGACTCTGTCTCTACAGAAAATGAAAAAACTTAGTTGGTGTGTTGGCATACGCTTACAGACCCAGCTACTTTGGAGGCTGAGGTGGGAAGATCACTTGAGCCCAGGAAGTCGAGGCTGCAGTGAGTCATGATTGTGCCACTATATTCCAGAATGGGTGGCAGAGTCAGACTCTGTCTCTAAAAGAAGAACAAAATAAAATACAACAGAAATCTGGGAACTCGGACGGGCGCAGGGGCTCATGCCTGTAATCCCAGCACTTTGGGAGACCGAGGCGGGCCAATCACGAGGTCAGAAGATTGAGACCATTCTGGCTAACACGATGAAACCCCCTCTCTGCTAAAAATAAAAAAAATTAGCTGGGCATGGTGGCAAGCGCCTATCATCCCAGCTACTCGGGAGACTGAGGCAGGAGAATCGCTTGAACCCGGGAGGCAGAGGTTGCAGTGAGCCGAGATCATGCCACTGCACTCCAGCCTGGGCGATGGAGCGAGACTCCATCTCAAGAAGAAAAAAAGAAATCTGGGAACTCTGAGAAATACATTTGCTGAACTAAAAAATTCATTAGAGGCTCTCAACAGCAGAAAGGATCAACAAAAGAAAGAATCAGTGAGCTTAAAGATACACTGTTTGAAAATGCACAGAGGAGAAAGAAAAGGAATGAAGATCTCCTACAAGATATAAAATATTACCTCAAAAGATTAAATCTAAGAATTGGTACTCAAGAGGGAGTAGAGCAAAAGCAAGGGGTAGAGAGCTTATTCAAAAAAATAATAGCAGTAGCTGGGAATGGTGGCTGACACTTGTAATCCCAGCACTCTGGGAAGCGGAGGTGGGTGATCACCTGAGGTCAGCAGTTCAAGACCAGCCTGGCCAACATGGTAAAACCCTGTCTCTACTAAAAATGTAAACAAATTAGCTGGGCGGGGTGGTGCATGCCTGTAATCCAAGCTACTTGGGAGGCTGTGGCAGGAGAATCGCTTGAACCCAGGAGTCAGAGGTTGCAGTGAGCTGAGATCACACCATTGCACTACAGCCTGGGCAACAAGAGCAAAACTTGGTCTCAAAAATAATAATTATAATAATAATAGCAGAAAATGTCCCAAAACTTAAGAAGAAGATATTTATGGCCAGAGAACACCAAACACATTTGACCCAAATAAAACCACCCCCAGGCATATAACAATAAAACAATAAAACTGTCCAAAGGTTATGGACAAAGAGAGGATCTTGAAAGGAGCGAGAGAAATGAAGCAAATAACATAAAATAGCTACAGTTCATCTGGCAACAGACTTCTCAATGGAAACTATACAGATCAGGAGGGAGTAGAATGAAAAAAAAAAAAATGCCAGGCTGGGTGTGGTGGCTCATGCCTGTAATCCAAACGCTTTGGGAGGCCGAAGCGGGTGCATCACTTGAGGCCAGGAGTTTGAGACAAGCCTGGCCAACATGATGAAACCCCTCTCTACTAAAAATATTTAACAATTAGCTGAGCGTGGTGGGATTTGCCTATAATCCCGGCTATTTGGGAGGCTGTGGCACGAGAATTGTTTGAACCTGAGAGGCACAGGTTGCGGTGAGCTGAGATTGCACCACTGCATTCCAGCCTGGCAGACAGAGTGAGACCCTGTCTCAGAAATAAAGGACTGGGCATGGTGGCTCACGCCTGTAATCCTAGCACTTTGGGAGACAGGGGCGGGTGGATCACCTGAGGTCAGGAGTTCAAGACCAGCCTGGCCAACATGGTGAAACTCCGTCTCTACTAAAAATACAAAAATTAGCTGAGTGTGGTGGCACGTGCCTGTAATCCCAGCTACTGGGGAGACTGAGGCAGGACAATTGCTTGAACCAAGGAGGTGGAGGTCGCCGTGAGCCAAGATCACGCCACTTCACTCCAGCGTGAGTGACAGAGTGAGACCCTGTCTCAAAAAAAAAAAGAAAAAAATAGAGAAAAGAAAGAACTGGGCCAGGCATGGTGGCTCATGCCTGTAATCCCAGCACTTTGGGAGGCTGAGGCAGGTGAATCACCTGCGGTCAGAAGTTTGAGACCAGCCTGGCCAACACGGTAAAACCCCATCTCTACTAAAAATATAAAAAATTAGCTGGGCATGGTGGCAGACACCTGTAATCCCAGCTACTCAGCAGTCTGAGGCAGGAGAATCACTTGAACCAGGGAGGTGGAGGTTGCAGTGAGCCAAGATTGCGCCACTGCACTTCAGCCTGGGCAACAAAGGTGAAACTCTGTTTCAACATTAAAAAGAAAAAAGAAAAGAAAAGAAACTTGTTATATCTGTAAGATTTTTTTTGTGAGCTTCATGATAACCATAATGCAAAAACCTATAATAGATTCACCAAACTCAAAAAGCAATGGATTAAAACATACTACCAGAGAAAATCACTTAATCACAAAGGAAGACAGTAAGGAAGGGAAGAGTTACAAAACAACCAGAAAATAAGTAGCAAAATGCCAGTAGTTGTATTAGTCTGCTCTTGCACTGCTATAAGGAAATAACCGAGACTGGATAATTTACAAAGAAAGAGGTTTAATTGGCTCACAGTTTCACAGGCTGTATAGGAAGCATGGCTGAGGAGGCCTCAGGAAATTTTTTTTTTTTTTTTTTTTTTTTTTTGAGAGGGAGTCTTGCTTGTTACTCAGACTGGAGTGCAGTGGCACAATCTTGGCTCACTGCAACCTCCACCACCCAGGTTCACGCAATTCTCCTGTCTCAGCCTCCCAAGTAGTTGGGACTACAGGCACACGCCACCACTCCTGGCTAATTTTTGTATTTTTAGTAGAGATGGGGTTTCACCATATTGGTCAGGCTGGTCTTGAACTCCTGACCTCAGGTGATCCACCTGCCTTGACCTCCCAAAGTGCTGGGATTATAGGTGTGAGCCAGCACGCCTGGCCAGGAATCTTTTAATGATGGCAGAAGGCAAAGGAGAAGCAGGCATATCTTACACGGCCAGAGCAGGAGGAAGAGAGACAGGGAAGGTGCCACATACTTTTAAACAATCAAATCTTGTGAGTCCTCACTATCACAAGAGCAGCACGAGGGGAAATCTGCCCCCAAGATCTAGTCACCTCCCATCAGGTCCTACCTCCAATGTTGGAGATTACAATTTGACATGAGATTGGGGTAGGGACACAAACCCAAGCCATATCAGTAGCAAATCCTTACTTATCAGTAATAACACAATGTGAATGGACTCACTTCTCCAAATAAAAGGCAGACAGTGGCTGAATGGATCAAGAAACAAGACTCAACTGTATGCTGCCTAGAAGAAACTTACTTCACTTGTAAGGACACATGGACTGAACATGAATGGGAAAACATATTTCATGCAACTGGAAACCAGTATAGGAATAGCTGTCCTTAAAACAGACTATAAATCAAGGACTGTAAAAAGGAAACAAAGAAGTTTACTATATAAAGGGGTCAATTCAGCCAGAGGAATTTATATAACAGTATAAATATCTATGCAGCCAACATTGGAACTCCCAGGTACATAAACATTAATAGATCCAAAGGGGCCGGGCACAGTGGCTCGCGCCTGTAATCCCAACACTTTGGGAGGCTGAGGTGGGAGGATTACCTGAGGTCAGGAGTTGAAGACCAGCCTGGCCAACATGGTGAAACCCCATGTCCAAAAAATGCCAAAATTAGCTGGGCATGATGGCAGGTGCCTGTAAGCCAGCTACTCGGGAGGCTGAGGCAGGAGAATCGCTTGAAGCTGGGAGGTGGAGGTTGCAGTGAGCCAAGATTGTGCTATTGCATTGCAGCCTGAGTGACAGAGTGAGACTCCATCTCAAAAAAAAAAAAAATCTGAAGGGAGAGACACAATACAGTATTAGTATTGCAATACAATAATAGTAGGGGACTTCAACACCCCACTCTCAGTAATGGACGGATCATCCAGATAGAAAACCATAAAGAAACATCAGAGTTAAACTACACAGTAGACCAAAGAAGCCCAACTGACATTTACAGAACGTTTCACCCAAATAATCTAATGATATACCTCAAAGAACTAGAAAAGCGGGACAGACCAAATCCAACGTTAATAGAGGGAAAGAGGCTGGGCATGGTGGCTCACACCTGTAATCCCAGCACTTTGGGAGGCTAAAGCAGGTGGATCACGAGGTCAGGAGTTTGAGACCAGCCTGACCAACCTGGTGAAACCCCGTCTCTACTAAAAATACAAAAATGAGCCGGGTGTGGTGGCGTGCACCTGTAATCCCAGCTACTCAGGAGGCTGAGGCAGGAGAATCGCTTGAACCCGGGAGGCAGAGGTTGCAGTGAGCCAAGATCGCACCATTGCACTCCAGCCTGGGCAACAGAGCGGACTCCATCTCAAAAAATAAATAAAAGGAAAGAAATAATAAAGATCAAGGCAGGGCCGGGCGCGGTGGCTCAAGCCTGTAATCCCAGCACTTTGGGAGGCCGAGACGGGTGGATCACGAGGTCAGGAGATCGAGACCATGCTGGCTAACACGGTGAAACCCCGTCTCTACTAAAAAATACAAAAAACTAGCCAGGCGAGGTGGCGGGCGCCTGTAGTCCCAGCTACTCCGGAGGCTGAGGCAGGAGAATGGCGTGAACCCGGGAGGCGGAGCTTGCAGTGAGCTGAGATCTCGCCACTGTACTCCAGCCTGGGTGACAGAGCGAGAATCCGTCTCAAAAAAAAAAAAGATCAAGGCAGGAATGAATGAAATTGAGACCCCAGGAAACCCAAACAAACAAGCCAGAAGATTAATGAAATTAAAAGTTGACAAATTTAAAAGATACAATTGACAAACCTCTTAGACTAAGAAAAAAAGAGAAAAGGCCCAAATAAATTAGAAACAGAAGAGAAGGCATAACAACTGAGACCACAGAAATACAAGGAATCAGGCTAGGCGCGGTGGCTCATGCCTGTAATCCCAGCACTTTGGGAGGCCGAGGTGGACAGATTACCTGAAGTCAGGAGTTCGAGACCAAACTGACCAACATAGTGAAACCCTGTCTCTACTAAAAAACACAAAATTAGCCAGGCATGGTGGTGCATTCCTGTAATCCCAGCTACTTGGGAGGCTGAGGCAGGAGAATCACTTGAACCCAGGGGGCAGAGGTTGTGGTGAGCTGAGATCACACCATTGCACACCAGCTTGGACAAGAGTGAAACTCCATCTAAAAAGAAAAAGAAATACAATTGGCCAGGTGTGGTGGCGCACACCTGTAATCCCAGCACTTTGGGAGGCCAACGTGGGCGGATCACGAGGTCAGAGATTGAGACCATCCTGGCTAACACGGTGAAATCCCATCTCTAATAAAAATACAAAAAAGTTAGCCAGGCATGGTGGCGGGTGCCTATAGTCTCAGCTACGTGGGAGACTGAGGCAGGAGAATGGTGTGAACCTGGGAGGTGGAGCTTGCAGTGAGCCGAGATTGCACCAGTGCACTCCAGCCTGGGCGACAGAGCGAGACTCTGTCTCAAAAAAAAAAAGAAATACAAAGAATCGTTAGACACCATTACAAACAATTATATGCCAACAAATTAGAAAACCTAGAAGTGAATAAATTCCTGAACACATACAGCCTACCAAGATTGAACCATGAAGAAATAGAAAAACTCAACAAACCAATATTGAGTAATGAGATCAAAGCCATAGTAAAAAGCCCCTTATCAAAAAAAAAAAAAAAAGAAAAAAGCCCAGTACCTGATGGCTTAAAGAGCTAATACCAATTTTACTCAAACTTCAAAAAAAAAAAAAAAATTGAGCAAAATATTGGAATACACATTTCTCAAAAGAAGACATAGAAATGGCCAACAAGTATATGAAAAAATGTTCAACATCACTAATCATGGATGGAAATGGACATCATGGAAATGGAAATCAAAATCACAATGAGATATCTCACCCTGTTTAGAATGGCTTTTATAAAAAAGACAGGGAATGTGGGATGCTGGTGAGGATGCAGAGAAAGGGGAACCCTTGAACACTGTTGGTGGGAATGTAAATTAGTATAGCCACTATGGAAAACTATGGAAGTTCCTCAAAAAACTAAAAATAGAACTACCATATGATCCAGCAATTCTGCTACTGGGTATATATCCAAAAGAAAGGAAATCAATATATCAAAGCAATATCTGTACTCTCATGTTTATTGTAGCACTAGTTACAATAGCCAAAATACCTACCTAAGTGCCTATTGATCAGCAGGATGAATTATAGTTTAAAATAATCTATTGTAGAAAAAATTATTGTATATTTCACAATAGCTAGAAGAGAATAATTCAAATGTTTCTGGCATAAAGAAAAGATAAATATTGGCTGGGCATGATGGCTCATGCCTGTAATCCCAGCACTTTGGGAGGCTGAGGCGGGCGGATCACCTGAGGTCAGGAATTCAACACCAGCCTGGCCAACATGATGAAACCCTGTCTCTACTAAAAATACAAAAATTAACCGGGCATAGTAGCACGTGCCTGTAATCCCAGCTATTCAGGAGGCTGAGGCAGGAGAATCGCTTGAACCTGAGAGGTGGAGGTTGCAGTGAGCTGAGATCACAACATTGCACCCCAGTCTGGGTAAGAGTGAGACTGTCTTAAAAAATAATAAATAAATATTTAAGGTGATGGATCTCTCAATTATACTGATTTGATCTTTACAAATTATATGAATATGTTAAATTATCACATGTACCCCCTGAAAATATGTGCATCTATGATATATCGATAAAAATTTTTATTTAAAAAGTAGCTTTGCTAATAAAGCACTTGTCAGTGCTAATAAGGATTCGGTGAAACTGCGTATGTGTTGTGCAATGATGTAATACCTTAAAAGAAAAACTATTATCTCTACTCACAGCACTTCTGATACCAAATGTGTGGAGCTTCCGCCCCCCCCATATCAAACAATTTTCAATTTTCTGTGGACATGGAGTATCCTGCAATATAATTCGGACACTACTGGAGTTAGTGCAGAACCCACAGGTTGAGATCAGTCTTATTAAGACTGCCTTCACCACTTCAGATGCCATTGCAAGTAGGAGGTCCCTAGGTTACCCATGCCTTTTATCCAATTGGCCTGTAAATTAGGGGTTCCTTTTTTTTTTTTTTTTTTTTTTGAGACAGGGTCTCACTCTGTCACCCAGGCTGGAGTACAGTGGCACCGTCTCTGCTCACTGCAACCTCCGCCGCCCAGGTTCAAGCGATTCTCGTGCCTCAGCTTCTCAAGTAGCTGGGACTACAGGCGTGCGCCACCATACTCCGTTAATTTTTGTATTTTTAGTACAGATGGGGTTTCACCATATTGGCCAGGCTGGTTTCAAACTCCTGGTCTCAAGCTATCTGTCCACCTCGGCCTCCCAAAGTGCTGGGATTATAGGCATGATTTTTTTCTTCTATTAGTAGCCTTATAAGTGGCTGTCTTAGTACATCTTTTGAATCAAGTTAACTGAAAATAAATAATGATATGGGTGGTCGATTTGTTCTAGGAACTAATGAGTAACCATTTGTGGTTTATTCTTATTACCTGGCTTGAGGTTTGTGATGATTTGTAACAATTTTTTACTGTACATATGAGCCTTATGCATTTTGCATATAAGTTAACAAAGACTTTGTTTATGAGATGAGGTCTTTGTACTTAAGTTGCCTCTCTTCCAATTAAACCATAACATAGGGTTCCTATATTCAAAAGTTTCTTCATGATCTAATTGGCCCTGGTGAAAATTACGTTCCATATTAATGCAAGGTTCTAATACAATGGAGTAATTTTTTTTTTAATGAAAATTTTATTTAAAGTTTGGGGAAATGATCTAAGACTTCTAAGAGTGTTCTTTTTTTTTTTTTGAGCTGGAGTCTCATTCTGTCACCCAGGCTGGAGTGCCGTGGTGCAATCTCGGCTCACTGCAACCTCCACCTCCCAGGTTCAAACGATTCTCCTGCCTCAGCCTCCTGAGTAGCTGGGATTACAGGCATGTGACATCATGCCTGGCTACTTTTTGTATTTTTAGTAGCGACGGGGTTTCACCATGTTGGTCAGGCTGGTCTTGAATTCCTGACCTCGTGATCCGCCCGCTTCGGCCTCCCAAAGTGCTGGGATTACAGGCGTGAGCCACTGCACCCGGCCTTCACCAGTGAGTGTTCTTTAAGAAAATAGTTTAGGTTGGGCGTGGTGGCTCACACCTGTAATCCCAGCACTTTGGGAGGCTAAGGTAGGAGGATCGCTTGAGGCCAGGAGTTCGAGACCAGCTTGGGCAACATAGGGAGACCCCCCCCCCCACAAAAGAAAAAAATTAGCCATGCATGGTTGTGTATTCCTGTAGTCTTAGCTAATTGAGAAGCTGGAGTGGGAGGCTCACTTGACCCTGTGAGGTAGAGGCTGCAGTAAGTCATGATTGTGCCACTGCACTGCAGCACTCTTGCTCTGGGCAAGAGAGTGAGACCTCGTCTCAAAAAAAAAAAAAAGAAAGTTTAGAAAAAATTATTTGTTCTGATGCACAAGGGATACAGAGAAAGGGAAAAATATATATTAACGTGATAAGGGATTCTTAGAGATCTGAGACAGATAAAGTCATGCAAGCAGTTACAGTTAATACAAGAAACTAGAACTATTTATGTTTGAAGATATTTTTTGAAAGGTTAGATTATTTTTCCCTGAGAAGTGCCCACTTGCACATTCTTTTTTTTTTTTTTTTTTTTTTTTTTTTTTTTTTTGAGACGGAGTCTCGCTCTGCCGCCCAGGCTGGAGTGCAGTGGCCAGATCTCAGCTCACTGCAAGCTCTGCCTCCCGGGTTCACGCCATTCTCCTGCCTCAGCCTCCCGAGTAGTTGGGACTACAGGCGCCCGCCACCGCGCCCGGCTAGTTTTTTGTATTTTTTAGTAGAGACGGGGTTTCACCGTGTTAGCCAGGATGGTCTCGATCTCCTGACCTCGTGATCCGCCCATCTCGGCCTCCCAAAGTGCTGGGATTACAGGGTTGAGCCACCGCGCCCGGCCCACTTGCACATTCTTACTTCCTGGTGGTTTTGATGGTAGTGAAGGTGAAGGTTAATATTTGGAGCTAGTGAGTGCACAGTTTGAGCTCACTGTTTTTAGCCAGATAGGTATTTTTGTTACATGAGGTCTAAGGGAAAAAAAAAAAAAAACTTACTAAGTGGGAAAATAAGTAGGAAAATATTACATATATGAGGTGAACAAAGTCGGGGGATGGTTTCTGGATGAAATTGTTCTACCTTGGATCATCAAGCATTAGATTCTCATAAGGAGCACGCAACTTAGATCCCTCGCATGCGCAGTTCACGATAGGGTTCACACTTATAAGAATGCAATGCTGCCGCTGATCTGACAGGAGGCAGAGCTCAGTTGGCAATGCTTGCTTGCCCGCTGCTCACCTCCTGCTGTGCTGCCCAGTTCCTAACAGGCCACAGGCTGGTACTGGTCTGTGGCCCGGGCTTTGGGGACCCCTACGTTAGACTGATCAAATATATAATAGCTAAGAGTAGACATTATAAAGTCAGAAGCTCCTTAAGCTTTTAAACCTGTAGCTTTTACTAAAATGTTGATCACAATGGCGCCATCTAAAATGAGAAGAGGGCAGAGTCTCAGGCCACAATGTGAAAAGACAGTAGTCAAAGATTAGTGCACATTACCTGGCAAGTTTCCAACAACTTTTTTCTAAGTTTAAAGAGCAAATAAATTTTTTTTCCCTTGAGATAAAAGTTACTTCCAAAAAGCAGAAGGAAAGAGACACATTTCTTCTTTATACTGTTATATACTAAAATGTTTCTTCTGCCTGGTGCAGTGGCTTGTGCCTGTAATACCAGCTACTAGGGAGGCTGAGGCAGGAGGGTCACTTGAGGCTAAGAGTTCAAGGCTGCAGTGAGCTGTGTTCACAAGTTTTAATTATTCTTAAAACAACTGTTTAAAATTTCTTTAAACTTGCTTCTTTATTCCTCTGTCTTTACTTTGGTTGGTATTTCAGTTAAGTTTTTGGTGTTCTCAAATTTTATCTAAATGGATAAACTATTAACATAGAACATAAACCCCGATTCTCCATTTCATTTTTCTCTTAGGCATGAATCGTACAAAACTCAATATAGAGCAATGTTTGTGATGAATTGTTCTATTAACAAAGAGGAGGTTCTAAGATATAAAGCCTCAGAGAACAGGAAGAAAAGGCGAGGCCATAAGAAGATGAGGTCTAACCAGGAAGATGCTGCCGAGAAGGCAGAGACAGATGTGGAAGAAATCTATCACCCAGTCATGTGCACTGAATGTTCCACTGAAGTGGCAGTCTATGACAAGGATGAAGTCTTTCATTTTTTCAATGTTTTAGCAAGCCATTCCTAAACAGCCCAACTGGCATTTAATTACCCAATACTGTATATAAGGCAAATATGGACAGTTACTTTCCTCCTGCCTGTTCATAAGTGACACTGAGGAAGCAGTGTTTCTCTTTATAAAGAAGAATAGTTGTCAGCCTTCATTCATCTCTTACATCTCTCACCCTCTCCTTTTCTTTTTTCCTTAGATTTTCCCCCCTTATTGATGAGACTGATTCATTCTGTTTTTGATGAACATTTGGAAATGGGGGGCTTTTTATTAAGGCTCTTTAGAATTAAAATGTTATGGAATTATAAGCAATCTTTGTTTCTGAGTATTATTTTTACTTTGGATGTAGCTTTGATGTAATTAAACTGGAAACTCTTTCCTGAATTGTCTGTATTGTTTTTGCTAAGATGTATCTTTATTCACCTCCACCCCACAGGATGGAATGACAATATTTATTAACTGTTACAATTGTGTGGAGTACGCCACTAGCCTTGGCTCCTGCCTGTAATCCCAGCACTTTGGGAGGTCAAGGGGGTGGATCGGGAGTTCAGGAGTTTAGGAGTTTGAGACCAGCCTGGCCAACATGGTGAAACCCTGTCGGTCTCTACTAAAAATAGAAAAATCAACTGGGCATGGTGGTACGCACCTGTAATTCCAGCTACTCAGGAGGCTGAGGCAGGAGAATTGCTTGAACCTGGGAGCCAGAGGTTGCAGTGAGCTGAGATCGTGCCACTGTACTCCAGCCTGGGTGACAGAGTAAGACTTTGTCTCAAAACAAACAACAAAGAAACAAACAATTGCATGGAGTAGGTACTGTCAGATACTTTAAGAAATAAAGGTCCTTCTCTGAAAAAAGAGTACACTTACTAGTATTCTAAACTTAATGAATGCACATTTTAAAATATAAATTTATGGTGAGTTTAACTAGACTTAAACATTCTGGCGGGGCACGGTGGCTCACCACTGTAACCCCAGCACTTTGGGAGACATAGGTGGGCTGATCGCTTGAGGTCAGGAGTTCCAGGGCAGCCTGGCTAACATGGTGAAACCCCATTTCTACTAAATATACAAAAATTAGCCAGGCCTGGTGGTGGGCACCAGTAATCCCAGCTACTTAGGAGACTGAGGCAGGATGATCACTTGAACCTGGGGGGCAGAGGTTGCAATGAGCCGAGATTGTGCCACTTCATTCCCACGTGGGTAAGAGACGAAGACTCTGTCTCAAAAAAAAAAAATACAAAAAATTCTGCAGCGCCTGTAGCCTGAGGCCGGACCCCGGGAGGCGGAGCTTGCAGTGAGCTGAGATCCGTGCCTGGGCTACAGAGCGAGACTCCGTCTCAAAAAAAAAAAAAAAAAAAAAAAAAAAAAAAAAAAGACGAAGACTCTGTCTCAAAAAAAAAAAATTCTGCTGCCACCTCTTGTGCCTACTATTTATTCTGTTGCAAACAACCAAGATATAATTTTTTTAGGTATTAATATAAAAACCATCAGTGGCAGCTTGAGGGGAAATTGCATTGTAGGCATCTGTGTATTTTATTTTCAGTCTTTAAAAAAATGATATGGCCGAATGCAGTGGCTCATGACTATAATTCCAGCACTTTGGGAGGCTGAGGAAGGAGGATCGCTCGAGCCCAGGAGTTCAAGACCAGCCTGGGCAACATGGCAAGACCCTGTCTCTAAAAAAAAAAAAAATTAAAAATTAGCTAAACGTGGTGGTGTCTGCCTATAGTCTCAGCTACTTGGGAGGCTGAGGTGGGAGGATCACTTGAGCTTGGGAGACGAAGGCTGAATTGAGCTTTGATCATGCCACCGCATTCTAGCCTGGGTAACAGATTGAGGCCCTCTCTTAGAAATAAAAGAATGATATGATTTGGGCTGTTTCTTTCTTTCTTTTTTTTTCTAGACAGAGTCTCGCTCTGTCACCCAGGCTGGAGTGCAGTGGCGCGATCTCGGCTCACTGCAACCTACGCCTCCCAGGTTCAAGTGATTATCCTGCCTCACTCTCCCGAATAACTGGTACTACAGGCACGTGCCACCACGTCCGGCTAATTTTTTATATTTTTAGGAGAGGCAGGGTTTCACCGTGTTAGCCAGGATAGTCTCGATCTCCTGACCTCGTGATCCACCTGCTTTGGCCTCCCAAAGTGCTGGGATTATAGATGTGAGCCACTGCACCTGGCCTTTTTTTTTTTTTTTTTTTTTTTTTTTTTTTGAGACAGAGTCTCGATCTGTCGCCCAGGCTGGAGTGCAGTGGTCTGATCTCAACTCTCAGCTCACTGTAACCTCCACCTCCTGGGTAGCTGGGACACCTGGCTAATTTTTGTATTTTTAGTAGAGATGGGGTTTCACCATGTTGGCCAGGCTGGTCTTGAACTCCTGGCCCCAAGTGATCCACCTGCCTCGGCCTCCCAAAGTGCTGAGATTACAGGCAGGACAGCACTTGGCCTCTATTTTTTTATTTTGTTTATTTATTTATTTATATTTTTTAAGATAGAGTTTTGCTCTTGTGGCCCAGGCTGGAGTGCAAAGGCGTGATCTCAGCTCACTGCAACCTCTGCCTCCTGGGTTCAAGTGATTCTCCTGCCTCAGCCTCTCAAGTTGCTGAGATTACAGGTATGCACCACACCACCGAGCTTATTTTGTATTTTTAGTGGAGATGGGGTTTCACCATGTTGGCCATGTTGGTCTGGAACTCCTGACCTCAGGTGATTCACCTGCCTTGGCCTCCCAAAATGCTGGGATTACAGGCATGAGCCACCGTGACCAGGCTATTTTTATTTTTTATACATTCTTTAAATGTTTCCATTTATAGCCAGGTGATACACTGCAGAATAGCACTTCCAGTCTATTCCTTGTAATCTGTGTTTGCCATATCGTACTTTGAAAGAGCTCCTGTATTACCGTCATTGCAAACCTTACTTCCTTTCCAGGTACCCGCCCAACAACCACCCCTCCATCGCACCCTCATCCCACTTCTTCTGGAAATTTCTCAGTGGTTTTACACATAACATCACTTTGGACTAGAACAGTGGTTCATGCCTATAATCATAGCACTTTGGGAGGCTGAGGCAGGAGGATCCCTTGAGCCCAGGAGTTTGAGGCCAGCCTGGTTAACAGGGAGACCCTATCTCTATATAGTACAAACACAAATAAAAAAAATCACCTGGGCCGGGCGCAGTGGCTCACGCCTGTAATCCCAGCACTTTGGGAGGCCGAGGTAGGCAGATCACGAGGTCAGGAGATCAAGACCATCCTGGCTAACATGGTGAAATCCCGTCTCTAATAAAAATACAAAACAGCCGGGCGTCGTAGCAGGTGCCTGTAGTTCTAGCTGCTCGGGAGGCTGAGGCAGGAGAATGGTGTGCACCTGGGAGGTGGAGTGTGCAGTGAGCTAAGATTGCACCACTGCACTCCAGCCTGGGCGACAGAGCGAGACTCCTTCTTAAAAAAAAAAAAAAAATCACCTGGAGCAGACCATGTGCAATGGCTCATGCCTGTAATCCCAACACTTTGGAAGGCTGAGGTGGGTGGATCACCTGAGGTCAGGAGTTCAAGACCAGCCTGACCAACATGGGGAAACCTTGTCTCTACTAAAATAGAAAAATTAGCTGGGCATGGTGGCATGTGCCTATAATCCCAGCTACTCAGGAGGCTGAGGCAGAGAATCACTTGAACCCGGGAAGTGGAGGTTGCAGTGAGCCGAAATCGAACCACTACACTCTAGCCTAGGCAACAGAGCAAGACTCCATCTCAAAAAAAAAAAAAAAATCAGTTGGGTGTAGTGGCAGGTACCTGTAATCCCAGCTACTCAGGGAGGCTGAGGGAGGAGAATCGCTTGAACCTGGGAGGTGGAGGTTGCAGTGAGCTGAGATCATACCACTACACTCCAGCCTGGGCAACAGAGCAAGACTCCATCTCAGAAAAAAAAAAAAGTGAGGCAGCAAATCACAGTATATGAAGTTATAATTTGTGATCATCACAACATAAAGGAGAGGGAGATAGCTATATAGGAACAGGGTTTTATATGCTATTTAACCTCAGTTGATTTTTTTTTTTTTTTTTTGAGACGGAGTTTCACTCTTGTTGCCCAGGCTGGAGTGCAATCTTGGCTCACCACAACCTCCCACTCCCAGGTTCAAGCGATTCTCCTGCCTCAGCTTCCCGAGTAGCTGGGATTACAGGCATGCGCCACCACCCCAGCTAGTTTTGTATTTTCAGTAGAGACGGGGTTTCTCCATGTTGGTCAGGCTGGTCTTGAACTCCTGACCTCAGGTGATCCACCTGCCTTGGCCTCCCAAAGTGCTGGGATTACAGGCGTGAGCCACTGCGCCTAGCCTAAGCTCAGTTGTTATTGATTCAAGCTAGTTTGTTATAAATTTAATATGATGGCTAGGCACGGTGGCTCATGCCTGTAATCCCAGCACTTTGGGAGGTTGAGGTGGGTGGATCACTTGAGGTCAGGAGTTCAGAACCAGCCTGACCAACATGGTGAAACCCTGTCTCTGTAAGAAAATTTAAAAAATAAAATGATGCCGGGCGCGGTGGCTCACGCCTGTAATCCCAGCACTTTGGGAGGCCGAGGCGGGCGGATCACAAGGTCAGGAGATCGAGACCACGGTGAAACCCCGTCTCTACTAAAAATACAAAAAATTAGCCGGGCGCGGTGGCGGGCGCCTGTAGTCCCAGCTACTCAGGAGGCTGAGGCAGGAGAATGGCGTAAACCCAGGAGGCGGAGCTTGCAGTGAGCCGAGATCGCGCCACTGCACTCCAGCCTGGGCGACAGAGCGAGACTCCGTCTCAAAAAAAAAACAAAACAAAAAAAAATAAAATGATTATAAAAATAAACAAGCATACACTGGGCATGATGGCTCACACCTGTAATCCCAGCACTTCAGGAAGCCAAGGCAAGAGGGAATTGCTTGAGGTCAGAGAATCACTTGAATCCAGGAGGCGGAAATTGCACTGAGCCGAGATTGGGCCACTGCACTCCAGCTTGGGTGACAGAGCAAGACGTGTCTCAAAAAAAAAAAAAAAAAAAAATTTTTATCTTTCTTTCTGAATTCATTTTGATAAATGACCATTTATCAGGATGATTTATCAGGATTTTAGGTAATTAATTTATTAACTATTTTTTTTGAGACAGAATCTCATTCCTTCACCCAGGCTGGAGTGCAGTGGTGCCATCTCGGCTCACTGTAACCTCTGCTTCCCAGGTTCAAACGATTCTCCTGCCTCAGCCTCCTATGTAGCTGAGACCACAGGCATGTGCCACCACGCCCAGCTATTTTTTTGTGTTTTTTGGTAGAGACGGGGTTTCACCATGTTGGCCAGGCTGGTCTCGCACTCCTGACCTCAAGTGATCCGCCTGCCTCAGCCTCCCAAAGTGCTGGGATTACAGGCGTGAGCCATCACGCCCAGCCAATTTATCGGGATTTTAAAAGAATTTGTTCATTTTTTCTGTTTTCAAATTTATTGAATAAAGTTATTCATACCTTTCTCTCATTATCTTTAATATCTGTTGGATATATAGTGGCACCTTCCTTTTCCATTTCTAATACTTAATTCTCCTTCTTTTTTCCTTGATGGAATTTTGGTCTTATTTCATTAATTTTTAATATTATCTGTATCATCTCCTTCATTCTAGTCAACTCGCATTTATTCTGTTGTTTTTTTTTCGATCTTCTTTTTTTTTTTTTTTTTTCCTGAGACAGAGTCTTGCTCTTGTCGCCCAGGGTGGAGTGCAGTGGTACAATCTCACCTCACTGCAACCTCTGCCTTGCGGGGTTCAAGCGATTCTCTGGCCTCAACCTCCCAAGTAGCTGGGATTACAGGCGCTCACCACCAGGCACGGCTAATTTTTGTATTTTTAGTAAAGATGAGGTTTCATCATGTTGGCCAGGCTGGTCTCGAACTCCTGACCTCAGGTGATCCGCCTACTTTGGCCTCCCAAAGTGCTGGGATTATAGGCGTGAGCCACTGCAACTGGCCTTTTTCTATCTTCTTAAGGTAGATGCTTCGCTCATCTTCAGCCTTTCTCTTTTTTAATGTAAACATTTAGGGCTATAGGTTTTCTCTCCTTTCATTGCATCACACAAGTTGTATATGTAGTCTTTTTGTTCAGTTTAAACTATTGTTATTTTTCAATTATGATTTTAAAAGTTATTAGTTATTGAGAAGTATTTTTACAATTTCTTTTTTTTCTTTTTTTTTTTTTTTTTTTTTTTTTTTTTGTGAGACACAGTCTCGTTGTGTTGCCCAGACTGAAGTACAGTGGCACAGTGGCGTGATCTAGGCTCACAGCAACCTCTGCCTCCTGGGTTCAAGTGATTCCCCTGCCTCAACCTCCTGAGTAGCTGGGATTACAGGCGCCTGCCACCACGCCCGGCTAATTTTGTTTTGTATTTTTAGTAGAGACGGGGTTTCACCATATTAGCCAGGATGGTCTCAATCCCCTGACATCGTGATCCACCCACCTCGGTCTCCCAAAGTGCTGGGATTACAGGCGTAATTAATTAATTAATTAATTTATTTGAGACAGAGTCTCACTCTGTCGCCCAGGTTCTAGTGCAGTAGTGCCATCTTGGCTCACTGTAACCTCTGCCTTCCAGTTGCAAGTGATTCTTGTGCCTCAGTTTCCTGAGTAGCTGGGATTAAAGCTGTGTACCACCACACCTGGCTAATTTTTGTATTTTTAGTAGAAAGGGGGTTTCACCACATTAGCCAGGGTAGTCTCGAGCTCCTGACCTCAGGTGATCTGCCTGTCTTGCCTCCCAAAGTGCTGGGATTACATGTGTGAGCCACCACACCCGGCCAAGGTACAGTTTAAATATTGGTTAAGACTGTAGTTATCTGAAGGCTTGACTGGGGCTGGAGGATCTGTTGGCAGGAGGCTTTAGTTCCTTGCTATATGGACCACCTGTGCAGGTTTGGATCATAATCCTGAAAGACATAATCATATACTGGATAGAAACAGCGTCTCACTGTTTTGCCCAGGCCGGTCTCACTCCTGGCCTCAAGAGATCCTGCTTTGGCCTCCCAATGTGTTGGGATTATAGGTGTGAGCCACCACACCAGCCAAAAGACAGAATCTTGAATGCCTTGATTCTGAATGTTGAGACCCCAAAAAATCAAAATCCCTAAAGTCTAAAATCCCTGACATCAAAAATCCTGAAAATCACAATCCTGAAAGATGAAAATCCCAAAAGCTAAATTCTGGGGAAGGAATTAGTGGATTTTCAGTTGTCCATAAGATAGTTGCATTATGTTAGTTGCATGATGTTAGGTGGAACTATTGCTTTGTTATTGTCTTTATTTGGAAATTAAAAATGGTTTAAATAGGTGTATATGGGTGCCAAGTTGATCAAGGGTAGACTTAATTTTAGGTGTCAGTTTGACTGGTAAGGAATATCTCGAAACCTGTAAAGCACTATTTTGAGTGTGACTATGAGGATGTTTCCAGAGTAGATTACTGTGTGATTCCTAGTGCACTAGGTTGGGAAGATCTGCCCTCAATATTGGTGGGCACCATCCAATTGGCCCAGAAAGAACAAATACAGAATACAATTTGGTCTCTCTGAGAGTTGGGACAGAGTTTTCTTCTGCTGCCTTGGACATCAGAAACTTGACTACATGAATGTGTATTATCACAATGTTGACTTTTTTTTTTTTTTTTTTTCAAAGACAGAGTCTTAGTCTGTCGCCCAGGCTGGAG
Organism: Macaca thibetana thibetana; assembly: GCF_024542745.1. Lineage (NCBI taxonomy): Eukaryota > Metazoa > Chordata > Mammalia > Primates > Cercopithecidae > Macaca > Macaca thibetana. Next base: position 73,303,991 of record NC_065584.1, read on the forward strand.
TGCAATGGTGCGATCTCGGCTCACTGCAATCTCCGCCTGCTGGGTTCAAGTGATTCTCATGCCTCAGTCTTCTGAGTAGCTGGGATTGCAGGCACCTGCCACCATGCCCGGCTAATTTTTGTTTTTGTTTTTTTTTTTTTTAGTAGAAATGGAGTTTCACCGTGTCAGCCAGGCTAGTTTCGAACCCCTGAGACCAGCAACAATGTTGATTTTTTTGTGCATAAGCAGTATGCATGTATGTGACAACACTGAAACTTTTGAAACTTCCTCAATAAAGGAAGAGAGAGTCAGGTGCGGTGGCTCACGCCTGTAATCCTTGCACTTTGGGAGGTCGAGGAGGGCAGATCGCCTGAGGTCAGGGGTTCAAGACCAGCCTGCTGCACTGCATTCCAGCCTGGGCTGGAGGCTGCTGTGAGCCGAGATGGCGCCACTGCACTTCAGCCTGTGTTGTGACAGAGCGAGACTCTGTCTCAAAAAAACAAAAAAAGAAAAAGAAAAAAGAAGAGATCTTCTTCTTCTTCTTCTTCTTTTTTTTTTTTTGAGATAGAATTTCATTCTTGTTGCCCTGGCTGGAGTGCAATGGCAGGATCTTAGCTCACTGCAACCTCTGCCTCCTGGGTTCAAGTGATTCTCCTGCCTCAGCCTCCCGAGTAGCTGGGATTTACAGGCGCCCGCTACCAAGCCCAGCTAAATTTTGTATTTTTAGTAGAGACGGGGTTTTGCCATGTTGGCCAGGCTGGTCTCGAACTCCTGACCTCAGGAGATCCGCCTGCCTCGGCCTCCCAAAGTGCTGGGATTACAGGCATGAACCACTGAGCCCAGTGAGATGTTCTTTTCATACATCTGCATTTGTGGTAAAATTTCTCCTGATCTCCGGGCGCGGTGGCTAATGCCTGTAGTCCCAGCACTTTGGGAGGCTGAGGCGGGCTAATCACCTGAGGCCGGGAGTTCGAGACCAGCCTGAACAACATGGAGAAACCTTGTCTCTACTAAAATTACAAAATTAGCCGGACATGGTGGCATATGCCTATAACCCCAGCTACTCAGGAGGCTGAGGCAGAAGAACTACTTGAACCTAGGAGGCAGAGGTTGCAGTGAGCCAAGATAGCGCCATTGCACCACTCTAGCCTGGGCGACAAGAGTGAAACTCCATCTCAAAAAAAAAAAAAAAAAGTCTCCAGATCTTGGCTCTTTGGGTGACCGAATATGTGGTGGTGACCCATCAAAGTTTTTGACTGATCTCGTCAAAGACTTAGATTATTCGTCATGGTATTTCAGATGACTTCAGTTATAGAGCTGGGTGCACACAATTACCAACTATAGTGATGTGTGTTTATATGTTTCCCATTTCGACCTATTTCTTTATGAATATGGCTTATCTGCTCATGTTATGCCCATACAGCTGTTGTTAATATATCTGAGTGTTCATACTTGCAAAAAAGTGAATGTTATTGTTGTCTATTTTATTGTGTAAAGTGGTTTATGAAGCCTTCTATTGTGTTTTTATATATTTCTCAAATAAATCCCCCTTAAAGACTTTTAAATGATTTTTTCTAGAATTATATTTGTAGGATTTTGATCTTTTAGGATTTCAACATTCAGGATGATGGCGTTCAAGATTGTGCCTTTTCGGACTCTGATTGACCCATAGGACTGCTGAGCGTCCTCACTGCTGGCTTTCCCTGGAGTAAATGATCTAAGACCAAGACAAGGTACAAACGGCAGTATCTTTTATGATCTAGCCTTGGAAACAACACACTGTTACTTCTGCCTCATTCTGTTGGACATAGAGTACAAACATGATTCCAAGTGGGAAGGTGTGTAAACTAGTAAGTGAATTCCAGGAAGCAAGGATCACTGGGGCCATTTGGTGACTGGCTACCACGATAACCTTCCAGCTTATCTGAATGGAAAGTTGTAATGACTCTTGTAAACCTTATCTAAAAGGGTTTAACTTAACCCCTACTTTGGGAATGTGATACGCTGACGTTTATTCACTGTATGAGGAGTCTTCCATTTGTCGTATGTTCAAAGTCCATCAGAAACTCATATAATTAGACCATTTAAAAATGGGTTGAAATTTATCTTTTTGTTTGTTTTTGTTTTGAGACAGAGTCTCGGTCTGTAGCCCAGGCTGGAGTTCGGTGGTGTGATCTCAGCTCACTGTAACCTCCGCCTCCCAGGTCCCGGTTAAGCAATTCTCCTGCCACAGCCTCCTGAGTAGCTGGGATTACAGGCGTGTGTACCATACCCAGCTAATTTTCATATTTTTAGTAGAGATGGGATTTCACCATGTTGGCCAGGCTGGTCTTGAACTCCTGACCTCGTGATCCGCCCACCTTTGCTTCCCAAAGTGCTGGGATTACAGACATGAGCCACTGTGCCTGGCCTTTGTTGTTTTTTCTGTTGAGATGGAATTTCACTCTTGTCACCCAGGCTGGAGTGCAATGGTGGGATCTCAGTTCACTGCAACCTCCACCTCCCAGGTTCAAGCAATTCTCTTGCCTCAGCCTCCCAAGTAGCTGGGATTACCACGCCACCACCCCTGGCTAACTTTTGTATTTTAGTAGAGATGGGGTTTCACCATGCTGGCCAGGCTGGTTTCGAACTCCTGACCTCAGGTGATCCACCTGCCTCAGCCTCCCAAAGTGCTGGGATTACAGGTGTGAGCCATCATGCCCAGTCCTGTTTTGTTTTTTTAAGTGGGTTGAAATTTAACAAAGGCATTCTTCAGTTCCGTGGTGCAGAAATAGTCCTTGACAGGATTTTCCTTTAGTCTAATACATAAGGGGATCAAGCAGTAGATCTGTTGGCTGTATGTCTTTTTTTTTTTTTTTTTTTAAGACAGAGTCTTCTTCTGTCGCCCAGGCTGGAGTGCAGTGGTGCAATCTCGGCTCACTGCAAGCTCCGCTTCCCAGGTTCACGCCATTCTCCTGCCTCAGCCTCCGGAATAGCTGGGACCACAGGCGCCTGCCACAATGCCTGGCTAATGTTTTGTATTTTTAGTAGAGACAGGGTTTCACCGTGTTAGCCAGGATGGTCTCCATCTCCTGACCTTGTGATCCACCCGTCTCGGCCTCCCAAAGTGCTGGGATTACAGGCATGAGCCACTGCGCCCGGCCAGCTCTATGTCTTTAAAGAGGGCACAGTTTATAATCACCATGAAGGGGTTTCAGAGACGTATGCCGCCATGTGAAATCTCTATAGAATATCAAATGTATGAGACAGGCAGGGTATGGTGGCTAACACCTATAAACCCAGCACTTTGGGAAGCTGAGGTGGGCGGATCACTTAAGGTCAGGAGTTCGAGACCAGCCTGACCGACATGGTGAAACCCCGTCTCTACTAAATACAAAAAATTAGCTGGGCGTGGTGGTACATGCCTATAATCCCAGCTACTCAGAAGGCTGAGGCAGAATTGCTTGAACCCGGTAGGCGGAGGTTGCAGTGAGCCAAGATTGTGCCATTGCACTCCAGCCTGGGCAACAAGAATGAAACTCCGTCTCAAAAAAAAAAAAAAAAGGACGGGCGCGGTGGCTCATGCCTGTAATCCCAGCACTTTGGGAGGCTGAGGCGGGCAGATCGCGAGGTCAGGAGATCCAGACCATCCTGGCTAACACGGTGAAACCCCGTCTCTACTAAAAATAAAAAATAAAAAAATTAGCCGGGCGTGGTGGTGGGCACCTGTAGTTCCAGCTACTCGGGAGGCTGAGGCAGGAGAATGGCATGAACCCAGGAGGCGGAGCTTGCAGTGGGCCGAGATCGCGCTACTGCACTCCAGCCTGGGTGACAGAGCGAGAATCCGTCTCAAGGGAAAACAAAACAAAACAAAACAAAACAAAACCAGGCTGTGCTCAGTGGCTCATGCCTGTAATCCCAACACTTTGGGAGGCTGAGGCAGGAGGATCACATGAGGTCAGGAGTTCGAGACCAGCCTGACCAACATGGAGAAACCCCATCTCTACTAAAAATACAAAATTAGCTGGGCGTGGTGGCTCATGCCTGTAATCCCAGCTACTCAGGAGGCTGAGGCAGGAGAATCGCTTGAGCCCAGGAGGCAAAGGTTGCTGTGAGCTAAGATCGCGCCATTGCACTCCAGCCTGGGCAACAAGAGCAAAACTCCATCTCAAAAAATAATAAAAATAAAATAAAATATAGTGTTCCATACTCATCTACTTTTTCATCTAGTCAAACACTAAGTTCGGGTTATTTTCATCCTTTGTGGACCATTACAACCATCTGCCAACTGGTTTTCTTGCTCCCAACCTCCCCTTCATTCACAGTTCCATCTATTCATCATCAGTTGGGTTCCTCCTGTGTGCCAGGTGCAATGTACAGATCAATGATGGGACCCGGCTCTCAATGAGCTGAGATGAACTGGGAAAACAGGTAAACCAACAACCCCAATATTGTGGTTGGCGTGTGCCATGCCACAAATATAACACCAGGTGCCACCAGAGTATAGAAGAGAAGGATTAGGGACAGCTTTCAAGAAGAGAGAATGTTTGAGCCAAATCTTACAGGATTAGTATGAATTGGCGGGGAATTCAGCCCTGTGAGGTTTTCTCTGACCAAACTCTGAGAATTTTTTTTTTCTCTGAATGCAAATTTTCCGTATATATATTTTTGAGACAGGGTCTTGCTCTGTTGAGCAGGCTAGAGTGCAGTGGTATAGTCATGGCTCACTGCAGCCTCTACCTCCCACTCTCAAGCAATCCTCCACCTCAGCTTTCCAAGCAGCTGGGACTATAGCTGTGCTCCACCATGCCTTGCTAATTAAAAAACAATTTATTTTTTCTAGGGACAAGGTTTCACTATGTTGCCCAGGCTGGTGTGAAATTCCTGGGCTCAAGCAATCCTCCCACCTTGGCTTCCCAAACTGCTGGGATTACAGGTGTGAGGCACCATGCCTGGTCCCATATATATATATATATATTTATTTTTTTGAGACGGAATCTCGCTCTGTCGCCTGGGCTGGACTGCAGTGGTGCAATCTTGGCTCACTGCAAGCTCTGCCTTCCGGGCTCACGCCATCCTCCTGCCTCAGCCTCCAGAGTAGCTGGGACTACAGGCGCCCACCACCATACCCGGCTAATTTTTTTGTACTTTTAGTACAGACGAGGTTTCACCATGTTGGTCAGGCTGGTCTCAAACTCTTGACCTCAGGTAATCCGCCCGCCTCGACCTCCCAGAGTGCTGGGATTACAGGCGTGAGCCACCGCGCCCGGCCCATTTTTTTTAAAAGCAGACTTTAAGGCTCTTAAAATGCTATTCGCATATTTTAATAATTTTAATTCAAGGACAGAATTAAGTTTCAAGCTAACAAATGACTACATTAAGAAACTGAAACTCAGGCATAAATTTGCTAAATGTTTTTCCCTGCCACACATGTATAGTCATATCCCAAATACTATACGAAATAGATTGTTATGTAGCCCTTTTGAGACCAGCAGGGTTCTCATAGATTGCGATGCTATCTGTCCCCATTCAGGGAATCTGAGAAAGTCAGGTTTATTAACCCGTTGCAATGAAGTAGACTGTACACCAGAGGACCAAAGGACAGTTTTTTGTTTGTTTGTTTTTGTGTGTGTGTGTGTGTGTGTGTGTGTGTGTGTGTGTTGAGAGGGAGTTTTGCTCTTGTCCAGGCTGGAGTGCAGTGGCACGATCTTGGCTCACTGCAACCTCCACTTCCCAGGTTCAAGTGATTCTCCTGCTTCAGCCTCCCGAGTAGCTGGGATAACAGGCGCCTGTCACTATGCTTTGCTAATTTTTGTATTTTTAGTAGAGATGGGGTTTCACCATGTTGTCCAGGCTGGTCTGGAACTCCTGACCTCAAGTGATCCTCCTGCCTCAGCCTCCCAAAGTGCTGGGATTACAGTGTGAGTCACCACGCCTGGCCCCAAAGGACAGTTTATGTAGGATTTGGGGGAAGGGTGGAGATAAAATTTAAATGAAGCAGTGTTTTGACAACCTCAAAGCAAAACAGGGCTTGAGTAAAAGAATCAATATCAGGCCTGAACTGCAAAATGCCCTTAGAGTGTGGTTTCTTTGGAAACTGCAAAGTTTAGATGAGGAATGCTGTGTCCACAGATCCCCATTTGGAAGCCTTGGACTTGGGTTGTCAGTAAAGGCTGCTTCTCTGTATTAAGGTGACTTAGAGTCACCTGGTCAAGAGTGGAATGTTTCATTCTTACTGATAGAATTTCAAACAGCAAAGTTTCTGATACTCTATATTTCAGAGAACAAAGGCTTTCAGTAAGACAGCAGTGGTTATTCAAAGAAGAAAATACTTTACAGCTGTAATGTGTCATTGGGCGAGATGCTGTCTTGTTAATTTTGTAGATGCCTTTGTGTGTCTGTTATCCTAACCTGGGCAGGGTGGATTTTTAACTTTCTCAGTCCTACCAAATTTTTACTTTTTCGTCAGTGCTCATGTTACAATAAAGCAGGATCTGTAGATGAAATCAAAGCTACCTGAGCGAAGCCTGTGGCTGGTTGGCCTCTGTTGCTGGTGTGGGCTGCTTGCCTTGCAGGGGTAATGGAATTATATGTAATGCTTACGTATCTGGACTGTGAGCTTCTTGATAGCTGGGCCTTTGAAAGATTCCATTTGTTCTACCAGTTCCTGGCACACACTCTTGAGACAACTCAGAAATGAGTCATCGGGGTTGCTCCCAAGTTTTTACTGATCTGCAACTCTCAACAGATCCAAGATGGGGGTAGTGAGTGCCACCTGTCTCCTGACCAGCTTGTCCTCACAATCCCAAGGGCTGTAAAAGCTACTGACTCCGGTTGTTGCTTGATTAGCAAAGAATCATTTGCATATGTGTCAAAATCGGCTAACTTGAGTCTTCATGCAGAGCCTTAAGCCATGCTATGAGCTACTTGCAGAATCTCTGGCCCCGCCTTCCAAAGCAAGGCCTCTCCTTTAGTGATGGAGGCGTGGCACTAATGCTTCCTCTTTGCACAAGCTCTGATGGGAAAATGTGATGATGCTCTTCCAGAACATTCTTAAATAAAATGCCAACAGTTAAGCAGTAGTCATGAATTTCTCAACATTAGCACTTATAGAATCCAAAAGAAGCAGTCTCATGTTTAAATGAATTCTTAACATCTTAGACCACCTTGGTGTATAATTCCTCTGTGTTGACATAGAAGTAGCTAACATGAATGACTTTAAAGACTCTCAAACGAAGTGCCTTTTCCTGTCTCTTGTTCTTGTGTTTTTGTTTGTTTTGTTTTTGAGACAGTTTCTCTCTGTTGCCCAGGCTGGAGTGCAGTCACCTGATCTTGGCTCACTGCAACATCTGCCTCCCAGGTTCAAGTGATTCTCCTGCTTCAGCCTCCCAAGTAGCTGGGATTACAGGTACCCACCACCATGCCCCAGCTAATTTTTGTATTTTTAGTTGAGACGGGGTTTCATCATGTTGGCCAGGTTGGTCTTGAACTCCTGACCTCAGGTGATCCACCTGCCTTGGCCTCCCAAAATGCTGGGATTATAGGCGTGAGACACTGCGCCCAGCCAAACTTCATAATCTTTTAAGAAAGCTTACTAATTTGTGTTGGGCCGCATTCAAAGCCATCTTGGGCTGCATGTGGCCCAGGGACCACGGGTTGGACAAGCTTGCTGTATTCCCAAATAAATATGTTTTCTTTTAGAGAGCCTCAGCAGCTGGGTGAGGTGGCTTATGTCTGTAATCCCAGCACTTTTGGACACCAAAGTGGGTGGATCACTTGAGCTCAGGAGTTCAAGATGAGCCTGGGCAACATGGTAAAACTTCGTCTCTATAAAAAATACAAAAAAGTAGTGGGGAGTCGTGTGGTGGTGCACACCTATAGTCCCAGCTACTCCGGAGGCCGAGGTGAGAGGGCCATTTGAGTCCAGGATGTGGAGGTTGCAGTGAGCTGAAATCGAGTCACTGCATTCCAGCCTGGGCAACAGAGTGAAAACCTGTCTCAATTAAAAAAAGAGAGAGAGAGAGCCTCTCTTTGTTATTTAGGTTGACAAATAATTATCTTCATCCTTAGGTAATACAAAAAATTGCCCTTTATCATCACAGCTATCTTTTTTTTTTTTTTTTTTTTGAGACAGAATCTCACTGTGTTGCTCAGGCTGGAGTGTAGTAGCATGATCTCAGCTCACTGCAACCTTCACCTCCTGAGTTCAAGCAATTGTCCTGCCTCAGCCTCCCAAGTAGCTGGGATTACAGGCATGTACCACCATGCCCAGCTAATTTTTGTATTTTTAGTAGAGATGCGGTTTTGCCATGTTGGCCAGGCTGTCTCGAACTCCTGGCCTCAAGTGATCTGCCTGCCCTGGCCTCCCAAAGTGCTGGGATTACAGGCGTGAGCAAACGTGCCCAGCCTTTTTTTTTTTTTTTTTTTTTTTTGAGACAGAGTCTCACTCTGTCACTCAGGCTGGAATGCAGTGGCACGATCTTGGCTCACTGCAACCTCTGCCTCCCAGGTTCAAGCAATTCTCCTGCCTCACCCTCCCGAGTAGCTGGGATTACAGGCCTGCACCACCACACCTGGCTAATTTTTGTATTTTTAGTAGAGATGGTGTTTCACCATGTTGGCCTGCCTGGTCTTGAACTCCTGACTTCAAGCGATCTGTCCCTCTCCGGCTCCCAAAGTGCTGGGACTACAGGTGTGAGCCACTGTGCCCAGCCCATCACAACTATCTTAAATTTTTTTTTTTTTTTGAGACAGTCTCGCTCCGCTCTGTTGCCCAGGCTGGAGTGCAGTGGTGCAATCTTGGCTCACTGCAAGCTCCGCCTCCTGGGTTCACACCATTCCCCTGCCTCAGCCTCCCGAGTAGCTGGGACTACAGGCGCCCGCCACCTCGCCCAGCTAGTTTTTTGTATTTTTTAGTAGAGGTGTGTTTCACTGTGTTAGCCAGGATGGTCTCGATCTCCTGGCCTCAAGTGATCCACCGGCCTCGGCCTCCCAAAGTGCTGTGATTACAGGCTTGAGCCACCGCGCCCGGCCCAGTTTCTTGAATTTTATTGTGTGTTTACTATGAGCAAAAACATAGCTGATACTGTCAGAATAATTAATTTTATTCTTAATTACTTTGGGAAGCTGTATGCTTATTGTTCTGATGCTATTCTTGCTAAAACATTTTTAGAACTTTTCTTTTTTCTTTTTCTTTTTTTTTTTTTTTTTTTTTTTTTTTTTGAGATGGAGTCTCGCTCTGTCACCCAGGCTGGAGTGCAGTGGCCGGATCTCAGCTCAGCTCACTGCAAGCTCCGCCTCCCAGGTTCATGCCATTCTCCTGCCTCAGCCTCCCGAGTAGCTCGGACTATAGGCGCCCGCCACCTCACCCGGCTAGTTTTTTGTATTTTTTAGTAGAGACGGGGTTTCACCGTGTTAGCCAGGATGGTCTCGATCTCCTGACCTCGTGATCCGCCCGTCTCGGCCTCCCAAAGTGCTGGGATTACAGGCGTGAGCCACTGCGCCTGGCCTTCTTTTTTCTTTCTTTCTTTTTTTTCTGAGATAGAGTCTTGCTCTGTTGCCCAGGCTGGAGTGCAGTGGCTTGATCTCAGCTCACTGCAACCTCCACCTCCTGAGTTCAGGCAATTCTCCTGCTTCAGCCTGCCAAGTAGCTGGGATTACAGGGTCATGCCACCACGCCCGCCTAATTTTTTTTTTTTTTTTTTAAGTAGAGGCGGGGTTTCACCATGCTGGCCAGGCTGGTCTTGAACTCCTGACCTTGTGATCTGCCCGCCTCACCCTCCCAAAGTGCTGGGATTACAGGCATGAGCCACTGCACCTGGCCATGAACTCTTCATTCTTTTACTTATTCATTCAACAAGAGTTTGTTGAGCGTCTTTTTTGTTCCAGGCACTGCAGGGGACATAAAGATAAAGTCTAGGGCTTGTCATCCAGGAGCTCACTGAACGGTGGATGCAACCCCTGGGTAGACTGCGACAATGCAGGCAGCAGGTGCTCCAGGGCAGGGGTGTGCTAGGGCCTGTGTCCTTGTTCAGGGAGAAAGCGGTGCTTGAGGCCTGAAGGAATTAACAAAGGCAGCATGAAGGAGACAGTGGAGCTAATCCTTAACAGATGAGCTGGAATTCACCGGAAGGACTCAGGTGCTTCCCAGCACAGGGAAGTGAGAAAGAGCGTGTTCCACAGAGAGGAGTCATAATTCAGTGTGCCTGGTGGGGAGACGCCAGAGCAAAAGCATGAAGAACCTTGCCTATCCTACTGAGATGATGAAAAATCACAGAAAGGTTCCAGGAATATTCACTCAGGCAGCAGTGAAGGAGGATTGGGTTAGAGGACAAGAGAGGAAGATGAGGTATGAGGCTAATGCAGCTCATTGCACAACATGGATGTGGGGAGGCTCCGTGGGAGGTGCCTAAGGGGAACAGGCACACCTTCCCCACTGATTCCTAGAGGGAGTTGAAAAGCTGTTGTTTTTCAACAATACAGGTGTGGGTGGCTCACGCCTGTAATCCTAGCACTTTGGGAGGCTGAGGCAGGCGGATCACCTGAGGTCAGTAGTTTGAGACCAGTCAGGCAAATATGGCGAAACCCCGTCTGTACTAAAAATACAAAAATTAGCTGGGCGTGGTGGTGCATGCATGTTATCCCAGCTACTTGGGAGGCTGAGGCAGAAGAATCGCTTGAACCCAGGAGGCAGAGGTTGCAGTGAGCCGAGATCACGCCACTGCACTCCAGCCTGGGCAACAGAGCAAGACTGCATCTCAAAAAGAAACAAAACAAAACAAAACGAAAACAAAAACCAATCAAACAAAAAAAGCTGTTGTAACTCTCAGAAATGTGTTAGAACTATCCGGGCCGGGTGCGGTGGCTCACACCTGTAATCCCAGCACTTTGGGAGGCCGAGGCAGGCAGAACATGAGGTCAGGAGATCGAAACCATCCTGGCTAACATGGTGAAACCCCGTCTCTACTAAAAATACAAAAAATTAGCCAGGCATGGTGGTGGGCGCTTGCAGTCCCAGCTACTCGGGAGGCTGAGGCAGGAGAATGGCGTGAACCCGGGAGGCGGAGTTTGCAGTGAGCCAAGATCCAGCCTGGGTGACTCCATCTCAAAAAAAAAGGGTGACTCCATCTCAAAAAAAAAAAAAAAAAAAAAAGAAATGTGTTAGAACTCTCCAATATGGGAACTGTATATATATACACACACACACATATATACATGGTTCCCATATACATATATATACATGGTGAAATATACACGTATATACCATATATACATGGTGAAATATATGTATATATACCATACATATGGTGAAATATAACCCACAGTTCCATGTGCTCTTGGAAAGCATTAACAATTAAACATTTTTCATCAAGGTGGAAAATGACAAACTAGTTTCCACCACCCTCCACCCAACCAAAATACAGGCTGCACCTTTGGCTCATCCAGGTGAGAACCAGTGGTTAACCTAAGATACGGCCTGTGGGGAAAAGAAAGAGAGATCAGCCTGTTACTGTGTCTATATAGAAAGAAGTAGACATAAGAGACTCCATTTTGTTCTGTATTTGAGATGCTGTTAATCTGTGACCCTATCCCCAACCTTGTCCTTGCAAGAGACATGTGCTGTGGTGACTCAAGGTTTAATGGATTTTGGGCTGTGCAGGATGTGTCTTTGTTAAACAAGTGCCTGAAGGCAGCTTGCTGGTTAAAAGTCATCACCATTCTCTTAATTTCAACTACCCAGGGACAGGTACACAGCCAAAGGTCACAGGGACCTCTGCCTAGAAAAGCTAGGTATTGTCCAAGGTTTCTCCCCATGTGATAGGCTGAAACAATGCTGCTAAAAGGTTTATGGAGATGTTTGCATATGCATCTCAAGGCACAGCATTTTCCTTTAAACTTATTCATGTCACAGAGATTTTTGTTCATATGTCTTACTGCTGATTTCCTCCCTACAATGATCCTATTGTCCTGCCACTCCCTTATCTTTAAGATGGTAAAGATAGTTATCAATAAATACTAAGGGACATCAGAGACCGGTGCCGGCGTGGGTCCTCTGTAAGCTGAGCGCCGGTCCCCTGGGCCCACTTTTTCTTTCTCTATACTTTGTCTATGTGTCTCATTTCTTTTCTCAAGTCTCTCGTTCCACCTAACGAGAAACACCCACAGGTGTGGAGGGGCAGGCCACCCCTTCAACGGCCTGGGAAGGAAAGGAGAGAGGTGGCCAGGATAGTGGAGTCATCCAATGGCTAGGGAATGATTATATATCTTGTTCAGTAATCTAAAGTGAAGGTAGAGGCAGAAGGAGGAGTCTAGGAGAATTGCTATACTTCTGGTTTGGTCATTAACTTCTGAAATTGCCTTTTGAATTCCTGTATGGGCCAAGATCAGTTTCATGACTTTATCATGAAAAACATTTCATGACTTTTTTTTACGCATTCAAGAGAGCATGAACCAGTTTGCTAACCTACATGAATCACCAGAGTATTCTCTAATTGACTTTGGGATATTTATAAAAAAGGACCTACTTTCGAAGGATAAGGTTTGCCCCCAGTAAGAGAACATGCCCATGCTTTGTCCCTTTTTTCAAAAAACGTTTTCTTCTGTCATGTGGAAATGGGAAAACATTTCTTAACTGGAAAAATTTAGTGAAAACTCAGCCTTTGACTTAGCCAATGGGCTTGCCATTCTGAAGAGGCCGGGACCTTTCGAGTCCTGGATGTCTCCTGCTCATGCAGTTTCCTTTGTCTGGAATGTCTCCACATGGCCCCCTCCTCCCATTTCCAACTTTAGGCTGGAGAATCCTACACACCCTTCGAGGCCCATGTTAAATGTCATCTCTTCTATCAGGCCTTCCTAACACCCAGACATTCCAGGCAGAAAAAATCCCTGCCTCTTCTGGACTGTTTTCCCTACTAGCCTGTGCATTCTTTTAATGGAGGCCCCTCATGCCCATCTCTGAGTTGCCATCATCAAACACCTGGGATATAGCTTTTTTTTTTTTTTTTTTTTGAGACAGCATCTCACTCTACCCAGGCTGGAGTGCAGTGGTATACTCATAGCTCACTGCAGCCTTGAATTCTTGGGCTCAAGTGACTCTCCTGCCTAAGCCTCCTTGGTAGCTAGGACCACAGGTATAAGCGAACACACTTGGCTAAATTAAATTAAATTAAATTAAATTTATTTATTTATTGCAACAGAGTCTCGCTCTCATTGCCCAGGGTGGAAAGCAGTGGCGCGATCTTGGCTCACTTCAACCTCCGCCTCCTGGGTTCAAGTGATTCTTCAGCCTTAGTAGCTGGGTAGCTGGGATTACAGGTGCCCACAACCACACCCAGGCAATTTTTGTATTTTTAGAAAAGACGAGGTTTCCCCATGTTGGGCAGGCTGGTCTCGTACTCCTGACCTCTGGTGATCTGCCCTCCTCCGCCTCCCAAAGTGTTGGGATTACAGGCATGAGCCACCATGCCTGGCCGACACTTGGCTAAATTTTAAATATTTTTTTGTAGAGATAGGGTCTTGCTATATTGTCCAGGCTGGCATTGAACTCTTGGCTTCTAGTGATCCTCCCATGTTGGTTTCCCAAAGTGCTGGGATTACAGCCATGAGCTGCCATGGCCCAACATACATGTAATTCCTTTGGTTAAGTTGTGGAGGATTCGGAAATATAGTAACTAACGTTCCATTTGTCTGAGAGGGTTGGAACCCAGAGGCCACTATTAGGAGGCTACGGGAAGGTGTCCAGCCGAGGGGCAGAACCTCTTAGCACCTGGCACCAGCAATAGGTAGCCATCAGGGAGCACTGAAATGAAGGTAGGGTGAGCTGGGGTTCAAAGCCAGGATAACTGCCTCTGGAAGGCCTGGAAGGGCAAGGGATAGAGGGACCAAGGCAGGAACTTGGCATGGAGTCAGGGGTGTGGGGAAGAGAAACAGCTACTGGGATGGTTTAGTTGAGGACTTGGGGACCAGAGATAAGGCATTATCCAAAATGTAAGGAAAAGGTTGGGTGCGTCCGCCAGGCGAGGTGGCTCACACCTGTAGTTCCAGCATTTTGGGAGGCTGAGGCGGGTGGATCACTTGAGCTCATGAGTTTGAGACCAGGCTGGCCAACAAAGTGAAACTCCATCTCTACTAAAAATACAAAAATTAGCTGGGTGAGGTGGCGTAGGCCTGTAGTCCCAGCTACTCGGGAGGGTGAGGCAGGAGAATTGCTTGAATCCGGGAGGTGGAGGTTGCAGTGAGCCAAGATCATGCCACTCCAGCCTGGATGACAGAGTGAGACTTTGTCTCAAAAAAAAAAAAAAAAAAAAAAAAAAAAAAAAGGGGCTGGGTGCGATGGCTCACGCCTGTAATCCCAACACTTTGGGAAGCAGAGGCTGGGGGATCACAAGTTCAGGAATTCAAGACCAGCCTGGCCAATATGGTGAAACCCTGTCTCTACTAAAAATACAAAAATTAGCTGGGCGTCATGGTGGGCACCTCTAATCCAAGCCACTTGGGAGGATGAGGCAGGAGAATCACTTGAACCCAGGAGGTGGAGGTTGCAGTGAGCCAAGGTCGTGCCATTGCACTCCAGCCTGGGCAACAAAGAGGGAAACCCCGTCTCAGAAAAAAAAAAAAAAAAAAAAAAAAAATGGCTGAGCACGGTGGTTTATGCCTGTAATCCCAGCACTTTGGGAGGCTGAGGCAGGCGGATCACTTGAGGCCAGGATTTCAAGACCAGCCTGGCCAACATGGTGAAACCCCGTCTCTACTAAAAACACAAAAAAATTTAGCTGGGCATGGTGGCGCTTACCTGTGACCCCAGCTACTGGGGAGGCTAAGGCACAAGAATCACTTGAACCTGGGAGGCAGAGGTTCCAGTGAGCCATGATCAAGCCACTGTACTCCAGCCTGGGTAACAGAGCAAGACTCTGTCTCAAAAAAAAAAAAAAAAGGAAAAAAATCAAGTGATGGGCCAGGCGCTGGTGGCTCACACCTGTAATCCCAACACTTTGGGAGGCCGAGGCAGTCGGATCACGAGGTCAAGAGATCGAGACCATCCTGGACAACATTGTGAAACCCCATCTCTACTAAAAATACAAAAATTAGCTGGGCGTGGTGGCGAGTGCCTATAGTCCCAGCTACTCGGAAGGCTGAGGCAGAAGAACCGCTTGAACCCGGGAGGCAGAGGTTGCAGTGAGCCGAGATCGTGCCACTGCACTCCAGCCTGGGCGACAGTGCGAGACTCTGTCTCAGAAAAGAAAAAAAAAAATCAAGTGATGAGCCAAATTGTTGGTGCAGACTGCTGCTGTTACTACATTTTGGAAGAGCAGAGTATCATTAAATTCCATTAATTTTTTTTTTTTTTTGCTGAAAAGATATGCATATTTAGAATTAGCCAGGTGGACTCAGTTTAGATGATCCCAATTTTTTTGGCAACATCCAAAACGTCGTAATCAGGAGCCAGTTGAACATATGCCTTCTTCTCTCCATCAGGCCAAATCAGGGTGTTGACGTTGGCCACATCAATGTCACAGACCTTCTTCACAGCCTCTTTGATCTGGTGCTTGTTGGCTTTAACATCCACCGTGAACACAAGTGTGGTGTTGTCTTCTATCTTCTTTACGGCGGACTCAGTGGTCTGCAGAAACTTGATGATGGCATAGTGGTCAAGCTTGTTTCTCCTGGGGGCGCTCTTCCAAGGATATGTGGGCTGCCTCGGGAATCACAGTGTCTTAGGCCGCTGGAAGGTGGGTGACGTGGATGTGGGTCTTCTTTTTTTGTGTAGATGTGGACACCTTTCAACACTGCCATCTTGGCCTTTAAAGCCTTCACTTCGGCTTCGGCTTTAGGAGGGACAGGGGCTTCCCTCTTGGCATTCAGCGCCATCTTGTGAAAAGGACAAATTTCATTAAATTTAAGAAGGAAAACTTAAGCTAAATCCGGAAGAACATGATTTAACATAATTTGGACACTTAGAGGCAAGTGGGGAAGAAATTCCAGGCATAAAGGTAGGAGCAAGCATGTGGTGTTTATGAATGGAGGAGCCTTTTGTGGATGTGGGGGCCACCAGCATTTGTGGGGACTCTAGTAACCAGGAGATTGCAGTCTGATGGTGGAGATCTTCAAAAGCACAAGATCTGGTTCCTACCAGATGTGAAAGAAAACAGGGGCCCTGGGCCGGGTGCAGTGGTTCACACCTGTAATCCCAGCACTTTGGAAGGCCATGGCCGGTGGATCACTTGAGGTCAGGAGTTCGAAACAAGCCTGGCCAAAATGGTGAAACCCCGTCTCTACTAAAAACACAAAAATCAGCTGGGTGTGGTGGCATGTGCCTGTAATCCCAGCTACTCGGGAGGCTGAGGCCAGAGAATCAATTGAACCCAGGAGGTGAAGGTTGCAGTAAGCCGAGATCACACCACTGCACTCCAGCCTCGGTGACAGAGCAAGACTCTGTCTCAAAAAAAAAAAAAAAAAAAAAAAAAAAAAAAAAAAAAAGAGACCAGGTGTGGTGGCTCACACCTATAATCCCAGCACTTTGGGAGGCTGAGGCGGGTGGATCACCTGAGGTCAGGAGTTCGAGACCAGCCTGACCAACATGGAGAAACCCCATCTCTGCTAAAAATACAAAATTAGCCAGGCGTGGTGGTTCATGCCTGTAATCACAGCTACAGGGGAGGCTGAGACAGGAGAACTGCTTGAACCCTGGAGGCAGAGGTTGCGGTGAGCCAAGATCGCGCCATTGCACTCCAGCCTGGGCAACAAGAAAGAAACTCCATCTCAAAAAACAAAATAAATAAATAAAAAATTTTAAAAAAAGAAAATAAAATAGGGGTCCTTATGCTTTGTGAGCAGAAGAATAAGGACAGCCACTTGTTAGGGAAGTGATATGAGCTGTTGATTGAAGCCTACAGATCCTGGAGTCCTGTAATTGCCAGAAAACTTTGATAATCAAATCAGAGCTGAAGGTGAGGTGGGAAAGGCCTGTGGCCAGGTTTTCAAACTAGCATCTAAGTCAGTTTGTGTGCTGGGGAGACTTGAAACCACCAGATAGATTCATGTCTTCCTTGGAACATCAGATTCACTTGGGAGATTTTGGGGGAAAATATATATTGAAACAATATATATTGAAAATATGAACCCCAAATATCTGAGACAGGTCCCAGCAATTTAGAAAGTTCATTTTTCCAAAGTTAAGGATATGTGGCAAGGCGTGGTGGCTCATGCCTGTAATCCCAGCACTTTGGGAGGCCAAGGTAGGAGGATCACCTGAGGTCAGGAGTTCAAGACCAGCCTGACCAACATAGAGAAACCCTGTCTCTACTAAAAATACAAAAATTAGCTGGACGTAGTGGCACATGCCTGCAGTCCCAGCTACTCGGGAGGCTGAGGCAGGAGAATCACTTGAACCCAGGAGGTGGAGGTTGCAGTGAGCCGAGATGGTGCCACTGCACTCCAGCCTGGGTGACAGAGCAAGACTCTGTCAAAAAAAAAAAAAAAAAGGATGCGTGCCTGTTAGAAATACAAAAGTTGTTGGAAATAGATAATCAGTGCTGCAAAGAAAAGTCAGCACAGAGACAAAAGATCTCTCAGCAAGGACATCTTTACTGGAAAGGGTGCTCAATCACAGATGGAAAAACGGCAGGAGCATACCTGAACAAAGGAAAAGCAGACATTTATCGCTTATGCATTTGGGCCATCCTTACTGCTGTGTCCTGCATCCATTGGCTGGCGTGGGACCTCACAATCTTAAGCTGATACCCGATTTGCTAATAACCTGAAACTTTCCTAAATAGATAAGTTCAAGGAAGAATAAAGAAGTTGCTTATGAAAGGTTTAAGGAAGCAATAACATTTCCAAATAAGGAAGGGGCGTAGGCTGTGAGCTGGAACATGTCTGTGAGCATGTCCAACAGTTACACAGGATAGAGCTTAACAAAGAGTTATTAGCACAAAGCAAGGAGGCTTGAAGAAAGTTAGTCTTTAAAAGAAACTATTATTTCTAACACTTATTTTAATTTTTTTTTTTTGAGACAGAGTCTCGCTCTGTCACGCAGGCTGGAGTGCAGTGGCACAATCTTGGCTCACTGCAAGCTCCGCCTCCTGGGTTCACACCATTCTCCTGCCTCACCCTCCTGGGTAGCTGGGACTACAGGTGCCCGCCACCACGCCTGGCTAATTTTTTCTATTTTTTAGTAGAGATGGAGTTTCACCGTGTTAGCCAAAATAGTCTCGATCTCCTGACCTCGTGATCCGCCTGCCTCGGCCTCCGAAATTGCTGGGATTACAGGCGTGAGCCACCGCGCCTGGCCTCTAACACTTATGTTTTATTCTTTAATAAGAAGGGGAACTTTGAAGAGGAAACTTTTTATACTTTCTACGATGCCCATGACACAGCCTCAGGAAGGCCTGATGACATGTGCCCAAGGTGGCTGGGGCACAGTTTGGTTTTATACATTTTTAGGGAGACATGAGACATCAATTAAGTATGTAAGATGAGCATTGGTTAGGTCCAGAAAGGCGGGATAACTCTAAGTGCTGAGTTATCTACCTATGACCTAGGAGGGGGCTTCCAGGTCATAGGTAGATAAGAGACAAACTGTTGCATTCTTTTGAGTTTCTGATGAGTCAAAGGAGGCAATCAAATACGCATTTATCTCAGTGAGCAGAGGGATGACTTTGAATAGAATGAGAGGCAGGTTTGCTTTAAGCCTAAGGTTAAGGTTTACCCTAAAAGTCAAGTTCCCAGCTTGACTTTAGCTTAGTGATTTTGGGGTCCCAAGACCATTTCGCAAAACTATATATACACAAAAAACTATAAATATAAAACTATATGTAACTATAAATATAAAACTATATATAATTATATATAAAAAACTATATATATGTATACCCAGCCAAAGGCCTGAAGGGAAGGCTCTCTTCCTGCCTCATGGGGTACCTCAGTGAGCAGTAATGAGTAAGAGCACCAGCTAAGGTATTCTTCGTGGGATTGATGGGGAAGTTAAGGAGATTTAGGACTTGTCACAGTGCTGAAGGTCAGGGGCTAGCACTGACTGGGGCAGCAGAGCCAGGAAACCTCCCTCTATTTTGTGTTGACTTTTTTTTTAAGATGGAATTTCGCTTTAGTTGCCCAGACTGGAGTGTAATGGCACAATCTTGGCTCACCACAAGCTCTGCCTTCTGGGTTCAAGCAATTCTCCTGCCTCAGCCTCCTGAGCAGCTGAGATTACAGGCATGTACCACCATGCCAGCTATTTTTTGTATTTTTAGTAGAGACAGGGTTTCTCCATGTTGGTCAGGCTGGTCTTGAATTCCCGACCTCAGGTAATCCGCCCGCCTCAGTTTCCCTAGGTGCTGGGATTACAGGCGTGAGCCACCGCACCCGGCCTGTGTTGACTTTTTTACTACTGCCATCAAATCAGCAATCCACGTAAAGGGAAAAAAGAAAACTCTCGAGTGTGGTGGTCATCTGTAGTCCCCGCTATTTGGGAGGCTGGGGCAGGAGGTGAGGATGGGAGAATCACTTGAGCCTAGGAGTTGGAAGCTGCAGTGAGCTATGATTGTACCAGTGCTCTCTAGCCAAGTGACATAGCAAGACTGTCTAAAAACAAAACAAAACAAAAAAAAACCAAAATCTCACTCAACTATGGAACTGTGGACATGTCATTTTAGAACAATACCCAAATGTTAATTTATGCTATGGTAAAAGCTTTAGCTATTGTTGTATTGGAGAAATGGTGGTTTTCAGGTAATCAAAAATTCGTGTTACCTAAGGCTGAAACTCGTGGACCTGAAGGGATTGTTAATGTAAACAGGCCTGGTCAAGCAGTCATACAGATGCTAATTTTTATTTTTTCCTGGGTTACCTAGAGAGGTTTAGAAGAAAATGGCTTGAGTGAAGTAGTTAAAATGAGAACAATTTGAGGTATAGCAGATTGCAGGATATCATACTTATTTGCCCATGTTTTTCTCAGAACTTCAAGCTTTCTGCTCCCAACCTCTACTATTATGAATTTTCATAACAGTATTACATGCATGTAAGGTAAACAATATAGCATCATGTAAAGTAAAAAGTGATCTCTTTTCTTTCTTTCTTCAGTATCTCTGTGCTCTGGATTAGCAGCTGATAACTATTGTGTATTTTTTTATTTTTCTTTTTGAGATAGGGTCTCGTTCTGTCACCCAGCCTAGAGTGCAGTGGCACAATCACGGCTTACTGTAGCCTTGACATCCCAGGCTCAATTGATCCTCCCACCTCAGCCTCCTGAGTAGCTGGGATTACAGGTATGTACCACTACGCCTGGCTAAGTTTTAAATTTTATGTAGAGACAGGGTCTTCCTATGCTGCCCAGGCTGGTTTTGAACTCCTAGGCTCAAGTGATACTCCTGCCTTAGCCTCCCAAAGTTCTGAGATTCCAGGCATAAGCTACATCACCAGTCCTGTTATATATTTTTAAAGGACACACTATGGGTCCCTAGGCAATTTCCCAGCCACTGAGAGACTCTAGAGATAATGGTAGACAAGGTTCTAGGCCTTCTACATCTTTCTCTTAACAAGCATTCATCCATTCAACAAATACTTGAATACCTCTTTTATGCCAGGCATTGCTCAAGACATTGGGGTACCTCAATGCACAAAACTGACAATGTGTTCATAGCATATATCCTGTTCTGCAAGTCTGTTGTCTTTAGCTGTACCTTTTTTTTTTTTTTTTCTTTTGAGACAGAGTTTCATTCTTGTTGCCCAGGCTGGAGTGCAATGGTGCAATCTTGGCTCACTGCAACCTCTGCCTCCTGGATTCAAGTGATTTTCCTGCTTCAGTCTCCCGAGTAGCTAGGACTACAGGCATGCACCACCACGTTTGGCTAATTTTTTGTAATTTTAGTAGAGACGGGGTTTTGCCATGTTGGCCAGGCTGGTCTCGAACTCCTGACCTCAGGTGATCCACCCACCTCCACCTCCCAAAGTGCTGGGATTACAGGCATGAACCACAACGCCCAGCCAACTCTACCTCTTAGACATCACTGAATTTTATTTTATTTATTTTTTAGAGACAGGATCTCACTATGTTGTCCAGGATGCTTTTGAACTTCGAGCCTCAAGTGATCCTTCCACCTTAGGCTCCTGAGTAGCTGGGATTACAAGCACATGCCACCACACCTGGCTCATCCCGTGTTAGTCCAAAATGGACCCAACTCCTTCCTTCCTTCCTTTTTTGAGACAGAGTCTCGCTCTGTTGCCCAGGCTGGACTCCTTCCTTCCTTCCTTCCTTCCTCCCTCCCTCCCTCCCTCCCTCCCTCCTTCCTTCCTTCCCTTTCTTCTTTTTTGAGACAGAGTCTCGCTTTGTTGCCCAGGCTGGAGTGCAGTGGCACAATCTCGGCTCACTACAACCTCTGCCTCCTAGGTTCAAGCAATTCTCCTCCCTCAGCCTCCCAAGTACCTGGGACTACAGGTGTGTGCCACCACACCCAGCTAATTTTTTGTATTTTTAGTAGCTATGGGGTTTTCCCGTGTTAGGTGGGATGGTCTTGATCTACTGACTTCCTGATCTGTGCACTTTGGGCTCCCAGAGTGCTGGGATTACAGGCATGAGCCACTGCACCTGGCCCAACTCATTCTTTTCAAAAGCTTGTCCATTGTATGAATGTATCATAATTTATGTAATACCCTATACTGTACATTTATACCTGCGGCCTATTTTTTTGCTATTGTAAATGTATTAACACAGAGACAGTTTTATGTTGTCGGCAGTTAATATGACAATCCTTCCTCTTTGGCAGAAATGATCTGGTCTGACAAACTCTGCCTGTGGAGCAAATGCCAGCCTCTGGGGCTGGCTTTTCAAGACTGGCCACCTGATTTTCTGAATAATAAGGGATTGAAGGGACCTCAGGGTGGGTCAGAGGAGAGCTGGAGGCTGAAGTGAAGAGGCAGATCTTTAGAGGATTTTCCGGTGAAATGCCACTGAGAGATGTGATGTCCCACCTGTGTTCCTGCCTACCTTGGCAAGCTGCAAAAATCCCTGCATCCTCACTGTGACTGGGTTCCTGGTGGAATCCCCTGAAGGGGTGAGGCTGTGTGTTGAGGTTGATGCAAGGTGGAACCAGAGTCAGTCTGCAGCCACATCCTGTGTTCCATAAACAATATTTATGTGCTTTTGGTCACCAGGATGGATTTATCGCCTTAGGGCAAATTCTCAGAAGTGAAATTTCTGGTTCTTATATAGGTTGCCAAATCACACTCTTTCAGCAATTTGCAATAAATTACACCTTTATTAATAGTGATTAAAGTCCTCCTCAACCTATAATAACAGTGACTATCGTTTTCACTTTTGCCAATCTTTTAGGATAAAAATAATATCTAATCATTGCTTTAATTTGAATTTCTTGAGTTATTGCTGATGTCAAGCATCTTTTCATGTTTATAAGTTGTAATTCTTCTGTGAAACACTCGTTCATTCATTTCTATTGTCTATTTTTTTTTTGAAACGGAGACTCGCTCTGTCGCCCAGGCTGGAGTGCAGTGGCGCGATATCAGCTCACTGCAAGCTCCGCCTCCCGGGTTCAGGCCATTCTCCTGCCTCAGCCTCCCGAGTAGCTGGGACTACAGGCGCCCGCCACCAGGCCCGGCTAATTTTTTGTATTTTTAGTAGAGACGGGGTTTCACCATGTTAGCCAGGATGGTCTCAATCTCCTGACCTCGTGATCCACCGCCTCGGCCTCCCGAAGTGTCTTTTTTTTTTTTTTTTTTTGAGACGGAGTTTCGCTCTTGTTGCCTAGACTGAAGTGCAATGGCACCACCTCGGCTTACTGCAACCTCCACCTCCCGGGTTCAAGCGATTCTCTTGCCTTAGACTCCCGAGAAGCTAGGATTACAGACACGTGCCACCACGCCAGGTAATTTTTTTTTTTTTGAGATGGAATCTTGCTTTGTCACCTAGGCTGGAGTGCAGTGGTGAGATTTCGGCTCACTACAACCTCCAACTCCTGGGTTCAAGCGATTCTTCTGCCTCAGCCTCCCGAGTAGCTGGGACTACAGGTGTGTGCCACCATGCCTGGCTAATTTTTGTATCCACGCCTGGCTAATTTTTGTATTTTTAGTAGAGACGGGGTTTCACTATATTGACTTGGCTGGTCTCAAACTCCTGACCTCGTGATCTGCCATCTCAGCCTACCAAAGTACTGGGATTACAGGCATGCGCCACCATGTCCGGCTAATTTTGCATTTTTAGTAGAGATGGGGTTTCTCCATGTTGGTCAGGCTGGTCTCAAACTGCTGACCTCAGGTGATCTACCCCTCTCTGCCTCCCGAAGTGTTGGGATAGTTCATTTTTTTTTGTTCTTTTTTTTAGACTCTTGCTTCTCTCTGCCTTTTTTTTTTTTTTTTTTTTTTTTGAGACAGAGTCTTGCTCTGTCACCCAGGCAAGTGTAATGGGGTGATCTAGGGTCACTGCCACCTCCACCTCCTGGGTTCAAGCAATTTTTGTGCCTCAGCCTCCTGAGTCGCTGGGAGTACAGGCACGCTCCACCACGCCTGGCAAATTTGTGTGTGTGTGGTGTGTGTAGTTGTAGTAGAGATGTGGTTTTGCCATGTTGGCCAGGCTGATCTTGAACTGTTGACCTCAGGTGATCCACTTGCGTCGGCCTCCCAAAGTGCTGGGATTACAGGTGTAAGCCACCATGCCGGGCCTTTTTTTTTTTTTTTTTTTTTAAAGGAGTAAAGTGAACATTAACAAAGATTCTGTAGGAAGACAGAAGGATCTATGCCACTAGTTTATCTTTTTTACTGTTGATTTGGTAAGAATTCTTTGTATATTATTGGGAATATTGGAGCCAGATTATTATTATTATTATTATTATTAGCTTGCTGGCCCAAAGTTCCTAGCTTCTGTCTCTTTTCTTTTTTATTTTCATTTTTAGTTTTGGAGACAGAGTCTCGCTCTGTCACCAAGGCTGGAGTGCAGTGGCGCGATCTCGGCCCACTGCAACCTCTGTCTCCTGGGTTCAGGTGATTCTTCTGCATCAGCTTCCCAAGCAGCTGGGACTACAGGGTCATGCCACCACGTCTGGCTAATTTTTGTATTTGTAGTAGAGAAGGGTTTTCACCATGTTGGTCGGGCTGGTCTCGAACTCCTGACCTCAGGTGATCCACCTGCCTCAGCCTCCCAAAGTGCTGGCATTACAGGCCTAAAATATTTTTTAAAGAGACAGAAGCAGGCTGGGTGCAGTGGCTCACGCCTGTAATCCCAGCACTTTGGGAGGCCAAGGCAGGTAGATCACCGGAGGTCAGGAGTTCCAGACCAGCCTGGCCAACATGACGAAACCCCATCTCTACTAAAAATACAAAAATTGGCTGGGTGTGGTGGTGATGGGTACCTATAATCCTAGCTATTCGGGAGGCTGAGACAGGAGAATCACTTGAGCCTGGAGGTGGAGGTTGCAGTGAGCCAAGATTCTACCACTGCACTCCATCCTGCACAACAGAGTGAGACTCTGTCCAAAAAAAAAGAAAAAAAAAATTATTTTAATAGCTTTTGGGGGTATAAGTGGTTTTCTGTTACATGGATGAATTAAGTAGCAGTGAATTCTGAGATTTTAGTGCACCTGTCACTTGAGTAGTGTATATTGTGCCTAATATGTAGTTTTTCATCCCTAGTCCCCCTCCTACCACCCCGTTCTGACTCTCTAAAGTTCATCCATTATGTCACTCTAAATGCCTTTGCATACTCATAGATTAGCTCCCACTTACAAGTGAGAACATTCAGTTTTTGGTTTTCCACTCCTGTGTTAGCATAATGGCTTAGCATAATGACTCCAGCTCCATCCAAGTTGCTGCAAAAGACATTATATTTCTTTTTGTGGCTGAGTAGTATTCCATGGTGTATATATACCACATTTTCTTTATTCATTCATTAGTTGATGGGCATTTAGGTTGGTTCCACACCTTTGCAATTGTGAATTGTGCTACTGTAAACATATGTGTACAAGTGTCTTTTTCTTTTTTTTATTATTTATTTTATTTATTTATTTACTTATTTGAGATGGAGTCTCGCTCTGTCGCCCAGGCTGGAGTGCAATGGTACAATCTCGGCTTACTGCAAGCTCCACCTCCTGGGTTCATGCCATTCTCCTGCCTCAGCCTCCTGAGTAGCTGGGACTACAGGCACCTGCCACCACGCCCAGCTAATTTTTTTTGTATTTTTAGTAGAGACGGGGTTTCACTGTGTTAGCCAGGATGGTCTCGATCTCCTGACCTCACGATCCACCGGCCTCGGCCTCCCAAAGTGCTGGGATTACAGGTGTGAGCCACTGCGCCTAGCCATACGTGTCTTTTTCATATAAAGTCTTCTTTTCCTTTGAATAGATAACCCAGTAGTGGGATTGCTGGATGGAATGGTAGATCTACTTTAAGCTCTTTAAGGAATCTCCATACTGTTTTCCACAGAGGTTGTACTAATTTACATTCCCACCAGCAGCATATAAGCATTTCCTTTCCCCTACATCCATATCAACATTTACTGTTTTTTGACTTTTTAATAATGACTATTTTTGCTGGGTGTGGTGGCTCACGCCTACAATCCCAGCACTTTGGGAAGCTGAGGCGGGCAGATCACCTGAGGTTAGGAGTTTGAGACCAACCTGACCAACATGGAGAAACCCCATCTCTACAAAAAATACAAAATTAGCTGGGCATGGTGGCGCATGCCTGTAATCCCAGCTACTCAGGAGGCTGAGGCAGGAGAATCGCTCGAACCCGGGAGGCAGAGGTTTCAGTGAGCCAAGATGGCACCATTGCACTCCAGCCTGGGCAACAAGAGCGAAACTCTGTTGCAAAAAATATAAATAAATAAATAAAAAAAAATAATGGCCATTTTTGCAGGAGTAAGGTGGTATCTCACTGTGGTTTTAATTTGCATTTCCCTAATGACTAGTGATGTTGAGTATTTTTTTCCATATGTTTGTTGGCCATTTGTATATCTTCTTTTCAGAAATATCTATTCATATTCTTTGCCCACTTTTTGATGAGATTATTTGTTTTCTTCTTGCTGGTTTGTTTGCGTTCCTTGTAGATTCTGAATACTAGTCATTTGTTCTATCCATAGTTTGCAAATATTTTCTCCCATTCTGTGGGTTGTCTGTTTACCCTCCTTATTTCTTTTGCTGTGCAGAAGCTTTTTAGTTTAATTAGGTCTCATTTACTTATTTTTGTTTTCATTGCCTTTGCTTTTGGGGTCTCAGTCATGAATTCTTTGCCTAGGCCGGTGTCTAGAAGAATTTTTCTAATGTTGTCTTCTAGAATTTTTATGGTTTCAGGTCTTAGATTCAAGTCTTTGATCATCTTGAGTTGATTTTTGTATAAGGTGAGAGATAGGGGGTACAGTTTCAGTCTTCTACATGTTGGCTTGCCAGTTTTCCCAGCACCATTTATTAAACAGGGTATCAATGCCACAATTTATGTTTTTGTATGCTTTGTTGAAGATCAGTTGGCTTTACATATTTAGCGTTATTTCTGGGTTCTTTCGGTTCCATTGGTCTGTGTGGAAGTCAGATTATTTTAATGAATATTCTGCAGTTGATTTCCCTTTTCTGTAATTTTCTTCAGTTTCCTATGTTGTGTAATCATATTTAATGTATTTTTCTTTTTTTTTTTTTTTTTTTTTTTTTTTGAGACGGAGTCTCGCTCTGTTGCCCAGGCTGGAGTGCAGTGGCCGGATCTCAGCTCACTGCAAGCTCCGCCTCCTGGGTTCACGCCATTCTCCCGCCTCAGCCTCCCGAGTAGCTGGGACCACAGGCGCCCGCCACCTCGCCCGGCTAATTTTTTGTATTTTTTAGTAGAGACGGGGTTTCACCGTGTTAGCCAGCATGGTCTCGATCTCCTGACCTCGTGATCCACCCATCTCGGCCTCCCAAAGTGCTGGGATTACAGGCTTGAGCCACCGCGCCCAGCCTTTAATGTATTTTTCAATTATTTCAGTTTTGATTTTAGTTTTTTGTTTTTGTGGAGACAGGGTCTCACTCTGTTACCCAAGCTGGAGTGTAGTAGTGTAGCTTACTGCAGCCTTGAACTCCTGAGCTCATGTGATCCTCCTGCCTCAGCCTCCCAGTAGCTAGGACTACAGGTGTGTGCCACCATGCCTGGCTTTTTTTTTTTTTTTTTTAAGTTTTCGTAGGGATAGGGGTCTTGCCATGTTGCCCAGGCTGGTTTTGAACTCCTGGCCTTGAGCATTTTTCCTAAAGCACTGGAATTATGGGTATAAACCATCATGCACAGCCTAAAAGAGGAATTTCTAATGAATCTCTGAAGTTTTTCTTATTGTTTGAATTTTGGGAGAAAGGTTTTTTTCCCCTGGCTTACTCTGCTTATCTTAAGACTTTGAAACAACTCTGACATCTTCAAAATGTGTTGACATTTGTTGAATTTCAGCATTAATAGCTGTATTAGTCTGTTCTCACACTGCTGATAAAGACCTACCTGAGAGTAGGTAATTTATAAAGGAAAGAGGTTTAATTGACTCACATTTCCATGTGACTGGGGAGGTCTCCTAATCATGGTTGAAGGCGAATGAAGAGCAAAGTCACGACTTACATGGCAGCGGGCAAGAGAGAATAAGTACCAAGTGAAAGGGGAAACCCCTTATAAAAAAATCATCTGGTCTCATGAGACTTATTCACTACCAGGAGAACAGTATGGAAAAAACTGCCCTCATGATTCAATTGTCATCTCCCACTGGGCCCTACCCTTGACACATGGAGATTATTACAATTCAAGGTGACATTTGAGTGGAGAGACAGCCAAGCCATATCAGTAGCCAACTAGCATGAAGATTTATTTTGGGAGGGTGTCAGAGATTCTAATTCCTAGAACTCATTAGATCAATGACAGATAATCCAACTTCATTGTACACACAATTTATAAAATTATAATGAGTTAGGGCCGGGCATGGTGGCTCATGGCTGTAATCTCAGCACTTTGGGAGGCCGAGGCAGGCGGATCACAAGATCAGGAGTTCGAGACCAGCCTGGCCAACATAGCCAAACCCTGTCTCTACTAAAACTACAAAACATAGCTGGGTGTGGTCGCTGGCACCTATAATCCCAGCTACTCGGGAGGCTGAGGCAGGAGAATTGCTTGAGCCTGGGAGGCGGAGGTTGCAGTGAGCAGAGATAATGCCACTGCACTCCAGTCTGGGCGAAAAGAGCAAGATTCCATCTCAAAAACAAAAAACAAAAAACATCAGTTAGGGCAATATCAGATAATCCAGCCTTTATTGTACATATAATTTCTAAACTTGTGATTAGATAATATATAATGTGATAGAATGATATGGTACAGCTGCTCCTAAGTCCCTGGCCTATATAATACACATTCCAGATGGGACTGAAGTTAAGCAGTAGGAAGCTCAGCATTCTAGCGTCAATGACATAAAACACTAATTTGCTTTAATGACCAGATGTGCAATTTAAGCAAATAGTTGGAAACCACCTCCACTTTAAATTTGTACAAACTCTTTCAGGACCTTAAATTGATTCAGTTATGTCCAGCTCAAATAGCACAGTCTAAAAACTATTTGATATAATTTTCAGAGTTATAGAAGGGAAGTTACTTTACTTTATCAAATTATTATTTTATAGAATTCTGCCTCATAGTGAACTGCTAATCGAATCATCTCTCTCTAAAATTGCCAAATCACTTACATATGAATTTTAGACTTTAGGTAAGCACCCTAAAATTTCTGGTCACCTGTCAAAGTGATTCACTTTTCACAGCAAGTTTCCAAGGCAAATTATTTTACATTCTATTCTATCTGTATCCCCAGAGGTTATTATAAAGGATACAAAGAATGACACAATGGGCATGGACTGATATTTATTTGCAACATAAAGGACGCTAACCATGAAATCACTACTGTATTTGGACTTGGAAATTAGAATGAGTCAGAAGTAGTAGGAGATGTTATGTGAAACTTGTTTAAATAAAGCCTCTAGTTTACATTCATTTGCTAAAGAGACAGGCCGGTTCGAGACTGATGGCATCTGACAGGGCACACTTGGCTCTTGCTTTTGGACTTCCCTTCCTCCAAACAGCAGAGCCCTACCCTTCCAGCCAAATACTGCACCTCCAGGCCTTCGCCTTCTCA
This sequence comes from Macaca thibetana thibetana, assembly GCF_024542745.1. NCBI lineage: Eukaryota > Metazoa > Chordata > Mammalia > Primates > Cercopithecidae > Macaca > Macaca thibetana. The sequence continues at coordinate 73,333,068 of NC_065584.1, forward strand.
TGGCAGCCTCAGCACCTCAGCCTCCTCAGCCTCTTCTTCAACTACTAGCTTCTTCAACTTCTTCAGCTTCCTCAGCTTTCTCTGCTTCCCCAGCCTCCACAACCTTTTTTGCATCCTTGGAGTCTCAGCCTCTTCGTCTCCTTGTATCCTCAGCCTCTGACTTCTTGAGGCTTGGCTCCTTGGCCTCCTCCGTTCTCATTGGCTTTCGCGGTCTGGACCTCCCTCCCTCAGCCTCCTCTTTGATTTATCTGGGTATTTGAATGAACTCTTTGCATTTATTTCTGGTGGGAAGAGGACAAGATCCTGCCACCCTTCTCCTCCCACAGGTCTGTAGATATGCATTTTGCAAGGAAAATCAAGTTTTCATTTTCCTGAAGATTTGAGGTCAGAGTAGGGACTGATGGTGCTGACAGTAAAGCCCCTGTGTGGTGGGATAAAAGCCTTCACTGCCAGCTGCCCATCTAGAAAACCATCTAAAAGACTGTCAGCTGACATCAGGGGTCCTCGTTTACCAGGACATCCTCAACTGCTCCTTGGTTTCTCATAAGTGACTATTGAGTAGGCTGGTGCCAAACAAGAGTGTTAGACATCAGGCCTTGGAGGCCAGGTGCGGCCTCAGCTGGGCGTGGTGGCACGCGCCTGTAGTCCCAGCTACTCATGAGGCTGAGGCAGGAGAATCGCTGGAACCCGGACGGCAGAGGTTGCAGTGAGCCAAGATCGCTCCACTGCACTAAAGCCTGGGCGACAGAGTGAGACTCGGTCTCAAAAAAAAAAAAAAAAGAAATCAGGCCTTGGGGCCTGGCATACAGTAGTTAAGTGATTAGCTACTATATGTATGGTGGTTAGATAAACCTTCTTAGAACTCCTTTATCTTGAATGAAATTACCATATTTAGCCATGGTTCAAAGTGTTTACCTTTACACATAACATTGCTGAGAGAAACTCCAAATTTGATTCTGCATCCGCCTGCTGCCTTGGTTTTTTTTTGAGACACAGTCTTGCTCTGTCACCCAGGCTGGATTGCAGTGGCGTGATCTCAGCTCACTGCAACCATCACCTCCTGGGTTCATGCAATTCTCTTGCTTCAGCCTCCCAAGTAGCTGGGATTACAGGGGCCCATACCACAACCAACTAATTTTTGTATTTTTAGTAGACATGGGGTTTCACCATGTTGGTCAGGCTGGTTTTGAACTCCTAACCTCAAGTGATCTGCCCATTTTGGCTTCCCAAAGTTCTGGGATTACAGGCGTGAGCCACCGCGCCTGCCCGCTGCCACCCCCACCTGTTTTTTTTTTTTTTTTGAGACAGAGTCTCACACTGTTGCCTGGGCTGCAGTGCAGAGGTGTGATCTTGGCTCACTGCAACCTCTGGCTCCCGGGTTCAAGTGTGAGCCACTGCACCTGCCTTTTTTTTTTTTTTTTTTGAGATGGAGTCTTGCTCTGTTGCCCAGGGTGGAGTGCAGTGGCATGATCTCGGCTCACTGCAACCTCCACTTCCCGGGTTCAAGCGATACTCTTGCCTCAGTCTCCTGAGTAGCTAGGACTACAGGTGCACACCACCACTAATTTTTGTATTTTTAGTAGAGACAGTGTTTCACCATGTTGGCCAGGCTGGTCTTGGACTCCTGACCTCAAGTGATCCACCTGCCTCGGCCTCCCAAAGTGCTGGGATTACAGGCATGAGACCGAACCTGGCTGATTCTGTTCCATTTTGAGGCACATGCATTTGCTGAACTCTCTTATTCCACAATGAGAGCCTATTTGAATAAAATACATATGGATGAAATGTTGATTGTAGTTCTGTTTATTTTCTTTATTTGTGCCTTTCAGTATTTACTATAATAAAAAATGCATAAAAGTTTTAGCAACCTTTTACTGTGTTTTGAGACATTGTGTAATACATCTTGAGGGTTTTCTTTCATTTATACTTGAATTTACTAGACTTGCTTGATCTTTTTCTTCCCTATATCAAGCGACCAGATCAGCACTTTTTCTGCCCTGGGAACCAAATGTCACCCCTACTTTTCCATCTGCTGGCCCCGGAGCTCTCCAGCTTTTCAGCTCCTCCTTTTCCTTCTCATTCCCTCACAAACAGTTCCATCACTGCTCCTGGAATAGCTCAGCTGAGTCCTGGCAGGAGGGACTCAGACCTAGAACCCAGAGGTTACTGTGGCTGTCAGTCTAGGAATATCATGAAAACCTAGCAGGCAGGAGGAATCCCATATTTTGTGGCCTTCCTGTGTGCACATGTCTCCTACACTGGGCCATGAACTCCTCAAGTGCTGGCTCTATGCTACCTGCCCTACCACTCCCACAGCCCCTGGCAAAGGTAGGCCCTTAATACAGTCTTTTTTTTTTTTTTTTTTAAGATGGAGTTTCACTCTTGTTGCCCAGGCTGGAGTGCAATGGCACAATCTCTACTCACTTCTACCTCAGCCTCCCGGGTTCAAGCGATTCTCCTGTCTCAGCCTCTGAAGTAGTTGGGATTACAGGTGCCCACCACCATGCCCGGCTAATTTTTGTATTATTTATTTATTTAGAGATGGAATTTCGCTCTTGTTGCCCAGGCTGGAGTCCAATGGCGCAATCTTGGCTCACTGCAACCTTTGCCTCCCAGGTTCAAGCGATTCTCCTGCCTCAGACTCCCGAGTAGCAGGGATTACAGGCTTGCGCCATGATGCCCGGCTAATTTTGTATTTTTTTTTTAGTAGAGACAGGGTTTCTTTTTTTTTTTTTTTGAGACGGAGTCTTGCTCTGCCGCCCAGGCTGGGGTGCAGTGGCCGGATCTCAGCTCACTGCAAGCTCCGCCTCCCAGGTTTACACCATTCTCCTGCCTCAGCCTCCCGAGTAGCTGGGACTACAGGCGCCCGCCACCTCACCCGGCTACTTTTTTGTATTTTTTAGTAGAGACGGGGTTTCACCGTGTTAGCCAGGATGGTCTCGATCTCCTGACCTCGTGATCCGCCCGTCTCGGCCTCCCAAAGTGCTGGGATTACAGGCTTGAGCCACCGCGCCCGGCCTAGAGACAGGGTTTCTTCATGTTGGTCAGGTTGGTCTCAAACTCCCAATCTCAGGTGATCCGCCCACCTCGGCCTCCCAAAGTGCTGGGATTACAGGCGTGAGCCACCACACCCGGCCTAATTTTTGTATTTTGAGTAGAGACCGGGTTTACACCATGTTGGCCAGGTTGGTCTCAAACTCTTGACCTTAGGTGGTCTGCCTGCCTCAGCCTCCCAAAGTGCTGGGATTACAGGCGTGAGCCACCATGTACAGTCTTAAACTTAATTACACCATCGTTTCCATAGGCCATATGAACGTATTTCTTTTTAGATCATAGACTCTCTGAGAGCAGAGGTCATGTGACATTGATCTTTCTGTAACTTGGCACTGGCTCAGCTGCTGTATTGTGGGTACATTGTAATGGGCAGTAAGTGAAGGGGTTGGTGGAACTACTGGGTAATTGGAACTGAAAAGACAACTTAAGTGAAAACTTTCCGGATACAGACAACATGGAATAGTTTTCTCAAAACCTGTCATTTTTTTCGCATAAGTTGGAAGTATTTTTAGTATAAAAGTTTTCTTCGATCTGAAAGTACAAGATGAGCCATGGTTAATAAACAGGGATAGCCAGCGACAGCAGGTAAGCCACATTTGGGTGACAACGGTCAGCTCACGCACTTGATGAGAGTGAGGTTGTATGGGGACATGTCCTAACAAAGGAGGCAGACCTGAGACACTTGGAGGAATGACTTGTCGTCACCCAGGAACAGAAACAAGGGGTCGGGGGAGGAGAAGGGATGTAAAACTGGTATGCCATTTCTGGCCTGAAAATCAAGGTTCTTTCTGCCATAAACAGGAATGAGAAAGGTGGAAAGAAAAGTTAGTTTTTGGTGCAAGATTAGTTTGTGTCCTTGAACTTCAGTGTCCATAATTATTAAATAGGAGCCATACTTGCTCTGAGGAAATGAGATAATGAAAGCACTTTGTAAACTAGGAAGGACCAGATGATTGTAATGTGTTAGTGATAATTGTTATCATTTTAATTATATTTAAATACATCCTGTCAGCAGGTAGAATAAAGACCTGAAGTGCTGTTTGGGATCCAAAGGGAGGGCCGAGCCACCTGAGGAAGCAGGCATGAATGGGGAGAGGCAGAGGAGACAACAGATCTTTAGGAATACAGAAGAAAATAGTTTTTTTCAAAGGAATCCAAGGAGCAGTGAGAACTCCAGGAGAAGTTTGGATAGTGCAGTGTGGTAGAAACCAAGACTGTGGGGAGTTTTTAGAAGGTAGAAATGTTCAGTAGTGGCTGGGCACGGTGGCTCATGCCTGTAATCCCAGCACTTTGGGAGGCTGAGGTGGGTAGATCACCTGAGGTCGGGAGTTTGAGACCAGCCTGGCTAACATGGTGAAACCCTGTTTCTACTAAAAATATAGAATTAGCCAGGCGTGGTGGTGCGCGCCTGTAGTCCCAGCTGCTAGGGAGGCTGAGGCAGGAGAATCGCCTGAACCTAGGAGGCAGAGGTTGCAGTGAGTCGAGATTGTGCCATTACATTCCAGTCCGGGTGACAGAGTGAGACTCCGTCTCAAAAAAAAAAAAAAAAAAAAAAAAGTTCAGTAGTGTGAAGTGCTGCAGTGAGGTTCAGTAAGAAGATGATTAAACTTTATTGAATTTGGCTTGAAGGAAGTTTTGGTGAACTTGAGGAAATGGTTTCACTAGAGGGTAGAAAGAGAACCCAGATTTTGTATGTTTTGGAGGGGTGGCTGGGCTAGGTCTTAAGGTACCCAACGAGAGGAATGGTGGCTTTAGGTATCACCACAACTGCAGGTACTTCGCAGCCAAAAAATGATAGCTTAATGTAATTTTGTAACTCTCATTCCAAAAAAAGGATTTGGACCCGCAAAGTGGGGAGAAGTAGTTCAAAAAGGGCAGAAAGATTAGCTGAGAATGTTTGAAAGGTGCAGGAAAGTGGGAGAGGAAAGTGACGAGACTCTTGATCTGTGACAGAAAGTGACAAAGTCCAAGAGGAGGGCATAGCTTTACAGATTAGAGACAACTCTCATGAGGCTGGGAGAAAATGTGGGGTGGTAAGTGTAGGGTGGTGATGGTTGTGAGGAAGGGGAGGGCTTGTAAAGGATGTTTGGAGGATCTCAGAGCATTGGGAGCGCACAAGACAGGCAGAGCAGGAGGGAGGCTGCCCACTGAGTGCAGAGTAAGAGAGAAATGGATAGAATTGGGCAGTTTAAGAAGAGAAGCTGTGAAACCGTACTGGAAAAAATGCTAGATATTTAGCAAATGTTTCTTGTAGTATAAAGAGCATACAAAAATTGGAAAATATAAATATTATTATTATTTTTTTTTTTTGAGACACAGTTTCACTTTGTTGCCCAGGCCGCAGTGCAGTGGCCCAATCTTGGCTTACTGCAACCTCTGCCTCCCAGGTTTAAGCGATTCTTGTGCCTCAGCCTCCAGAGTAGCTGGGACTACAGGTGCGTGCCACCATTCCCAGCTAGTTTTTGTATTATTAATAGAGATGAGGTTTCGCTATGTTGGCCAGGCTGGTCTCAAACTCCTGACCTCAAGTGATCTGCCTGCCTTGGTCTCCCAAAGTGCTGGGATTATAGGTGTGAGCCACCATGCCCGTCTCAAATATTCATTGTTTATACCCATCTAAAAACTGTTAATTTTCACACAACTCTGAAAATATATAGTAACTAGATCCTTAATAAATGTTGGTTGAATTAAGGTCTATTTATTAGATTTCAGCTAGGCACTGACCTCATTTATGAATACAACTATGTGGTTGTGTGTGTATGTGTGTGTTTCTTTTAAGTTGCTGCAGTTGGCATTCTATTTTTATTTGAAATTTTTTGCATACCCAACTCAGACCTAATTGTGCCAGTAGCTTTGACCCAGGGCTCTGCTTTGAAGAGGCTGGCAGCCCTGGGCTGACATGCTTTCCTATGCCCCTTCTCCTCTGGGCAGAGGGCCTGAGGTTGGGCAGTCTTCATGGGCTATTGGTTGCTTCCATCACCTGCCTCACCTGCTACCTCAGGGCTGAGCTTTGCTAACGCACAAAATGACTTCTTAGTAACATGTATTTGAAAGACTAAAACTGAGTCAAGGTCCTGGTTTGCTGATTGGACAGCAATCAGAGGTTGCTCCATAGCCCTGGAAACCACTTGGGTTCTGCTGGTGTCTGTCCTGATGCTGCTTTGAGTCAGATGTTGAGGTCAGCCTGGCCCACTTTGCCATCAGCATTACGTTGCTAAGGTACCAATGTTCTGCCTTCCCATTCTGCCCTGGTATTTTCTTTTTTTCTTTTTTTTTTTTTCCTCCAAATTCCTGGTTTAATAAGGGCTTGTTTATTTTGAGGAAAAAAGGTCCCAAACATCAGGCTGTTCACAAAAATAACCCACAGTATCAACTTTAGAAAACAAATCTTAAGACTATAACACTAATTATTTTTCTAGAGGATGCATTTGACATGCCAACTCTCATTCACAAAAATACATTGTTACATTCGTGTTGAACTGCCCCACACAGCACACTAATGTGGGGGTGTAACACACATACTTCTAACTCAAAGCTGCTTTCAGGAGCTACTCAACTAAATGAGATTGCCTTTGCAGTTAGGGAAGCAACTACTGAACTTATGTATGAATGAAAAGAACTGTACTCCCTGCATAACAAGAGATTATTTTGGAGACAGTTGATAAAAACCATACATCCTTTTTATTGTTAAGTCATAAAGAGGTATCAAAATTAAAAGCAAAAATTACAGGGTAAGACTTAACAAAACTACTAGGAGCGTCAAAGGAAGTGAAAATGGGACTAGGCGCGGGGCAATATGAATTAATGAACATACGAAGGACAAGGATGGGGAGAACAGTGAGCATGTGCTGAAGATACTAGGGGAGAGGATCTGGTGAAAAATTTGATCTTAGACAAGCGCCTAGGTAAAGAAATAATGGGATAAGATTTCTAAACCCCACTATGTGCTTAAGAGTCATCCTCGACATTGGCGCTGTCTCTGTCATCCTCTCCTTCCTCAGCCTCTTTTTCATCATCCTTGATCAACTCCAGCTGGTCATCCCCCCATCTTCATTATCATCATCATCCAGTAGGTCCCCCTCCTCAGCAGAGTCATCTGCACCCCCCTCAGACTCCATCTTCACATTAGTCTCATCTTTCTTCACGGAGCTGCTGCTCTGCTCCTCTTCTGACTTATCGTTCTTCATTTCTACTGCTTGTTTGCTCTGTTCCTTTTCAATTTTTTCCAGGTTTTCCAGGAGAGAATCCACTTTTTGTTTAATCTGGGTCAACTCCTTCTTAATGGCCTGAAGGTCATCTCCTTTCAACTTTCCAGACTTGGAAGATCCCCGCTGTCCACTCTTAGAATTGAAGCCACTTTTGCCCCTTCGTGAGGTGTTTCCTGATACACGCTGACGTTTCGAGGGCACTACAGCCCGAGCAATAGGAGGAGGAGGAGGTACACGTGCTGGGTAACTGTACATCCTATCATAATAGTCCCGTTGAAAGTCATAGTCCAAGTCAAAAGAGGAGCCGTACATCTCCGCTGCAGATCGTTTCACACCTGCTTTTCCTCGGTTCACTTTTGGCTCTGCAGCCAGGTTAATATCTAAAACCTGGCCAGCAATCATTCTCCCATCCTCTCCTGCTACAGCAGCCCGGGCATTTCTCTCATTATCATATTGAACGAAGGCAAAGCCCTTATGAACAGAGCAGCCCACAATTTTGCCATACTTCGAAAAGATTGCCTCCACATCAGATTTCTTGACCACAAGAGTGTTGAGATTCCCAATGAACACACGGGAGTTCATGGAGCGAGGATCTGTCTTGTTGGTAATGTTGCTGGCCATTGTGTTTGATGATAAGGTTTCTCACAAAGCTGAAAATGTAGCTGAAGATCAAAAAAATCTCACAGGAGAGGGGAGGGAGAAGAGATTCAATTCTGAGTCTCCTACTCCCGGATTCTGCGTGGAGAAACCGACTGCTGGTCGAGGTCGGCAGCGCGGCCACAACCGCTCAGTCTTCGTCTCTTCACCTGCCCTGGTATTTTCATCTTCCAGGAACATCACTGCAACTGAACCCTTCTTGCCAACCCTCTCTCTCTTGCCCCCGACTTCACTTTCCTGTATAAACAAAGACTCCTCTGCTGTCACCCTCTTTGGGAACACTCTATCTCTTTTTCCCTGAGGATATGACCTAAGTCCTCCTACCACAGAGCTGGGGGTGGGACTGGGGGTGGGGTGGGATTGGCTTTCTGCTTGCTCTCCAGTACTGCCTCCTAACCAAAACCATGTGCCACTGGGCTTTGCCCCCTTCATCCGCCTGTCTCCTGAGCTTTTCTCTACACTCACTGCAGACTTTGACATTTGCTTTATAGACTTTCCCTTTCGACACTTAGTCCTGCCATCATCCTGGACAACTTTATCTTTCCTGTGGTCTTTACTATCCCCTCCACTCCACTTTAGCTGCCTATCCCATGGTCACAACCTGTGCCTGATCTTTGTCTAAGACTGGCCTATTTCTGTGCTCCTAAGCTTCAGAAGCACAGCTGTGGCCTTCCTCCTCCAACACAGACTCTCTCCCATGCACCTACTCCTACAGTTTCCAACCTCACACAGCTCTGGACTACTCCATTTTACCTTTTTATCATTTACTTCCCTCTGTGACCTAATTCTTGTAGTCATTATTTCAATTATTCTCTCTCCAGCAACCTTCTTGCTTATTTCTCCCTTGTATCCATCCAGCAAACCCTGCCTTGGAGGAAGTCTCCTAACCCAACTTCTCTAGTTCTATATATACTCGGTACTTGTGTATTGTTGGTAAAAACTGTATGGTTTTTCTGCCTGACAATCCTTAGGCAGCTTTAGGAAGCTTCCCCCATCTCCCTTTTTCTTTTTCATACCCTCCGCACTTCAACATCTTGCTCACTCTCAACAACAGGCCTTTATTTTTTCACTAAGAAAACTGAGGTTGTAAGGTAGGGAGTTCCTTAACTTACTCATTTGTGTTTGTGTCCATCTGGCTCCCATCTTTCCATCCTCCTCTTGGGGAAAGAGCTACCAGTTCCTGTTTATTAAGGGTTTGGATCTGGTCCCCCAGCCCACCATCTTTATCCATCTCTTTACTCTAAGCCTATAAATGTGCTTACCCCTTTCCCATCTGAAAATGAAACCAAACTGAAACCCTTGCCACCATTCTATCTCCTTCCCTTCACAGGCAAGCCTCCTGCAAAACTAAGCCTGAATGAACTGTCTTCATTGTTTTACTTCCCGTTCTCTCCTCAGCCTTCTATAATCTGGCTTCTGCCCTATCATCATTCCACAATGAAATGCCGAGTCATTAATCTAGCTCCATGTGGACAAAACAAATTGGCGCTTCCCTTCTTCATTTTGCTTATCCTCCCTGAGCCATTTGCTCTGCTGGCTGTCCCTTCCTCCGTTAGCTTCTCCTGTATGTCTCTCCTCATTGCTGTCAAATCTTAAGTAGCTCCTTTCCTGTATTGGCTTCCTTTGGACTCTCATTGGCCAAACGCCAGAATCTCTGGGTTTATTCTGTACCCTGCTCTTCCCGTTCTATGTGCTTTCCTTGGGTGACCTCATCTGCTCTTCTGGCTTCAATGACCAGAGACATATTGAAAATTCATATGCCTCTAGTTCTGTTCAGGCTTCACTTCTGAGTTCCAAACCATGTGCTCAGTTGTCCCGTGGATACCTCCACTTAAATATCCCTCAGGTACCTCAGACATAGTTTCATCCTAACAAAATCAATACCTTTTCAGCCAAACGTCTTCCCTCGGATTCTCTGTATTGTCATCATCCAGGATCTCAGCCTCTTTTCCTCATTTCTAGTCAGTCACCAACTTTAGTGAGATGAGGTGGTAGGGCTGGTTTCCAAGAGACACGCAGTGGATTGGGAGCTACTAACAGTGAGGACAACCATCTGGCAGAAATGCTGCTAGGGAGAGGGCCCAGTAAAGGAAGGGTGGCTATGGGTGATGCTTCCAATCTTGGGTAAATTTTACATAGCATCACCAGATGCTGAGGGTACTTGGAGTTCTCGAGGAAAAAGGAACAGAGCTTGCCTGTGCTGGAACAGGAATAGGGACAGAAAGAAGTCCAAAACAGTTAAGTTTGAAAGTAGGAGGGCATGTGTACCTGGACCTCTGAGGGGTAAGGAGGTTCCAAGTGAGGGGTAAGGAAGACTACTTTTGTGATGTCTTCTCAATCTGTTTTTTTCCTCAGTAGCCTCCAGGCTACTACCCCCACCCAAGTCTTGTTCCGAAAAGCAATTTTTTTTTTTTTTTTTTTTGAGACGGAGTCTCGCTCTGCCACCCAGGCTGGAGTGCAGTGGCGGGATCTCAGCTCACTGCAAGCTCTGCCTCCTGGGTTCACGCCATTCTCCTGCCTCAGCCTCCCGAGTAGTTGGGACTACAGGCGCCCGCCACTGCGCCCGGCTAGTTTTTTGTATTTTTTAGTAGAGACGGGGTTTCACCGTGTTAGCCAGGATGGTCTCGATCTCCTGACCTCGTGATCCGCCCATCTCGGCCTCCCAAAGTGCTGGGATTACAGGGTTGAGCCACCGCGCCCGGCCTTTTTTTTTTTTTAAACGGAGTCTAGCTCTTGTTGCCCAGGCTGAAGTTCAATGGCGCGATCTCGGCTTACTACAACCTGCGCCTCCTGGGTTCAAGCAATTCTCCTGCCTCAGCCTCCCAAATAGTTGGGATTACAGGCACCCACTACACACCTGGCTACTTTTTTGTATTTTTAGTAGAGACAGGGTTTTACCATGTTGGCCAGGCTGGTCTGGAACTCTTGACCTCAGGTGATCCACCCGCCTTGGACTCCCAAAGTGCTGGGATTACAGGTGTGAGCCACTGCACCCAGCCCTGAAAGAAAATCTTATTTAAGCTGTTGGCTCTAGTAACTTTTGGACATCAAGTTAAAAATTTCTTAGTTTCTCAAACAAGGTCCCTCAGAATATAGTCCCTGTTTGCTATCTACGCCCATCTCTTGCTACTGCATACACATTATTTTTGCTCCAGCCACATGGAAGTTCTTCCAGTCTTCTAAAAACATTACAACTTCATCCTTAGAATGTCTGTCTCACCCACTCTTCCCCAGGCTCATTCATTCTTCCATTTCTGCTTGTCCTTCAACACTCAGTTCAAGCACCATCTCCCAGAAGCCTTTCACAAGCCCGATCTGATTTTGTCTGGGCTATCTTGGTATCCTAAAGGATAGGATCCACAAAAATATCATTTACCACACCTCACTGTAATCCATTAAGTTGCCTCTCTTCCCCAGTAGACTGGGTACTTCATGAAGGCAGGTCTCAGTCTATCTTGTTTGCTATCCCCAATGTCTGGCACTTGATATTACTTACTCTTTTCTTTCTTTCTTTTTTTCTCCTTCCTTCCTGCCTGCCTGCCTGCCTGCCTGCCTTCCTTCCTTCCTTCCTTCCTTCCTTCCTTCCTTCCTTCCTTCCTTCCTTCCTTCTCTTTCTTTCTCTCTCTCTCTCTTTCCTTTCTTTCCTTCCTTTCTTTTGCTCTGTCACCTAAGATGGAGTGCAGTGGTGCCATCCTGGCTCACTGCAACCTCGACCTCCTGTGCTCGAACAATCCTCCCGCCTCAACCTCCTGAGTAGCTGGGACTACAGGTGCAGGCCACTACCCCTGGCTAACTTTTTTTTTTTTTGTAGAGATGGAGTTTCACCATGTTGCTCAGGCTGGTCTCGACCTCCTGTACTCAAGAGATCCGCCAGCCTCAGCCTCCCAAAGTGCTTGGATTACAGTCATGAGCCACTGCGCTTGGCCGGCACTTGATACTTTTAAATAAATAGTTATTAACCGTGAAACTTTTAAAGTTTAAGCAATAGGCTGTTTAACCTGGAAGACTTTTAACATTTAAACAGCAGACCATTTAATTGTGGCATTTCACATGCTACACCAGTGTATGGAGCTCCTGGTGGCCAGTGCAATGTTGCTGACCCATTTGGCAGTGGGAAAATCCGGGCATCCAGGAGTGCATTTCTAGGAGGTATCTCCAGCCCTCACACCAATCTCAAACTGCCTGTCATCTGCAGAACCCACTAGATCAGCGCGCTTCTGGCCTTGACCCACTTGGTGGTTAACTACAGCCACTAAGAGGTGGGCAGATAGATACTTTTGGTAAGTGGTCTTTGGGTTAGGGAGTGCATGGGTTATGCCTGTCTAGATGGGTGTGTTTTTGTGTGTGTGCATGGGCGGGGGAAGGGAGGAAGGAGGCCGAATGTGCATCCCTTCTACAGGGACGCCTTTCCAGACCTCCTTATTAGATGGCGTTCACCTCCTCACCCTCTCTCAGTCCCTTATTCTCCTCTTACACCGATCACGACTTAATTAATGCCTGTCTCCCAGCTAGGCCGCCAGCTGCACGAGGTAAGGAACCGAAGGCATTTCGGTTCTCCCTGGCAATCCCCCTCCTCAGAAGGATGCCTGAGGCATAACAAGTGTTCCAGAAATATTTATTCCGCAACCGCTCTGGGCCAGTCTGGATGGACCCGGCGCCCGCTGGGCTGGGGACCCCGGCCGGCACTGACGCCCCGCCCACCACCGGCCGGCCCAGGCAGGGCGGGGCGCGGCCGGGCGCTCTCGCGGGGACCGTTCTCCGGCTCGCGTGGGCGATGCCCGGGCAGGGAAGCGGGAGGGGACGACGGGACGCGAGGTAGCGGCCTGGCCAATGAGCGCGGGTCGGGCGGGGCTCGGGGACGGCGGCCTGGGCGCGCGCGGGGCTGGGCGTGCCGCGGGTGACGGCGGGGCCGGGCGGGCCAATGGGCGCTGGGTGGCGGGCGGGCGGGCCTGGCTGCCGGGGGCTTTAGGACGTGAGCGGGCGGCCGGCCGGACAGACTTACGTGTGAGCTGCATCGCGGGAGGCGCATGGCGGGGATGGCGCTGGCGCGGGCCTGGAAGCAGATGTCCTGGTTCTACTACCAGTACCTGCTGGTCACGGCGCTCTACATGCTGGAGCCCTGGGAGCGGACGGTGTTCAGTATCCTGTCCGGGTCGCGGGCGCGGGGGCCGGGTTGGGGGCGCGGGCCGCGGGGCCGCAGCTCCCAGGCCCGGGGCCTGGGGTGGAGGTTGGAGCGGCGGCCCCGCGGGTCCTGTGCGCGGAAGCCGAGGAGTCGGGGGGCAGGGGGAGGTCTGGGGGCCTAGGGCCGGGCTTGCGGGGTTAAGTGGGAGGTGGGGGAGGCGAGAACTCTTGAGATCCGGAGTCACCCGTGAGTCGCTGGACCCAAGGAGGAAGCGTCTTGATTCCTGGAGAAAATCTCCGAGGGTGATGTGTAACCCAGTGTGTCGCCTGCACTTCGGCCGCGCCTGCCTTTGGTTCAGTCCCCTGTTCCTGTAGGAGGCGGGGATCATGTAACAGTGGAGTACATCGCTCCCGGCTTGGACGCCGTTGACCTTTAAGTGTTCCTGATGTAGTTGGCTTTGGGTCTACCAAGAATTCTAACCAGTTAACCAGCTTTTAAGCCAGATTCTGAATTTGTAGGCATGACACTCCAGTAGTTTTTGACAGCAGTTTAAGTTATTGTATCTTTTTGGTCTTCAAGGTGGGGAGTTTTAAAAGTGTATTGCTTCTTTGCACCGTCCGTAGAAGTCGGCCTGAAAAGTGGTGCAATTTGCGGTTAGTTGTCGGTAGGGTTTGAAACTGTTGTGGTGGATAGTTAGTAAATTATTAATGACTGTTGAGTGGTTACTATAAGCAAAGCGTTTGTGCAAAGCACATTTTCTGTATCTTAACTCATCTAACTTTGAGAACTTCAATTAATAACTCAGGATTGTGAAGATAGGCTCCCTGAAAGTCTGATGTTTCTTGTCTCTACTTGTCCATATTGACATCCTTTGACGATATTCTTGCAGATTGAATACTGATAATGAATGAGATGTAACTTTTTACAAACTCAGGCCAATACGAAACAGATATTTCACAAAACATGTTTAGTTTATCCACGTTCTCTCCTTTTCAGTGTGGTTTAGTTGGAGTAGCTTACTTCAGAACAACTTTGCGAATGCATTGTTGCATTCCAGTGAGTGACTGAGGTAATTTCATTCCAAGCCTTATCAAGTGTGTTTGTTTTGAAATAGCTTAAGGTTGTACTCAAAGCTGAGTCTTTTGTTTCAGCACTTTTGAAGAATTTGAGATGCTTTCAAAGCAGTTTATTTATTAGGAATTTAAGAACCAGAATGCATATTTTGGATTTAGACACTAAAGATAGTTTGCTTTGATTTCCTGCACCATTTATTTGTAGCTGCACTTTAGTCTCACTCTTTAGGGCTCACAGGGCCATGCCTTGTAAAATACATACTTAAATGTTTATTTAATAGGAATCTCTCTGTAGAAGCAAGCGTATCTTGACTCACATAACACATCCTAAAATTAAACAATGCTGGGTTACATTGAAGCTCTTTAAATCAGAGATTGAATGTAGAGTGCACTATTAGAATATAGTATAGATTTTACACCTAAAAGCTTTTACACCTAAAATCTAATATAGATTTTACACACTAAAATGCTACAGTTATCAATGATGTTAAGATTTTTCTGTTATGTTGCAATAGTGATAGTATCCTATAAAGAACTAGGTGATGGCTTTTTTGGGGTATGGAGAAATAAATTATGAAATGAAATTCAGTGCCTTAGTAGATATTTGCCTTTAATGGTTTTGAGTTACCATTGGTTTAGCAAATTTTTTTTTCAAATAGGTGACACCTGCAACCAACTGACATCCAGTATTATAGAACCTTATGATTTTAAACTTGAGATTAAAAAAAGTCTTATTTCAAATTTCATGTTATTGGGGTTAGAAATGCAATTATTTGACATAAGCCAGTCTTGAATTACTATCAGCTGTTATATTTATATTTTTCCACTTCAACTTCTAGAATCATTTAAAACTATCTGGTAGTTTGGAACATCAATTTGAGATTGAATCCTCGTTTTAGCTTGACGGAAGAACTGAATAAGAAAGCTGGATTTGGCCGGGCGCGGTGGCTCAAGCCTGTAATCCCAGCACTTTGGGAGGCCGAGACGGGCGGATCACGAGGTCAGGAGATCGAGACCATCCTGGCTAACACGGTGAAACCCCATCTCTACTAAAAAATACAAAAAACTAGCCGGGCGAGGTGGCGGGTGCCTGTAGTCCCAGCTACTCGGGAGGCTGAGGCAGGAGAATGGCGTAAACCCGGGAGGCGGAGCTTGCAGTGAGCTGAGATCCGGCCACTGCACTCCAGCCTGGACCACAAAGCGAGACTCCGTCTCAAAAAAAAAAAAAGAAAGCTGGATTTTTTTTCCCCCAACTTGTCAGGAGGCTTACTGTCAAGTACTTTGAATTTCATAAATCCATTAACGATTAGTAAGCTTCACCCAGAACTATTTGTGGCCAGCTACATGATGTTAAAGGAAAGAGGCATACTTTCTACAGCTTAAACATTACATTCAACTTAATCATCAATCCTAGAAACCTAAAATTTAGAGAAATTTGCCTCTGCCGGTCTGAAAATTGGTGTCTGTCTGAGTTAGAAGTCCTGAACAGAGTAAGACTTTAGATTGATTTCTTTTCTCTCTCTCTCTCTCTCTCTCTGTCTCTCTGTCTGTCTCTGTGTGTGTGTGTGTGTGTGTGTGATGGAGTTTTGCTCTTGTTGCCCAGGCTGGAGTGCAATGGCACGATCTCAGCGCACTGCAACCTCCGCCTCCCAGGTTCAAGTGATTCTCCTGCCTCAGCCTTCAGAATAGCCAGGATTACAGGTGCCTGCCGCCACGCCCGGCTAATTTTTGTATTTTTAGTAGAGATGGGGTTTCACCACATTGGCCAGGCTGGTCTTGAACTCCTAACCTCAGGTGATCTGCCCGCCACAGCCTGCCAAAATGCTGGGATTACAGGCATGAGCCACCATGCCTGGCCAGATTAATTTTCTTTTTTTTTCTTTTTCTTTTTTTTTGAGATGGAGTCTCTGTCGCCCAGGCTGGAGTGTGGTGGTGCAATCTTGGCTCACTGCAACCTTTGCATCCTGGATTCAAGCAATGCTCCTGCTTCAGCCTCCCAAGGTAGCTGGGATTACAGGTGCCCACCAACACGCCCATCTAATGTTTGTATTTTTAGTAGAGCCAGGGTTGGGGGTGGGGTGGGGGAGTGGTTTTACCATGTTGGCCAGTCTGGTCTCAAACTCTGACCTCAAGTGATCTGCCCACCTTGGCCTTCCAGAGTGTTGGGATTACAGGCGTGAGCCAACGTGCCTGGCCCAGATTAATTTCTTAAAGAGGATAGATGCATTAGTTTACATTTCCTTGCTATATAATGCCTTTTTAAAAATTTGAAGTTGTGGGCCTAGTGCGGTGGTGGGTGCCTGAAATCCCAACTACTTGGGAGGCTGAGGCAGGAGAATCGCTTGAACCTGGGAGGCGGAGGTTGCAGTGAGCCGAGATCACGCCACTGCACTCCAGCCTTGGTGACAGAGCAAGATTCCATCTCAAAAAAAAAGAAAAAGTTGTAATTTCAGGGGAAATTGATAACGTACTATCACTGTACTTTCCAGGGGCATCCTTGAGCATCTGAATGGATGTTTAGAAATTCTTTGCTTCTTGACTTCCTAAATCAAATAGCTAGAAGTTAGTTAAAAGCTGTTGTAAATTGAAAGTCAATCTCGGCCGGGCACGGTGGCGGTTCACCAGCCTGGCTAACATGGTGAAACCCCATCTCTACAAAAAAAAGAAAAAAAGCCGGGTGTGGTGGCGCACGCCTGTAGTCCCAGCTACTTGGGAGGCTGAAGCAGGAGAATCGCTTGAACCCAGGAGGCAAAGGTTGCAGTGAGCTGAGATCGCGCCACTGCACTCCAGCCTGGGCCACAGAGCAAGACTCCATCTCAAAAAAAAAAAAATGTCAATCTCAGGTCTGGTGCGGTGGCTCACACCTGTAATCCCAGCACTCTGGGAGGCCGAGGTGGGCAAATAGCTGAAGTCCAGGAATATGAGACCAGCCTAGGAAACATGGCAAAACTCTGTATCTACTAAAAATGCAAGTATTAGCCGGGTGTGGTAGTGCACGCCAGCTACTTCGGTGGCTGAGGCACCAGAATCTCTTGAACCTGGGAGACGGAGGTTGCAGTGAGCTGAGATGACACCACTGCACTCCAGCCTGGGCGACAGAGCGAGACTCCGTCTCAAAAAAAAAAAAAAAAATTGCAATTTATAAAAAAGATTTTAAGATGTGTTTTTAAGGAAAAGCCTCTATTGGGTCAAGTCAGACACATTGTAAATAGTTCTTGAAACAGTGAGATTTATGAATAAGTTTTGTAAATTCTTCCTCACTAGGGCCTATATGCTAAGTTTTCTTTTACCATCTGTCTTGTCTTTTCTTTCTTTGTATTTTTTTTTTGAGACAGTCTTGCTCTGTCACCCAGGCTGGAGTGCAGTGGTGTGATCTCGGTTCACTGCAACCTCTGCCTCTGGGACTTAGGCGATTCTCCTGCCTCAGCCTCCTGAATAGCTCGGACTACAGGCCGTGCCACCATGCCCAGCTAAATTTTTGTATTATTAATTGAGGTGGGGTTTCACCATGTTAGCCAGGCTGGTCTTGAACTCCTGACCTCAAGTGATCCACCCACTTCAGCTTCCCGAAGTGCTGGGGTTGATTATAAGCATGAGCCGAGATGCCCGGGCTACCATCTGTCTTCTAATAAGACATTTGAAGTGATACATTAGCGTTTGGTTTGTCAAGGAATATTTGAACTTTTTCCACGTGCAGACATGTTTCTATCTTACAGAGAAATGGGACATGACACCTGCATTAAGACAAAAGATAACAATAAAAAAGAATCTGATAAATGCTAATTAGTATTACAGTATGTACTACAAAAGGAGACCTACCATAGACTGAGAACCACTTACCTCATCTCAGGAGGAGACATTTTTAACAGACGTTTCAAAAGTTTCCTTTCCCTACCGGCATCCAAAGGTGGGAAAGAAAAGACCAGGTTTTGGCCAGGCGTGGTGGCTCACGCCTATAATCCCAGCACTTTGGGAGGCCGAGGCGTGCAGGTCACAAGGTCAGGAGATCGAGACCATCCTGGCTAACACAGTGAAACCCTGTCTGTACTAAAAATACAAAAAACTAGCCGGACATGGTGGCAGGCGCCTGTAGTCCCAGCTACTCGGGAGGCTGAGGCAGGAGAATGGCGTGAACCGGGAGGCGGAGCTTGCAGTGAGGCGAGATTGAGCCACTGCACTCCAGCCTGGGTGACAGAGGGAGACTCCGCCAAAAAAAAAAAAAAAAAAAAGACCAGGTTTTGTAACCAAGAGAGGCTTTTGTAACAGTGAGATTGGCCCTGAAGTATCTCACTGGATAACATTGTAACCATGCCTGTTGAGAGGTGAAAAAACTAAGAATAGTTTGTTAAAATAATTTGAATCAACTTTGGGAGGCTGAGGTGGATGGATCACCTGAGGTCAAGAGTTCAAGGCCAGCTTGGCCAACATGGTGAATTCTTGTCACTACTAAAAATACAAAAATTAGTGGGCTATGGTGGCTGGCACCTGTAGTCCCAGCTACATAGGAGGCTGAGGCAGGAGAATTGCTTGAACCCGGGAGGCGGAGGTTGCAGTGAGCCAAGATTGCGCCATTGTACACCAGCCTGGGCAACAGAGCAAATACTCTGTCTCAAAATAATAATAATAATAATAATTCGAATCAGAAGTATGCTATTTTAATCGTTTTTCTTTTTTTTTTTTGAGATGGAGTCTTGCTCTGTTGCCCAGGCTGGAGTGCAGTGGCGCCATCTTGGCTTACTGCAACCTCTACCTCCTGGGTTCAAGCGATTGTTCCGTCTCACCCTCCCGAGTGATCCACCTGCCTCGGCCTCCCAAAGTGCTGGGATTACAGGCATGAGCCACTGTACCCGGCCAAGAGTACAGGTGTGTGCCACCACGCCTGGCTGATTTTTGTATTTTTTAGTAGAGACAAGATTTCACCATGTTAGCCAGGCTGGTCTTGAACTCCTGTCCTCAGGTGATCTGCCTGCCTCGGCCTCCCAAAGTGCTGGGATTGCAGGCATGAGCTACCGTGCCCGGCCTATAATCTTGTTTTATTGATTAAAAAATAGAGGCATATTAGTCTATAATCATGGCTATATTTGCCCATCTCTCTGCTGCTGCTGATGTTTCCATGGCATTTTATTTTAAGCAAAATGTGGGCAGTCTTTTGGTTTATGTTAGGAATTAGATTCCCCCTGAAAGACAGTTCATGTGTCTTGAAAACATTTTTTTTCCACTTTTAAACCACAGTGCTGGGCACACAAATAATGCTTAAAAAACATTTGTTTATATATTGATTTGTTATTTTATTTATTTATTTATTTTTTGAGACAGGGTTTTGCACTTGTTGCCCAGGCTGGAGTGCAATGGTGCGATCTCGGCTCACTGCAACCTCCGCCTCCCGGGTTCAAGTGCTACTCCTGCTTCAGCCTCCCAAGTAGCTGGGATAACAGGCATGCGCCACCACGCCTGGCTAATTCTTTGTATTTTTAGTAGAGATGGGGTTTGTCATGTTGGCCAGGCTGGCCTCAAACTCCTGACCTCAGGTGATTCACCCACCTCGGCCTCCTAAAGTGCTGGGATTACAGATGTGAGCCATTGCACCGAGCTGATTTGTTATTTTATTTTATTTTATTTTTTATTATTTATTTATTTATTCATTTATTTCTTTATTTTTTTTTTTTGAGACAGAGTCTCGCTCTGTTACCCAGGCTGGAGTGCAGTGGCCGGATCTCAGCTCACTGCAAGCTCCGCCTCCCGGATTTATGCCATTCTCCTGCCTCAGCCTCCCAAGTAGCTGGAAATACAGGCGTCCGCCACCTCGCCTGGCTAGTTTTTTTTGTATTTTTTAGTAGAGACGGGGTTTCACCATGTTAGCCAGGATGGTCTCGATCTCCTGACCTCGTGATCCACCCGTCTCGGCCTCCCAAAGTGCTGGGATTACAGGCTTGAGCCACTGTGCCCGGCCTGATTCGTTATTTTAAAGCAATTGCGGAAGTATTTGAGAGTGGGAAAAGAGACCTGATTTTTTTTTTGTTTGTTTGTTTTGAGATGGAATCTCACTGTTGCCTAGGCTGGAGTGTAGTAACGCGGTATCGGCTCACTGCAGCCTCCGCCTCCCGGGCTCAATCGATACTCCTGCCTCAGCCTCCCAAGTAGCCAGGATTACAGGCATCTGCCACCATGCCCAGCTAATTTTTGTATTTTTAGTAGAGACGAGGTTTCACCATGTTGGCCAGCCTGGTCTTGAACTCCTGATCTCAGGTGATCCACCTGCCTTGACTTCCCAAAGTGCTGGGATTACAGGCACGAACCACCGCGCCCGGCCAAGAAACCTGGTTTTAAACCACTTTTAGAGTGGTTTTGGAGCTTGGCTGCTTCTGATGAACAGAATGCAGTTCTCAGAGAGAACTTAAATTTAAAGGGATTAGGTGAACTTTTTTTCTTTATTATTTTATTTTTTTAAGAGACAGGGTCTTGCTCTGTCACCCAGGCTGGAGTGTTGTGGTGCAATCATAGCTCACTGTAAACTTGAACTCTTGGGCTCAAGTGATCGTCTCGCCTCAGCCTCTTCCTCAGCCTCCTGAATATCTGGGCTAATTTTTTTTTTTTTTTAAATTTTTAGTAGAGACAGGGTCTTGCTATGTTGCCCAGGCGGTCTCAAACTCTTGGCCTCAAGTGATCCTCCCACCTCGGCCTCCCAAAGCATGGGAGAACTTCTTTGACTTACCTTGGAGCTGTTAACAAAATTTACATTGCTCTGTTTACTCATTTGTAAAATGTGTATGTTTGTTGAATTCTGTACTCCACAAGTATTATGTACCTTCTATTTGCCAGATACTATTCTAGAAATTGGGGCTATAACTGTAATAAAACATAAATTTTTTCTTCTAATGCCACTAGATAAAGAAATGAAATATATAGATTATTAGATTGTTACAACTGTTATGGATAAAAATAAAGCAGAACAGGATGGAAAGTAAGGCAGAAGGACATTTTTCTTTTTCTCCTCTTCCCTCCCTCTCTTCCTTCTTTCTTTCCTCTACTTTCCTGCTTTCTTTTTTTGACAGAGTCTTGCTCTGTCACCCAGTCTAGGGTGCAGTGGCATGATCTCGGCTCAAGCTTCTCTGCCACCTCAGCCTCCTGAGTAGCTGGGAATACAGGCATGCGCCACCACACCTGGCTAATTTTTTTTTTTTTTTTTGTAGAAACAAGGTTTTGCTATGTTGTCCAGGCTGGTCTCCAACTACTGGGCTCAAGTGATCTGCCAGCCTTGGGCTCCCAGAGTGCCAGGACAAGTGTGAGCCACCCACCATGCCCAGCTGAGTTTTTTTTTTTTTTATTCCCTGCTCCCCAGTTTTAGCCAGAGTGGCCAGGAGAGGACATTTGGAAATATTTAAGGAGGGAGATAATTCTAGAGGAATGAGCATTCCAGGCAAAAGGCACAGGAGGTGCAAATGGCCTGAGGCATGTTTCAGGACTAGCAGAGAGGCCAGTTTGGCCGGAGCCAAGTGAAGTGGGGTGTGAATAGCAGGAAAGGTCAGATGATGAAGGGCCTTTCAAGCTAAGATTTGAGAAGATGAAGGCAGGTGCTCATACCTTTTGAATACTTTCACTGGTTAAAATCCAGTAATACTTTTTTTCACTGACATTTTAAAATTTAATAAAGTAGGCAAGTGAACCATAAGAATATACATTTTTGTTGGGAAGGGTAAGGGAAGTCCGCTTCCCATTTTGTTGGGAAGGGGGTAGCCAGAGGTTGGTTAACAAATACGAAATTACAGCTAGATAAGAGGAGTAAGTTCTAGTACTGTAGGGTGACTCTAATTAATAATTTATTGTATATTTTCAAATAGCTAGGAGTGCAGATGTTGAATGTTCCCAACACAAATAAAGATAAATATTTGAGGTGATAGATATGCTAATTACCTTGATTTGAACATTATGCACTGTATACATGTATCAAAATATCACACTATACTCCGTAAATAGGTATAATAATAATAATAATTTTTTTTTTTAGATGGAGTTTCACTCTTGTCACCCAGGCTGGAGTACAGTGGCATGCTCTCCCAGGTTCAAGCAATTCTGCCACATCCTCCCAAGTAGCTGGGATTACAGGCGCCTGCCACCATACCTGGCTAATTTTTGTATTTTTAGTAGAGATGGGGTTTCGCCATGTTGGCCAGGCTGATCTTGAACTCCTGGCCTTAAATGATCCTCCTGCCTTGGCCTTCCAAAGTTCTGGAATTACAGGCATGAGCCACCATGTCCAGCCAATAGGTACAATTACTTATTATGTGTGAATTAAAAAAATAATAAGTGCTGAGTACAGTGGCTTGCACCCGTAATACCAGCTACTTTGTTGGCTGAGGTGGGAGGATCACTTGAGCCTAGGAGTTTGAGACCAGACTAAACATAGCAAGACCTGTCTCTAAAAAAAAAAAAAAAAAAGATAAAAAAATATACATTTTTGGGGCCAGGTGCGGTGGCTCACGCCTGTAATCCCAGCACTTTGGGAGGCCGAGGCGGGTGGATCACGAGGTCAAGAGATTGAGACTATCCTGGCTAACACGGTGAAACCCCGTCTCTACTAAAAATACAAAAAAATTAGCTGGGTGTGGTGGTGGGTGCCTGTAGTTCCAGCTACTTGGGAGGCTGAGGCAGGAGAATGGCATGAACCCGGGAGGCGAAGCTTGCGGTGAGCTGAGATCGCGCCACTGCACTCCAGCCTGGGCAACAGAGGGAGACTCCGTCTCAAAAAAAAATATATATATATATGTGTGTGTGTGTGTGTATATATACATATATATGTATATACACTTTTTTTCCTCCCTGGGATTCCAAGCTATTTTCATTTTGGATGGAAAAAAATAGAACCTAAAAGCATTTTTTTTTTTTCACTTTTAATGTATTGTCCTGAGTTCTGTCTGAGTTTCCAAGAAGATGGATTTCATTTCTTCCTTTAGGGAAACTAGGGAGTAGTTTCAGGAAAAATAAGAATTTACACATGTTATCAGATAGAGCCTTCTGGTGTTATTTCAGCTGAGGGAGCCGGGCAGCAGGTGCTTTGGGATGTAGGGCAGGAAGAGCATGATGGATTGGGAGTGCTCAGAGAACTTTCAGGGAGGCATTTGAGTGGGTTTGTTTCTCTTCCCACAACATGGGTAAGAAGGTACAGACCAGGGTACAGAGGCGTACTGGGATGGTGAGTACTCCAGTCAGACTGGCTGCAGCAGGCATTCTTTTGGGAAGAATAGGTGGGAAATAAAGTTGAAAAAGTAGGCTGGGGCCATCCATTAATTCAACAAATACTGTGTGCATTCCTTGTACCAGATGCTGGCTTTGGTGCTTGTGATACATCAGTGAGCAGAAGAGACAAAGATTCCTGCCCTCATGGAACTTTCATAGTAACGAAGTAATAGAAAAGTAGATCATGGCCCGGGGTGTCAGAAATGTGGGGGTGTGATGGAGTTGTTGGTTTTTGTTTTTGTTTTTTTGTTTTTTGAGGCGGTCTCACTCTGTCACCCAGGCTGGAGTGCAGTGGCACGATCTTGGCTCACTGCAACCTCTGCCTCCCAGGTTCAAGTGATTCTCCTGCCTCAGCCTCCCAAGTAGCTGGGATTACAGGCATCTACCACCATGCCCGGCTAATTTTTGTGTTTTTAGTAGAGATGGGGTTTCGCCATGTTGACCAGACTGGTCTTGAACTTCTGACCTCAGGTGATCTGCCTGCTTTGGCCTCCCAAAGTGCTGGGATTATATGCATGAGCCTCTGCGCCCAGTAGAGTTGCTGGTTTTTAAAGAGAATATCAGGAGAGGCTTCATGGAGGAGGGAGGGGTATTTGAGCAAAATATAAAGGTGGTAAAGGAGTTAATGTGGGGGAAGAGCAGAGCTGGAACAGTCAGTGCAAAGTCCCTGAGTCAGGAGCCTGCCTGGCATATGTGAGGAGGGTCACTGAGGCAGGTGTGGCTGGAGCAGAGTGAGCCTGGACCAAAGTGGTGGGTAGTGAGGCCAGAGAGTCAATGGAGGGCCTGTAAGGGCCAGAGTAAGAACAGACCTTGAGTGAGGAGTGATCCAATTTACCTTTATTTAAGTTTTTTTTTTTTTTTTTTTGAGACGGAGTTTCACTCTTGTTGCCCAGACTGGAGTGCAATGGTGCGAACTCGGTTCACCAGAACTTCCACTTCCCAGGTTCAAGTGAGTCACCTGCCTCAGCCTCCCAAGTAGCTAGGATTACAGGCATGTACCACTACAGCCGGCTAATTTTGTATTTTTAGTAGAGACAGGGTTTCGCCATGTTGGTCAGGCTGGTCTTGAACTCCCGACCTCAGGTGATCCGCCCACCTCGGCCTCCCAAAGTACTGGGATTACAGGCGTGAGCCATGGCACCTGGCCCCTTTTATTTAAGTTTTTAAAGGTTAACTCTGGTTATGGGGTTTGGAATAGGTGAAGGTCTGTGAGAGGAGGCAGTGGTAGAGGCAAACGTCAGTGTTTTGGTTTGAGGGTAGTCTTTGAATGGTAATGAAAAAAGAGCATTACAAATTTTAAGTTATATGTTATTTTCAGTAGCAACTAAATTATTTTCTTAGATTTTTGCTATATCCTCAGATGCTTACAACTTAGCATTTTTTAATTCTCACAGGATCCTCCCCGCTTCGGCTTCCCAAAGTACTGGGATTACAGACGTGAGCCACCACTCCTGGCCAAAAAGGACTTTTTTTGCATCTCAATATACTAATTAAAGTATTTGGGAGTTTGGAAAATATGAATTTTTAAGTCGTAGATAAAATAGATTATACATTCTTATGGTTGAAACACAAAAGACACAAAAAGGTAGTTGGTGACAGTCTTCCTTCCACCCCTGCCCGAGCCACCCTGTGACAACCAGTGTCAGCAGTTTCCTGTGCATCTCTCCTGAGATATTCTGTGAATGTATAAAAAATATACTCTTTTTTTTTGAGACAGAGTTTCGCTCTTTTGCTCAGGCTGGAGTGCAGTGGAGCGATCTCATCTCATTGCAACCTCTGCCTTCTGGTTTCAAGTGATTCTCCTGCATCAGCCTCCCCAGTAGCTGGGATTACAGGTGCCTGCCACCATACCCTGCTGATTTTTTGTATATTTAGGAGAGACGGAGTTTCACCATATTAGCCAGGCTGGTCTCGAACTCCCGACCTCATGATCTGCCCGCCTTGGCCTCCCAAAGTGCTGGGATTACAGGCGTGAGCCACCGTGCTGGCTCCCATTTTTTTTTTTTTTCTCAAGATGGAGTCTTGATCTGTCACCTAGACTGGAGTACAGTGGTACAATCTTGGCTCACTGTAGCCTTGGCCCCCTGGGTTCAAGCAATTCTGCCTCAGCCTCCCGAGTAGCTGGGATTACAGGTGCCCACCACCATACCTGGCTAATTTTTGTATTTTTAGTAGAGATGGAGTTTCACTATGTTGGCCAGCCTGGTCTTGAACTCCTGACCTCAAGTGACCCACCCATCTTGGTCCCCCAAAGTTCTGGGATTACAGGCATGAGCCCCTGTACCTGGCTGGGAAATGCACAATTGTAAGATTAGGAAGTAATGTGGGAGAAGTAAATACATTTATAAGGGAGAATGGGAAGGACAACCAGCAAACCACAAGAATTCTCAGACAGATCAAGCTCTGGGAGTACAGTGGAAGCAGACCACCTTTAATTGGTTTCTCCTTAAACTATCCTAACCTCCTGAAAAGTTGTCTTGTTACCTCCAGGGCCCCACTGCTTTAGTTTGAAGAAAACTGCTCTAGCCTGTTTTACATGTTAGCCTTTATATTTGGCTGATTCAGTGAGAATGTTAGGATATCTCTTAACTGTACTCCTTAGAATATTGACTTTTTCTTTAGTAGTTTTTGGTTGGTAAAGGTAGAAAATAATGAAACCTGTGCTTAACAAGAACTAAATGGTCTATACCAGGACAGGCAGAGAACATCATGGTTGGGTTAATGGCAGTGGAAGCCACACATTGATATTCCGCAGCAGTGTTTCAGCATGTGATTCTAGTGATTTGTGAGTAGTGATCACTATAGGCCCTGTCTCCATTTTCTTAAAAGACTTTATGATTCCTCCAGACTATGAGTGTTGTAACATTTATGGTACATAGGAGCTAAGATAGGTGTTTTTTTTTTCCCCCTAAAACAGGGTCTTGCTCTGTTGCCCAGGCTGGAGTTCAGTGGCTGGCATAATCTTTAGTTCACTGTACCCTTGAACTCCTGGGCTCAAGCGATCTTCCCGCCTCAGCTTCCCAAGTAGTGGGGACTACAGGCACACACCACCATTCCTAATTTTTAAATTTTTAGTAGAGACAGGGTCTCACTATGTTGCCTAGGTTAGTCTTGAACTCCTGGCCTCAAGCAGTCCTCCTGCCTCAGCTTTCCAAAGTGCCGGGATTATAGGTGTGAACCATTGGAACTGGCCTCTTTTTTTTTTTTTTTTTAAAGAACAAAGCCCAAATGCTCAAATTTAATAATTTAAGCTGGCCGGGCGCGGTGGCTCAAGCCTGTAATCCCAGCACTTTGGGAGGCCGAGACGGGTGGATCATGAGGTCAGGAGATCGAGACCATCCTGGCTAACACGGTGAAACCCCGTCTCTACTAAAAAATACAAACAATTAGCCAGGCGTATTGGCGGGCGCCTGTATTTCCAGCTACTCGGGAGGCTGAGGCAGGAGAATGGCGTGAACCTGGGAGGCGGAGTTTGCAGTGAGCCGAGATCTCGCCACTGCACTCCAGCCTGGGCCTCAAAGCGAGACTCCGTCTCAAACAAACAAAAAAATAAATAAATAATTTAAGCTATGTGTTCCAGAAGATGTACTTGATAGAGGATATACACTTTTTATAAATTGGCATGTTGAAAAAATAGTAGTTATGGAATGGTAGAAAGATAGTATTTATGATCAATAGTTATGAGAAATAGAAGTTTTACTAATACAAGGATTTTGGTCAGCATGTATTATATATGCTTCTGAAAAATTGCAAAATAATTGGGTTTATGGGAAAATAGTATTGAGGCAGACCACTCAAAATGTATGCAATTTAGTTAGTATGCAAGCACTAACAAACACAATACTTGGCATCTTGAGGGAATAACTTGGATATCCCAGACAGGCAGGCAGCTCAGCTTCACTGGAAGCTGCCTGAGGGGACATGACCAAAGCATGGACAAAGTTGAATGGAAATGTCAGCAGTAGGTGCTGATGTAATGCAGATAGTGTGGGCTGCCATTGAGGCAGTGTAGGGGCAGTGCCACCTGCCACGCTAGCTGAGAGCTGTGCTACCCTGGAGGTGCCTTTCTCTGAAGAGGGAGACTGGGTGCAAACGTGAATTTCTGATTTTCTTAAAATAGTTAAAAGGACTTCTGTCTGTATAGCTGAGTTGAGAGATGTTTCCTGCTTGAGGTGATACAGTTGACCCTTGATCCACTTGGGGGTTAGGAGTGCTGCCCCCAGGCCCTCATCCTCACCCCACAGGCAGTTGAAAATCTGTGTATAACTTTTGACTCCCCAGAAACTTTGCTAATAATCTACTTTTGACCAGAGCCTTACTGATAACATTAACAGTCGATTAACACATATTTTGTATGTTATATGTATTATATATTGTATTCTTACAGTAACGTAAGCTAGAGGAAAGAAAATCATGAGGAGGAGGAGGGGGTCTTGCTGTTTCAGGGGTGGCAGAGGCAGAAGAAAATCCATGTATAAGTATAAGTAGACCTGCACAGCTCAAACCCTTGTTTTCAAGCGTCACCTAATTATTTTCCCACTAACCTGCTCCCCTAACTGATGAAATATCCCATATGAAGGAATACAGCTCGTATACTCTACTAGTCATATGTGAATTATCTGATGTTACAGAAACATGTGCTGTAGCAGAACAGATTATATTTCAGAGCAGACTGAGAATTTTTTTTCCCATAACAATGGGACTTCAAATCTTCCTAAGGGTAATAGAAGCTCAAATCAATAAATGTGTGCCAGAGACACCATAGCCTCAGTGTCTTCTGGGATTAGAGCTACAAACCATTTCCAGGATTTTAGTCCATAGTGAAAAATATTCAGTTTGTAATCATTACTGATTTCAGCAGCATGCTTTGTTGTTTGTTTAGTTTTAAAAGAGCTTGTCATCAAGTTGTAGTTTCTAAAAACGGTTTTCATACTTAGGTTTGTATAATCAGCACACTATAGAAAGCTTAGAGAATGGATTTTGCTTGCTAAACACTAACTTCTGATGGTGATGTGCTATCCTTTAACATGACCCATGAATATCAAATTGGTTAACATACAGAGGAATGTGACAGTATAATAATTGTGACAGTATAATATTTTCCACTTGCTTCAATGTAAGGAAACTAGAAAAGTACCAAGGGATAGTCAATATATCTAGGAAAAATTAACTTTCTTTTTTTTTGTGGGGGATGGAGTCTCACTCTGTTGCCTAGTCTCCAGTGCAGTTGCATGATCTCGGCTCACTGCAAACTCCACCTCCTGGGTTCAAGTGATTCTCATGCCTCAGCCTCCCGAGTAGCTGGGATTACAGGTGTGCACCACCGTGTCAGGCTAATTTTTGTAGTTTTAGTAGAGATGGGGTTTCACCATGTTGGACAGGCTAGTCTCGAACTCCTGATCTCAGGTGATAATGCCCGCCCTGGCCTCCCAAAGTGCTGGGATGGAATTACAGGTGTGAGCCACCACTTTCTTTACATTTCTGTTGGTGATGATCTGCAGTTTTTTAAGGTCAAGGGAAAAGAAAACTACAGTAATAAGGAAGATTTCCTGTTTGGGGCCTCATTCAGTAGCCTGCAGCTGCTTTCACTTAGGGCTTTGATTGCTTTTCAGTAAACAGCATGTGATAATACTTCGACAAATGCTTTGTTTTCTCTTTTCATTAAGATGATTTCTTAGATTTATCACAACTTTTGAGTATTTCTAAGGTTAAATAACATTCTAGAATTGATTTTTTTTTTTTTTTTTAATGGAGTCTCATTCTGTCACCCAGGCTGGAGTGCAGTGGCGCGATCTCACTGCAAGCTCCGCCTCCCGGGTTCACGCCATTCTCCTGCCTCAGCCTCCCGAGTAGCTGGGACTACAGGCGCCTGCCACCATGGCCGGCTAATTTTTTGTATTTTTAGTAGAGATGGGGTTTCACCATGTTAGCCAGGATGGTCTACATCTCCTGACCTCATGATCCGCCCGCCTTGACTTCCCAAAGCGCTGGGATTACAGGCGTGAGCCACCGTGCCCGGCCTAGAATTGATTTTACAAACGAAATTTGATTAATATAGGATTGGATTGCTTTAAATGTTTTAGCTTTGCTTTTTAATGTGACTAGTGTAATCAGACTTAAATCATTAAAATTATTTAGAGTAGTGAAGATGTATAAGTCATACCCACTGGAACAAATGTCTATGACCTTTTCCCAATGAGAAACTACCTTTAATTTTTCCAAAGTCTTGTGATTAGATTACTAAGGTGGGTGATGATAGTTTAGAGTTACTGATTGGAACAGGAAATGTTAGTTGCTATGGTTTTGTTTCTAATGTACTGTATTTATATGTAAAGCATTTCCTCTCTTTATTACAGGACTTTTTTTTTTTTTTTTTAAGTTGCTGATAATGGCCTTTTTATGGGCCAAAAAAAAAAAAAAATCTTTATTTCTTTCCTAGCTTGCTGGAAACTTAGCTTATGTTTAGGAGATTCCTCTTAAAGAAGAGAAAACAACATATAGATTCTATATATGGCTTCACATCTACTTGCTTTTATGTCCATGGAACCCATAAAATATTTATGTTATGCCCAGGTTATAAAGAACCTCTGATTGTTCATTTAGCCCTTGAACAAACATTTGTCTTCAGCACCTGCACAGTATCCTGGCACATTATTTGCTCAGTTCTGGGATGGTTCATGAAGCACCTGCTTTATCAAGTGATGCACTATAGCTGGAAGCAAAGGCTCAGTAGAGGTGCTCTGTCAAACACTAAGTCAGTGTTTACAGACAAGTCATAAACACAAAACAGAACAGCCCATTTTTTAGTTTTTGAGGTTGTATTCTACATTGCACTTTGTTCTCTATTGCTTGAGTCATGGAACCCCCTCTAGAATATAGACCTGAGTAATTTGTATATAGCTACTGGCACTTATACAAACAGCAAGAAGAGTTCGGTAAATAGAAAGATTACTCTAGTACTTTGTATATTATCTTCCAATATATGTGTATTGCATAAAACTGATGAATTTTTACATTTTTTCTTTGTGTACATGTGAAACAGAAGATTGCCTTATGGATGATTGACAGGTGGTACCTAAATGTCCTCTTCAGACAAGTGGGATCCCATGTTAATGAAAGAAAGGACCTCATTTTATGAAGAAACTCAGGTCCAGAGAAGTTGTGACATCCCAGGATTACACTATAAATTAATAACAAATTAGTAGCAGGATGAACTTGGGCAAACATAGGTCTAAGTCATGATGTTAAATGCTCAAACCCTCAAATAACAGTTTTAATAAGGATTACATTGCCTTCTCTTGCAGAATAGGTTTGATTCTGAATTCTCACAATCCTGAAAGATAGGTGATGTATGTCCACATTTTATTGATAAGGAGACTAATGTTCAGAGAGCTTTTGACACAAACAGATGGCAGAGTTATGACTCAAACCTGGGTCTCCTCTAGTGCTGTACTGTTTCTACTACCCATTTCTTAAAATTCAGTGTGTCAAGGATACTTTAAATTTTGAGAGGCTTGTTACAGAATGAGATGGATTGAGAAATCTATACCAGATAGCAAATTATAGCCAGTATACTTTGTTATATATATGTTTAGCTTTGTGAGAGCACTTCTGAATGTCATAATAAAACCAATGCCTAGGCCGGGTGTGGTGGCTCACGCCTATAATCCCAGCCCTTTGGGAGACTGAGGTGGGTGGATCACCTGAGGCCAGGAGTTCAAGACCAGCCTGGCCAACATGGTGAAACCCCGTTTCTACTAAAAATATAAAAATTAGCCCCATGCAGCCCGGGCATGCCCAGTGCGGGCACAGTGGCCCCGGCCCTGGAAGCGCCCCCGACAGAGCCAGCCGCGGCGGGTGAGGGGCCGGGCCGGAGCCGCGGATCCTTCATGATGAGAGATTTGGGGACACTTCTCTCTCCTCTGTGTAGTTGATAGTTTGGTGGTGAAGAGATGGCTGACAGTGTCAAAACCTTTCTCCAGGACCTTGCCAGAGGAATCAAAGACGCCATCTGGGGTATTTGTACCATCTCAAAGCTAGATGCTCGAATCCAGCAAAAGAGAGAGGAGCAGCCTCGAAGAAGGGCAAGTAGTGTCTTGGCACAGAGAAGAGCCCAGAGTATAGAACAGAAGCAACAGAGTGAGCCACGTATTGTTAGTAGAATTTTCCAGTGTTGTGCTTGGAATGGTGGAGTGTTCTGGTTCAGTCTCCTCTTGTTTTATCGAGTATTTATTCCTGTGCTTCAGTCAGTAACAGCCCGAATTATCGATGACCCATCACTACATGGAGATGTTTGGTCGTGGCTGGAATTCTTCCTCACGTCAATTTTCAGTGCTCTTTCGGTGCTCCCCTTGTTTGTGCTTAGCAAAGTGGCGAATGCCATTTGGTTTCAGGATATAGCTGATCTGGCATTTGAGGTATCAGGGAGGAAGCCTCACCCATTCCCTAGTGTCAGCAAAATAATTGCTGACGTGCTCTTCAGCCTTTTGCTGCAGGCTCTTTTCCTCATTCAGGGAATGTTTGTGAGTCTCTTTCCCATCCATCTTGTCAGTCAGCTGGTTAGTAGTCTCCTGCATATGTCCCTTCTCTACTCACTGTACTGCTTGGAATATCGTTGGTTCAATAAAGGAACTGAAATGCACCAGCGGTTGCCTAACATAGAAAGGAATTGGCTTTACTACTTTGGGTTTGGTTTGCCCTTGGCTTTTCTCACAGCAGTGCAGTCCTCATATATTATCAGTGGCTGCCTTTTCTCTATCCTCTTTCCTTTATTCATTATCAGCGCCAATGAAGCAAAGACCCCTGGCAAAGCATATCTCTTCCAGTTGCGCCTCTTCTCCTTGGTGGTCTTCTTAAGCAACAGACTCTTCCACAAGACAGTCTGTCTGCATCGGCCCCGAGCAGCTCCACTTCTGCAGAGAAGTTCCCTTCACCGCATCTGTCACCTGCCAAACTGAAGGCTGCTGTAGGCCACTGAGTTGCCTGCCATCCAAATGGAATGGGTGGGATTGGAAGAAAGCTGTGGCAGCTCTTTTCCCTGTTCACCTCCCCCTGCCAGGGAAGGCAGGACCCACTCTGCCAAGGGCCCTCTGCATACTCCCTTCTCTCTGAGGAACTGAAATGTTTGTCTCTGGTACACGTAAGGCAGAATGTTCCCTGACACCAGTGTGTGGATTTTTAACATCACCGTGAGTCTGAAAGGACCACAAGTTTTTCTGCAGCTATTTTCTAGCATTTGCCAGTCCTCGTGCCTGGACTGATTTGAATACTTTGTTTTTCTCCCTGTGCCATTTACCCTTCCACCTTTCCATCCTGCCTTCCACCACCCTTGGATGAATGGATTTTGTAATTCTAGCTGTTGTATTTTGTGGATTTGTTGTTATTATTATTTTTTCTGTGAAGCACATACGTTGGATATGGGAGGTAAAGGAGTGTTCCGATTGCTCCTGGTCACTCCCTTTATAGCCATTACTGTCTTGTTTCTTGTAACTCAGGTTAGGTTTTGGTCTCTTGCTCCACTGGAAAAAAAAAACCCTGAAGAAATGAGATAGGAGGAAAGACCTCACAGCCAGTTCTGCTGGGTTTTGAGGAGTGATTTTCTTTCTTCCCCTTGAAGGGGAAAAAGCTATTTTCACTGGTACATTTAACGTCCCCCAACTATGGGGAGGTACCAATTATGGACAAGTGCCACTGCAACAACACTAAACCTGAACTTTTCAACTCCGTTGGGGGTGGGAGGCGGTGGGCAGAAATTTACTGTTGGCTACTGCCAGGTCTGTTTCATATTTCAAAGGAATATTGGGTGCTGCAAATAGGAACTGAAGAGATAAATGTATTAAACCTGTAATTGGTTGTTTTCCTGTCATTTTAAGACTAAATGTGGGGGGCAGATATCAAAATACTTGTACAATTTTAAAGTGTCACAATTAAACGTGAGCTGGTTTCCCACACAAAAAAAGAAAAAATTAGCTGGGCATGGTGGCACATGCCTGTGATTCCAGCTGCTCGGGAGGCTGAAGCAGAGGAATTGCTTGAACCTGGGAGGTGGAGTTTGCAGTGAGCCAAGATCGTGCCATTGCACTCCAGCCTGGTTGACAGAGCAAGACACTGTCTCAAAAAAAAAACAAAAAAAAAAGAAGAAAAAAAAAAGAGGGGCCAGGTGCAGTGGCTCACGCCTGTAATCCCAGCACTTTGGGAGGCCGAGGTGGGTGGATCACAAGGTCAGGTGATCGAGAAATTAAAAAAAAATTTTTTTTTCTTTGAGACAGGGTCTCACTCAGTCATCCAGGCTAGAGTGCACTGGTGTGATCTTGACTCACAGCAACCTGGGCTTTCTAGGCTCAAGCAATACTCCTGCCTCATCCTCCTGAGTATCTGGGACTACAGGCATACATCACCATGCCTGGCTAATTGTTTTCTTTTTTTTTTTTGTAAAGACGGCTTCACTGTTGTTGCCCAGGCTGGTCTTGAACTCTTGACCTCAAGTGATCCTCCCACCTTGGCTTCCCAAAATGCTGGGATTACAGGTGTGAACCACCACACCCGGCCCACATTTTTTGATTATTAGAAGTTCCTCACTGTCCTGTTATCTGCTTGTTCACTTACTGTGTCCCTGTATAGCTAATTTATTATTTTTTTAAAAACTTTTTAGATAGAGTCTCACTCTGTCGTCCAGGCTGGAATATAGCCGTGTGATTTCAGCTCACAGTAGCCTCAACCTCCCAGGCTCAAGTGATCCTCCCACCTCCGTCTCCAGAGTAGCTGGGACTACAGGTGTGTGCCACCACGCCCAGCTAATTTTTGTATTTTTTTGTAAAAGAGATGGGGTTTTACCATGTTGCCCAGGCTGGTCTCATATTCTTGGTGTTAATGGTGGAGGGTATCCCGGTTCTTGGTGTCTTGAACAAAGAATTGGTCAAAACGCACAAACAAAGCAAGGAAGGAATGAAGGGTTTTATTGAGAATGAAAGTACACTCCATAGTGTGGGAGCGGGCCTGAACACAGGGGCTCAAAGGCCCGGGTAACAGAATTCTGGCGAGTTTAAATACCCTCTAGAGGATTCCATTGGTTGCTTGGGGTATGCGCTATGTAAATGGAGAGGATGAAGTAAAGTTACAAAGTCATTTACTTGGCATACACCCTATGGAGAGGATATTTCCTGTCATGGCTGAAGTGTGAATCGGCCTTATGTTCTCTCTGCCTCCAGACACTATTTTTCTGCCTCATCTCCCCACTGAGAGATGTGATTCCCATAAATCTTTTTTTTTTTTTTTTTTTTTTTTTTTTTTGAGACGGAGTCTCACGCTGTTGCCCAGGCTGGAGTGCAGTGGCGCGATCTCGGCTCACTGCAAGCTCCGCCTCCCGGGTTCCCGCCATTCTCCTGCCTCAGCCTCCTGAGTAGCTGGGACTACAGGCGCCCGCCACCGCGCCCGGCTAATTTTTTGTATTTTTAGTAGAGACGGGGTTTCACTGTGGTCTCGATCTCCTGACCTTGTGATCCGCCCGCCTCGGCCTCCCAAAGTGCTGGGATTACAGGCTTGAGCCACCGTGCCCGGCCAGCCCCCCCATAAATCTTTATGGGAGGCAGAGGGACCAATGTTATTTTTCTATAACTACTTCATGCTGCCTTGTGGCCTAGTCCCTACCTATTGGGGACCACAGAACTCTCGCCCTGCTCTATCTAGTGAAGGTAGGGTAGCTTTTTTTTTTTTTTTTTTTTGAGATGGAGTTTTCGCTCTTGTTGCCCAGGCTGGACTGCAATAGCATGATCGTGGCTCACTGCAACCTCCGCCTCCCAAGTTCAAGCGATTCTCCTGCCTCAGCCTCACAAGTAGCTGGGATTACAGGTAACCCACCACCATGCCTGGCTAATTTTTGTGTTTTTGGTAGTGATGGGGTTTCACCATGTTGGTCAGGCTGGTCTTGAACTCCTGACCTCAAGTGATCCACTCACCTCAGCCTCCTAGAGTGCTGGGATTACATGCGTGAGCCCCTGTGCCCTGCCAGCAGGGTAGCTTCTTGATGGCCAGGGGTGGTGGCTTCACTTAGAATTGGCTGGAACCTTTGTTGCATGGTCATCTGAAGCTTGATGGTCTCTAGGTGAGAGGGAATGAATTTGGTTAAAAGATTTAATGGGAACTTCAGAGGTAGATGCCTATACTATCAGAAATGTTTGTTACAGAGATTTGCAGAAGAAAAAACAAAACCTTGTCTGTTCTAGAACCCATGTGTTTCCTTAAAGTCTTAGCACAAACAACCCCGTTTTGGTTTGGTTTGGTCTGTTGGGGCCCAGTGGATGAGCTTAGTCCAAAACAATGGCCTCCCAGGATTTTGTTGAAAAAATTCCCCCTTTTTGTTCAGATTCTCACTTAGGTGAGAGTATGACCAAAACTTAGGGCTGTAGGACCACTCTCAGTTACCGTCATTTTCGTTTCCAGTCTCAGCACATCATTTATAGGTTAAGTCCTCATGGTTGCACATTTCCTTCAGCTCTTGTCATTCCAGTTGAAGAGAGATAATATGACATTCTAGAGATGGCTGCATGCAAGCATTTAAAACCTTTCAGACAATACAGCACATCAGGGAGACGATTATTATGACTGTTGGGAGGATAATACCAAGAGTTCAGAGTATGATCCTTACCCGGGTCCCCATACCAAACCACCTAAAATTACATAGATTAAAGAATGACCTGGGTGAAGAGTCTACTTGCTTGACCAAATGGTTTTTTTTTGTTTTTAAAGAGATGGAGTCTCGCTCTGTCACCCAGGCTGGAGTGCCACGGCACAATCTCGGCTCACTGCAATCTCCACCTCCCAGATTCAAGCGATTCTCCTGCCTCAGCCTCATGAGTAGCTGGGATTACAGGTGCCCACCATCACGGCCAGCTAATTTTTGTCTTTTCAGTAGAGATGAGGTTTCACTATGTTGGCCAGGCTGGTCTCGAACTCCTGACCTCAGGTGATCAACCTGCCTCAGCCTCTCAAAGTGTTGTGATTGCAGGCGTGAGCCACTGCGCCCAGCTGATTAAGTGGTCTTTTCATTAATCCCCTGCAATTGAATTTTTATAATATGCAATCTGTATTTCTCCATAAGCCTCAGGTGCCAGCAGCTGCACAGATACTTCTCTGTTTAGCCAATTCTATTATTTAGTGTAACTTTCACAAGAGAATTTAAAGTCTGTTGTGTGATATAGCTTTTAAAGTAGAATGTGCTATAGAGCCTTCGGGATACATTTCTAATCATTGCTTCTTTCACTTTAAACCATGGAAAAAGAGCCAAATAACTGATGCCTTTCTTTTTTTTTTTTTTTTTTTTTTTTTTTTTTTTTGAGACTGAGTCTGGCTCTGTCGCCCAGGCTGGAGTGCAGTGGCCGGATCTCAGCTCACTGCAAGCTCCGCCTCCCGGGTTTACGCCATTCTCCTGCCTCAGCCTCCCGAGTAGCTGGGACCACAGGCGCCCGCCACTTCGCCCAGCTAGTTTTTTGTATTTTTTTTTTTTTAGTAGAGATGGGGTTTCACCGTGTTAGCCAGGATGGTCTCGATCTCCTGACCTCGTGATCCGCCCGTCTCGGCCTCCCAAAGTGCTGGGATTACAGGCTTGAGCCACCGCGCCCGGCCCTAACTGATGCCTTTCTAGAAGAGTGAAGGCCTCCTGGCAATGTTCTCTTTAACCCATGATGTGGGTTAAGAGGAGTGAACCAGTGTTTTGTTTTTGACTGATTATGTGGCAATGTATGTACCATTAAGGTTTCTTACCTACATTGGGCCTTCATTTGTTATCTGTCAAAGTATAAGGTTATCCAGGTAGAAGGCTGGCTGCAGACGCCTTCATAAATAAAAGTATACCCCATAAATGCACATAACGGACCCCTTTTCCACTTCTATTGTTCGTAGAGATGTAGGCAAGAAAAAAATATTCAAAGATAAGAGTTTCATGATAGTAGAAGTCTTAATCTGTGAACTTGGAAAAGCTGTTCACATCAAGGATGCCATCTTCTTGGGAGAAATTTCCCTGGTTGGCTTTATCTCAAAGGTGCCAACTGATGCAGTTCCAAAAGCGTGGAGGGACCCCTCTCAGTTGCAAGACCATGAACCCAAAGCCCAAGGTCCCAAAGTTTTGTTGTAGTGTGGATGGGAAGGACAGTCTTTCTCTAATGTTCTCAGAAGATTCAAATGATAAAAAGCTTTTTTTACCTGGTGAAAATACACTGTAGCATAGAAATCTACTGTTACAACATCAGCCCTCTTGCATGGGAAAGCTTTATACAACCAGATAGCAGTGGAATGAAACCACTTTATAAAATGTTTAAATGGTGCACCAGGTGACCAAATGTGCGTGAAGCTTTAATTGTCTTCCCAGTAATATGGCACCAAGTATTAGTTATAAACTATTTTAAACAATTTTAGTATCAACTGGTTTGATTTGGTTATTTCTGTGATTTACAATAACTTAACATAATAATTATAGTTGATAGCATATACTTAGACATTAGAATTTTAGAAATCCCATACAATTTTGGAACATAGTATTATTAACAAAAATATAACCTAAAGAAGATTGAACATCGTTTTGGCAATCCCATGTACCTAAACATGTCAAATAATCCTGTTTACCTCTTTTCTGGATGTTTTCAGGGATCCTCTGATCCATCCAGAAAGTCAGGCATTTGGAAAGACAATTTTGAAACTGAAGTTTGATTTTGGAATTCCAGATTACCATACATTATATATTTTGCCAAAATGATGACTCAGAAATTTTATTTTATTTATTTTTTTTTGAGACAGAGTCTTGCCCTGTTACCCAGGCTACAGTACAGTGGTGTGATCTCGGCTCACTGCAACCTCTGCCACCCAGTTTTAAACAATTCTCCTGCCTCAGCCTCCTGAGTAGCTGCGATTACAGGTGCATGCCACCACACCCAGCTATTTTTTGTATGTTTTCGTAGATAGGGTTTGGCCACACTGACCAGGCTGGTCTCGAACTCCTGACCTCAGGTGATCTGCCTGCCTTGGCCTCCCAAAATGTTGGGATTATAGGTGTAAGCCCCTGCGCCTGGCCTAGAAATTTTAAAGAAGCAAAAACCTTTTATAACCTTTTACCAAAAAGAAAAAAAATTTTTTTTCTACTATTTTTACACAGCTTGCATGTAAAACATTTTTAGTAGTCTTTTTTTTTTTTTTTTTTTTGAGACAGAGTCTTGCTCTGTCACCCAGGCTGGAGTGCAGAGGCGCGATCTCGGCTCGCTGCAAGCTCCGCCTCCCGGGTTTACGCCATTCTCTTGCCTCAGCCTCCCAAGTAGCAGGGACTACAGGCACCTGCCACCTTGCCCGGCTAGTTTTTCGTATTTTTCAGTAGAGACGGGTTTTTTTTTTTTTTCTTTTAGATGGAGCCTGATTCTGTTGCCCCAGGCTGGAGTGTAATGGCGTGATCTTGGCTCACTGCAACCTCTGCTCCCAGTTCAAGTGTTTCTAGTGTCTCAGCCTCCCAAGTAGCTGGGATTACAGGTGCCCACCACCACCCCTGGCTAACTTATATTTTTAGCTGAGATGGGGTTTCACTATGTTGGCCAGGCTGATTTCGAACTCCTGACCTCAAGTAA
The DNA here is from genome assembly GCF_024542745.1 of Macaca thibetana thibetana. Taxonomy (NCBI): domain Eukaryota; kingdom Metazoa; phylum Chordata; class Mammalia; order Primates; family Cercopithecidae; genus Macaca; species Macaca thibetana. The sequence goes on from NC_065584.1 coordinate 73,372,018, forward strand.
TCCGCCCTCCTTGGTCTCTCAAAGTGTTGGGGGATTACAGGCATGAACCATTGTGCCTGACCTGTTTCTGGTAGTCTTATTGCATGTTACAATGATGACTCTTAGCAATTTTTTTTTTTTTTTTTTTTTGAGACAGAGCCTTGCCCTGTGGCCCAGGCTGGAGTACAATGGCACAATCTTGGCTCGCTACAATCTCTGCCTCCGGGGTTCAAACAATTCCCCTGCCTCAGCCTCCCGAGTAGCTGGGGTTACAGGAGCCCGCCACTACGCCCAGCTAATTTTTGTATTTCAGTAGAGATGGGGTTTCACCACTTTGGCCAGGCTGGTCTCAAACTGTTGACCTCAGGAGTCGCCCACCTCGGCCTCCCAAAGTGCTGGGATTACAGATGTGAGCCACCGTACCTGACCCGATTCTTAGCAATTTTAACTTTAGTGTAAAACCTGGTAAGTTATGTTCTGGTAAGATTTGACTGTTTCTAGCATAACTAGGGGTGTGGCCAACTCCACATGTCCCCTGGCCTTACCTAGCTGGAAGTCAGGCAAGTTAAACAATTTTCAAAAGCGAAGGAAGCAGTTTATGACCGTAAAGCGTTTAGCAAACCTAGTATTTGAACATAATTTAGACCAAATGTTTACATTTTGAATACATTTTTACCAATAACCTTTTTTTTTTTTTTTTTTTTTGAGACGGAGTCTCGCTCTGTCACCCAGGTTGGAGTGCAGTGGCCGGATCTCAGCTCACTGCAAGCTCCGCCTCCCGGGTTTACACCATTCTCCTGCCTCAGCCTCCCGAGTAGCTGGGACTACAGGCGCCTGCCACCTCGCCCGGCTAAGTTTTTGTATTTTTAGTAGAGACGGGGTTTCACTGTGTTAGCCAGGATGGTCTCGATCTCCTGACCTCGTGATCCGCCCATCTCAGCCTCCCAAAGTGCTGGGATTACAGGCTTGAGCCACCGCGCCCGGCCACCAATAATCTTTAAAACCATCTTTATTTCCCAAAGATTGCTAAAGTCACATGAACTAAAAGGCATTACACTTTCTATTTTCTGACAAAATATTTGATTTAAGCTCTTGTTATTATTAAACCAATTAATTTAAAACTTTACAGAGATTAACCATTTTGCTTATAGAGAAAGCAGGCCAGAAACTGAGTGGTAAGAAATTCTTACCCTTTTGCTGGCATGCCAGGTTGCTGGGTTCTCTGTCCCTGAGCGGCCCTAGCAACCCTGTTTGACCGTATGCAAACAGACACATTACCATGAATTAAGAATATTCACAAATAGTTTGCAAATTCTGGAGAAATTAGGCAGAGAGAGAGAAAAATATGACTCAAATTCTATTTATGAAAGTATCCTTCACCAGGAGCGGTGGCTCACGTCTGTAATCCCAGCACTTTGAGGGGCCCAGGCAGGTGGATCACCTGAGGTCGGGAGTTAGAGACCAGCCTGACCAACATGGCGAAACCCCATCTCTACTAAAAATACAAAAATTACCCGGGTGTGGTGGTGGGCACCTGTAATCCCAGCTACCTGGGGGGCTGAGGCAGGAGAATCACTTGAACCTGGGAGGCAGAGGTTGCAGTGAGCCAAGACTGTGCCATTGCACTCCAGCTGGGTAACGAGAGCAAAACTCCATCTCAAAAAAAAACAAAACAAAACATATCTAGACATGTATACACACACACAAAGGAAGATCCAATAGCTTGGAACCTTGACCACGAGATAGCAATACAAGCTTGGCGGTTTTACTTTACCCCAGGAGATAATCCAAGGAAAACTGTGAACCAAAATTTCGGGTAAAGCAATCTCCATGGCAGTTTGATTTTTAAAGGCCAAACCTCCCCAGACTCCAAGGAGCACTGGGGCCAAACGGTAGCAAAGGAGCGTGTCACCTGTTAACCAGGCCCTCTGCTTAGAACCACAGCACAAAAGCCTGGATGCATGTAATGCCATTCCACTTTCCCATTCAACAGTAAACTCCAGATTCCAAACAATGTTGGGGTCAAACAGCATTCATTGCAACTGCGAGAGTAAATTCTAAGGAGGGCCTAGTATTAGACCTCAGAACCTCTGCCAAGAGCATCCCCTTTGGGCAGGTTGAGGTCTGCAGGACCCCTGGAGCGTCTCCTGTGGGGTCCAGTCTTAGAGTGCCAATGTCTCTGATCGTAGGTGGGCACCAGTGCCACATGCAGGTTTTCCCTTCCAGAGCCTACTACGAGCTTTAGAAGAATAGCCATGAACTGTAATGAGAACTGGATGCTGGGTGGGCCTTTTCCTTAGCCAGTTGAGTATGATAAGGGAAAAATTTAGTCTAAGAAAAGAAGGTTTAAGTCCCCTGAAACATGGGTGACTTTGCTCTGAGCTGCACCACATGTAGGAATCAGGGACCATGTGCGGAAAAGATTAAAAAAAAAAAGAGTCCAGGGCAATTATAAACAGGTGCTGAGGCCTCACAAGGTGGCTCACACCTGTAATCCCAGCATTTTGGGAGGCCAAGGTGGGGGGATTGCCTGAGGTCAGGAGTTTGAGACCAGCCTGGCCAACATGGTAAAGCCGCGTCTCTACTAAAAATACAAAAATTAGCTGGGTGTGGTGGTGGGCGCCTGTAATCCCAGCTACTCAGGAGGCTGAGGCAGGAGAATCGCTTGAACCTGGGAGGTGGAGGTTGCAGTGAGCTGAGATTGTGCCATTGCACTCCAGCCTGGGCAACAGAGTAAGACTCTGTCTCAAAAAAGCCGCTAAAAGACTGAAAAAGAAAGAAAGGAAAAAAAAAAAGAAAAAAGACCCAGGTTCCTTAAGTGGACTGGGCAGTGGTAGTTAGGCTTCTCCACATGGAAACCCCTTAGTTTCACTAGCCATGGTCAGAAACCTGCAGTTGCTTCCATGTTTAGGTGCTACCCATATGGGTCCTGGGTGGGAAAGGAAAAGAGAGAAGAGCGTGATATTCCCCTGTATGGAGCAGAAAAGAAAAGGAGAAAGGAAAAAAAAATTCCCAAACTTGAGGCTTACCTCTTCCTCCTGGCTGGCTTGCCAAAATATGTTAACTGTGGAGGGTGTCCAGGTTCTTGGCGTTTTGAACAAAGAACTGGTGAAAATGCACAAACAAAGCAAGGAAGAAATGAAGGGTTTCATTGAAAATGAAAGTACACTCCACAGTGTAGGAGCGGGCTTGAGCATAGGGGCTCAAAGGCCTCGTTACAGAATTTTTGAGAGTTTAAATACCCTCTAGAGGATTCCATTGGTTACCTGGTGTACGCTCTATGTAGATGGAGCGGGTGAAGTAAAGTTACAAAGTCATCTGCTTGGCCTACACACTATGGGGAAGCTATTTTCTGTCATAGCTGAAGTGTGAATTGGCCTTATGTTCCCTGCCTCCAGATCCTATTTTCCTGCCTCACTGGTCTCAAGTGATCCACCTGTCTTAAGTTCCCAAAGTGTTGGGATTACAGGTGTGAACTGCCTCGCTGGGCAACTTTTTTTTTTTTTTTTTTTTTTTTTTTTGAGAGACAGGGTCTCACTCTGTTACCCGTGCTGGAGTGTGTATACAGTCTTGAACTCTAGTATCTTATATTTTAACCAGGCAAAAAACCTGTTCAAGTTTTGATAAGTTACTATTTCAATTAGAATTTTAAAATCATGCTTTTATATGCATGTAAAAAGTTTAAAAGCTTGAAAATTTAATGTTCAGAAAATTGAGCTTAAGTTTCAGATTCTTTTTTTTTTTTTTTGAGATGGAGTTTTTGTTCTTGTTGCCCAGGCTGGAGTGCAATGGCGCCATCTCAGCTCACCGCAACCTCCACCTCCCGGGTTCAAGCAATTCTCCTGCCTCAGCCTCCCAAGTAGCTGGGATTACAGGCATGCGCCACGACACCTGGATAATTTTGTATTTTTAGTAGAGACAGGGTTTCACCATGTTGGCCAGGCTGGTCTCGAACTCCCGACCTCAGGTGATCCACCCACCTTGGCCTCCCAAAGTGCTGGGATTACAGGCCTGAGCCACCATGCCCGGCCAAGTTTCAGATTCTTGATTTGTAGTGGAATAATCCCTGTTAGGCTAATTTATGCATATTCCTTAAGTGATATATTCTCCATACTAAATTGAAGAATTAGTACCTTAAAGACTATGTAACATACATATTCAGATAGCTGATTTATAGTAATCACTCCTATTGGAGTTGAAATTGAGCCAATGACCTTAAGATTATTACTATACCATTTTCATTTGTTTGGTATATATATTTATAAGGTTTCCATAAAAGCTGTAAAAAAAGCAAAATTTGTTCTTAACTACCATATTGCCTGGAAACTGGTTTTGTCTTTTCTGTAGTCGTCATCAAGTTTGTCAGCCACAGTAATGTGTGGAATATGTAGAAAGCATCATAATGAATTTAGTCACATGACCGTCTCTAGTCATCAAATGTCTATTTAGTATGTTTTTTGTTAGATGCTGGAGATACAAAAATAATATTATTTCTCTGTTTAAGGAGTTGATAAGTTTAGTGAGATAAGTACATCTACAAATAGGTAACGTCAGGTGGTAAGTGCTGTGTTACTCACTTTCATACAAAGTATTAAAGGAGCTATATGAGCATTAAGGAATAATTAGTTCTGCCAAGGGGCTGGGGTAAGAATGGGAAAAATTATGAACGCCAGGGAAGGCCTAAGGCCTAATAGAAGAGGAGATAACTACTGAGCTAGAATTATTAGGTTTTACCAGGGAGAATAGGGCATTTCATATGTAGGAAAGTGTAGTGTAGTGGTTAAGAACACAGACACGCCGGAGTTGGACTGATTTGGTTTGGAACTGGCCCCTTTACTTTGTTGTTGGGGAGGTTACTGGAACTTGATGAAGTGCTTAACTAGTACCAGACACACACTAGACATTCGCAAACTGAAAGCTGCTGCCGCCACTGTTATTCTTACTTATATTATTATTAAAAAATAAGCAAAACCAGAGCAGTATGGAAATATATAATGTTGTTTTCTGAGACTCTTGTAATATGGCTGCAAGTAGGATATATGTGTATTAGGGAGTGGTTTGAACTGTTGGGAAGTACAGTGGAAAAGTAGCATGGTACTTGTGGTTGGTCCTCACCTAGGTCTCCTTTCTTTTTTTTTTTTAATTTTATTTTTATTCTTGGTAGAGACATTGTCTTACTATGTTGCCTAGACTAGTCTTGAACTCCTGAGTTGAAGTAATGCTCCCACCTCGGCCTCCCAAAGTACTGGAATTACAGGTATGAGCCACTGCACCTAGCTTAAGTCCCCTTTAAAAGCTGATGTACCCCACCCCCCCAGCCTCCGTGAGTGTTGGCTGCTAATGACTTATAGCTCCCTCTTTCTCCACAGTATTGTCCTCTGCCAAGCAGCTTTCTTGCTTAGGTGGATTTTCTGTATCCCACCCTATAGCCAGTGATTGACAGGTAAGCAGATACCTGTCATGCCTTAATCATTTATCATTGATTAAGGTTGGGGGGTGAGATTTAAGAGTCATTTGTAGGGGTTGGGGAAGAACTGAGAAGTCATAATTTGAATGTGGGGAGAAGGAATAAAAAGCCTTCTAGACTGGATGACTTGGCAAATAGTTGTGTCAATTGGAAAAATAGGACTCATAGGAAGAGGTAGTTTTGGAGAAGGTTAATGAGTTCAGTTTGAATTTAAGTTACCTTGTTGAATGCCGTAGATGGAAATGTACAGTAAGTAGGCAGAAATATCTGTCTGCAGTATGGAAGGTGAGGTCAGGTTGACAACATTAAGGTGCAGATTGGACATCCCTAATCTGAAAATTGAAAGTCTGAAATGCTCCAAAATCCAAAACTTTTGAGCAACAACATGATAGTCAAATGAAATGACCACTGGAGCATTTTTGATATTGAATTAGGTATGCTCACCTGGTAAGTATAATGCAGATATTCTAAAAATTTTTTTTAAATCTGAAATTTGAAATGTTTGTCATCTTAAGCATTTAGGATAAGGGATACTTATCTTGTAGTTGTTTAAGTTATGAGAGAGTGTGGGGCCCAAGACAAAACGATGGGAATTCCATTTGATCTGGAACGTTTTCAGCCGCAAGTAACAAAATTGAACAAGCTGCTTTAAGAGTAAAGGGGATTGACCAGCCAGGCCTGGTGGCTCACACCTGTAATCTCAGCACTTTAGGAGGCTGAGGTGGGAGGATTGCTTGTCCCCAGGAGTTCAAGACCAGCCTGAGCAACATAGGGAGACCCCATCTCTACAAAAATAGTAAATCAGCTGGGCATGGTGGTGTGTGCTTGTTGTCCCAGCTACTTGGGAGGCTGAGGTAGGAGGATTGCCTGAGCCTGGGAGGTCGAGGCTGCGTAAACTCTGATTGTGTCACTGTACTCCAGCCTGGACAATAGAGTGAGACCTTGTCTCAAAAAAAGTAAAGGGGATTTATTAGGTTAGTATGTAAAAATCCAGAGGTAGGGCGGGCTTAAGGGTTTTTTGGTGAGGATTCTGACTCCATTTTTCTGTGATTATTTTTGTTCTGCCACCTTCTTGAGTTAGCTTTGTTCTGAATCTTGCTTTCCTCATGGAGGTAAAGTGACTCTAGTGATTGCAAGATTCCATCAGCAAGCTGCATATTCTAGGAGAGAGCATCTATGTTCCTGAATTCCTGGCAGAAGTCCTAAGCTTTGAGCTGATTAATCAGTTTTGAGGTAGGGCATTGTTACCAAGAGAAAGAGATCCCTCTAATTGGTTAAGACCAGTCAGGGGTTATCCATGAAGGTGGGTTAGTCCAACCAAAAGGGCATGGCTGCTATACTAGGAGGAGAGGTAGAGTGGATGTTTGCAAAGAAAGCACAAAGTTCACTCTTATCATCTATCATCCATCATAAAGGAAAGAGCCAATGAAAAACAGGAAAATGGTAAGAGAGATTAAAAGAGCGCCTTAGAAAATACCTCAGCCCAGAGTAGAGTTTTGAAGAGTGGAAGGGGTTGTTTTGTTTTGTTTTCTGTTTGTTTTTTGAGACAAGGTCTGGCTCTGTTGCTCAGGCTGGAGTGCAGTGGTGCCCTGGCTGACTGCAGCCTTGAACTCCTGGGCTGAAGTGATTCTCCCACTTCAGCCTCCAGAGTAGCTGGGACTACAGGCATAAATGCAAAGGGTTTTGAAGAAGAAGGACTAAAACAGTGTCAATTCAAACAGCCTTTGGATTTAGTGGAGACCACCAGTGACCTTAGGACAATGCCTACAGTCTGGAGGAGTAAGAATCAGATGGTGTGTTGGTGATGAACAAATATATGCCAATGACATAGAAGCAGCAAATCTTCCTTCCTTCCTTCCTTCCTTCCTTCCTTCCTTCCTTCCTTCCTTCCTTCCTTCCTTCCTTCCTTCCTTCCTTCCTTCCTTCCTTCCTTCCTTCCTTCCTTCCTTCCTTCCTTCCTTCCTCCCTTCCTCCCTTCCTCCCTTCCTCCCTTCCTCCCTTCCTCCCTTCCTTCCTTCTTTTTTTTTTTTTTTTTGAGACGGAGTCTGGCTCTGTCGCCCGGGCTGGAGTGCAGTGGCCGGATCTCAGCTCACTGCAAGCTCCGCCCCCCGGGTTTACGCCATTCTCCTGCCTCCCGAGTAGCTGGGACTACAGGCGCCCGCCACCTCGCCCGGCTAGTTTTTTGTATTTTTTTAGTAGAGACGGGGTTTCACCGTGTTCGCCAGGATGGTCTCGATCTCCTGACCTCGTGATCCGCCTCCCAAAGTGCTGGGATTACAGGCTTGAGTCTCGGCCTCCCAAAGTGCTGGGATTACAGGCTTGAGCCACCGCGCCCGGCCCCTTCCTTCTTTCTGTCTCTCTCTCTCCCTCTCTCCCTCCCTCTCTCCCTCCCTCCCCCCTCCTCCTCCTTTCTTTCTTTCTTTTTTTCTTTCTTTCTTTCCTTTCTTCCTTTCTTTCTTTCCTTTCTTTCTTTTTCTTTCTTTCTTTCTTTCTTTCTTTCTTTCTTTCTTTCTTTTTCTTCCTTCCTTCCTCCTTCCTTCCTTCCTTCCCTTCCTTCCTTCCTTCCTTCCTTCCTTCCTTCCTTCCTTCCTTTTCCTTTCCTTTCCTTTCCTTTCCTTTCCTTTTCTTTCCTTTCCTTTCCTTTCTTTCCTTTCTTTCCTTTCCTTTCTTTCCTTTCTTTCTTTCTTTCTTGAAATTAGTAAATAGAAGGTGGCAGTTTAAGGAAGAACTGGATTAAGGGAGGTTAAAAAGTAAATTGTAAAAAAAGATTGTGAAAGACTTTCTGCCCTTGTTTGCTGGGTGAAGAGAATGAGTTTATGGTTTCAGTCAGGCAGTCTTGATTTGACCTCTGGCTCCAAAGACAACTTCCTTTATGGCCCTGAGCAAGCTACTCAGTTTTCTCAGTTTCTGATTAATAATGAACATAATAAACATTTCATAGGAAAGCTATAAGGGTTAAGTAAGATAATGTAATTGTGGAAGAGATTTGTCAACTAACCTGTTATACAAATATTAGTTGGTAGTAAGCACATTGCTTATTTAAACCCTATCTTCTGATAAAAGAATGTAAGTTATTTTAGAAATAATAGTATGTAAAGGTATGTAGAGTTGAGAAAGGGGAAAGGCAAGTGGAAGAGGAGAGAGAGAATAAATGAGAATATGAATGAATTAATAAAGCATGACCCCAGTTCAAAACCAGTTATTCCTCTTAGCATCCTATGTAACTGTGCAAAGCCAAAAGCCCTTAGATTTGACATAATTTTTGCTAGCAGTATTTTGTGTGGCCCCAGAGGAGAGACCTCTTGTTGACTTCCATATATGCAGTTTCAGTTCCTTTTGTAATAAAGGAGCACAGTACAGAAAGGTTATTGTTTAGGTTATCAAGATGACTTTTATTTGAAGTTGTTGCAAATAGTAGCAATAGTGATAATGATGTTTAATAGTGATAATAATAAATAAACGTTTGATAGTAGCAGTTGCTGTCATTTTATATATCCCTAAGCTAGTGTATGATTGATTTTAGCTCTGTGTGACTCCAAAAATACTTTTAGCCACATTCTAGTCTAACTAATTCTAAAATTCTTTGATCATACATTCTTATTAGTTAAGTTGGTAGATCTTTTACAGTCATTAAATAGAATTTTATTCCTGTATATTTATTTCTTAGGTAGAACAGTGTCACATCCTGTGCTTCATTTTAAGCAGTCCTGCTGGGTGCAGTGGCTCACGCCTGTAATCCCAGCACTTTGGGAGACCGAGACGGGTGGATCACCTGAGGTCAGGAGTTTGAGACCACCCTGGCCAACATGGTGAATCCCTGTCTCTACTAAAAATACAAAACTTGGCTGGGCGTCGTGGCGGGCGCCTGTAATCCCAACTACTCAGGAGGCTAAGACAGGAGAATCGCTTGAACCCAGGAGGCAGAGGTTGCAGTGAGCCGAGATCATGCCACTGCATTCCAGCCTGGGCAACAAGAGCAAAACTCCGTCTCCAAAAACAAAAAAAGAAAAAAAAGAAAAAAAAAAGAGAAGAAAAAAAAACATTTTAAGCAGTCTGATGTTTTTGACTACACAGGGAGAATAACAGTACCTACCTTATATGGTGGTAGTAAAGATGAATGAGCTAAAAACAAAACAAAACAAAAACCAACTTAGAATGGTGCCAGGCATAGTTGTTAGTAGCTAGCATTATCGTTCTTGTTTTTTTTTTTTTATCAGTGCTTGATATAAATGAGAAAGTACTAAGTGAATGGGTACTTCATCATAAAAGAGTTGTTGAAAACATGTGGGGATTTAGTTTTGAATAAATTAATAATAATAAGTTTCCTTAACTACAACTCAGATTCAATGCTGGTTTCCATTGTGGGGATGGCACTATACACAGGATACGTCTTCATGCCCCAGCACATCATGGCGATATTGCACTACTTTGAAATTGTACAATGACCAAGATGCGGCAGGATCAGAGGTTCCTTGGGGAAGACCCACCCTACGAAGTTGGAATGAGACCATCAGATGTGATAAGAAACTCTTCTAGATGTCAACATAACCAACCTTATAAAGACTAAAATTCATGAGTAGAACAGGAAAATCATCCTGACTCATGTGTTGTGTTCTTTATTTTTAATTTTCAAAGAGGCTCTTGTATAGCAGTTTTTGTCTATTTTAACATTGTAGTCATTTGTACTTTGATATCAGTATTTTCTTAACCTTTGTGACTGTTTCAATATTACCCCCGTGAAAGCTTTTCTTAATGTGACTTTGAGTACATTTTAATTGCCTTCTATTTTTAAAACTCAAAATCATTAGTTGGGCTTTACTGTTCTTGCTATTGTATGGCATATACATCTGCCTGGATATATTTCTACTCTTGACCAAAGTTTTGTAAGAACAATATAAGATTTCGGGTAGGGGTATGGGGAGGGAAGATATTTTATTGAGAACTACTTACAAAAGATCTGTAAGCTTGAACTCAGGAGTACAGTTTTAGCTATCTAGACTCTAACAGCTTTTGCTTTAAAATTATTAAATTGTTTCTTAATGAAAAAGAAAAGATCTTGCTAAAGTTAAAATAAAGAACGTTTCACCTTTTAAATATTTTATTCTTATGTGGACTTATTTCCACAAAACTTTGGTGATAATTCTTGAGACAAAAGGTGGTTAAGTAGCATTATTATGTAATGCTTATATACCATAGAGTTTTTAATAGAAGAGAAATCCATTTCTTCTGAGGGTCACTATTAACAGTGGACTTCCTTAAATTTAGTTTAATGATTGTAATGGGTGCTGCATTTGCACATTGCATTAAGTTATGATGAGACGAATTGTTGTTAAAAATTATAGCAAAAAGAAATGTAAACTTGGTTAAAATCTTTTCACTCTTTGTATTGTTTTTTTTAAGGTTTTTATTCCTTAAATGTAAAATGACTACCTAATTTTTTGATGTAAATACATTAAATTCAAAGAGAAAAAAATCAGCTGATGTAGCAGTATATCTTTTCCTTAATGGTTAAATATTGATCTAGTATTTACATTTCTGAATTATTTTCTGTGGAGGACCAGATAAGCAGTAAGTATGTTTTATCCTATATGTCTTGCAACATGAAAATGTTGCTAATTTAAAAAAAGTAGGCATTATGTGTGTGTGTTTTTTTTTTTTTTTGAGACGGAGTCTCACCCTGTCGCCCAAGCTGGAGTGCAATAGCATGATCTTGGCTCACTGCAACCTCTGCCTCCTGGGTTCAAGTGATTCTCCTGCCTCAGCCTCCTGAGTAACTGGGATTACAGGCACGCACCACCATGCCTGGCTAATTTTTTGTATCTTTAGTAGAGATGGGGTTTCACTATGTTGGCCAGGATGGTCTTGAACTCCTGACCTCCTGATCCACCTGCCTTGGCCTCCCAAACTGCTGGGATTACAGGCGTAAGCCACCGTGCCCGGCCAAAATTGAGGTATTTTTTGCCCAACATTTTAAGGACTAGACTTTTGAAGTATTTTATAGTCTAGAGGTCTCAAGTAATATATACATGTTTAATATTTTTAGAGTCAATTGATATCACAATTAGGAATAGTGAGAATAATATGTAATTACTTGGTTTGAAGTAGTTAAAACTTGGATATGGTTATATCTGAGCTATGGTCATACTATCTCAAGAAAAATAATATGAGGATTTAACTTAAGATTTGTTCTATTAATGCCCAAATTTGGCTTTCCTCTACTATCCCCCATAGAGAACCACTAACAAGTGGATGTCTAATATTCCTGTGGTGAGTTGAAGGCAGGGAAAGTCGAGAATCATTAGTTTCAATGGGTATCCAGATGACCTATCCTGGCCCTCTACTCAGAAACCTGCAATTTGTCCTCACTCTGCTGAAATTCATTAAATTGCTGTTGTATAACTGATGGTTATTATGAACACTGACATGTGAGACATACGGAAGATAAAATTTAGTCTTACAGGAAATCTTTAGGAGAGTCAAAAGAGAAATGGGAGCATGTCTCTTGAGAGGTGATCAGGGAAGTTTATGCTCACTGTCTGATGCAAATGTCTAGTCTATTTGTTAGTAAATAACAAACAGGGAAATAATTTTCACTTTTTGTTTAAAATAAGGTATTTACAAGCATACCTTGTAGTTATTGTGGGTTCAGATTCAGACCACTGCAATAAAGTGAATATCTCAATAAAGTGAGTCACATGAAGTTTTTTGGTTTTCCCCTGCATATAAAAGTTACATTTACACCATCCTGTAGTCTATTAAGTGTGCAATAGCGTTATGGCAAAACAAAAACAAAAACAAAACCCATATGTACCTATCTTAATTAAAAAATTATCTATTGCTAAAAAAAGCCAATGATTATTTGAGCCTTCAGCAAGTCATAATTTTTTGTTGGTGGAGGGTCTTGCCTTGATGTTGATGGCTGCTGACTGATCTGGGTCATAGTTGCGGAAGATTGGGGTGGCTATGGCAATTTTAAAAAATAAGACAACAATAAAGTTTGCTGCATTGATCGACTCTTCATTCATGAAAGATTTATCTGTAGCATGTAATGCTATTTGATAGCCTTTCACCCACAATGGAACTTCCCCCAAAATTGGAATCAATCCTTTCAAACCCTGCTGTTGCTTTATCAACTAAGTTTATAAAATATTCTAAATCCTTCGTTGTAATTTCAACAATGTTCATAGCATCTTCAGCAGGAGTATAGGCCATCTCAAGAAACCACTTTCCTTGCTCATCCATAAAAGGCAAAATCTTGTCTGTTCAAGTTTTATTGTGAGATTGCAGTAATTCAGTCACATTGTCAGGCTCCATTTATAGTTCTCTTGCTATTTTTAGCAACTACAGTTAACTCCCTCACTGAAGTTTTGAACCCCTCCAAGACATCCATGAAAGTTGGAATCAACTTTCCAACTCATGTTACTGTTGATATTTTGACCTCCTCCCATGAATCATAAATCATCTTAATGGCATCTAGAATGGTGAATCATTTCTGGAAGGTTTTCAGTTGACTGCCTAGGTCCATCAGAGTAATCACTACCTACGGCAGCTATAGCCTTACAAAATGTCTTTCTTAAATAATAAAGACCTCGAAGTCAAAGTAAATCCTTGATCCATGGGCCACAGAATGGACGTTATGTTGGCAGGCATGGAAATGATATTAATCTCTTTGTACATCTCCTTCAGAGCTCTTGGGTGACTAGATGCAGTATTAATGAGCAGTAATATTTTGAAGAGAATCTTCAAAATAGTAGTAGGTCTCAACAGTGGGCTTAAAATATTTAGTAAACCATGTTGTAAATGGTTTTTTACAACACAGATGTGCTGTCACCAGTCTTTATTGTTCCATTAATAGAGCACAGGCAGAGTAGATTTAGCATAATTCTTTTTTTTTTTTTTTTTTTCCAAGCCAGAGTCTGTCGCCAGGCTGGAGTGCAGTGGTGCGATCTCGTTTCACTGCAACCTCTGCCTCCCAGGTTCAAGCGATTCTTCTGCCTCAGCCTCTTGACTAACTGGGACTACAGGCACGCACCACTGCACCCAGCTCATTTTTGTATTTTTAGTAGAGATGGGGTTTCACCATGTTGACCAGGATGGTCTCAATCTCTTGACCTCATGGTCCGCCTACCTCAGCCTCCCAAAATGCTGGGATTACAGGCATGAGCCACCATGCCTGGCCTGATTTAGCATAATTCTTAAGGGCCCTAGGATTTTTGGAATGGTAAATAAACATTAGTTTCAACTTAAAGTTACCAGCTGCACTAACCCCTAACAAGAGTCAGCCTTTGAAGTTTTGAAGCCAGGCATTGACTTCTTCCTAGCTATGTAAATTCTAGAGGGTGTCTTCCAATATAAGGCTGTTTTATCTACAGTGAAAATCTTATTTAGTATAGCCATCTTCATCAATGATATTAGCCATAGCTGCATTATTTGCCACATCTTCTAAATCGGTATTTGCTGCTTCACCTTGCACTTTTATCTTACGAAGATGGCTTCTTTCCTTAAATCTCGCGAACCAACTTATACTAGCTTCAAACTTTTCTTCTGCAGCTACCTCACCTCTCTCAGCCTTTATAGAATTGAAGAGAATTAGGACCTTGCTCTGGATTAGGCTTTAGCTTAAGGGAATATTGTGGCTTGTTTGATGTTTTATCGAGACCATTAAAACTTTATTTATTTTCAGCAATAAGTCTGTAATACTTTCTTACCATTGGTGTGTTCCCAGGATTAGCATTTCTAGCTTTAAAACAATTTATTATTATTTTTCCCTATCTTTCAGCAGCCTGGAACATTTCTAGCTTTTGATTTAAAGTGAGAAATGTGGCAAGGCACAGTGGCTCGTGTCTGTAATCACAGCACTTTGGGAGGCTGAGGCGGGAGGATTGCTTGAGCCTAGGAGTTAGAGACCAGCCTGGGCAACATGCCATGACCCCGTCTCTACAAAAACTTTTTAAAAAAATTAACCAGGCATGGTGGTGTCACCTGTAGTGACAGCAAGTTGGGAGGCTGAGGTGGGAAGGTCGCCTGAGCCTGGGAAGTCGAGGCTGCAGTCAGCTATGATCGCACCACTGCACTCCTGCCTGGCGACAGTGAGACCCCATCTCAAAAAATGATAAATAGATGCGTGACTCTTATTTTTCACATGAGCATTTAGAGGCCATTGTAGGGTTATTAACTAGTCTAATTTCAATAGCGTTACGTCTCGGAATGAGGAGGCCTGAGGAGAGGGAGAGAGACAGAAGAACTGCTGGTCAGTGGAGCAGGCAGAACATACACAACATTTATCAATTAAGTTCACCTGTTATATAGGGATGGCTTGTTGCACCCCAAAATAGTAGCATCACAGATCACCATAAAGGATATAATAATAGTGAAAAAGTTTGAAATGTTGCAGGAATTACCAAAATGTGGCACAGAGATATGAAGTGAGCACTCGAGGCTGGAAAAATGGTGCCATAGACTTGCAGGGTCGATTGGAAGAGTTGCTACAAACCATCTTGTAAAAAATGCCATGTCTGTGAAGCACAACAAAGTGATGTGCAATAAAACGAGGTATGGCTAATTAGATAATTCTCCATGGACCACTAGTGTTTCTGTATATCTTATAAGCAGATGTACTGACTGCATTATTTTTCAAGGATGTTTATATGATAGAGAAGATAGAGACAGTATCTCCCTCCAAAATGAAGGGCAGGTATATTTAGAGCCTTGGAAGATAAAGGGTGTTTCTTTCTGGACCAAAGGGCATTATAAAAGCTTTAGGTTCCCTATGCTCAGGGTTCCTTTCCTGTAATGCAACCATCTGCACGTACAGATATCACCTGGTCTTTGCATTGCCCTGTGGAAACTGGGGTTTGGGAACCAGAACAAGAAAATGTTGATATTTTGACTATTTCTGTGAGTAATAAAGTTCTTTGTCTCTAACCCTGAATCTCATGTCTTCTGCTAACATCTACAAAACTGTCAGACTAGCTTGCAAGTAGAGTAGAATTTCAGACTCTTCATAGTTTTTGACAGTTTAGGTGATGAGGATGGGATGTTGGCAGATGTGGTCTTCTGGAAGAGGAGGGATAATGGACCCACAAACTAGGTTTGAAGATGAGACAACTTGGATCAAGAGGTAAATACATTTGCCCAAGTATTGGGTGAGTTAAGAGAATAACGATTCCCCAATATCCTACTTGTTAATTAATAGTTAGGGGCTGTACAGTGAGAAGTAGAACGCAAACAGCTGTCTAAATGGTGCCTCAGTTGTTACTCTCCTCTGGGCAGATAGAAAAAGGGATCTTATGACAATGGGACAACAGGTGCCATGGTCTTGGACTAGGTGCAATGGTAGCTATGGCTACTAAGCTAAGCTTGGGTGGTCCAAAACCTCAGAAGCTCATTTAGATGAGCCATGAGTGAGGGCCACTTGAAATTGAATGCAACGCCTCAATTTTCTCAAAAAAAAAGCTGCTCTTCTTCTGTACGCTTGATCTTTCCTTTGCCTCCTACCCTAACTTAAGAGTGAGACCTGGCCATGCGCAATAGCTCATGCTATAATCCCCACACTTAGGGAGGCGGAGGTGGGCGGATCACTTGAGTTCAGAGTGAGAAACCAGTCTGAACAATGTGATAAAATCCCGTCTCTACAAAAAATACAAAAATTAGCCAAGCATGGTGGTGCACACATGTAGTCCCAGTTATTGAGAGGCTAAGGTGGGAGGATTGCTTGAGCCCAGGAGGTTGAGGTTGCAGTGAGCAGTCTTTGCACTGCTGCACTCCAGCCTGGGTGACAAAGCAAGACCCTGTCTCAAAAAAAAAAAAAAAAAAAAAAAAAAAAAAGAAAACAAAAAAAGAAAAAAGATCCAGTATGCACTTATGCACTGCTTGAATGTGCTGGGGAACTGTGGAGGAAATATTTCAAACTTTGTGTGCTGTTGCATATAACTACTCAAGGCACTAGTAGTCTTTGCAGCCGCTTGGGAAGAAGGGGCACCTTAATTCAACTGATGGGATTTGGGCAATTTTTGCAGTGAAGAGAAATTAAGTGACCCTGTTGCATGTGGCCCTTTGGGTCTGTTTAGTGTTCTGTTGTAGCTTCCACTGATGAATGTATAATTGGTATTAATGTTTTACATGATTGTAATTTGAATGCTTATAAGTGCCCGAGGTGATTCTACTGATTGGGAAGAGATGTTGTATTAGTCTGTTTTCATGCTGCGGATAAAGACATACCTGAGGCTGGGAAATTTACAAAAAAAAGAGATTTAATTGGACTTACACGTGGCTGGAGAGGCCTCACAATCATGGCAGAAGGTGAAAGGCACGTTTCACATGGTGGCAGACAAGAGAAGAAAGCTTGTGCAGAGAAACTCCCCCTTATATAATCATCAGATCTCATGAGACTTATTCACTATCATGAGAACAGCACAGGAAAGACCTGCCCCCGTGATTCAGTTACGTCCCACTGGGTCCCTCCCGCTACATGTGGGAATTCAAGATGAGATTTTGGTGCGGACAGAGCCAAACCATATCATTCTGCCGCTGGCCTCTCTCAAATCTCATGTCCTCACATTTCAAAACCAGTCATGCCTTCCCAACAGACCCCCAAAGATTTAACTCATTTCAGCATTAACTCAAAAGTCCACAGTCCAAAGTCTCATCTGAGACAAGGCAAGTCCCTTCTGCCTATGAGCCTGTAAAATCAAAAGCAAGTTAGTTACTTCCTAGATACAATGGAGGTACAGACATTGAGTAAATGCAGTCATTTCAAATGGGAGAAATTGGCCAAAACAAAGGGGCTACAGGCCCCATGCAAGTCTGAAATCCAGCAGGGCAGTCAGATCTTAAAGCTCCAAAATGGTTTCCTTTGACTCCACCTCTCACATCCAGGTCACGCTGATGCTAGAGATGGGTACTCCCGTGATCTTGGGCAGCTTCATCCCTGTGACTTTGCAGGGTACAGCCTCCCTCCTGGTTGCTTTCATGGGCTATCATTGAGTGTCTGCAACTTTTCCAGGCACATGGTGCAAGCTGTTGGTGGATCTACCATTTTGGGGTCTGAAGAATGGTGGCCCTTTTCTCACAGCTCCACTAGGTAGGGCCCTAGTAGGGACTCTGTATGGGGGCTCTGACCCCACATTTCCCTTCTGCATTGCCCTAGCAGAGGTTCTCCATGAGGGCCCTGACCCAGAAGCAAACCTGCCTGGGCATCCAGGAGTTTCCATACATCCTCTGAAATCTAGGCGGAGGTTCCTAAACCCAATCTTGGCTTCTGTGCACTCGCAGGCTCAACACCATGTGGAAGCTGCTGAGATTTGGGCTTGAACCCTCTGAAGCCATGGCCTGAGCTCTGTGTTTGTCCCTTTTAGCCGTGGCTAGAGTGGCTGGGATGCAGGGCACCAAATCCCTAGACTTGGTTAAGCTTCAAACTGACGGTACTCACTGAGTTGCTGCCACTGTTCAGCATCAGTGCCAGCTCTGCCGAACCAAACATGGGTGGGGTTGCTCCATTCCCTTTGCAGAACTTAAGGCTATCTCATATCTCTGGCCAGTGTTCCTTTTGATAAAGCTTGTTACATTTTTACTGACCTCTGGGCTATAGCCAAAGGCCTAGGAGTTTAGTCTGTCACTTGGAAAACTACGGATTGGTAGATTAAAGACACCCTCTCTGGGGCTGCAAAATGTGGTAATAAATCACAGTTAAGCTGTTGGGTTACTCATGTAGATGTCTAGAGTAAGGGCCAGTTCTCTGGTATCAAGCTGCTGATCAAGACTGCACTGTCCAGATTGCTCCCATTTCTGACTAGATCCATCATTGTACTTGACATGGTGACCTATCTACCACTGTAGGTTTGGCATAAAATAAAGAAAAAGACCCTGTTTCTGACGCATAAGCTACCTGAAAGGCAGACTTGTGAAAATGTTGCAGTGAGGGGGGTCACATAGCGTGAGCCATCACCTCCATCTCCTCACACCTTGTTCTTGGCGGATTGACTACATTAGACTTCTGATCTCTTCTCAGGGCTACCCATTGTGCTGCAACGCTGTTGATATTTTTCAGTGATGATTATACAAGGCAGAGTTTCACTGCACAAGCTCTCTTCTCTTGTCTGCCACCATGTGAAACGTGCTTCACCTTCCTTTCAACACAATATTGCTGTTTTAACCTGATCATCAGATTCCAGCTATAATATTGCAGCCCTTGAAACAAATCTGTGTCATGTGTTTGGCCTTCTGGGCCTTTGCAGCTTGACAATGGAGCAGGTTTTTTTTTTTGTTGTTGTTGTTATTGTTGTTGTTTTTTAATCACAAAAGCTACTCAACAAAGTGCTGATAGTCAAGGTATTTGATGGACATTCCATACTCCCTACCATTCACAGGCATCTGATATTGAATACTGGAATGGCCTCTTCAAAAATCAATTCAAATAGAATTTTACTCTAGCTCTCTCTTCTCCTTCTGGGCATGTAGCTTAATTAGGCAGTTTGGTCATTGAATGTGGCTATGCTCAGAAAGAGATAATCTCTCAGCCACTTTCTGTTTAATGATCAGGATGACCTATTGCTATTTTAAAATTTGGATTCCTCCCTGTTAGAAACAAAATGCTTGTTCCTTGGTGCTGCAAAGAAATAGCACTTGAACATAAGTTTAATTTTCCCAGCAAGGCAATGTTTACTTCTATAGAAGGGTGCGACTTGTGAATGGACTAATGGTGAGAGGACATCTGAACAAGACAGGGGAAGGGGTTCTTATTCTTGATGCAAGTAGCTGCTACTGCTCTGTCATTCCCCTATTGGCTAGGGTTGCACTGCACAGTCTAAGCTAATTCTGATTGGCTATTTTAAAAAGAGCAGAGGTATGAGCCAGAGTGGCGGGGTGAGTAGTTTGGCAGGAAGGACAGTTAGGGACGGGTAACTAAATGTGACTTAGGTCAGAGCAGGTGACCAGGGGTGATTCAGGTCAAAGCAGGTGACTGGGATGAGTCAGGACGGAGCAGGTGATCAGGGGAACAGATATGAACTACTGATTAAAACTGGTGTAAAAGGTTTTTTACTGAAACTACTAGGAAGTTAAACTTTAAAAGGGAGGACAAAGAACTGAACATACTGACATAATGATTCTTTAAAGAGAAATTTAGAACTCATTGTATCCAACACTCCCTGACCATGCTGCTTTTCTGTTCACTATTGGCAGTCCCAGGCCAGTGCGTTGCTAGCCCAGCCAGAAGGGGCCTAGGGATTTCAACTTAATTCTGGCTCAGTCCCCTAGATTATGTAGTTGAGTTGCTGTGACTCTGTATCATGAGGCTAATCATGACTTGGTTGAGTACATTTGCTTCATGAGTCACCCAGTGGCTCATGTAGGCCAAAGTAGGTGGCATGAGTCTCCCTGTACGTTTTATAAAATTGCCTTATCCCTTTTTCACCTGACTCTTTTGGATGAAAGGTCTGGGTATGAGTAGAGATGACTGGAAAAAGGTGAATGATAATTATTGGAATAGGACAAATTGATTTTATAGTGATGGAGAGAGAGCAACTCCAATACATGAGGGGAGAATACCTTAGATGCCAGGAGTGGGGAGAAGGATCTCTAATAACGTCCTTCAGAGCCACCCCTGGGTCTTTCCTCAGGAAGAAAAATGCCCAGATACAACTCTCCCAAACTGTAGCAAAAACTTTAAATGGTGAAACTGCTGAATCTGCCACCCCCCACGATGGTGCTCACCATAATTTTGATTGTCATTCCCCTTCACCTTAACGAGAATCTATCAGATAAAGCAGAGGATTTCCCCATTTTCTACATCTCCCATGCAAGACATTGATTAACACCACTGGATATCTTCCTCACCTCCCTTCCCGTAGCTATTGCTTAGTCATTCTGTGGGGTGAATGAGCAACACCTGTCTGATGGCATAGATAAATAGGACAGTTTGACTGACAGCCCTCAGGCAATTTCAGAAAAAACAGAGACTAGCTTCAATTATTCAAACTGAACCGGGAACCATAAGGCTTACCAGCTTGCCAGGAGGCCAAGCTGGAGGAACTGTCAAACTATGCCCTCTGAATGATGTATGTCCCACTTAGAGAGGCCAACAACACTTTCTTTCCAGGGGCACCCTGTGTGCCCTCAGGTCTTTATTTCCTGTGTGGAATCCAGGAGTTATTTTGTCTCTCCTAAAAGCACCCTTAGGGGTAATCATAAGATCCCTTTAAGTGTTTAAGGAAGCACCACTGACAGATCATGTAGCCCTCAGGTGACTACAGAGATCTCTTCAAAATGAGGCTTTTCTTAGGTAATGGAGAGATCTCTGCAGTAAGATAACAGATTCATAGGCTGGGCGTGGTGTCTCATGCCTGTAATCTCAGCACTTTGGGAGGCCGAGGTGGGCAGATCACTTGAGGTCAGAAGTTCAAGACCAGACTGGCCAACATGGTGAAACCCCGTCTCTACTGAAAATGCAAAAACCAGCTGGCTTGGTGGCATGTGCCCGTAATCCCAACTACTCGGCAGGCTGAGACAGGAGAATCGCTTCAACCTGGGAGGCGGAGGTTTCATTGTGCCGAGATCGTTCCACTGCACTTTAGCCTGGGTGACGGAGCGAGACTTGGTCTCAAAAAAAAAAAAAAAAAAAAAAAAAAAAAAAAAAGATCAAACAGATTCGTTATTTATGTATCCTTTGCTGGCAGTTATCCCTGTAACAGTAGTCATCCGACTAGAAAAGTGAAGTGGTAAAAATTTTGCTGAAGTTTTCAATGACATGCCTGGACGCTGAAAGGAAAAGCAGGTCAGCCTCAGCTCACTAGCTAGGGTTGTTATGAATGAAATAATTGCCCCAGACTTCCCAATTATGATTCTCCCTTTAGAAGTAACCTCTTTCCTGAGTCTCATATCTGCTAGAACTATGGGCTGTCTAATATGGTAGGCATTAGCCACATGTGACTACTTAGCACTTGAATTTTGGTTAGTCTGAATTGAGATGTTTTGTAAGTGTAAAATTTACCCTGGATTTTCAAGACTTAGTGTGGGGGAAAAAAAAAAGAACGTAAAAAAATACTTTTATTTTATTTTATTTTATTTATTTATTTATTTTTTTGAGACAGAGTCTGGCTCTGTCACCCAGGCTGGAGTGCGGTTGTGCAATCTTGGCTCACTGCAACCTCTGCCTCCCAAGTTCAAGCTATCCTTCCATCTCAGTCTTCCACCTCGGCCTCCGGAGTAGCTGGGACTACAGGTACATGCTACCATGTCTGGTTAATTTTTGTATTTTTTAGAAATGAGGTTTCACCATGTTGCCAAGGCTAGTCTTGAACTCCTGAGCTCAAGTGATCCGTTCGTCTCTGCCTCCTAAAATGCTGGGATTAAAATGCTGTGAGCCTTCACACCTGGCCACTTTTAAATATTAATTATATGTTTAAGTGATGATATTTCGAATATCTTAGGTAAAATAAAATGTATTTAATTTCAACTATTTCTTTTTACTTCATTTAATGTGGCTACTAGAAAACTTAAAATTAAACTTACAGCTTACTTCTGTAGTTCACATTATTTTCACATTGGGTAGCTCTGCTCCATAGGTAACCACGATCTGGATTTTGTGAAAACGATTTTCTTCCTTTTCTTTAGATTTCTATCACCTGTGTGTGTGTCCATAAAATAATATATTTTGGTTTTGCCTATTTTTGAAATTTATATAAATGGAAAGTGCTTCACGTATTCTTTTGCATCTTGCTTCTTTTGCTTATGTTCGTATAACTTATCCTGCTGTTATATGTAGGTGTAATTCATTCATTTTCCTTGTTGTATATCCTATTCCATTTTATGACTATGCACAGCAATTTGTTTATCCATTCCATTATGCTAATTTATAATCCTATCAGCAACGTATGTGTCTACAGCCTTGCTTTTAATCATGAAAAATTGGAAATATTTCAAATGTCCATCATAGGGATTGATAGGTAAATTATAGTATATCTATACAATGAAATGCCATAAAATTATTTATTAAAAGAATTAGATGGCCGGGCATGGTGACTCACGCCTGTAATCCCAGCACTTTGGGAGGCCGAGGCGGGCAGATCACCTGAGGTTGGGAGTTCAAGACCAGCTTAACTCACATGGAGAAGCCCCTTCTCTACTAAAAAAATACAAAATTAGCTGGGTGTGGTGGCGCATGCCTATAATCCCAGCTACTTGGGAGGCTGAGGCAGGAGAATCGCTTGAATCTGGGAGGTGGAGATTGTGGTGGGCCAAGATTGCACCATTGCACTCCAGCCTGGGCAACAAGAGTGAAACTCTTTCTCAAAAATAAATAAATAAATAAATAAAATTACTCTATCTGAAATAATTTGAAAAGATGTTTATAATATATTGAAAAATTCTAAAAATTTGTTGGCATATAATTCTTCATGGCAGTTTCTTATGATCACTTGTACTTCTGTGGCATCAGTTATAATGTTTCCTTTTATTTCTGGTTTTATTTATTTGAGTCATCTCTCTTTTTTCTTAGTCTAGCTAAAGGCTTGTCCATTTTACTTTTCTTTTCAAACACCAACTTAGTTTTTCTTTTCTATTGTTTTTCTAGTCTCTATTTTATTTATTTCTGCTCTGATCTTTATTATTTCCTTCCTGCTGCTGACCATGGGTTTAGTTTGTTCTTTTTCTTAGTTCCTTGAGGTGTAAAGTTATTAATAGTTTGCTTATTTGAGATCTTTTCAGTAGTGTGTTGTTTAAGTTCCACATGTTTGTGAATTTTTCAATTTTCCTCCTGTGATTGACTTTTGCTTTTATACCATTGTGGTGGGAAAAGTTACTTGATGTGATTTCAATCTTATTTTTTTGTTTTTGAGACAGAGTCTCACTCTTGTTCTTCAGGCTGGAGTGCAAAGGGGTGATCTCGGCTCACTGCAACCTCCTGGGTTCAAGCGATTCTCTTGCCTCAGCCTTCCCAGTACCTGGGACTACAGACACACACCACCACTTCCAGCTAATTTTTTATTTTTAGTAGAAATGGGGTTTCACCGTGTTGGCCAGGCTGCTCTCGAAGTCTTGACCTCAGGTGATCCACCCGCCTCGGCCTCCCTAAGTGCTGGGATTACAGGCGTGAGTCACTGTGTCCAGCCAGATTTCAATCCTCTTGAATTTGTTAAGACTTGTTTTGTGGACTAATATATGATCCATACTGGAGAATGTTCTAGGTACTTAAGAAGAATGTGTATTCTCTCTCTCCTGCTCCGCCATATTGAAGATTGTGCCTGCCTGCTCTTCACCTTCCACCATGATTTTAAGTTTCCTTAGGCCTCCCCAGCCATGCCTCCTGTACAGCCTGCAGAACTGCCACTGAATTTTGGAAGACTGAGAGACATCTTTAGTAAAATTTAAAGGATATTGTCTTCAATATGATAGCATTGATGTTGACTTTTTAGAAAATTTAGATGAGTTTGAAATTAGAGATGATGATGTCTTCGTAGTCACATACCCTGAATCTGGAACTGTCTGGTGTCAGCAGATATTAAGCTTGATTTATTTTGAAGAACACTGGAAGAGAAATGAACATCTGGAAACACTGTATCAAGCTCCTTTTCTTGAGTACAGCAGCAAAAACATGAATTTTTGTGAAAGACCATCTCCTCATCTCTTTGCAACCCACCTCCCATCCTATTTGGTTCCAAGAGGGATAAAGAACAAAAAAGTCAAAAGGAAATATCTATACAGAAACCCAAAGGATGTTATGTGCTCATATTTTCATTTTTCAAAGATGGTGACAATGTGTAAGCCTACAGCTACCACTGATAATTTTGTGAAACAATTTTTTGAAAGAAAGGAGGTAGGAAGCCTTTGATTTGACCATATCAAATGTTGGTATGAGCACAAAAGCCACTTCAACATTCAGTTCTTAATGTATGAGGAGATGAAGAAGGATCTCAGAGGTTCTGTATTAAAACTCTGCAAGTTTCTGGGGGAAAGAACTGAGTGAGGAGGCCATGGATGCTATGGTGAGATAGGCCACATTTGAGAACATGAAGGAGGACCCACCAGCAAATTATGCAAACCTACTAAACATTAGAATTAGGAGAAAAAGTAAAGAAGGCATTTCCTTCACAAAAACACCATTGGAGACTGAAAAATTTACATGACTTTTGAGCAGAATGAAAGGTTTGACAAGATTTTCTGAAGTCAGATGAAAGATTTTCCACTGATATGGAATATGGGACTTAAATGAAGTTCATCTGTGATACAAGTGAAGTATAGAATTCTAAGCTCAGCACACAGAATCCTAAGAAGTCACTTTTGGAAGGAAATACATTAAATTTTACACTTTAATCTTTGACTATCATTGAATCACAGTGAAAAATCTCAGTGATTAAGGAAGATTAATATAGTGACTTTTATATGTCATCTACCACCTGCAGAGTTTTCAATTTCTAGAGATTCCTTAGTTTCTGATCAAATGAAGATTCCCCATATTGTTTTGGCATATCGTTATGAATAATTTATTTTATTTGTAGTAATTCCTAAGTTCTTAAACAGAAGGGGAAGTTTTAATGTGTGAGCAATGTGCTGTCTTAAAATAGAAACCTTTTCAATTTTTACAAACTGCTTATGACCTGTTTGTCATATTCAAGATTTTAATTCTTATGTAATAACATGTTATTTTTATGTAATCACATTTCATAGCTTCTAGGTTCTATATTTTACTTTGGAGGGTTGATACCCCAAAATATTCACATATGTTGTATCTTTTTTATTTGGATATTATTCTAATGTTGTGAGAAAGCTATTTAATTACCTTTACAAATAGATAACAAATTGGCCCAACATCATTTATTGAATAGTCCATCATTTTCTTACTGCTTAAAATACACATGATCGTGTTCTAAAGAATTGTGTCTACATGAGTTGACTCTGTATACATTGTTCTGTGGATGTACTTAACACTTCTTCTATCAAGACAATGATGTTTAAATTTCTAAAATAATTTTATAAACTCTCATAGAGGAAAAAAAGTGTGTATTTTGCTGCTGTTGGATGGGATGTTTTGCATATGTGTATTAGGTCTATGGTGCTGTTCAAGTTTGCTGTTTATTAATTTTCTTTCTAGATGATCTGTACATTGTTAAAAGTAGGATATTGAAGTCTACTATTATTGTATTGCTATTTCTCCCTTCAATTCTGTTAATATTGGCTTTATATAGTTAAGTGCTCTGATGCTGGGTACATATATATTTAGAGTTGTTATATCCTCTTGATGCATTGACCCTTTTATTGTTATATAACAACCTTCTTTGTCTCTTTTTACAGTTTTTCACTTAAATTCTATTTTGTCTGATATAAGAATTGCTACTCCTACTCTTTTTTGGTTACCATTTTCTTTTTTGTATGTGTGAGAATGGCATGACCACGGCTTACTGGAGCCTTGACCTCCTAGGCTGAAGCAATCCTCTCACCTCAACCTCCAGAGTAGCTGGGACTACAGGTGCCTGTCACCATGCCCAGCTAATTTTTTAATACTTTCTAGAGATGGAATCTCACTATGTTGCCAGGGCTGGTCTCAAATTCCTGTGCTCAAGTGATCCTTCTGCCTCAGCCTTCCAAAGTGCTGCGATTATAGATGTGAGCCATTTTACCCAGTCTACCATTTTAATACAATACCTTTTTCTATTCCTTCACTTTCAGCCCATGTAGATCCTTAAAACTAAAGTGAGTCTCTTGTAGGCAGCTTATAGTTGAATCTTGTTTTTATTTTTTATCCATTCAGCCCCTCTGTGTCTTTTGATTAGTGAATTTAATCCATTTATACTTAATTATTGCTAGGTAAGGGCTTATCATTGTGATTTTGTTGTTTTCTGACTGTATTTCTTTTGTTCCTTTCTTTCTTGCTTGTTCCCTTCCTTTGTGATTATGTATATGTATATATCTTTATATATATATATATATAAAGATAAAGGAATCAAAGCATACTACTACAAAATATATATAGTGGTATGCTTTGATTCCTTTATCTTTTGTGTATATATTACATGTTTTTTATTTTGTGGTTATTATGTGACTTACATTAAACATCTTAAAGTTATAACAGTTTCTTTTAAGCTGAAAAGAACTTAACTTTAACTGCATACAATTCTACACTTCAACATCTGCTTTTCCTGCATTTTTTTTTTCTTTTTTTTGAGATGGAATCTCACTCTGTTGCCCATGTTGGAGTGCAGTGGCGTGATCTTGGATCACTGCAACCTTTGCTTCCTGGGTTTAAGCAATTCTTCTGCCTCAGCCTTCCAAGCAGCTGGGATTACAGGTGTGTGCCACCACCCCTGGCAAATTTTTGTATTTTTAGCAAAGATGGGGTTTCACCATGTTGGCCAGGCTGGTCTTGAACTCCTGACCTCAAGTGATCTGCCCGCCTTGGCCTCCCAAAGTGCTGGGATTACAGGCATGAGCCACCAGGCCCAGCCTCCTTCCCCTGTATTTTGTGTTATTGGCATCACAATTTACACTTTAAAATTGTGTATCCATTGACAAATTATTATAGATATAGTTATTTTTAATAGTTTTGTCTTTTAACTTATATCTGAGTTAAAAGTTATTTATATACTCCCATTACAGTATTAGAGTATTGTGAATTTGATTATACTCTTACCTTAACAGTGAGTTTTATACTCTTATAGTTTTCATGTTGTTTGTTGGTATCCTTTTGTTTCAACTTGAAGGAATCCTTTTAGCATTTTTTTTTTGTAAGACAGATATAGGGTGGTGAGCTCCTTTAGCTTTTCTTTGTCTGGGAGTCTTTATCTTTCCTTCATGTCTGAAGGACAGCTTTGCCAGGTGTAGTATTCTTGGTTGGCATTTTTTTTCTTTTAGCACTTTGAATATATTATCTCACTCTTTCCTGGCCTATAAGTTTTCTGCTGATAAACCTCCTGATAGTTTTATACAGGTTCTTTTGTATGTGATGAGTTGCTTTTCTCTCATTGCTTTCAAAATTCTTTTTGTGTTTGACTTTTGAGAATTTGATTATAAATTTGTGTAGGTGAATAACTTTTTATATTTAATCTACTTGGGTGTTCTTGGTATTCCTTTTTGTTTGTTTTTTTTTTTTGAGGCAGAATTTTGCTCTTATCGTTCAGGCTGGAGTGCAATGATGTGATCTTGGCTCACTGCAGCCTCCACCCCCTGGGTTCAAGTGATTCTCCTGCCTTAGCCTCCCAAGTTGCTGGGATTACAGGAGCCTGCCACCATGCCCAGCTAATTTTTCTATTTTTAGTAGAGACGGGGTTTCTCCATGTTGGCCAGGCTGGTCTCAAACTTCTGATCTCAGGTGATCCCCTGGCCTTGGCCTCCCAAAGTGCTGGGATTACAGGTGTGAGCCGCCAAGCCTAGCCTCATATTACTATTACATGGATCTGGATATTCATTTTCCTCTCCAGATTTGGGAAGGTTTCTCCCACTGTTTCTTTAAATAAGCTTTCTGCCCCTTTCTCTGCTCCTCTTGGCCTGCCACAATTGTACATTTATTTACTTGATGGTATTCCATAAGTCCTGTAGACTTTCTTCACTCTATTTAAATCATTTTTTTCTTTTTGTTCCTCTGAGTAATTTTAAATGACCTGTTTATATGCTCACTTATTCTTTGTTCTCCTTTATTGAATCTGCTATTGAAGCTCTCAATGGAATTTTTCAATTAATCATTATATTCTTTAGCTCCAGACCATCTGATTAGCTCTTTTTTATGGTTTCTATATCTTTGTTGAACTTCCAATTTTGTTCATGTATTGTTTTCCTGTTTGTTTGTTTTTTTTTTTAACAGAGTCTCACTCTGTCACCCAGGCTGGAGTGCAGTGGCAGGGTCACAGCTTACTGCAGTCTTGAGGTCCTGGGCTCAGGTGATTCTTCCGCCTCAGCCTCCTGAGTAGCTGGGACTACAGGCATGTGCCATCATGCCTGGCTAAGTTTTTGTATTTTTTGCAGAGACAGGATTTTGCCATGTAATCCATGCTGGTCTCAAACTCCTGGACTCAAGCGATCTGCCTATCTTGGCCTCCCAACATATTAGGCATGAGCCACCACAACTGACCTTCTAATTTTGTTTAGTTGCCTATCTGTGTTCTCTTGTAGCTCACTGAAATTCTTTATTAATTAATTAACTAATTAATTAAGGCAGAGTCTTGCTCTGTTGCTCAGGCTGGAGTCCAGTGGCATGATCTCAGCTCACTGCAACCTCCGCCTCCAGGGTTCAAGTGGTCCTTGTGCCTCAGCTTCCCAAGTAGCTAGGATTACAGATGCATGCCACCATACCCAGCTAATTTTTGTATTTTTAGTAGAGCTGTTTTGGCGTATTAGCCAGGCTGGTCTCAAACTCCTGGCCTCAAGTGATCCACCCACCTTGGCCTCCCAAAGTGCTGGGATTACAGGCATGAGCCACTGAGCCTGGTCTGAACTCATTAAAGATGATTATTTTGAATTCTTTGTCAGGCAGACTGTAGATCTCCATTTCTTTAGGGTTTGTTTCTGGTGCTCTATTCTGTTCCCTTGGTGGTGTCATGTTTCCTTGATTATTTATGATCTTCATGTTCTTATGTTGGTGTCTCTGTGTCTGAAGTAGGTACCTCCTCCAGACTGGCTTTGTCAGGGAAAGCCCTTCACCAGTTAAACTGTCCAGAGGTTCTGGGCTGGCAGAGTCTGTGAACAGGTTTGCTGATTGAGTCCTTGGGTGGGCTGGCCAAATGCCTATGTCAATGCGCAGATGGGCCTGGTACCCACATCTACAAGAGCTGGCCTGGGTTGGGCCTTGGGGTAGGCCAGGTATCTGAGTCTACTGGGGTATGTCTAGAACCTGGGTCTGCAAGGGTGGCCTGGTGCTGGAATGGGCTTGGAGCTTGAGTTTGCAGGAGCAAGCCCGAATCCTGGGTCTGTAGGGGACTGGCTTGGAGCTTGAGGTCATGGGGTGGCCCTAGAACCTAGGTCCACAGGTGCCAGCCTAGAGTTTTGCTTCACAGGTACTGGCCTGGTACCTGGGGCTGCAGAGGCCAGTCTGGAGCCTGGGTCCATGAGGGCCAGCCTAGTCCTTATGTTCACTAGGGTAACCCTGGTGTTGGGGTCTGCAGTAAAATTAAAATTAGGTGCTCAGTTTACTTTCCTTCTCCACACAGAGGCCATCTCTCTCTATGCTGCACTATGTGGGCTTAGGGTAGGAGTGAAGTGAGTAATGTAAATTGTCCTTCTGACTCTCTTCAATGAGTCTTTTCTTATTTATGTATCTCACTTAGGTGCTGTAAACTCTCACCTGGATTCTGTAGCTCTTGTGAAATTATTTTTGTGTGTTGATGGTTGTCTAAATTGATGTTTCTATGAAAGAATGAGCACTGGAAATGTCTTTTCATTTTTTCTAATCTTTAAAGCCACATTCAAAGCACTGGAAACTTCTATTCCATTGTTTTGCTGATATCACTTGTAGAAGTCAAGATAGTAAATTTTATGTTATGTGTTTTACCACATGAAAAAATTGATGACATTTTAAAGAAATTTAAGGAGAAAATATATAAGATAAAGTACTATTTTTTTAAAAAAAAATTTACTCAGATAATTTATCCTCTTGGTCTTTATTTCTTTCTGCAGTACTGGATTTCTACCAGATTTTATTTCCCTTCAGCCTGAAGATTCAGCCTGAAGAACTGCTTTCCATGTTTCTTATAACGAAGAGCTATGGAGACAAATTCTCTCAGCTTTCATCTTTCTAAGGATGTCTTTAGTTTTTCTTCATTTTTGTAATGTATTTTCACTGAATAGAGAGTTCTAGATTGACAGTTCTTTTTCTTTTAGTACTTTCAATATATTTCTCCATGTCATCTGACTTTCATTATATCTGAGGGAAAGTCAGCCTTTGCTTGTATCTTTTCCCACCTGTATATGATGTATTTACCAGCCCCCTTTTCTGGCTACACTTATTTATTTATTTATTTATTTATTTTAAGACAGGTTCTCACTCTGTCAGCCAGGCTGGAGTGCAGTGGTACATTCATAGCTCACTACTGCCTCGAATCCCTGGACTCAAGCCACCCTTTCACTTCAACCTCCAAACTAGCTAGAACTATAGGTGCCTGCCACCATGCCCAGCTAATTTTTTTTTTTTTTTTTTGTAGAGATGGAGTCATGCTGTGTTGCCCACAGCAAGTCTCGAAATCCTGTGCTCAGTAGCTCCTCATGCCTCAACCTCCCAAAGTGCTGGGATTACAGGTATGAGCTGCTGTGCCCAGCAGGCTGCACTTTTAAAGATCTGCTTTATACTTTTGTTTTCAGAAGTTTCATTTTGATATGCCTGCATGAGTTCTTTACATTTATTCTGCTTGGAATGTATGAAAAAATTTGAACTTTTGAATTGCTGTCTTTTATCAAGTTAGAAACGTTCTTTGCTAATATCTCTTTAAATATTTCTTATGGCTCATGTTCTCCTGCCTCTGCCACTGGAACTCCAATTACATGTATGTTGAACCATTTGATACTGTCCCAAAAATCTGTTCTTTTTTTTTTTCCTCACTTTTCTTTCCTCTTTGTGTTTCAGTTGGGTGCTTATATTGACCTGTTTTCTGGCTCCATGATCCCATCCTCTGCTTTTTTTTAAAAAATTTATTTATTATTATTATACTTTAAGTTGTAGGGTACAAGTGCATAACGTGCAGGTTTGTTACATATGTATACTTGTGCCATGTTGGTGTGCTGCACCCATCAACTCGTCATTTACATCAGGTATAACTCCCAATGCAATCCTGCTTTGTTTAATCTGCTCTTAACACACATCTAATGAACTCCTCACTTATGATGCCATAATTTTCCTTTCTAGCATTTCCATTTGGGTTTTCTTTTTATAGTTTCTATATCTCTCTTGAAATTCTCCATTTCTTCAGACATTTTGTCTTATCTTTCCCAATAGATTTTTTTTTTTTTTTTTTTTTTTTTTTTTTTTTTTTGAGACGGAGTCTCGCTCTGTCGCCCAGGCTGGAGTGCAGTGGCCGGATCTCAGCTCACTGCAAGCTCCGCCTCCCGGGTTCACGCCATTCTCCTGCCTCAGCCTCCCGAGTAGCTGGGACTACAGGCGCCCACCACCTCGCCCGGCTAGTTTTTTGTGTTTTTTTAGTAGAGACGGGGTTTCACCGTGTTAGCCAGGATGGTCTCGATCTCCCGACCTCGTGATCCGCCCGTCTCGGCCTCCCAAAGTGCTGGGATTACAGGCTTGAGCCACCGCGCCCGGCCCCCAATAGATGTTTTAACTATAATTATCTTAAAATCTCAGTCTGATAATTTCAACATCTGCCACATCTCTATTTGTTTTTATTGATTATTTTTATGACTATACATCATCTTTTCTTGTTTTTATATATGTCTTGTGGTTTTTAATTGCATTCTGGGCATTTAATATAAAAGATAGTAGAGATTGAAGTAAATAATATTTACCGTCAGAAAGCAGCATACCCTTTCATATCACCCTCCTAGAGTGGGAAGAGAGTCAATTTGATCTGTTGTTGAGCTGGGTATGCAAGATTTTGAAGTTTTAGTTTACTACAGACCTTAAATGTTTTGTGGTTGGGATCTGGATTTTTTCTTTAGCAGGACCTGTATCTTAGTACTGGTGAGCTACCATAAATCTTCTTTTGCTTCATAGCTCACCATCAACTTGTGGAGCTATTGAATATCTCTCCTTGTTCTACAGACCAGCTGCCCACCTTTTGGGTTGCTGAGGACTCTCCTTTGCTCTTAATTCCTGCCATTTCATCCTGATTTTTATTTTTATTTGTTTGTTTTGAGATGGAGTCTCACCCTGTCACCCAGGCTGGAGTGCAGTGGCGCGATCTTGGCTCATTGCAACCTCCATCTCCTGAGTTCAAGGCATTTTCCTGCCTCAGCCTCCCAAATAACTGAGATTACAGGTGTGTGCCACCATGCCTGGTGTGTGTGTGTGTGTGTGTGTGTGTGTGTGTGTGTATATCTCGAGAGACAGCGAGAGAGAGAAAGATGGGGTTTCATTATATTGGCCAGGCTGGTCTTGAACGCCTAAATGCCTGGCCTCAAATGATCCGCCCGCCTCGGCCTCCCTGGGATTACAGGTGTGAGCCACCATGCCTGGCCTCATCCTAATTTTTAAAAAGGTTTTCCTGAAATAACCTTTTAGTTAGGAGCCTGGAAAGTAAAAGCCCACTTACATTATTTACTATAAAGTTTATCTAGCAGAAGAAACCATATTTTCAGAACATTTTCCCCCTTAAGATTCTTCTCTATTTTTAGTACTATTTTGTCAGCATAAATATAAAAAAGTAATTAAGCCTAAGATATATAAAAGTATTGTGATTTTTAAAAACTTATGACAAATAGTAGTGCAACCAGAGTTTTTTATTTTATTTTTAATTGACAAAATTGCATATATTTGTTGTGTACAACATGGCATTTTGAAAGTGTATACATTGTGGAATGGCTCAATCAAGCTAATTAACATATGCATTACCTCACATACTTATCATTTTTTATGATAAGAGCACTTACTATTCTCATGTTTTTCAAAATACAATAAATTGCTATTAACTATAGTCATCATGTTGCACAGTAGATCTCTTGAACTTATCTCTCCTATTGAATTGAAATTTTGTATCCATTGACCATTTCATCACTCACTCCTAATCCCTAAGCCATTGGTATCCACCATATTATAATTTGACATGTTGGTGTGATACATCACAATATTCTGGCAAAAAATTATACTTACAACTGAAAGAATTCTACAGCAAAGTGTCACTCAGTAATTAGAAATATATGTAGGCTAGTAAGACTTTGAGATGTAATGAAAGATGATAAACCTAGCATTTCCAATGGATCACTTTAGTAGACAATAGTGTCCAACAATAGTGGGGAAAAGCAGTGGGAGATTGCCAAGTGGTAAAATGTGAAACTTTGAAAGTTTTCATGCCCATGTGCTTCTAGGTTTTTGCCTGTAACCCCAGCATTTTGGGAGCCTGAGGCGGTGGATCACTTGAGGTCAGGAGTTCAAGACCAGTCTGGCCAACATGGTGAAACCCTGTCTCTACTAAAAATACAAAAAAATTAGCCAACATGGTGGCGCTGTGGGAGGTTGAGGCAGCAGAATCACTTCACCCTGGGAGGCAGAGGTTGCATGAACTGAGATCATGCCACTGCACTCTGGCCTAGGTGACACAGTGAGACTCAGTCTCAAAAAAAAAAAGAAAAAGAAAAAATTCTTGTTGGTACAATGCGAGGTATAAAAACTTCAGTATACATAAAAATAGAAACCACTTATTATGCTAATAAAAATTCACATAACTATTCTGTAAGAAAACCAGAAATACACAGAGTACCCAAAATTATTCATGGATTGAATCACAGCTACTTTTACTATAGTACTAGCCATGAGAAGATTTGAAAAAATAACTTTAAATTGGAATATTTTCAGTCATTCTGAAAAGTTGAAACATGGTACAAGTAATACATATGTAGTTGTTACCTAGATTTACTAATTGTTAATGTTTTCTTATGATTCTAAAAAGTTACAACGCATCTTTTATTTGGGAAGTTCAGAATTATAATTTGTTTCTCTTTTCTTTTTCAGTTTTGTTTTTGTTTAGACATTAGTTACAGAGACAAAAAGACACTATGATAGAATTAGTCAGTGCCAAACTCATGATATCTGCTATTTGTGACCCTTTCCCAATCATTTAGGTCACAGGTTCTTATGGATCATAGCAAGGGAAGAGGAGGAAAAATGAGAGAATCTTTCTTCTATAAAGTATCTTTTCCTCCTTTTTGATGAGTACTTGCTGGTCTGAAGAATTAACCATGTGCATCAAGGCAGGGTGAATTTAATTTTCTTCTTATCAAGTGAAAAAACTTCAATCTTTTTGAGGTTGTTCTGGTATACTATATTATCCATCAGAAAGTTCACTATGATTTTGGATTCTGTTATATTTTCCACAAACCTGTCTTCAGGATTAATAGTTTACAGCCCTTTCATTCAGATAAGAAGAATTGGTGCTGGGGGATTTATGATATGTAACCTAATTTTCCATCACCATATTTTGACCTTGGCCTTATAAGTTGTAGCCCATACAAAGCAATTGATTGCTACCCTATAGAGGCAAATGACCCTTTTAAATTCTAGAACAATAGCTAATAAGTTCTTGATAATTGTGACTTATCCTCTGTCAGCTGTGACTGCATGCATCTCTCTGAAGCTGCCTTGGATTGATGGATGCAACTTGTACGACAGGAGCCAGTTCCAGTGGCTTTCTCCTTTATCCTTAACCCCACCAGGGCTCCTGGAGGGGGATTGATGAGGTCATTTTTCTTTTATTGTGGTCTTCTATAATGAAATATGGTAAAAGTTCATCTTCTCTTGAACATGATGTTTTTTCCTTGTCAGATCTGCAGTCTTTCTTTTACTGAACAAATTTGTTATCTACAAAAGCAGTGGTCATGTACTTCCCTTTTGATTCAAAGAGCTCTGGAATGGCTAAAAGGAGTTTTCTTCTAAAAATTTAGTAGTCAGCTCTTTCTTTAGCCAAGACATTTGGTCTCCCTTTTAATGAATTTGAGAGAAACATAAATGTGTGTTATTGGTGACCTCTGGAATACTTCAAACTGTCTCATTCTTGCAAGCATAGTTGAGCAAACCTCTAGGCAAGTCATGTTAGGAGAAACCAAAACTAATTTTTCTATATGTCCCGGGGTGGATGGATACCTTAGTCAGTAGTAGAAATGAGGATGGGATAGTTTGGATCCCCCTCATTTGAATAAATCATCACTTATGAACTTATGGAAACCTCAGAGTCAAGCTCTTTTTGCTTCTGGCTTGTCTGAAGCGAGAGCCCACTAGCATATAAAGTGTTGGATCATGAATAATACTGGATTTAATATTAACATGTGAAAGCAGCTGCTGCAAGAAGAGAAGATCTTATTTCCTGATGTTCAGCCCTGCCACAATTATACATATTTATATATTTTTCCCACTGGCCTTTGCTTGGGAGTACTTCAAATATTACAATCTGAACCCATATTTGTATTTGCATTTGCATAGATTTATCACCTAAATAAAGCTATATTAAACATTTCTTGGGTACAGGAAAATGAAGACTCCTTATATTTAAACAAGGTAGCATGTTTTGGTTATCTTACTAAATGTGTGGCCTCTTGTTGTCAAAGATGATGTTGATTGCAACATGATAATTGATTCTTAGACAACGCCTTACATATGATCTAAGATACCTTACTATTAGTAGAAATGGAATCGCAGCAATCATAATGACTCGAATGACACTGGCTCTTATCTCACCCACTCCAGCAGGAATTCACCATGTCAAATATTTCTGGGAGTCCCAGGAGGCATCTACCATGTGCTAATCAAAGAACACTCTCCAGCCTGCCATTGCTACTGTTCTGCCACCTCCGTAGAGTCCTCTTTGGGTCCTGCTGTCTCATTTGGTGCCAGTGCTACGTGTCTGTGTCTTGCATCCCGACATTGCCTCTGAAACCCCAGAGTTGCCACAGAGCCAGAACTGTGTGGCATCTGTGAGGTGAGGAAGAATGTCCTTGCACCTTGGAGCTCGGTGTTGGACTCAGCTAGAGAGTTCACAAAGCCCTGTGTGTGCAAGCATATCAAGAGAGCTCTTTCCTTTTTATGGTACCTGTTCTCCGTAGGACCTAGATGTGAAGAGTATTAACTATCATAGTTAGTCAACAATTATTGCTTATGTACTTAGCAATTTGATAAGCCCTACAGTTATTCATTAAGACTTATTCTATAAGCTCTTTCACAAAATTATGTTATCTGTACAAAGTAGATGCAGTAATTATTTCTATTTTATAGAGGAGGACACTAAGGCTTCAAGAGGTTGAATAATTTGCTCAGTGTTACTCAGCAAACACTGCAAGT
Source organism: Macaca thibetana thibetana (assembly GCF_024542745.1). Classification (NCBI taxonomy): domain Eukaryota; kingdom Metazoa; phylum Chordata; class Mammalia; order Primates; family Cercopithecidae; genus Macaca; species Macaca thibetana. The sequence continues at coordinate 73,408,374 of NC_065584.1, forward strand.
CTTACCTTAAAGCCCATTATCTTTTTTTTTTTTTGAGACAGAGTTTTGCTCTTTTGCTCAGGCTGGAGTGCAGTGGTATGATCTCGGCTCATTGCAACCTCCACCTTCTGGTTTCAAACAATTCTCCTGCCTCAGCCTCCCCAGTAGCTGGGACTAACAGGCATGCACCACAACACCCAGCTAATTTTATATTTTTAGTAGAGATGGGGTTTCTCCATGTTGGTCAGGCTGGTCTCGAACTCCCAACCTCAGGTGGTCCACCCGCCTTGGTCTCCCAAAGTGCTGGGATTATAGGCATGAGCCACTGTGCCCGGCCAAAGCCCACTATCTTAATCACTAAATCTAAATACTTTCCTTGGCATCACCCCTAGCCTCTAATAACCAAATATTATTATTTTTTAAATAAAATTAATTGTTAATTTTTGTGGGTACATGCTAGGTGTATATATTTATGGGGTACATAAAATATTTGCTATAAGTAAACAACATGTAATCATCACATCAGGGTAAATGGGGTATCCATCACCTCAAGCATTTATCCTTTTCTTTGTGTTACAAACAATCCAATTATACTCTCTTAATTATTTAAAAATGTACAGTAGGCTGGGCATGGTACCTTTTTTGGTGGTGAAACCCTGTCTCTACTAAAAATACAAAAATTAGCCAGATATGATGGCATGCGCCTGTAGTCCCAGCTACTCAGGAGGCTGAGACAGAATGGTTTGAACCCAGGAGGCAGAGGTTGCAGTGAGCCGAGATCATGCCACTGCACTCTAGCCTGGGCAACACAGCGAGACTCCGTCTCAAAAACAAAAAAAAGGTACAATAAATTATTGTTGACTGTAGTCACCCTATTGTGCTCTCAAATACTATAATCGTACTCATTCTATCTAACTATATTTTTGTACCCAATAACCATACCCACTTACCCCTGACTACCCTTCCCAGCCTCTGGTAACCATTGTTCTATTCTATCTCTCATGAGTTCAATTGTTTTAATTTTTATTAGCTTGGTGCAGAAGTACTCATTACTTTTTTGCCATTAAAAGTAATGGTGAAAACTGCGATAACTTTTGCGCTAACATAATAGCTCCCACAAATAAGTGAGAACATGCAAAATTTGTCTTTCTGTGCCTGGCTTATTCCACTTAACATAATGACCTCTGGTTTCATCCATGTTGTTGCAAATGACAGGATCCTGTTCATTTTTTATGGCCAAATAGTACTCCATTGTGTATATGTACCATATTTTCTTCATCCATTCATCTGTTGATGGAAATTTAGGTTGCTTCCAAATCTTGGGCATTGTGAATAGTGCTAGAGTAAACATGGGAATGCAGATATCTCTTCGATATACTGATTTCCTTGCATTTGGGTGTATACCTAGCAATGGGATTTCTGGATCATATGGCAATTCTATTTTTAGTTTTTTTTTTTTTTTTTTTTGAGACAGAGTCTTGCTCTGTCACCCAGGCTGGAGTGCAGTGGCTCAATCTTGGCTCACTGCAAGCTCTGCCTCTCGGGTTCACACCATTCTCCTGCCTCAGCCTCCCGAGTAGCTGGGACTACAGCTACTGGGACTACAGCCTCCCGAGTAGCTGGGACTACAGCTACACCACGCCTGGCTAATTTTTTGTATTTTTAGTAGAGATGGGGTTTCACTGTGTTAGCCAAGATGGTCTCGATCTCCTGACCTTGTGATCTGCCCACCCCGGCCTCCCAAAGTGCTGGGATTACAGGCGTGAGCCACCATGCCTGACCCTATTTTTAGTTTTTTGAGGAACCTCTAAACTGTTTTCCATAGTGGTTGACTAATTTACATTCCCACCAATAGTATATGAGGGCTCCTCTTTCTCCATATCCTTGTTAGCATTTGTTATTTCCTGTTTTTTGGATAAAAGCCATTTTAACTGGGGTGAGATATTTCATTGTAGTTTTGATTTGCATTTCTCTGATAATCAGTGATGTTGAGTATCTTTTCATACAGCTATTTGCCATTTATATATCTTGTTTTGAGAAATATCTACTCAGATCTTTTGCCCATTTTTAAATTGGATGATTAGATTGTTTTCTATGGAGTTGAGTGCCTTATACATTCTGGCTCTTAATCAAATGGTCAAAAGGATAGTTTGCAAATATTTTCTCCTATTCTGTGGGCTCTCTCTTCATTTTGTTGATTGTCCCCTTTGCTGTGCAGAAGCTTTTTAACTTGATGTGATCCCATTTGTCCATTTTTTGGCTTTGGTTGCTTGTGCTTATGGGGTATTACTCGAGATACCTTTGCTCAGTCCATGTCCTGGAGAGTTTCCTGGATGTTTTCTTATAGAAGGTTTATAGTTTGAGGTCTTAGGTTTAAGTCTTTAATCCACATTTTTTTTTATTCTTTTTGAGGCAGAGTCTCACTCTGTTGCCAAGGTTGGAGTGCAGTGGTGTGATCTTGGCTCACTGCAACTTCCACCTCCCGGTTCAAGCAATTCTCCTGCCTCAGCCTCTCACATAGCTGGGATTACAGGTGCCTGCCACCATGCCCAGCTAATTTTTGTATTTTTAGTAGAGACGGGGTCTCACCATGTTGGCCAGTCTGATCACGAACTTCTGACCTCAAGTGATCCGCCCACTTCAGCCTCCCAAAGTGCTGAGATTACAGGAATGAGCCACCATGCCCGGCCCCATGGTTTCCTTTTTCAGGTTTTTTTTTTTAGTTTTTTTTTTTTTTTGTGACGGAGTCTTGCTCTGTCACCCAGGCTGATATGCAGTGGCACAACCTTGGCTCATTTCAACTTCCACCTCCTGGATTCAAGCAATTCTCCTGCCTCAGCCTCCTGAGTAGCTAGTATTATAGGCATGTACCACCACACCCACCTAATTTTTTTTTTTTTTTGTATTTTTAGTAGAAATGGGGTTTCACCATGTTGGTCAGGTTGGTCTCGAACTCCTGACCTCAGGTGATCTGCCGGTCTTGGCCTCCCAAAGTGCTGGGATTACAGGCATGAGCCACTGTGGCTGGCCCCAGAGTTTCTTTTTTTTTCATGTGTCTTTGTCTGGTTTTGATATCAGGGTAATACTTGCCTCACAAAGTGAGTTTGGAAGTATTCCCTCCTCTGTTAATTTTTTTTTGGAATAATTTGGGTAGGATTTATATTAGTTCTTTAAAAGTTTGCTAAAATTTGGCAGTGAAGCCATTGGGTCTGGACTTTTCTTTGCTAGGAGACTTGTTACTTGTTTGTTTGTTTGTTTCTTTGAGACAGAGTCTTGCTCTGTCACCCAGGCTGGAATGCAGTGGTGCAATCTCAGCTCACTGTAACCTTCATCTCCTGGGTTCAAGTGATTCTCATGCCTGAGCCTCACAAGTATCTGGGACTACAGGCGCCTGCTGCCACACCCGGCTAATTTTTTTTTTTTTTTTTTGAGACGGAGTCTTGCTCTGTCACCCAGGCTGGAGTGCAGTGGCTGGATCTCAGCTCACTGCAAGCTCCTCCTCTCGGGTTCACGCCATTCTCCTGCCTCAGCCTCCCGAGTAGCTGGGACTACAGGCACCCGCCACTTCGCCCGGCTAGTTTTTTGTATTTTTTAGTAGAGACGGGGTTTCACCGTGTTAGCCAGGATGGTCTCGATCTCCTGACCTCGTGATCCGCCCGTCTCGGCCTCCCAAAGTGCTGGGATTACAGGCTTGAGCCACCGTGCCCGGCCACCCGGCTAATTTTTATATTTTTAGTAGAGATGGGGTTTCACTATGTTGGCCAGCCTGGTCAATCTCATTGCTTGTTATTGGTCTGTTCAAGGTTTTGGATTTCTTCATTTTTCAATCGTGGTAGGTTGTATGTGTCTAGGAATTTATACATTTCTTTTACTTTTCCCAATTTATTGGCATATAGTTGCTCATAGTAGCCTCTAGTGATCCTTTGAATTTCTGCAGTATCTGTTGTAATGTCTCGTTGTTCATCTCTAATTTTATTTATTTGGCACTTGTCTCTTTTACTTAATTAACCTGTTAATTTTGTTGATCTTTTCAAAAAAACAACTTTTCATTTCAGTGATAGTTTATATTGTTTTCTTTGTTTCAATTTTGTTTATTTCTGCTCTGATCTTTGTTATTTCTTTTGGAGTGCAGTGGCATGATCATGGCTTACTGCAGTCTTGACCTCTCAGGCTCAAGTGATTCTCCCAGCTCAGCCTCCTGAGTAGCCGGGATCACAGGCATGTGCCACCATGCCTGGCTATTTAATTTTTTTTTTTTTTTTGTAGAGATGTGGTCTTTCCATGTTGCCCAGGTTAGTCTTGAACTCCTGGGCCTAAGTGATCTTCCTGCCTCAGCCTCCGAAAATGCTGGGATTACAGGCATGAGCCCCTGTGCCTTGCCAATATTATTTCTTTTCTTCTACTAATTTTGGGTTTTGTTTGCTCTTACTCTTCTAGTTCTTGAAGATGCATCATTAGGTTATTTGAAGTTTTGCTACTTTTTTGATGTAGGTGCTTGTAGCTATAAACTTTCCTCTTAGTACTGCTTTCACTGTATCCCATAGGTTTTGGTATGTTGTATTTCCATTATCATTTGTTTCAAGAAATTTTTAAATTTCCTTCTTAATTTTTTTATTTGCCCACTAGTCATGCAGGGGCATATTCTTTAAATTCCATGTGTTTATGTAGTTTCCAAAATTCCTCTGGTTATTGATTTCTAGTTTTATTCCATTGTGGTCAGAAAAGATACTTGATATAATGTCATGTTTTTTGAATTTTTAAAGGCTTGTTTTGTGGACTAACATATGGTCTATCCTTGAGAATGATCTATATGCTGAGGAGAAGAATGTATATTCTGTAGCCACTGGATGAAATGTTCTATAGATATGTTACATCCGTTCGGTCTATTGAGCAGGTTAAGTTCAAGATTTCTTTGTTGATTTTCTAGCTGGATGACTTGTTCAAATGCTGAAAGTGGGGTTTTGAAGTCTCTAGCTATTATTTTATTGGGATCTATCCTCTTTTCAACTGTAAAAATATTTGCTTTATATATTTGGATGCTCCAGTGTTGGGTGCATATACATTTAGAATTGTTACATCCCTGTGCTGAATTGACGACTTTATAATTATATAGTGACCTTTTTGGCCTCATTATAGTTTTTTTTTTTTTTTCCAATCTATTTTGTCTGATATACATACTGTTATTCCTTCTCTTCTTTGGTTTTCATTGGCATGGAACATCTTTTTCTATCCCTTCATTTTCAGTCTATGTGTATACTTATTTATTTTTATTTTTATTTTTTGAGATGATGTCTTGCTCTGTTGCCCAGTCTGGGGTTCAGTGGTGTGATCTCAGGTTACTGCAACCTCTGCCTTAGAAGTTCAAGTGATTCTCCTGCCTCAGCATCCCAAGTAGCTGGGACTACAGGCACGCCAACCATGCCCAGCTAATTTTTGTATTTTTGTTGTTGTTGTTGTTATTCTTTTCTTTTTTAAATTATTATACTTTAAGTTCTGGGATACACGTGGAGAATGCGCAGGCTTGTTACATAGGTATACATGTGCCATGGTGATTTCCTGCACCCATCAAGCCGTCATCTACATTAAGTATTTCTCCTACTGCTATCCCTCCCCTAGCCCCCACCCCCTGGCAGGCCCCAGTGTGTGATGTTCCCCTCCCTGTGTCCATGTGTTCTCATTGTTCAACTCCCACTTATTAATGAGAACACGCGGTGTTTGGTTTTCTGTTCCCATGTTAGTTTGCTGAGAACGATGGTTTCCAGCCTCATTCATGTCCCTGTAAAGGACATAAACTCATGCTTTTTTATGGCTGCATAGTATTCTATGGTGTATATGTGCCACATTTTCTTTATTCAGTCTATCGTTGATGGGCATTTAGGTTGGTTCCAAGTCTTTGCTATTGTGAACAGTGCTGCAGTAAACATACGTGTGCATGTGTCTTTATAGTAGAATGATTTACAATCCTTTGGGTATATACCCAGTAATGGGGTTGCTGGATCAAATGGTATTTCTGGTTCTAGCTCCTTGAGGAATCATTACACTGTCTTCCACAGTGGCTGAACTAATTGACACTCCCACCTACAGAGTAAAAGCATTCCTATTTCTCCATATCCTCCCCACCATCTCTTGTTTCCCAACTTTTTAATGACCACCATTTTAACTGGCATGAGATGGTATCTCATTGTGGTTTTGATTTGTGTTTCTCTAATGACCAGTGATGATAAGCCTTTTTTCATATGTTTGTTGGCCACATAAATGTCTTCTTTTGAGAAGTGTCTGTTCATATCCTTTGCCCAGTTTTTGAAGGGGTTGTTTCTTTCTTGCAAATTTGTTTAAGTTCCTTGTAGATTCTGGATATTAGCCCTTTGTCAGATGGATAGATTGGAAAAACTTCCTCCCATTCTGTAGGTTGTCTGTTCACTCTGATGATAGTTTCTTTTGCTGTGCAGAAGCTCTTTAGTTTAATTAGATCCCATTTGTCTATTTTGGCTTTTGTTGACATTGCTTTTGGTGTTTTAGTCATAAAGTCTTTGCTCATGCCTATGTCCTGAATGGTATTGCCTAGGATTTTCTTCCAGGGTTTTTATGACTTTAGGTCTTACGTTTAAGTCTTTAATCCATCTTGAGTTAATTTTTGTATAAGGTGTTAGGAAAGGGTCCAGTTTCAATTTTCTGCATATGGCTAGCCAGTTTTTCCAACACCATTTATTAAATAGGGAATCCTTTCCCCATTTCTTGTTTTTGTCAGGTTTGTCGAAAATCAGATGGTTGTAGCTGTGTGACATTATTTCTGAGGCCTGTGTTCTGTTCCATTGGTCTATATATCTGTTTTGGTACCAGTACCGTGTTGTTTTGGTTACTGTAGCCTTGCAGTATATTTTGAAGTCAGGTAGTGTGATGCCCTCAGCTTTGTTCTTTTTACTTACGATTGTCTTAGCTGTACAGCCTCTTTTTTGGTTCCATATGAAATTTAAAGTAGTTTTTTTCTAATTCTGTGAAAAAAGTCAATAGTAGCTTGATGGGGATAGCACTGAATCTCTAAATTACTTTGGGCAGTATGGCCATTTTCATGATAGGATTCTTCCTATCCATGAGCATGGAATGTTTTTCCATTTGTTTATGTCCTCTCTTATTTCCTTGAGCAGTGGTTTGTAGTTCTCCTTGAAGAGGTCCTTCATGTCCCTCGTAAGTTGGATTCCTAGGTATTTTATTCTCTTTGAAGCAATTGTGAATGGGAGTTCACTCATGATTTGGCTCTCTATTATTGGTGCATAGGAATGCTTGTGATTTTTGCACATGATTTTGTATCCTGAGACTTTGCTGAAGTTGCTTATCAGCTTAAGGAAATTTTGGACTGAGACAATGGGGTTTTCTAAATATACAATCATGTCATCTGCAAACAGACACAATTTGAATACCCTTTATTTTTCCCATCTGAATACCCTTTATTTATTTCTCTGGCCTGATTGCCCTGGCCAGAACTTCCAATACTATGTTGAATAGGAGTGGTAGGAGAGGGCATCTGTGTCTTGTGCTGGTTTTCAAAGGGAATGCTTCCAGTTTTTGCCCATTCAGTATGATATTGGCTGTGTGATTGTCATAAATATCTCTTAATATTTTGAGATATGTTCCATTATTACTTAGTTTATTGAAAGTTTTTAGCATGAAGCTGTGTTGAATTTTATTGAAGGTCTTTTCTGCATTTATTGAGATAATCATGTGTTTTTTGTCATTGGTTCTGTTTATGTGATGGATTACGTTTATTGATTTGCCTATGTTGAACCAGCCTTGCATCCCAGGGATGAAGCACACTTGATTGTGGTGGATAAGCTTTTTGATGTGCTGCTGGATTTTGTTTGCCAGTATTTTATTGGGGATTTTTGCATCGATATTCTTCAGGGATATTGGCCTGAAATTTTCTTTTTTTGTTGTGTCTCTGCCAGGTTTTGGTATCAGGATGATGTTGGCCTCATAAAACGAGTTAGGGAGGATTCTCTCTTTTTCTGTTGTTTGGAATAGTTTCAGAAGGAATGGGACCTGCTTCTCTTTGTACCTCTGGTAGAATTTGGCTGTGAATCCATCTGGTCCTGGGCTTTTTTTTGTCGTTGTTGTTGGTAAGCTATTAATTACTGCCTCTATTTCAAAACTTGTTATTGGTCTATTCAGGGATTTGGCTTCTTCCTGATTTAGTCTTGGGAGGGTGTATGTGTCCAGGAATTTATCTGTTTCTTCTAGATTTTCTAGTTTATTTGAGTGAAGGTGTTTATAGTATTCTCTGATGGTAGTTTGTATTTCTGTGGGATCAGTGGTGATATCCCGTTTATCATTTTTTATTGTGTCTGTTTGATTCTTCTCTCTTTTCTTCTTTATTAGTCTGGCTAGTGGTCTATCTATTTTGTTAATCTTTTCAAAAAACCAGCTCCTGGATTTATTGATTTTTTGAAGGGTTTTTTTGTGTCTCTATCTCCATCAGTTCTGCTCTGATCTTAGTTATTTCTTGTTTTCTGCTAGCTTTTGAATGTGTTTGCTCTTGCTTATCTAGTTCTTTTACTTGTGATGTTAAGGTGTCGATTTTAGGTCTTTCCCACTTCTCCTGTGGGAATTTAGTGCTATAAATTTCCCTCTCAACATTGCTTTAGCTGTGCCCCAGAGATTGTGGTACATTGTGTCTTTGTTCTCACTGGTTTCAAAGAACTTATTTATTTCTGCCCTTATTTCATTATTTACCCAGTAGTCATCCAGGAGCAGGTTTTTCAGTTTCCATGGGGTTGTGCAGTTTTGAGTGAGTTTCTTAATCTTGAGTTCTAATTTGATTGCACTGTGGTCTGAGAGACTGTTATGATTTCCGTTCTTTTGCATTTGCTGAGGAGTGTTCTATCTCCAATTATGTGTTCAATTTTAGAATAAGTGTAATGTGGTGCTGAGAAGAATTTATATTCTGTTGATTTGGGGTGGAGAGTTCTGTTGATGTCTGTTAGGTCTTCTTGGTCCAGAGCTGAGTTCAAGTCCTGAATATCCTTGTTAATATTCTGTCTTGTTGGTCTGTCTAATATTGACAGTGGGGTGTTAAAGTCTCCCACTATTATTGTGTGAAGTCTATGTCTCTTTGTAGGTCTCTAAGAGCTTGCTCTGTGAATCTGGGTGTTCCTTTATTGGGTGCATATATATTCAGGATAGTTAGCTCTTCTTGTTGCATTGATCCCTTTACCATTATGTAATGCCCTTCTTTGTCTTTTTTGATCTTTGTTGGTTTAAAGTCTGTTTTATCAGAGACTAGGATTGCAACCCTTGGTTTCTTTTGCTTTCCATTTGCTTAGTAAATATTCCTCCATCCCTTTATTTTGACTGTATGTATGTCTTTGCACATGACACGGGTCTCCTGAATACAGCAAACTGATGGGTCTTGACTGTATCCAATTTGCCAGTCTGTGTCTTAATTGAGGGCATTTAGCCTATTTACATTTAAGATTAATATTGTTATGTGTGAATTTGATCCTGTCATTATGATGCTAGCTGGTTATTTTGCCCATTAGTTGATGCGGTTTCTTCATTGTGTCGTTGGTCTTTATAATTTGGTATGTTTTTGCAGTGGCTGGTACCAGTTTTTCCTTTACATATTTAGTGTTTCCCCCAGGAGCTCTCATAAGGCAGGCCTGGTGGTGACAAAATCTCTCAGCATTTGCTTGTCTGTAAAGGATTTTATTTCTCTTTCACTTATGAAGCTTAGTTTGGCTGTATATTAAATTCTGGGTTGTAACTTCTTTTCTTTAAGAATGTTGAATATTGGCTCCCACTCTATTCTGGCTTGTAGGGTTTCTGCAGAGAGATCCACTGTTAGTCTGATGGGCTTCCCTTTGTTGGTAACCTGACCTTTCTCTCTGGCTGCCCTTAATATTTTTGCCTTTATTTCAACCTTGGTGAATCTGATGATTATGTGTCTTGGGGTTGCTATTCTTGAGGGATATCTTTGTGGTGTTCTCTGTATTTCCTGAATTTGAATGTTGGCCTGTCTTGGTAGGTTGGGGAAGTTCTCCTGAATAGTATCCTGAAGAGTGTTTTCCAGTTTGGTTCCATTCTCCCTGTCACTTTCAGGTACACTGATGAAATGTAGGTTTGGTCTTTTCACATAGTCCCATGTTTCTTGGAGATTTTGTTCATTCCTTTTCATTCTTTTTTCTCTAATCTCGTCTTCACGTTTATTTCATTAAGTTGATCTTCAATCTCTGATATCCTTTCTTCTGCTTAATTGATTCAGCTATTGATACTTGTGTATGCTTCTCGAAGTTCTCATGCTGTATTTTTCAGCTCCATCAGGTCATTTATGTTCTTTTCTAAACTGGTTAGTCTCGTCAGCAATTCCTCTAACATTTTTTCAAGGTTCTTAGCTTTCTTGCATTGGATTAGAACATGCTCCTTTAGCTCAGAGGAGTTTGTTATTACCCACCTTCTGAAGTTTACTTCTGTCAGTTCATCAAACTCATTCTCCATCCAGTTTTGCTCCCTTGCTGGTGAGGAGTTGTGATCCTTTGGAGGAGAAGAGGCATTCTGGTTTTTGGAATTTTCAGCCTTTTTGCACTGGTTTTTCCTCATCTTCATGGATTTATCTACCTTTGGTCTTTGATGTTGGTGACCTTCGGATGGGGTTTTTGTGTGGAGGTCCTTTTTGTTGATGTTGATGCTATTCCTTTCTATTTGTTAGTTTTCCTTCTAACAGTCAGGCCTCTCTGCTGCAGGTCTACTGGAGTTTGCTGGAGGTCCACTCCAGACCCTGTTTGCCTGGATATCACCAGCGGAGGCTGCAGAACAGCAAAGATTAGTGCCTGTTCTTTCCTCTGGAAGCTTTGTCCCAGCAGAGTACCCACCAGATGCCTCCCAGATGAAGTGTGTCGACTCCTGCTGGGAGGTGTCTCCCAGTCAGGAGGCACAGAGGTCAGGTACCCACTCGAGAAGGCAATCTGCCCCTTAGCAGAGCTCGAGCACTGTGCTGGGAGATCCACTGCTCTCTTCAGAGCCGGCAGGCAGGAATGTTTAAGTCTGCTGAAGCTGTGAGCATAGCCTCCCACTTCCCCCAGGTGCTCTGTCCCAGGGAGATGGGAGTTTTATCTATAAGCCCCTGACTGGGGCTACTGCCTTCCTTTCAGAGATGCTCTGCCCACAGAGGAGGAATCTAGAGAGGAAGTCTGGCTACAGTGGCTTTGCTGAGCTGCGGTGGGCTCTTCCCAGTTTGAACTTCCCAATGGCTTTGTTTACACTGTGAGGGGAAAACCGTCTACTCAAGCCTCAGTAGTGGTGGATGCCCCTCCCCCTACCAAGCTCAAGCATCCCAGGTAGACTTCAGACTTCTGTGCTGGCAGCAAGAATTTCAAGCCAGCAGATCTTAGCTTGCTGGGCTCCATGTGGGTGTGATCCGCTGAGCTAGACCACTTGGCCCCCTGGCTTCAGCCCTCTTTCCAGGGGAGTGAATGATTCTTTCTTGCTGGTGTTCCAGGTGCCACTGGGATATGATTTAAAAACTCCTGCAGCTAGCTCAGTGTCTGCCCAAAAGGCTGCTGAGTTTTGTGCTTGAAACCCATGTGGTGTAGGCACCTGAGGGAATCTCCTGGTCTGTGGGTTGCAAAGACCATGGGAAAAGCATAGTATCTGGGCTGGAATGCACCATTCCTCACAGCACAGTCCTTCATGGCTTCCCTTGGCTAGGGGAGGGAGTTGCCCGACCCCTTGCACTTCCCTGGTGAGGCAATGCCCCACGCTGCTTTGGCTCACCCTCCGTGGGCTGAACCCACTGTCTAACCAGTCCCAATGAGATGAGCTGGGGACCTCAGTTGGAAATGCAGAAGTCACCCACTTTCTGTGTTGAACTCGCTGGGAGCTGCAGACTGGAGCTGTTCCTATTTGGCCATCTTGCCTGAAACCCCACTGTTGTTCAATTTTTGTGTTTTTAGAAGAGATGGAGTTTTGCCATGGTGATCAGGCTGGTCTTGAACTCCTGACCTCAAGTGATCCACCCACCTCAACCTCCCAAAGTGCTGGGATTACAGGTGTGATCCACCTTGCCCAGCTTATGTGTATATTTATAAGAAAAGTGTGTTTCTTGTAGGCAACAGATCATTTGGTCCTGTTTTTTTTTTTTTTAATTTTTATTTTTTATTAATTCAGTCTCTCTATGTCATCTGATTGGAGAGTTTAATCCATTTACATTCAATGTGATTGCTGATAAGTAAGGATTTACTCCTACTATTTTGTTATTTGTTTTCTGGTTGTTTTGTGGTTTTCTTTCTGTTTTTTTTGAGACGGAGTCTCACTCTGTATCCCAGGCTAGAGTGCAGTGGTGTGATCTTGGCTCACTGCAAGCTCCACCTCCCAGGTTCACACCCTTCTCCTGCCTCAGACTCCTGAGTAGCTGGGACTACAGTTGCCGACCACTATGCCTGGCTAATTTTTTGTACTTTTTAGTAGAGATGGGATTTCAGTGTTAGCCAGGATGGTCTTGATCTCCTGACCTCACGATTCGCCCGCCTCGGCCTCCCAAAGTGCTGGGATTACAGGCGTGAGCCACCATGCCCAGCCCTGTTTTGTGGTTTCCTTTTCCTTATTTCTTGCCTTCCTGTCTTCCTTTTAGTGAAGGTGATTTTCTCTGGTGGTATGTTTTAATTTCTTGCTTTTTATTTTTGTGTATCTGCTGTATGTTTGTTGATTTGAGGTTATCTAGAGGCTCGAAAATAATATCTTATAAGCCATTATTTTAAAAGATTATAATATATTATAACAACATATCACTGATTGTATAAAAAAGAGAAAATTAACAAAAACTCTATGCTTTAACTTTATCCCCCTGCTTTTAAACACTTTGTTGCTTCTATTTATATCTTATTGCACCATCTATGACTTGAACTGTTGTAGTTATTATTTTTGATCAGTTCATCTTTTAGTCTTTCTTTAATTAAATTATTAGTAGAGATGAGGTCTTGCTATGCTGCCCAGGCTGGTCTTGAACTCCTGAGCTCAAGTGATCTTCCTGCCTCCCATAGTGCTGGGATTACAAGTGTGACCCACTGCACGCAGCCATCTTTTAGTCTTTCTACTCAAGATTTGAGTAGTTTGTATACAACAATTATAGTGTTATAATATTCTGTGTTTTTCTGTGTACTTACTGTTACCACTGGGCTTGCTACCTTCAGATGATTTCTTATTGCTCATTAACATTATTTTCTGTCACATTTAAGAAATCTCTTTAGCATTTCTTGTAGGACAGGACTGGTATTGATAAAATTCCTCATCCCTCAGCTTTTGTTTATTTGGGAAAGTCTTACTTTCTCCTTCATGTTTGAAGGATATTTTCACTGGATATACTATTCTAGGATACATTTTTTTTTTCCTTCAGCACTTTAAATATGGTACTCTCTCCTGGCCTATAAGATTTCCAGTGAGAAATCTGGTATCGGATGTATTGGAGCTCCATTGTGTGTTCTTTCTTTCTTTTGCTGCTTTTAGGATCCTTTATTTATCCTTGACGTTTGGAAGTGTCATTATTATTATTATTATTTTTACAGAGTTTCGTTCTGTCACCAGGCTGGAGTGCAGTGGTGCAATCTTGGGTCACTGCAACCTCTGCCTCCCGGGTTCAAGCAATTCTCCTGCCTCAGCCTCCTGAGTAGCTGGGACTACAGCCACGTGCCACCATGCCCAGCTAATTTTTGTATTTTTAGTAGAGATGGAATTTCACCATGTTGGCCAGGATGATCTCGATCTCCTGACCTCATGATCCACCTGCCTGGGCCTCCCAAAGTGCTTGGATTACAGATGTGAGCCACAGTGCCCGGTCAGAAGTTTGATTATTACATGTTAATATGGTTTGGTTGTGTCCCCACCCAAGTCTCTCTTTTTTTGTTTTTGTTGTTGAGATGGAGCCTCACTCTGTTGCCCAGGCTGGAGTGCAGTGCCACGATCTTGGCTTACTGCAACCTCTGCTTCCTGGGTTCAAGTGATTCTCCTGCCTCAACCTCCCGAGTAGCTGGGATTACAGGAGTGTGCCACCACACCTGGCTAATTTTTGCATTTTTATTAGAGATGGGGTTTTGCTATGTTGGCCAGGCTGGTCTCGAACTCCTGACCTTGTGATCCACCTTCCTCAGCCTCCCAAAGAGCCGCCATGCCCGGCCAGAATTCTAATTTACTTGTCTGTGTTATCTTTAATTTCATTGAGTTTCCTCCAAACAATTATTTTGCTTCTCTGTCTGAAAGGTCACAGCAGATCAAAACTGGAGCAACAGCCAGGTGCATGTCCTGTTGCATAGGGCTGTTCCATTGGGCACTCCTTCAAGTGAGGCCAGCCGGTGGGGCCCAAACTCAGGACATACTTTATGCAGATGGCCTTGGCCGCTTAATTACACCAAGAGTGGGCTGGCATTTAGGGGTTGGGCTGCACAATCACATTAAGGGTTGCCAGACATTCAGGAGCTGGGGCTCCCCAGGCAACAATGACTCATCAATCCTATAAAATGTGTGGATAAAAGCCAATTATGCATTTACATTAAAAACATCTTTACATTATGCCAAGCTTTTTCTCTTAGCAGAGTCTCCGGTCTTGCCATTACTCATGAAATGGCCCTAACAGGCGGAGTCCGGAAGAACATGACTTTTTAAACTGACCTTCAGTCACATTGGCTGACTTATGTTTTCATAATGTTGAAGGTGCATTTTTCTGATTCAGTTGTGGAATGAGGTTAATGAAACAGTACTTTCCCACACATGAGGCCGAATGTCATTGCTGAGGTGAAGATGAGGAGGACTGAACTGTGTCACAGGAAGAAGGCTGCATAAGCACATCCTAGGAAAAGCAAAGCACACCTACGCCTGTTTTTAATTGAGTGTTGCAAATAAGCACTTTTAAAAACAGATGTCCATAATATATTTTAGGCTTTATTCTTTTACCTTGGATTGTTTAAGCTAAAAACATTTACTATTGGTTTATCATTAGTAAACCAAGTCGAAGCATATGGATAAATAGCAATCAAAAGCAGTGAAGTATAATGTAGAGTTATTATACACAGTGGGTTAAGGGAAGAAGTCGATGTGTCTGCTATTCCTACTTAAATTGTGACTCACCTATTCAGTGAAGAAACTTAGAGAAAAGGATTAATCTGGAACCCAGTTTCATTTTGATCACAGTGTATTTCACTAGTTTGGGGGGACTGTCAAATCACTTGAAAAAACATTTATGTAGGCCGGGCGCGGTGGCTCACGCCTGTAATCCCAGCACTTTGGGAGGCCGAGACGGGCGGATCACAAGGTCAGGAGATCGAGACCACGGTGAAACCCCGTCTCTACTAAAAATACAAAAAATTAGCCGGGCGCGGTTGTGGGCGCCTGTAGTCCCAGCTACTCGGGAGGCTGAGGCAGGAGAATGGCGTGAACCCGGGAGGCGGAGCTTGCAGTGAGCCGAGATCGCGCCACTGCACTCCAGCCTGGGCGACAGAGCGAGACTCCGTCTCAAAAAAAAAAAAAAAAAAAAAAAAAAAAAACATTTATGTAATTTGTTGTGCAGTTACAAAGTCCCCCAGGGTTGTAAGTCACATGAGAGAGCTTTCAGAGTTTCAGGGGTATAGAGATTGGTACCTGTTTCATTTTGTTTCTTGTTTTCATTCTGTGTGCTGGCCATCACAAAGGGCTAAGAGACTATGTTTACTTCATAGTCTCCTGCTAGTGATGGAAGGGTCTTATTTTGTTCCACCCTCTTGGTCAGGGGAGGGCATCCAGTCCTAAGTTAGTCAGGCTATAGGTTGGTTGGTGGCTTGTAAGATGGCTTGATACCAAGAACCTGCCCAAATGATTATGATGGTGACCATACTGGAACCAGCAATTTCTTTGTTTTAAGAGAATCAAGATACAGAGAGAGTTAGTTGGTTGTGGGAGCAGGAGCTGAAAATACATACAGAGAGGGGGCAGTCTGCAGATGCCATGCCACAAGTATGCTTAAGTCAAGAGGTAGAAAAAGTGCACGTATACTTCTCAGCAGTGTAGCCTGGGCTGTCTCAGCAGTGGTTAACAGGTGTCCCTGAAATGCGGATTTCTGGGTAATCACATTTGGGAAAACGCACATCTCTATTCCCTTCTGTAGAGTCATACAATGCCTTGGCTTATTAAAAACTGAGAATCCTACAGTAAGAAGCTTGTCTAACATTGACTTGGTGTTTCCCAGTCTTGTTGGACAAACGACTCTCACCTGTTAACATCTTTTATAACACGGGTGTTCCATGGAACAGAGTTTAGAGTAGGGGTTGGCATCTGTGGGTGAAAGCAAAAAAAGAACGGCTCCAGAAACAGAGACAGTTCACTCCTGTGTCCGGGGAGTCCAGAAACTCCTTTGCTGAGGCAGTGACAAATTCCTGGTCATTAGATCTGTTTTACACTCTGAAGTGTCTTCTCGTCATTGTGTGATCTGGGTACAGCTGCTCTAGTATTTTAGAGTTGCCGTAATATTTTAGTGTTCCTTATTTCAGTGAGTATTCTTATCTCAAACCTTCACTAATTAACATGAAGTCACTAATTAAGACTGAGTCTTTTCTCTTGTAACTGAGAGTCTGATTAATGTAACAGGATGTCAGATGTGACTTTCTAGTTGTCTCCCCAGAACACTACGACAGGTGACAAATGTCCCCACTATCTCATGAGATGTTGGATCACCCTATGCAGCACTTGCTAAGGGATTATGGAAATGGTGTTGCCAGCATTCGCCTCATGTGCTCTAGGTGAGGGAGAGGAGGGTAAAGAATCCATTATGGGAGTGGGCACTGAGAATCCTTTGACAGGAGAGTTATCAGAGTGCCTTCCTGAAGGAGGGGACGGAGTGTGCCCCTAGGGTCATAAGGCAAGTGAGGGAGCCTTCAGTGTCAGGGAGGTAGGGACTGTGACCTGTTTCCTTCTGACTTGACCTGGCAGAGTGAGGTGAAGAGGTGACTGGGGAGGAACTGTACTCCCACTGGTGAAGGTGTGAACAGTGAGTAACCATGGAAGGAAGTAGTACTCAGGTTATCTTTAAAAAGATGACCTTCTGGAGGGGCAAGATGAACCCAGCATCAAGTGGCCGGAGCTGGACTGGGTGCAGTGGTGCATGTCTGTAGTCCCAGCTACTTGGATGGCTGAGGCAGGAAGATCGCTTGAGCCCAGGAGTCCAAGGCAGCAATGAACTATGATTGCACCACTGCATACCACCCTGGGCAACAGAGCAAGACCCCATGTCTAATTAATATAGTTGCTTGGCCGGGCGCGGTGGCTCAAGCCTGTAATCCCAGCACTTTGGGAGGCCGAGGCGGGTGGATCACGAGGTCAGGAGATCGAGACTATCCTGGCTAACACGGTGAAACCCCGTCTCTACTAAAAATACAAAAAACTAGCCGGGCGTGGTGGCGGGCGCCTGTAGTCTCAGCTACTCGGGAGGCTGAGGCAGGAGAATGGCATGAACCCGGGAGGCGGAGCTTGCAGTGAGCCAAGATCACGCCACTGCACTCCAGCCTGGGAGACACAGCGAGACTCCGTCTCAAAAAAAAAAAAAAAAAAAAAAAAATATATATATATAGTTGCTTGAACCAGACAATAGGAAACTAGAACAGAAAGGAAGGCACTGGTGACCAGCTGGAGGAGGTCCTGCCTATACTAGCGACTACAGCAGGAAAGTAGGGTCCCCTGGGAGGAGGAAGAGCCAGTAATTGTCTATCTGCTGCACTGAAGGCTACTCTGAAATGATAGTTCCACAAGGACATAGCTCCATGTCCCTGCCTTTTTCCCCTCCTACCACACCCTCAGCCTGGGCAGAAGCCAGGGGCAGCATAGGGCATGGGGAAGAGGCATAGAAAGCATTGACTATGCCCCCTACAACCCCCATCCAAACAGCAGGTTTCCTGGCTGGTAGGTCCCTCCTGGGGGAATAGAGAAGCTTTAATTGGATCAAGAGTTTGGAGGTTGGCTGTTTGACCATACTAGAATTTTCATCTAAAAGTGACCAAAGAGCTTTTATTATGTGAGAGCCTGGAGGATCTATGAGCCTGGGGCTGGGATGGAGCAGGTGCACACAGTGAGTTGTGTAGGGAGTAGTCAAGCTTCTGGTTGATTTAATTCTGGCTCCATGCAGTGGGAATAGGACAACTAAAAATCAGTTTAAAGAGTTTATACGTGTTTACACTTTGTAACAGGTGTTTACACTGCTTCCTAAGAAATTAATTACACATGAACTAATTCTAACATCAAAGACTGTGGACACTTATAATACATACATAATAAACAACCAGTTAATATGCGTTCAATCAATGAACACTTATGAAGCACCTCAGCTGGGTATTGGGGCCTATGAGGATAACTAGGAACTGATTTCCACTCTCAAGAAGCATGCAATCTAGTTTGAGAAGTCCTGGTCTAGTCGGGAGGTTTCTTACTTCAGGTGGCATAAGAATCACAGCGGTGTTGGTGGTGGCACTGGTTTGAATGCATCTCTAGTTTTAAGTCTGATTCAGTAGGTCTGGGTTGGGACCTAGGGATCTGCATTTTAACAAACACCTTGTTCTACAGGTCATCAATGGAGAAATAATAATCTATCTCTCCAAACAGCACCACATACAAAAGCGACTTTTACTGTATTGGGTCATGTATTATTGATTCTCACAGAGTTTGTCCCAGAATCCAGGACAGTATCATCCAGTTTCTGCTTGTTCTTTGTTACATCAGATGAAAACAGCTGGATAGATTTTCACCAGATTAGAAGAGGATGTTTGGGCTTGTCTGACTTCAGAGGTAAAGAAAATTTATTTTAGGGATTCCTGAGGAGGGGTGTCCTTTGAAGAGAGGGGCAGCTATCTTCCAGAGCCATATCAAGTGCTGATTTCTGACAATGCCACTTCCCCTACAAGCAATCTGGGCTCAGGGTGGGAGCAGCAGGAGTTTATTGATGTAATGTTGGTTAATAATTGATGTGAGCAGCCCAGGGGAGGCCAGGGACCTGATAACAGAATCTTCTACAAAAACATATGCTGGAGAAAATGGACCATAAATGTGTAAACAGAGTTTTTTCTTGTTTTGAGACAGAGTCCCAGGCTGGAGTGCCATGGTATGATCTCAGCTCACTGCAACCTCTGCCTCCCAGGTTCAAGCAATTCTCTTGCTTCAGCCTCCCGAGTAGCTGGGATTACAGGTGCATGCCACCGTACTGGCTAATTTTTGTATTTTTTGTAGAGACAGAGTTTCGCCCTGTTGCCCAGGCTGGTCTTGAACTCCTGGCCTCAAGTGATCTACCCACCCCAGATTCCCAGAATGCTGGGATTATAGGTATGAGCCGCCAGGTCTGGCCTGAACAGACAGTTTTAATCCGCATTTTCCTATTTGTTTGGGAAGTCTGGACAATGATCTTGCCTTCTCTGTTTGTTTCTCTGGTTATATAATTAGGAGCAAGCTGACTTTTTTAGAAATAAGGTTGTTGTAAGGAATAATGAATAAAAGCCTCTGTTAAGCACTTGAAAACTTTATAAAGATGAGTTTTTTAAAAAGATGAGTTTTGTTTTAGTTAAAAATGTAGAATAAGTGGGATAAGCTAAATTTTATTGTAAGACCTTGAACTTAGTTTAATCCAGCATTACTTTTTAGTATATTGATCCTTTCATTTCCTTCGTTGTTTAGATGACTCAGTGTACAGATGTGATGTAATTTTAAAATAACATATGCTTACAGCAAAAGAAACTATCAACCAAGTCAACGGACAACCTACAGAATGGGAGAAAATATTTGCAAACTATGCATCCAACAAAGGTCGAATATTTAGAATCTATAAGAACTTAAACAAATTTATAAGCCAATAACAACCCCATTAAAAAGTGGGCAAAGGACATGAACAGACCCTTTTAAAAAGAAGGCATACATACAGTCAACAAGCATATGAAAAAATGTTTAACCTAACCATTAGAGAAATGCAAATCAAAATCATGATGAGAGACCATCTCACACCAGTCAGATGGCCATTACTAAAAAGTCAAAAAATAACAGATGCTGGTGAGGTTGTGGAGAAAAAGGAATGCTTATACACTGCTGGTGGGAGTGTAAATTAGTTCAGCCGATGTGGAAAGCAGTTTGGCAATTCCTCAAAGAACTTAAAACAGCCTTACCCAGGCCAGGTACAGTAGCTCAGGCCTGTAATCCCAGCACTTTGTGAGGCTAGGCTGAGTGGATCACTTGAGGTCAGGAGTTCAAAACCAGCCTGGCCAACATGGGGAAACCTCTACTAAAAATACAAAAAACTTAGGTGGGTGTGGTGGCGCATGCCTGTAATCCCAGCTACTTGGGAGGCTGAGGCATGAGAATTGCTTGAACCCAGGAAGCGGAGGTTCCAGTGAGCAGAGATTACGCCACTGCTCTCCAGCCTGGGTGACAGAGTGAGACTCTGTCTCAAACAAAATAAAACAAAACAAAACAAAACAAGGCCAGGCGCAGTGGCTCACGCCTGTAATCCCAGCACTTTGGGAGGCTGAGGCGGGCAGATCACGAGGTCAGGAGATCGAGACCATCCTGGCTAACACAGTGAAACCCTGTCTGTACTAAAAATACAAAAAATTAGCTAGGCATGGTGGCAGGCGCCTGTAGTCCCAGCTACCCAGGAGGCTGAGGCAGGAGAATGGCATGCACCTGGGAGGCGGAGCTTGCAGCGAGCCGAGATCGCACCACTGCACTCCACCTGGGCGACAGTGCGAGACTCCATCTCAAACAAAATAAAACAAAACCAAACCTAGACTTACTGTTTAACCCAAAAATCCCATTATTGGGTATATACCCAAAGGAATACAAATTGTTCTACCATAAAGACACATGCACACATACGTTCATTATGGCACTATTCACAACAGCAAAGACATAGAATCAACCTAAATGCCCATAAATTGTAGACTGGATAAAGAAAATGTGGTGGCCGGGCGCGGTGGCTCAAGCCTGTAATCCCAGCACTTTGGGAGGCCGAGACGGGCGGATCACGAGGTCAGGAGATCGAGACCATCCTGGCTAACACGGTGAAACCCCGTCTCTACTAAAAAATACAAAAAACTAGCCGGGCGAGGTGGCGGGCGCCTGTAGTTCCAGCTACTCGGGAGGCTGAGGCAGGAGAATGGCGTAAACCCGGGAGGCGGAGCTTGCAGTGAGCTGAGATCCGGCCACTGCACTCCAGCCTGGGCGGCAGAGCGAGACTCCGTCTCAAAAAAAAAAAAAAAAAAAAAAAAAAAAGAAAATGTGGTGCATATACACCATGGAATACTATGCAGCCATGAAAAAGAATGAGATCATGTCCTTTGCAGCAACATGGATGGAGCTGGAGGCCATTATCCTAGGCAAACTAACGCAGGAACAGAAAACCAAATACCACATATTCTCACTTATAGGTAGGAGCTTATATCAAGAAGTACACATGGACACTAGGAAGGCAACAACAGACACTGCAGCTGACTTGAGAGTGGAGGGTAGAAGTGGGGAGAGGACCAGATAAAATACCTATCGGCTACTATGCTTATTACCTGGGTGATGAAATTATCTGTACAAACCCTAGTGACATGCAGTTGACCTATGTAACAAACCTGCACTCCCTGAACCTAAAAT
This sequence comes from Macaca thibetana thibetana, assembly GCF_024542745.1. Lineage (NCBI taxonomy): Eukaryota > Metazoa > Chordata > Mammalia > Primates > Cercopithecidae > Macaca > Macaca thibetana. The sequence goes on from NC_065584.1 coordinate 73,429,971, forward strand.
ACATGTTCAAAAAAATCATAATAAAGTAAATGAAACCACATATGCTTAGATTTTAAAAAATCAAAAAGCCAGGCATAGTGGTGTTCACCTGTAGTCCCACCTACTTAGGAGGCTGAGGCAGGAGAATTCTTTGAGTCCAGGAGTTCAAGTCCAGCATGGGTAACATAGAGAGACCCCTGCCCCCTTACCAAATATCTAAAGACAAACAAACAAACAAACATCTAACACAGGAACAAGGGCAATTGGAAAACAGGTTAAGCATATTTTTAGGAAGCTGAATAAGTTTTTAAGAGCTAAAACAAGTGAGAAGTATGGTAAGTAATGGACTGTGGACTTACAAAGGAGCCTACTGTAAATTCTTTTGGTTATTAATTTGCTAAAGGCCCTTGAGTCATGAATACAGATGAAAATCTATGAAAAATTGACACATGTTCTCAAATTGGGGCCATACATCACCATGGCCAAGATATGGTGCAATATGATAGTCTTAAATGCTTAACATAATGGTATGCCATATAATTACATGTATGGCATTATCTTTAATATGAACTGATTAATGAGGGTGACATAAAGCAAGGATGAATGTTAGTTATTCAGACACTGATGTTCAGATAGCTACCTAAGAGGTTATTTTTCTCAAAGTTCTATTCCTTAAGGATTGTAGAAATGTCAATTGTTTTTAGAGAGTTTCCATTTCAATAAGCAGTTATTCAAAATCTGCGGAGAACTCTTCCCTAACAGACTACAGTGAAACTTAGAATTAATGGTGGTGACATTTTAGACCTAAATTACTGCCTTCATGCTTTAAATAATTATCCTGCTATCCCTATGCAAGGGACTTTCAAAATTTTCATTTCATTCCTGGCTTATCTCTCATCTCCACTGCGTGACTAGTTCCTTGTCCCTTACAACTGAATGCAGGAAGCTGAATTTCTAATGTTCCCCTGAAAATTCTCCTGCTTGTTAGCAGTACTTTTATGGTAGTTCATCTAAAGTAGTTTTTCAACAAAATTCTCAAAGGCTATCTCTGGCTGTCCATTTTCTTTCTTCATTTTTAGCTGAATAGCTGGTATACACTAGTCCATTCTGGTATTTGTATGTTTCCTCCCCTCTCTTTCTCTACGTTATTTCTCAAAGTGATTGATATCTTTAATCCCTAGTTACCCCACCGTGTAAGCCTCTTTGTTCTCCATGTCCTTCCCACTCTGCTCACAGGGCCCTTGGGCTCTGCCTCCCTCTCTCTGTCCTTCTTCAAAGGCCACTAAAGAGGTTCTCTTTAGGAACTTTTTCTTGGTAAACTGAAAACAGAATGCTGGGAAACGAAACCTTGAAAAATACCTTGGAAACCTTGACCAGACACTGGGCAGTCTGGTTCCCTTAGTGTCTCAGCCCCCAAGGGCTTCTCTCCTCTATCCCTGCTGTGAGCTAGTCACTGGAAAAACACACCTGACCTTGCCAGCCAAGTGAGGGTGCCAAGAATGAGAGGGAAGCATTCTTCTCATCAGCAGATGGAAGGTATCCCTCAAAGGATTTCTCAATGCCGCCTAAATCAAAGCCTGTTTTTCCCAGAGCAAGCTATTCCCTGGAGGCCTCCTGAGCTCTGGCCACAGTGTTCTCATACAGCTAGCAAGAAGTTACAATGGAATTCGCTCCAACAATCCCACTGCCGTGTTGTTGTTCTGTTCTTAAAGCTTACTCCATATCATAAATATAATTATAAGAAGAAGTTAAACATACAAACGTGTTCTAAAGAAATGGGCTTTTGTGACCGGGCGCAGTGGCTAATGCCTGTAATCCCAGCACTTTGGGAGGCCAAGGTGGGTGGATCACCTGAGATTGGGAGTTCGAGACCAGCCTGGCCAACATGGTGAAACCCCGTCTCTACTAAAAATACAAAAATTACCTGGGTGAAGTGACACACGCCTGTAATCCCAGCTACTCGGAGGCTGGGGCAGGAGAATCACTTGAACCCGGGAGGCAGAGGTTTCAGAGAGCCGAGATTGCGCTTCTGCACTCCAGCCTGGGCGACAGAGCGAGACTTTGTCTCAAAACAAAACAAAACAAAACAAAGCAAAACAAAACAGAAATGGGCTTTTGCTACGTAGTGGTTGGGACCTCGGCTTTTTGAGAGTGATTGGTGGTATGCAAAATGTGGAGAATCCCTCCCGGAGGCCAAATTATCTGGTATTCACAGGGCTCCATGTAGAGATCCTTTTGTTTGGGTCTCTACAATCTTTGCATTGTTTGTCAGAGACTGAGAAGGCACCAGTCTCCTCCTTTTTACCCTTGGTTACCACCTCCTGTGTGCATAGAATATTGTATTTTTAAAATCATAGAGTTAGAACATAGGGGTGTGGGTAAATTTTCATTAGTCCAATAAAATTCATTCCATATCCAAAATAAGCTTGTTTCATCCTTTGCATGTCAACCCCCTAACCCACCCAGCCCTACTTTACCCAACATTCTTTGAAGACTGGGGTTTATCTCATAGTTGAGAAGGAAAACGCCAAAGGCTTGACTTTCAAATAATTCATTTCCTGCAGTTGCTCACATTCCCAGTCTCTTTTCTTGTTCCTATTTTTAGCTGGTCATAGCTCTTTATGATTTGGAAATTAAAGTCCTTAAAAACAAAGAAATAAACAATTTCACTGGGATGATTGTCAATTTTAAAATAAGCAATTGTTGAGTGCCTACTATAAACTGAGAATGGACTAGACACTTAAAAAAGCCAAATTAAAAACAAGGTCCATGTCATTAAAAATCTTATAGTTAGCAGGGAAGGCAGTTGCATAAACAAATAATTTAATACAAAGAAATAAATTGCTTTCATGAGGTTATACATCTGGGTCAATGAGACCATCGGAGAAATGGAGCTTCTAAGTAGACCTGGGCAATGCAGACAAGGCTTTCCAATAGACATATCTTCTCTAGTAGGAGTGTGTGGGGAGGGGTTGGTATGGAGGTAGAGGGGATGGAATGTAGCTCAGAGAATGGAATGTGTGCAGGCCCAGTGGCTCTGGAGGACAGCACGTACTCAGAGTCACCACAGCAATCGAGTATGTCTGGAGAACTGGCTGTGAGTGGGTGCAGAAGGAGACTGAGACTAGGAAGGAAGGCAGGGATGAAGATCACGGAAGGCCTTGCCTACCATGGAAAAGCAGTTTGTTAGATTTTATCTTGAGGACACTAGGAAGCCACTGAAAGATTTTGAGCAGGGTAGTGATGTGATTAGACTTTTGTGTTTGAAACATCCTCTGTAGAGGAAGGGTGGAAGATAGATTGGAGAGCAGCAAGACTGGAGGCAAGAAAGACTAGTGAGGATGCTTATTTAATATTTAGTTTAAGAGAGACAATGAAGACAAGAACAGGACAGTGGGGTAGAGATAGAGAAGTTTATAAGATACATAGGATTTGGCAATTGATTACTTATGGAGCAAGAAAAGGAGACATTTCTGGCTTGGTCAACTTGACATTTCTCAAGATAGAGAAGACAGAGGAATAGGATTTTTGCGGCAGGGGTTGGGAAGAGGAAGGATCCCTCTGTGGTCTCAGTCTAGGAAGTCCCTCGACCTTCCTTGGTTCTCCATGACCTGAGTCCTTTGAGAGTCCGGGTCAGTTATCCCACAGGACAGTCTATATCCTAGATCACAGTTAGATTTAAACCTGCTATTTTCAGTAGTTTACCAGTCAGTGATGTTTGTACCTCCCACTGTGTCACATCAGAGAGATTCTAATGTTAGGAGCCCATCCCCTTTCATAGTGAGATTTTTGACTATCATATCAGAAATTGTCCAGATTATTGGATCTTACAAATCAGACATATATTAGTGTATATATATATGTGTGGTTTTTTTTGGTGGTCCTGGTCTTTTCTAAAAAATGATACATGTTTTGAGTCTTTCATCTTTAAAGTATGGCTTCATGAAAGCCAACTTTGGAGCTATTTATTCAGATTGTGTTTTTCTTGGTTTTATGTTCCCGTGGAAACCTGTATAGCAAATAGGTTGTTCTGAGTGAGGCCTGGGCTGGTTCAGTTAAATCCAAAGGCTTCAGTCAATCTGGTTCACTGACATGACTAATTTTCTGTCTTCCTAACCATTTTCCCCTACAATTCTGATAGATAAACCAGTGTTTAAGGGGCAGACAGAGAAGAGTTGCCCACTGAGAAGAATGAGAAGCAGCAGCCAGAGAGAGAAAAGGTGAATTGGGAGCAAGGGAATGTTTATATTAGTCAGGACTCATTGGTGGCGAATAACAGAAGCCAATGCAAACCGACTGAAGGAAAGAAAGGAATGTCTCACACAGATACAGGAGTAGTCAGATATGCAGACATAGGTGTGTAACTGGAATTTGTGGCTACAACATTTTGGGAAATCCAATAACTTCATTTTTCTTCTCTATTCCAAAATTCTAGGGCAGTCCCTGGTTGGCCTTGCTTGGTGAGGCCCAGCCCTGGGTGGTCAGCCCTGGCAGGAAGCGGGAGGCCTGCAAGTACAAAAACAGGGTGGTTGGGGGCCAAACTGGGTGTTAAGGACATTTCCAAGAAAAGAAGAGATTGTTGGCTAGGCTGTAAGAGGGATTTATCACAGTGATGTCAAGACACTGAGGAAAAGAGTTTCAGGATATGGGATGGGTTGCTGTGATATACAGCAGGAGGCCAAATGAGAGGGGAAAATTACTCCTCGGGTTTGGCATTCGGACTGTCAGTGGTAACTTTAGCAGGATTCCTTTTAGTGGAGTGAGGGCAGGGGATTGAGGAGAGAGTGGGAAGAAAGGGGCACAAAGATCTGTGTCCTAGAAGCTTGCTTTGAAAGGAAAGAGAGATGTCCACTAGCAGCTCAGGTTTAAGGTGGAAGAGATTTTCACTAAAGCAGGGATTCTTTACCTGGGCTCCAGGGCTCTGGGAATCTCTCAAGCCTTTAGAAATAGCGTGCAAGTTTTCTTGCTTCTCAAAGAAATTTGTGATCCACAAATACTAAGGACCACCATGCTAAAGGAATGGTGGCAATAGAAAGGGAGAAGTGAAGGAAATGAGAGAGGTGATAGATAGCTTGAGGAGGGGGCCAGAGGAGGAGCCAGAACACAAGAAGGATGACCCGTGTTGGGAAGAGGATGGTTGGTTTTTTCTTCTTTTGAGGGGTGTGGGAGCTGGTGGGGAGGATATGAAATTCAGGGCAGGTGCAGATGTGTTTGTAGGTAGGGTGGTAGGGAACTGTGAGATTCATTCCTGCTAGATTTCATTACTTTCTGTTTTGTTTTTGGTCCAGCTTGGCCTGGCAGCAGGCTAGATCTCTTTCTACAGATAGTTAGTCAAGAGATGGTCATAATCTGTTTTCTTACCTAGGCTTATCGTTGGGTTTTCTGTCTCCACGATCACTCTTGACTGATGTACCTTGTCACTTGTGCTTGACATCCATGGTGAGTTAGAAACCTGAGCTATGCTGAGCTCTCCTTCTACCTTATCATGCAAGACCTTCTACAGTTCCCTCACTACTCCTTGTCGGTGAAACTGACAGTGTTAACAATTAATTGCACCTTTTCCCTTTCCCTACAGGTAAGCCGCATGCAGGGCTTTCCTCCACTTTGGGGCTTCCTTTGTTGTACTCTCCTGGGGGATTGTGAGTCAATAGGCATGATTCAGGAGAGTAGGTGCTTCTGTGAGTGGATGTTCATTGGAGTTAATTGATTCACAGTGAGTGACCTTTGTTTCTTAAATGATCTTGATCCAGAAGGCAGGAAAGTGTGACCTCTGGATATAAAATCTGAACTTCTCATGGAATGATCTCAGCTCAGTCTTTTAGGTTTTTCAAGCCTTAATTTTACCATCTGCAAAAGCAAATAACATTTTCCACTTATGTTAATGGAGTACTATGTCTCTTTACATTTCTGAGAGGTATCATGAGAACAAACTGTTTAATGTATTATTGTTTTTTTTTTTTTTTTTTTTTTTTTTTTTTTTGAGATGGAGTCTCGCTCTGTCGCCCAGGCTGGAGTCCAGCGGCCGGATCTCAGCTCACTGCAAGCTCCGCCTCCTGGGTTCATGCCATTCTCCTGCCTCAGCCTCCCGAGTAGTTGGGACTACAGGCGCCCGCCACCGCGCCTGGCTAGTGTTTTGTATTTTTTAGTAGAGACGGGGTTTCACCGTGTTAGCCAGGATGGTCTCGATCTCCTGACCTCGTGATCCGCCCGTCTCGGCCTCCCAAAGTGCTGGGATTACAGGCTTGAGCCACCGCGCCCGGCCTAACGTATTATTGTTAAAGGAAAAGCTGGAAACCCTTATAAGCCACTCCTCTGATCTGAATGTTCTAGCTGCCATTGTGGAAGAACCGGTTTCTGAAAGAAAAGCTTAGTGACATTCTTTAGAAAATCTTACTCATGGGACAGTATTCATATGACAGAAAGAGTGCACTTATTTTTTTTTTTTTTTTTTGAGACGGAGTCTTGCTCTGTCGCCCAGGCTGGAGTGCAGTGGTGCAATCTCAGCTCACTGCAAGCTCCACCTCCCGGGTTCACGCCATCCTCCTGCCTCAGCCTCCTGAGTAGCTGGGACTACAGGCGCCCACCACCGAGCCCAGCTAATTTTTTGTATTTTTAGTAGAGACAGGGTTTCACTATGGTCTCGATCTCCTGACCTGGTGATATGCCCGCCTCGGCCTCCCAAAGTGCTGGGATTACAGGCGTGAGCCACCGCGCCCGACCGAGTACACTTATTTTTAACGTAAAGACTTTTTTTTTTTTTGAGATAGGGTCTCACTCTGTCACCCAGGCTAGAGTTCAGTGACATGATCATGGCTTACGGCAGCCTCGACCTCCTGGGCTTAAGCCATCCTTCTGCCTCAGCCTCCTGACTCATTTGTCATCACACCAGGCTAATTTTTTTTTTTCATTTTTAGTAGAGACAAGGTCTCACTATGTTGCCTAGGTTGGTCTCGAACTCTTGGACTAACGGGATCTTCCTGCCTTGGCGTCCCAAAGTGCTGGGCTTTCAGGCATGAGCCACCACACCTGCCCCATAATGGCATTTTTGACATAAAGATATGTATCTTTCTGCTTTTGATTTTCACAGATTCTTGAAGCTGGTAATCTTTCTATACTACTAAGATTCCCTTAAAAATAATTTAATAATAATAAATAAGCAATCATTAAGCTACCTGGAACGCAGCTGTACTTTTAAAAAATGTTGAATTCAATTTATTCTTTTTTATTTTTTGAGATAGAATCTCACCCTGTCACCCAGGCTGGAGTGCAGTGGCAGCACCATGGCTGACTGCAGCCTCAACCTCCTTGGGCTCAAGCAATCCTCCCATTTCAGCCTCCCGTGTAGTTGAGACTACAGGCACATGCCATCGTGCCCAGCTAATTTTTGTATTTTTTGTAGAAATTGGGTATTGCCATGTTGCCCAGGTTGGTCTTGATCTTCTGGGCTCAAGTGATCCACCCACCTGGGCCACCCAAAGTGTTGGGATTATAAGAGTGAGCCACCATGCCTGGCCAATTTATTCTTTAGAATTTTTTTAATTTTAAAAAATCGTGGTAAAATTACATAACATAAAACTTACCATTTTAACCATTTTAAAGTGTACAGTTCAGTGCCATTAGGTATATCACATTGTTGCACAACTATCAGCACCATCCATGTCCATGATTACCTGAACTTCTTTAGAAATAAAAGTAAATGATCTGTTTGTTGGCTTCAGTGACTTCATCTGCTGGGGAGCTGTAAAAAGGTGGTAGGCTGAGTAACTCCTCATTCCTTTTTGTTTTGTTTTGTTTTATTTTTGAGATGGAGTCTTACTCTGCCACCCAGGCTGGAGTGCAGTGATGCTATCTCGGCTCACTGCAACCTCCGCCTCCCAGATTCAAGTGATTCTCCTGCCTCAGCCTCCCAAGTAGCTGGGATTACAGGTGTATGCCACCATGCCCGACTAATTTTTGTATTTTTAGCGGAGATGGGGTTTCACCGTGTTGGCCAGGTTGGTCTCAAACTCCTGACCTCAGGTGAGCTACGTGCCTTGGCCTCCCAAAGTGCTGGGATTACAGGTATGAGCCACCGTGCCTGGTCTCATTCCTTAGAAGCCGCTTACTTCTGAGGAATGATTCTGAAATGAAATTCAAAGATGTGAAGAACAAGCTGTCCTCATTAATGACTGACGTTGTCAGGGCCCACAGTAGTTTAGGATTCCTATTCCAGCTCAACTTGCAGGTTTGGACAGCTGTCCTTTGCTGACAAGATTAAGTGATTTTGATTTGGAGGGCAGAGGAGAGTTTCCAGCTTTCTGTAACTTCTGGAAGAGTTCCAGCTTCTGTAACTTCTAAGCTCTACAGAAGAGGGCTCAGAAGAGCTTAGTAACAATGGTGGCAGCAATATCTTAAGGCTCAAATTAGCTGGCCTCAGCCTTGGGGAAGCAGGAGGAGGGAACAAGAAGGTGGCTGTGAGGGAATGAAGTGGCACAGGATCTGTCCTCAGGGAAGAAGAAGGGTGCTGTCCCAGCCAGCTGACAGGAGGGAAGAGAGACCACACTCATGGAGCTGAAATCAGTTCAACATCCTGTTGGTAACATCTCCTTTTTTCCCCATGCAGTCCAAGAAATGCAGTTAGCTGGGGTTGGGATGGTTAAGTTTGAGTATTAGAACTCTGGTGCTCCTCAAGTCTTTCTCCATGATTCAGTCTTTCTCTGGCATCATAAGAAAGAAAAATACCTTCTCCACAATGATTTGCTCGATCCCTGCTCCCTAAAGACCTGCTCGTTGTAAGTGTGACCTCATCCATACTCACCTGATTTTATCAAAGTATGTTGATGACAGGTGTTAGAAAGCTCACAATGTACAGCTACAACAACAGAAAATACTGTTCCGAAGGCCAACACAGAGAGGATCCAGGAATTCCCTTGGCTGGATTAAATGTCTTTTTTGGAAGACAGAGTTGTTTTTCCCTTTGATGTGGGTATGAAAGCTTGCTCTGTTTGTTCGTGGAGGTGAGTTGCTGTGGTGTTGTTCACTGGCTCTCCCAGGGACAAAAAAAGGGTTTCCTTCTCATTAAACTAAGGGGGCCTCTGCAAATGAGGTCTGCAGATTCTGGACTCGACTAAACCCAGCATTGCCCTGTTGTCCAGAGAGTGCCAGCATAGCCTGCCCCTGGGGCACCTCTCTCCTTAGCTAGCCGTTCACTGCTTCTGTGGTACTGTGTCGGATGAGGCCACCCTCTTCCCCATTTGTAAGCTCCTCTCTGTAGCATGGGAAGCTTGGAGGTGGAATGGAGAACGTGACCTCCTTGTTCATCATTCACATTGATTCATGGGAAACATGGAAGGAAACATATTTGGACCCATACTAGTGAAATATTTAGAGAAAGAGCAAAAAATTGGTTAGTGGGCTGACTAACATGTCTGTTAGTCTGTTTCTGTCTCTTCCTTCTTCCTCTCTTTCCTCTCTGTGTCTCTTTCCGTGTGTGTGTGTGTGTGTGTGTGCGCGCGTGTGTGTTTGTGTGTCTGACTCTTCAGTCTCTCTCCCTTGCTTTATTTGTCTTTCTCTCTGTCTCATGTCTTTCTATGTGTGTCTTGGTATGTTTGTCTCTTTGTTTCTTGTTTCTCTGAGATTCTACTGTGTGCCATGCCCTACCTAGAGGCTAAGCCTCTAAAAGCAATTGACGCATTGTCAATAATCATGGTAACAATAGTAACTAGCAATGTTGCTATTGCTTAGCATTTAAGAACTTTGTACACATTATTGCATTTAATCCTCACAACAGCTCCATGTGATGGTTACAACGTTATCCATTTCACAGACAAGGAGACTGTAGTTCATATAAGTTTATAACTTGCCCTAATTCATGCAGCTTACAAGGAATTAGGTATGACCCTGGAACCCATATTTTTTTTTTTTTTTTTTTTTTTTTTTTTTAAGACAGAGTTTTGCTCTTGTTGCCTAGGTTGGAGTGCAATGGTGCAATCTTGGCTCACCACAACCTCCGCCTCCCAGGTTCATGCAATTCTCCTGCCTCAGCCTCCTGAGTAGCTGGGATTACAAGGCATGCACCACCACGCCCAGCTAATTTTGTATTTTTAGTAGAGACGGGGTTTCTCCATGTTGGTCAGGCTGGTCTCGAACTCCCGACCTCAGATGATCTGCCTGCCTCGGCCTCCCAAAGTGCTGAGATGACAGGTGTGAGCCACTATGCCCAGCCAGAACCCATATTCTTTACTGTTGTCCTTTAGTGCCCTTTAGCTGATAACTTGAGTTCCTAGGGACCTGAGGCTTCCTACAGGAATGTTTTATGATATCTATTTGATTCTAGAATATTAATTTGTTCCAGATCTAGGAAGCAATGTACAGCTGTGAAATTTATTTATTTATTAATTATTATTATTATTATTATTATTATTATTTGAGACCAAGTCTTTCTCTGTCACCCAGGCCTGAGTGCAGTGGCGTGATCTTGGCTCCCTGTCTCCCAGGTTCAAACAATTCTCTTGCCTCCCGAGTAGCTGGGACTACATGCGTGCAACACCACATCCGGCTAATTTTTGTATTTTTAGTGGAGACAGGGTTTCACCACATTGGCCAGGCTGGTCTCGAACTCCTGACCTCAGGTGATTCACCCACCTCGGTCTCCCAAAGTGCTAGGATTACAGGCATGAGCTACCACTCCCAGTCGTAGCTATGAAATTTAATTGAATGTGTGTGTGTGTGTGTGTGTGTGTGTGTGTGAGAGAGAGAGAGAGAGAAAGAGAGAGAGAGAGAAACAGAGAGACTTAGAGGCAAAAATAAAAGTAAGATAGAAAGAGACAGACACACAGACATGAGACAGAAAGGGAGACACAGTAAGAGAACCTGAGGGAAAGACAGAGACAGACAGATGCACAGACTAACAGACATACCAGCCAATCCACCCATCAAGTCTCTTGCTTTTTCTCAATTTTCTTTCACTAGTAAGGGTCTAGTAAAATGTTTCTTTATATATTTCTCACGAATCAATACGAATGTGAACAATGGTGTCCAGTATTATTTTGTGCTGTGGGGAGTATAAAGTATTAGCAAGAATTTGGCAACTCTAAAGTACAGAGAAACCTAAATAAATACTTTTGTTTGTGCCTAACAGTAGACCATAACAGAACCATTATTTGAATGTCTTACACACTTAAGTAATGAAGCATAGGCTTTGGAGTTGGGCTTATGAAATTCATATTCCAGCTTCTTTACTTACTAGTGTAATTTTAAGTAAGTTATTGAAGTCTGAGTCTCAGTTTTCTGATCTGTAAAATGGCAATAATAATGGTACCTATTTTGTGGAGTCTTTGGGAGTTTTTAAATAGATGATGTCAGCTGGGTGCGGTAGCTCATACCTGTAATCCCAGCACTTTGGGAGGCCAAGGCAGGTGGAATACCTGAGGTCAGGAGTTCGAGACCAGCCTGACCAACATGGTGAAACCCCATCTTGTAGAATATAAAATTAGCCGGGCATGGTGGCGCATGCCTGTAATCCCAGCTACTTGGGAGGCTGAGGCAGGAGAATCACTTGAACCTGGGAGGCGGAGGTTGCAGTGAGTGGAGATTGAGCCATTGCACTCCAGCCTGGGCAACAAAGCAAGACTCCATAACAAAAAACAAACAAACAAAAACAACAACAACAACCACAACAGAGATGATGTCCAACGGTGTTTGACACAACTAATTTAGCCATTTTTATTTTATCACTAGTGCTGACAAGGATAATGTAATTTAAAAATTAACAATAAATGTATGCTCTTAACAAGTAGTATCTGCATTGTCCCACTTGTAGAACTCAGATGCCTAGTTTTAGGGAGCACTGAGAGCACTGTGGTGACCTGGAATCTCCTGCCCTGACACCTACAGTTTGCTTATCAAGCAGCTATTACCCTGGCACCTGCCATTTCTGAGCCTTAGGAAAGCCCTGTTTAGAATTCCACTTATGGAAGGTGCTCCCTCCGCTGAGTTCTTGTGCAAGATCTGTTTTGAATGCTTAAAGAGAGAATAAGAAGAAGAAGAATAGGAAGAAGGAGAAAGGAAGAAGGAAGGAAGGAGGAGGGGAAGAGGGAGGAGGAGGAGGAGGAGGAGGAGAGCGGATCAGTAAATCACTTATGTAAAATTTGCCCTGCAAAGAAGTCGGGCCATCTTGGTCCTATCTTGTTCTCCCCTCACCAGATTGGTGCCACTTCTTGAACACACTGGGTGCTTTCACATACTGGTGCATTTGCTGGCATGGTTGTGCCTGGCCTGGATGCCCTTCCCTTCATTTCTCGACATTTCCCCTGCCAAAGCCAAGGAACTGCTTTGTGTAGCTTTCTCCAGCACCCACAGATGGAATTAATACTTGCCTTTTCTGTAGACCCACACCACTCTGGAAACACCCGTATCATGCAGTTTATTATAGTCTGCCTGATTAGAAGCATGGTGTTTGTCCACTCTGGTTGACCATGAGCTCCTTGCAGACAGGCAGTACTTTATCCATTTTGTAGTCTTATCAGGTAGGGCAGAGCCTCTGATGATTGTGGGGGAAAAGAGTGATATCACCTTTTGCCGTTTGTCATGTTCCAAAGCTTCCTTTCCTTTGCTAAATACTTACCAGAGAGCCCCACCATTGTGGCTTAAACATTTTTGTCCCACAGCATGGGACTAGCCAGGGCATGGAGGTAGAGAGTTTTGTATTTCATATATGGCTTGTATTGTGTCAGGAGAATATTTGCTTACTTGTTACTTTGAAGTGCCTCTGTCAGAGACTAGAGGAAGCCTGATTCTCAAGCCCAAATGAGATACAAAAGTTGTCACGGATACCATAACTGCCAGTCTGCTTGGATATCATAGGCGAGGGAGGTCAGCTCAAGAGAGAAGTGCTTCCTGGTGGAGTTTGCCATGCCTGATTGTGGATAAATCCAGTATAACCCAGCATTTTCTACACTTGTTTGAATGCACAAAATCTAGTGGGCAAAGATTGAGAAAGGCAGCCTTTAATTGCTGGGTGTGGCGTAAGATTGATTGAGTGTGGTGGAGTTGTGAGTAGACTTGTCTGCAGAGAAGTAAAACAGATGGAAATTCCATGGCCTTGTGAGTGAGTTTTTAATCTCTATTTAAAATCTTTCTCATTTCTTCAACTTTTTGTTATGAAATATTTCAAACATACAGAAAAGTTGAAAGATTATTGTGGTGTACTCCCATATGCTCTCCACATAAATTTCACAATTGTTAATATTTTGCAATATTTGCTTTCTCTCTCTGTACTTTGGTTTTCTTTTTTGTTGTGCCATTTGAAAGCAAATTATGTACACATGATGACATATCACTTTTCAATATTCAGCATGCTTCCCTTAAGAATACAGATATTTATCTACATAAACAAAATGTCATTACCCCTGCTAAGAAAATTAACTAGGCCGGGTGCAATGGCTCACGCCTGTAATCCCAGCACTTTGGGAGGCCGAGGCAGACGGATCACAAGGTCAGGAGATTGAGACCATCCTGGCTAAGATGGTGAAACCCCGTCTCTACTAAAAATACAAAAAATTAGCTGGGCGTGGTGGTGGGCACCTGTAGTCCCAGCTACTCGGGAGGCGAAGGCAGGAGAATGGTGTGAACCTGGGAGGTGGAGCTTGCAGTGAGCCAAGATCATGCCACTGCACTCCAGCCTGGGCAACAGAACAAGACTCCATCTCAAAAGAAAAAAAAAAAGAAAAAGAATATAGATATTTATCTACAGAAACAAAATGTCATTATCCGTGCTAAGGAAATAAACTATCTAAAATCAACTTAATGTTTAAATTTCTGGTTGGGCACAGTGGTTCATGCATGCCTGGAATCTCAGCACTTTGGGAAGATTGCTTGAGCCTAGGTGTTCAAGACCAGCCTGGGCAATATAGTAAAACCCTATCTCTAAAAAAAAAAAGAAGAAGAAGAAGAAGCCAAGAGTGGTGGTGTATGTCTATAGGCCTAGCTACTCAGGAGACTGAGGTGGGAGAATCACTTGAGTCCAGGAGGCTGAGGCTGCAGTGAGCTATGATGACACCGCCCACAGCACCCCAACTTGGATAACAGAATGAGACCCTGTCTCAGAAAAACAAACAAACAAACAAAAAAACTGCATTCACTCCCCCAAAATGTCTTTATAGGTGTTTCTCTCAAATTAATGCACACATTACATTTTAAAACTTCATTTTAACATAGAATGTTTTATCCGTCCTTTTTTCCCCCCATGACATTGACCTTTTGAAGAATCCAGGCTAGCGGCCTTATACAATGTCCCACATTCTACATTGTGTTTTCTCTTGATGTTAACTTGTTCCTCTTTCCCAGTAAGTTTTAACCCTGGCTGTGCCTGGACCAAGGACCTCTTGGTCCTTATGTACTTCTTTTACTTTCTGGCAGAAGATGTCCTCGGCTCATCTTTTGTGTTCTCTGCCCGAGCCCTGGAACCAGCCATTTCTCTGAGCATTTCTTGTCCTTTTGAATAGGGAACTGTATTTAAAAGCCGAAGTGTGGGCACTATTTGTGCTCATCACTACTGGGATCTCGTTGCTCTTAGTTCCTTTTAGTGGACAAAGCTAGGAAATACACAATCATGTTTGAACTGAGAATTCCAATTTCAACTTTACAGAGGTTTTTTCCCCCCTCTTAACTCTGTTTTACGTTATATATCATCTAATTTCTCTTATGTTGAAAATATTTGTTCCCAATAACATCAATATATTTTATTTGCTTTCTTCTACATTCCCTGTTTTTGATTAATTGGCCTCACAAAGAAGAAGTAATAAATTGGTCCACTCTGTTCTCACTGGGGGTTTTAAATACAAAACTAAAATCCTAGAAAAGAAAATACAAATGTCTGAGTGCTGCTGTAATCCAGTTAAATCAGAAGCCCTTGGGATGAAGCCCAGGTGGCCCTACTTTCAAAAATCTAGGGGCCGGGCGCGGTGGCTCACGCCTGTAATCCCAGCACTTTGGGAGGCCGAGGCGGGCGGATCACAAGGTCAGGAGATCGAGACCACGGTGAAACCCCGTCTCTACTAAAAATACAAAAAATTAGCCGTGCGTGGAAATTAGCCTGGCGTGGTGGTGGGCGCTTGTAGTCCCAGCTACTCAGGAGGCTGAGGCAGGAGAATGGCGTGAACCCGGGAGGCGGAGCTTGCAGTGAGCCGAGATGGCGCCACTGCACTCCAGCCTGGGCGACAGAGCGAGACTCCGTCTCAAAAAAAAAAAAAAAAAAAAAAAAAAAAATCTAATATATGGTTCTAATATGAGGTCAGAAGTAAGAACCACTGCTCTATCTCCGGTATATTCTTTAAACTTGAAGTTAGATTCAAGTACACGTTTTTGTTCAGAATATCTTAACTGTACATTACAGTCATGTGGGAAGCTTTAAAAAATACTGATGCTAGGCCGGGTGCGGTGGCTCACGCCTGTAATCCCAGCACTTTGGGAGGCCAAGGCGGGTAGATCACAAGGTCAGGAGGTAGAGACCGTCCTGGCTAACACGGTGAAACCCCGTCTCTACTAAAAATACAAAAAATTAGCCGTGCGTGGAAATTAGCCTGGCGTGGTGGTGGGCGCTTGTAGTCCCAGCTACTCAGGAGGCTGAGGCAGGAGAATGGCGTGAACCCGGGAGATGGAACTTGCAGTGAGCTGAGATCGCGCCACTATACTCCATCCCGGGCAACAGAGCGAGACTCCATCTCAAAAAAAAATAAAAATAAAAAATAAAAAAAAATACTGATGCTTGGCAACTCCAGGCCCTGCCCCAGTAGATTCTGATATAGGTATCATTGGGAGTTTGAAAATCTCCTCAGGTGATTCTAATGCAATTAAGAAGCCCCACTGCCTTAGATTAGGTTAATTTGCATCATATCAGGAGGCATGTAATGCCACAGTGTTCCATTATTTGTGATGTGAAATTCAATCACTGGATTAAGGTGGTCATCACCATACCTCTCCATTTCAAAGGTACAGTTGCTCTTCTTTGTTTATTTTATATATTTTTTTGAGATGGAGTCTCGCTGTATCGCCCAGGCTGGAGTGCAGTGGCTCGATCTCGGCTCACTGCAACCTCTGCCTCCCAGATTCACGCCATTCTCCTGCCTCAGTCTCCCTTGTAGCTGGGACTACAGGTGTGCACCACCATGACTGGCTAATTTTTGAAGTTTTAGTAGAGATGCGGTTTCACCATGTTGGCCAGGTTGGTCTCAAACCCCTGAGCTTGTGATCTGCCCACCTTGGCCTCCCGAAGTGCTGGGATTACAGACACGAGCTACTGTGCCCGGTCTACAAGTTGGCTTTTTAAAAAGTAAATTATTTTTACATTGAAATGTAACATACATAAATGCACAAAAAATCAAGGCTATAGTTCAAAAAATGTTCACAAAGCAAACACATGAAGAGCTAGCCCCTAGATCAAGAAACAAAACATTACCAGGAGCCTGAAGCCCCAATCATACCCTCTTCCTATCACTTTTGTCCCCACACCAGTAATCACCAGCTTTACTTCAAAACCTATTGATCAGTTTGCCTGTTTTGGAATTTTGTGTCAATGGAATCATACCAGATGTATGCTTTTCTGTCTGACTCCTTTGCTCATCTGTAAGGTCATGAGATTCACTCTTGTGTGTGCAGTTGCAGTTCTTTGTTTTTCATTGCTCCTGCCATTTATTTATTCATTCTAGTGTAGGTGGACATTAAGGATGATTCCAGGTTTTGACTGTTATGTGCCCCTAGGAACATTCTGGTACTTGGGATCAACACATTTTTTTGGGGTGAGGAGAATAGCGGTAGAGGCAGAATTCCTTGCTTGTAGGGTATGTTTACTTTGGTAGATGTCGCCACACAGTTTTCCTCCTGTTTTCTTTTGATATAAACCCCTTGGTCCTTCCGTACTTCTTTTACTTTCTGGCAGAAGATGTCCTTGGCTCGTCTTTTGTGTTCTCTGCCCAAGCCCTGGAACCAGCCATTTCTCTGAGCATTTCTTGTCCTTTTGAATAGGGAACTGTATTTAAAAGCCGAGGTGTGGGTACTATTTGTGCTCATCACTACTGGGATCTCATTGCTCTTAGTTCCTTTTAGTGGACAAAGCTAGGAAATACACAATCATGTGTTTGAACTGAGAATTCCAGTTTCACCTTTACAGAGGTTAGTTTTCCCTCTTAACTCTGTTTTATATTATATTATCTAATTTCTCTTATGCTGAAATCTTTGTTCCTAATAACATCAATGTATTTTATTTGCTTTCTTCTACATTTGCATAAAACAGTTTTGAAGTCACAACACTAATACTATTGACAATATTATGTGAGTAAAGTAATACATGAATATATGTAAAGCTTCAGATTTCTTTGCAGTTCTTTTTGTCTCTTGTGAGCAACTTTGATACTAAGTTAAACGGCTTAAACTAATGAGAATGAGGAATTCATCTAGCAGTTCAAGAAGTGAGGGTGTTCTGCTCCGAATGTAGACTGTGTGCCTTCTAGACGATTGACGATTGCAGCTGTTGAGCTCCCACTGTGAGCTTTTTTTCGTCTTTTTTTTTTTTTTTTTTTTTGAGATAAAGTCTTGCTCTGCCCCTAGTGCTGGAGTGCAATGGCACCCGCAACAGCACAATCTCAGCTCACTGCAACCTCTGCCTCCCAGGTTCAAGCAATTCTCCTGCCTCAGCCTCCTGAGTAGCTGAGATTACAGGCATGTGCCACCATGCCCAGTTAATTTTGACTTCAGATGATCTGCCCACCTTGGCCTCCCAAAATGCTGGAATTACAGGCGTGAGCCACCACGCCCAGTCTGTTTTAACTTTTTAGCTAAATCCTTAACTTCTCTTCTCACTTCCCTCTGAGATCTTTGTTGTGCTCTCAGATTCATGAATTTTTACCGTAATTCTCTCACTGTCCATCACATCCTCATTCCCTTATTTCACAATGCCTTATCTAACCAGTCACTATGATTACCACAGATTTCTTTATTACTAGGGCCTAATAACATAAACCACAACATCCCATTAATTCTGCAAGGACAAAGTGTCATTTGTGATTACAACACATTT
The DNA here is from genome assembly GCF_024542745.1 of Macaca thibetana thibetana. Taxonomy (NCBI): domain Eukaryota; kingdom Metazoa; phylum Chordata; class Mammalia; order Primates; family Cercopithecidae; genus Macaca; species Macaca thibetana. The sequence goes on from NC_065584.1 coordinate 73,448,002, forward strand.
GTCTCTCTATCATGGCCTCTGGGCTGTAGCTCTGTAGAGCATGTTCTCCATGAGTTGGTGATGGCAGGGATTCACAGGGCACATTACAATCATCTGAGGACCTAAACAATACCCTTGCTTGGGCCTCACCCGAGAGATGCCAGTTTAATTTCACTGAGTTTCTAATGTGTAATGGTCTGGGAACCTGACCATCAACTTCATGAGTAGATGCCACACTCCTCCTCTGTGCAACTCTGCCAAACCCAAACTAAACAGAGCAAACAAGCCTGATTTCAACCCCCTGCAAGACTGTGGCAGCTTTCCTCTAGACTGGTGATCTATGTCACCCCTTGGTTATGTCTGTAGGAGGGTATGTGGGTTCCGTCAATTACTGAGGGGAATCTTGCTAAAAGATGCTCACAGATGCATCTAGAAGGTTGTATAAAACATTGCAGCTTTTTCCCATCCAGTCCCTTGATATCTGGGGTCTCTTTACATTCTGATCTCTCTTCTATTCCTCCACCCTGGTCCTTTCCCCTCTCTTCTGTCTACTTCCCAAGGTCCCAACTCCTCCCTGGAATGGCAGTGACAGGACCTTCCTGGGAATCATTGGAGGAGCCTTTTGATCCCAGAATTGAGTGTCCTCAGAAATAGTTTTCCGTTACTTATACTCACTGGCTCATAGCATAAGTTCAGTACATTATTATGTTCATTATGTCTATGTTTTCCACAATTTTACCAAAGTCTGCTCCTGGGGAGGAGTAAGGTGAAAGAGAAATTAGGAAGAACTGGAGAAAATTCTATACACCCTCTTATAACAAACAGCTTGGTCTTTACTCATTAAGCAATGAAAGCAATCAGCTTCTGCTCTGCTTTCTCCCACTGCCGAGGGCAAGCGCTTCCCAAACATGAGCCACACCAGGCATGGTGTAAACAGCCTGTCCCACATGAGAGTGGTTGACAGGAACCATAAGTCAAGGGCCCCAGGAGGTGTGTGAGAGTCATAGAGAACCTTTTCCTCTCATCAAAGCAGGGCCTGCTAGGTTGCTCCTAGCCCAGGAGGACACCCTGGTTCCAAATCAAACAAGAATCACACCTGCTGTTTGCTGGTAACCGTGTTAGCCAAGTTCAGAGTGGGAGGGGAGACAGGTTCTTACACATCATTTCCTGCATCCACTCCCTTAGCAGGGCCCTTTATCATCCCACTCTTCCTTTACTTCCTGGATGACTACAGTCTGCTTCTCACCGTGATGTCACTACTGGGGCACATAGCAGAGATCCCCAAACATTTTTTCTGAGGTTTGAGATAACCAGTGTCATCATCAGGGTTCTCCATAGGAACAGAACCAACAGGGTGGGGGAAGTAGAGAGACGGAGATTAATTTAAGAAATTCGCTCACACAATCATGAGAGCTGATAAGCCTGAAATCCATGAGTTAGGCTGGCGAGTCCAGCAATAAGTTGATGTCTTAAGTCTGACAGCAATCTGGAGACAGAATTCCTTCCTCTTCAAGGGACCTCAGTTTTTTAATGACTCCAGCTGACTCAGTGAGACCCACCCATATTGTAGAGGGCAATCTGCTTTCCCCAAAGTCCGCTGATTTAAATGTTAATCACCTATTTTTAAAATACCTGCACAGCAACATCTAGATTGGTGTTTGACCAAATAGCTGAACACAATCATTCAGTCAACTTGATACATAAAATTAACAATCACGATCAGAGTGAAGGGAGGATGTCGACCAGAGAACCTGTAAGTGAGAGAAGGACATACTGCCGCCAGCTGTGCACCTCATCTCACTGGAAACCCTGAAAACCTTCAGAAAGGGACTTAAAGGAAAAAAACGCTGGGCATGGTGGCTCATGCCTGTAATCCCAGCACTTTGGGAGGCCAAGGTGGGTGGATCACTTGAGGTTAGGAGTTCAAGACCAGCCTGGCCAACGTTGTGAAATCCCATTTCTATTAAAAATAATAATAATAAAAAATTAGCTGGGCGTGATGGCAGATGCCTGTAATCCCAGCTACTCAGGAGGCTGAGGCAGGAGAATCAATTGAACCCGGGAGGCAGAGGTTGCAGTGAGCTGAGATTGTGCTGTTGCACTCCAGCCTGGGCAACAAGAGTGAAACTCCATCTCAAAAAAGAAAAGAAAAAAAAAAGTTAAAACAACACAAACAACTGGAACTATATAGGGCAGTTAAGTGTGCCAGGACTGTGGCCAGAAGACAGGAACTCCCTCCTGTCCCCAAATAATGATGTTTGGGAACTTGGAGTGGTGGTGGTTTACATCCTGCTCACTGTGATAAAAAGGCTGAGAAGGGCAGTTTGGGCAGAACAGTGAGCAGGGAGCAATGCACTGATGGGCACAAGAGGATTCAAGAAGACAGGAAATGTACAACAATGGAAGGCTTATAGAGGATTGGACTCCTTGATTAAGACAAAATGGACAAAATACTATATTCTGCAAGTTTTTGCAGCTTATTCATTTACTGATCCAGCTACTATTTATTGGAAGGCGACTCTACACGGAGTACTAGGCAGTGAGCTCCTTCCGGACCAGCCCCTGGTCTTGCTCATCCTGTGGACACAGCTCATCTGTGCTGCTCCCACCACACTAGCTGCTGCTGCGATGCTTTACTGACTCTCTGAGTTCAAGGGTGAGTTTTTTTTTGTAGTCTCTCCCCTCCTCCGCATGGCTCTTGTGCAGCTGGTGGGCATAGTGGTAGTGATGTCCTCTTAGCTGAGGTCATAGCAGTGATGAATGAAACAAGAAGGCCAGTTTATTAATTTCCTCTGAGGCAACAAGAACTATAAATGCCAAAAGGACTGGATGACTGAATCCTCCTGCTGATCCTTCTTTCCCAGTACGTATGCCATGCTTGAAAAGCTAAACTATAATTGGGAGGTTGTTTGGTGAGCCAGAGGCTAGAATGGGAATAGCTGGTTATATGAGTCCAATCTTTAATGGCACCGGATAAAGATGTATCTATCTTCAGGACAGTGACAAAACTGCATTGGGCCACAGTACTTCTCCCTGAGGCCTATCCTGGGGTGGTCATTGCCTACATTGACTTTCTTTTTAGGCTTTTCAGGCTATGTAACCTGTTTCCATTTGGCCCATTGTTTCCTCATGCAAATTAATGTATTTAACCAGATTATAGCTTTGGTTTGAAGGCCTGAGCCATTCTGACATTTTTGTAGGATGACATATCCCTGTTCTGATTCATTATGTTTTATCTTTTAATTCTCACAAGACAGCTTGGTCTTATTTCCAGATTTCTGGATGATGCTTCCTTGCAGCACTCAAATCACTGACAATGCTTTAAATATGAAAACTTTAATATTAATATTCATATCTGGTGATGTAATTATCATTTTATTGAAAGTGTATATGTTCAGAAAGACTGGATATTTATGATTTTTACCCTGCCTGCCGCCTAAACAGATTTGAGACAACTTATAGCCCAGGGAAATATTATAAATATGAGCAACTTGTATGGCATGAGCTCTAGCCACTCAGAATAGATGTGCATTAGAAATAACTATTGTCCATACCAGTGCCTGCCAGCTGAATATCAGCCCTCCTTTGAGATGTTAGAGTATCTGTAAAGCAGCACCACTGTGGCTAACCCAGAGAGAAACACTGAGGACAACACAAGTTTGGGGAGAGCTCTTATGGGTATGAGGGTACCTCCTTTCCTTTTTTACCTTTTCTTTCCTGGTATCGTGACAGCCCCAGCTGATGATGAGCATATTCCTTTGGTTTACAAAATAATCATGTTCCATCAAATCAAAGAAGCCATTGATTGTAGATACACCATTATTTTTTATTTTTTATATTTTTATACAGATGGGAGTCTCTCTATGTTGGCCAGGTTGGTTTTGAACTCCTGGCTTCAAGCAATCCTCCTGCCTAGGACTTTCAAGGTACACCATTGTTTTCTGTTCCACTAAGAAAGAAAAAGTTATTTCCAATTAAGTTATAACATACTGGCAATTATAAGACAATCCCAACTTCTAATATATTAAAATGAAATATAGATATATCTATAAATATCTTAGATGAAATAAGGTACACCATCTCTCAGAACAATGGTGTCTATCCCTGTGCCTATTGGAGCTTTTAAGTTACTTTCCCTGTCCAAAAAAAACACAAAACCCTTACCATTGACAGGCAAAAAGAAGTGTTCTTGCACAAGGACAGAGAACAATGCCTAAGAATGCCTGACTTCTCTGGAAAATGACTGTATACCAATCTATTTCTCTTAGGGAAATTTCCAGTATACACAGATTTACCTCCTTATATTTTTTTTGTCCCAAACTTCATTTCTGGCATAGGAAAGTAAATCATTCTTGTTGGGAAGACAGAAAGAGGGATCTACGAGTTGGGAATAGGGAAGGAAGGTAAAGCACATGGCAGAGTAGAATATCACAGTTACTAGCAATGGAACACTGGGAACCGTGTCCGTTTGACTTTTCCTTGTGATATCTCATTATTCTGTACAACTGCTCTGTGAGAACTGTGCTGCTGTAGCCCTCCTCTGAGAGATCCGGGAGTTGAGAGGTTAAGTGACTTGCCTGAGGTCGTTTAAGTGGTAAGTGGCTCAGCCGGGATTTGAACGCAATCGACTTCTTGCTTTAGCCAGGCCTAACTCACATTTTAATCCATTCAAATGAGTTAAAAATGTTCTTTTAATTGTGCTAAAATAAACATAACATAAAATGTACCATCCTAATCATTTTTAAGTGTCCAGTTCAGTAGTGCCAAGCCCATTCACATTGCTGTATAGCCAGTCTCCAGAACTCTTTTCATCTTTCAAAAGTGAAACTCTGTCCCTATTAAACAACAGCTCCCCATTGCTCCCAGCCCCAGCCCCTGGCAGCCACCATTCCAATTTCTATCTTTATGAATTTGACTACTCCAGGTTGCTAATACAAGTGAAATCGAATAGTCTTTTGTGACTGACTCAGTATATTTAGCATAATGTCCTCAAGGTTCATTCGTATTGTAGCATGTGTCGGAAGAGTTTTTAATTTCATTGACTATTTTTCCTTGTCAGTATAATGAATTATTTTCCAGATGTTTCTATTCTTTTTTCCTCATGATTTTTTTTCTTTATCCTTGGTGTTTATTCTTAATTTCTTTAATATTTAAGAATATTCATCATACAGCATGGTGACTGTAGTTAATGTATGTATTGAATTCTTAAATTGCTAAGAGAGTAGATTTTAAGTGTTCTTACTGCAAAAAATGATGTTTGTGAGATAATGCGTATGTTAATTAGCTCAATGTAGCCATTCCACAATGTATGTATATTTCAAAACATGTTGTATACAATAAATATACACAATTGTATTTGTCAATTAAAAAATTAAAAAGGGCTGGACGTGGTGGCTCTCACCTGTAATCCCAACACTTTCGAAGGCTGAGATGGGAGGACAGTTAGAGACCAGCCTGGGTAACATAGCGAGACTCCTGTGTTTGTCCCTTTTGTGTTTCCGTAAAGGAATACCTGAGGTTGGGTAATTTATGAATAAAAGGCCAGGCGCGGTGGCTCACGCCTGTAATCCCAGCACTTTGGGAGGCCGAGGTGGGCGAATCACTTGAGGTCAGGAGTTCGAGACCAGCCTGGCCAACATGGTGAAACCCCATCTTCACTAAAAATACAAAAATCAGCTGGGTGTGTGGAGTGTGCCTGTAATCCCAGCCACTCAGGAGGCTGAGGCAGTAGAATCGTTTGAGCCCAGGAGACGGAGGTTGCACCACTGCACTTCAGCCTGGGTGACAGAGTGAAACTCTGTCTTCAGAAAGGAAGGGGAGCTGACAAGTCACATGGTGAGAGAGAGAGCAGGGAGACTCCAGACTCTTGAATAAGGAGATCTCAAGTGAACTCATTACTGCAGGGAGGGCGCCGAGCCATTCATGAGATATCTGCTCCCATGACTAAATACCTCCTACTAGGCCCCACTTCCACCATTGGGGATTGCATTTCAACATGAGATTTGGAGAGGACAAACATCCAAACTATATCAGTCCTGTCTCTGACAAAAAATTTTTTAAAAAGTAGCCGGGTATGGTGGCACATGCCTATAGTCTCAGTTACTTGGGAGGCTGAGGTGGGAGGATTGCTTGAGCCCACAAATTTGAGATTGCATTAAGCTAGGATCACACCATTGAAACAGCCTTTGCAAAATATAACTGAGGAAATTATGGCAGTGAAATAAATCAGACCTAACCGACTATCTTACTTCTAACCCTTAAGCTGTCCTTGTTCATACCTGGGCGTAGGCCGAACTAACTTTGGGAAGGAATTCAGTTCATGGTTTGACTCTGAAACAAAATTGGTAACAGCCCCTTCCTGAAAAGACCGGCTTTGTGCCTGGGGTCCAGTCTGCCTTTGCAGGCCTAACAAATTAGCTACAAGATTAGAAATTACAATTTAGGGGTCATACAGCCTCTGGCTCCAAGAGTCTGAACCTCCCCAAATTGCTCTTGGGGATAACATCACTATTGTAAAACCCAAAATCAGTGCTTGAGATATTTTGCAGACCCTGCACTTGATGGATCAGCCGACACCACCCAGATCAATAACCTGGCTCAACCAGTTCTTCTATCGCACCCAGGAACAGAAGACGTTAAGAAAACCTCACTTAGACCCCCTATGATTCCATCTCCAACCTGCCCAATCAGCACTCCCCACTTCCCAAGCCCCTACCAACCAAATTATCTTTAAAAACTCTGATTCCTGCCAGGCACGGTGGCTCACGCCTGTAATCCCAGAACTTTGGGAGGCTGAGGTGGGTGGATCACCTGAGGTCAGGAGTTCAAGACCAGTCTGGCCAACATGGGAAAACCCTGTCTCTACTAAAAATACAAACATTAACTGGGCGTGGTGGTGTGCGCCTGTACTGCCAGCTACTCGGGAGGTTGAGGCAGGAGAATCGAGTGAACCTGGGAGGCAGAGGTTGCAGTGAGCTGAGATTGCACCACTGCACTCCAGCCTGGGCAACAGAGCGAGACTCCATCTCAAAACAAAAACAAAAACAAAAAACCCTGATCCCCGAATGCTCCGGGAGACTTATTTGAGTGATAATAAAATTCCAGTCTCTCACACAGCCGGCTCTGCGTGAATTACTGTTTCTCCACTGCAATTCCCCTGTCTTGATAAATTGGTTCTATCTAGGCATCAGTCAAGGTGAACCCATCAGGCAGTTAGACCACTGCACTCCATCCTAAGAGACAGAGACAGAGCCTTTCTATATATAAATAAATAAACAAATATGCAAAATAAATAAATAAATATAATTATCTGTCTAAAACATTGAAGAATATACTCATCATAGTGTTTCAGATTCTATTACCTAGTTTGTTGTCTAGGCTGACTCTTGTTCATGGTGTATTAGTTCTGTGTATGTTTTATTATTACTTTATTATTAACTGTAAATTCTTCATAGGGATTTTTTGTGTCTGTGAATTTCAAGCAGTCTGGAATGAGAAAGATTCCGTCAATTGTGGATTTCTGTTGGTTATTTTTAGATACTCTGAGGAAATCACCAGCCCAGGAACAATATTTATGTTTATTTCTTGGCTTGAGGATTCCTGTGTCCCATGTGTATATACATTTAGGTATTTAGATTTCAAATCTACACATGGCTTAGCTTCAACTCCTCCTCACTGTGGCCCAAGACTTTGGTCTCCTAGTTTGATGTTATTTCTTCTCTTTATCTTTCTTCCCTGCCCCTACATAATATAGGACCTCAGCTTTCACACTTTTGTTCTTGTAACTCAGTTGAGTATCTGTGTTAGTCTCTTTTGTGTTGCTATAAAGGATTACTCAAGGCTGGGCAATTTATAAGGAAAAAGATTTATTTTGCTTACAGTTCTGAGGCTGGAAGTTTCAAGATTGGGCATCTGCTGTCTGGTGAGGGCCTCAGGCTGCTTGCACTTATGCAAGAAGGCAGAGGGGGAGCTGGCATGTGTAGAGATCACGTGGCAGGAGAGGAAGCTAGAGAGAGATGGGGGAGGTGCCAGGCTCTTTCTAAACCAGCTCTGTGGGAACTAATAGAGCGTGAACTCACTCATCCCTGAGGGAAGGCACTAATATATTCATGAAGGATCTGCCCCGGTGACTCAAAATACCTCCCATTGGTCCCCACCTTCCAATACCACCACACTGGGGATTCAATTTCAATACGAGATATGGTAGGAACAAACATCTAAGCCGTAGGCATATCTAACAAAACAATTTTGTTATTGTTGTTATATTTTATCTAACATTTCCAGATTTTTTTTTGTCCTGTTACCAGATCTAGAAGTTTCATCTTGTACAAACTTTGAGGAAGAAAAAAGTTTGAAATGTTTTTTAGTAAAACTTGGATGGCAAATGGAAAAATAATTGCACAATAACCATCATTATTAATTTAAGATAGTGAACTGCATTTAGTAATTCTCATGATCCATTGTCTTCTTTATTGTTTTATTTTAGTGAAGAGAAATAATATGAAAAACAGCTTTTATAACTTCTTCCACGACCTTATCCCCTATGTTTTCCCCATGAGATCTCAACTGCTGCTAGTTCTTCCGCCTTGAGGGTAGCTTCCAGACTTGTTTGGTTTCTTCCTATAGCCAGGCTGTGGCCGAGAAACAGCTATGGCTTTTGTGCTTCGTAACCCTGCAAGATGGATGAATCACACAAGCAGATGGTATCACTCTGGAAAAGGCTCCAGTGTGAACAGGCCCATTGTTCATTTGGGTCCAACTTACAGCAACAGGCAGATATGACAACCAAGCAGCCGGGGAGGTAAAATGAGAGGCCTTTAGCCCTCAGTTCCATAAAACTGATCTCTCCTTCCTCAACTCGGTGCAGACAAGAAGGATGACAGGAAAGAGATGTGGATTCTGAGCTAAAAATCTGATTTTGGCCTTTCTGTTTTTTTCTATGGTCTGTAATGGCTTCTTATACCTAAACCCTGAACCTAGTATTTTTTTTTTTTTTAGGATTATTTTCCCTGTTCTCTTTGACCATTATTCACCTCTGTCACTAGCAGTTTCCTTTGCTGAGCCTCCTTTTCCTCTTTTCTTTACAAAAGCCAAGGCTATTACGTGAAATCTTAAAAGACTCAGTATGGGGATTTAATAAAGCAATTTTTAAAATGTAGCAACAGTAATTAGGGTCAGGCTTGTTGCTTTCTGATAGTCTGAATTAATGTTGAGACGGAGCTAGGTGAACCTGGAGAGACGGATAATTGATATGGTCTTTAGATGAGTGTTTTCCAACCACTTTTACCCAGCATTTGTAACACCTTTGCTATAGCACACAGAGAGCACAGACAGGGTTGCGCTTTACCCTGTTGAGAATTGCTGCCTTTCATATTTAGATATTGTTCAATCGAGTTTAGCCTAAAGCTGCCTCTTTCCATATTTTAAGTTTGGCCTAAAGGTTTCTCCATATATAGTGAACTCTAACCTAAATGGGTGTGTAAACAGACTATAACCTACTCTTGAACCAGTCACCAAGTTTTGGCCAATCAAAAGGCTCCAACTGTTCAAATGGTGTTCAAATAAGGCAGACCCTGAGCTGTGACCAATCTGGCTATTTCTGTACCTCACTTCCACTTTCTGTACATCACTTTCCTTTTTCTGTCCATAAATCTTCTTCCACCATGTGGCTGTGCTGGAGTCTCTGAATCTGCTCTGGCTCAGGAGGCTGTTTGATTTGTGAATCATTCTTTACTCAATTAAACTCTGTTACATTTAATTTGGCTAAGAATTTTCTTTTAACAGATGACATCAGAAGTGGGATCTGAAGTAGAGCTTCCGGTGACCCCAAGGAATGCTGAGTGAATCAAGGTACCTACTGGGCCCATTGTGTCCATTGCTCTCCTGCAGTAACTGGGGATCTTAGTAAGTTCTCTCTTGGATTCCAAAGCTCCATGGATTTGTGTTTTGAGCTCTCTGAGTTCTCTGAGCAATTTTCTGATCCAAACTGGGTTTGGAAGTCATGACAGAAACTGGACTGGATCCAGGATTAGATTGGATCTAATAATCAACTGGCTTGGATCTAGTTAGAGGCTTCTTTTTTTTCTTTTTCTTTTTTCTTTTTTTTTGAGATGGAGTTTTGCTCTGTTGCCCAAGCTAGAGTGCAGTGGCATGATCTTGGCTCACTGCAAACTCTGCCTCCCGGGTTCAAGCCATTCTCCTGCCTCAGCCCTCCTGAGTAGCTGGGATTATAGGCATGTGCCACCATGTCCTGCTAATATTGTATTTTTACTAGAGATGGGGTTTCACCATGTTGGTCAGGCTGGTCTCAAACTCCTGACCTCAGATGATCCGCCCGCCTCAGCCTCCCAAAGTGCTGGGATTACAGGCGTGAGCCACCACGCCTGGTGAGGCTTCTTATATCTGAGTCAGAAAGAAACCTGTAGGAAATGGCAATACCGCAGGGGGTATAAACTTTTGGACATTTGCAGGGATTTTTTTGTGTTCTACTCCTTTTGTCTCTTTTTCTTGGGGGCTTAGGTAGGGGGAAAAACTTGTTGGCTAAGTTGATCAAGGGGATCGGAGAGCCAAAGCCAATATTTGAGGTAAAATGGGATCCTTAATTTCTTTTTTTTTTTTTAATACTTTAAGTTCTAGGGTACATGTGCACAACGTGCAGGTTTGTTATATATGTATACATGCACCATGTTGGCGTGCTGCACCCATTAATTCATCATTTACATTAAGTATGTCTCCTAATGTCATCCCTCCCCCCTCCCCCCACCCCACTACAGGCCCCTGTGTGTGATGTTCCCCTTCCTGTGTCGAGTGTTCTCATTGTTCAGTTCCCACCTATGAGTGAGAACATGCGGTGTTTGGTTTTCTGTTCTTGCGACAGTGTGCTGAGAATGATGGGATCCTTAATTTCTGAAGAACCGAATACCTTCCAGCTTCTACATACATAAGCATTAGGTCCTGGAAGCAGCGAAGGCTTACAGGAATGGTGAAATCTTACTATGGATAATTTAAAGGTACAGTGGAACATTCCAAATAAACAAGACTGCACTTGAAGAAGTGGATTTGAAAGTGAGGGCTCCCAGATTAGTCTCGTCTATTGCCTATCGATGTGCAGAAACTTGTACAAAGATTTCAGTATTTTTATTTAATCTAATTTGCCCTTAAGCTTTTTCTTTGCCTTTGCCTTAGTAAATCCCTTAGCAAAGGCAAAGAAAAAGCTTAAGTGACTAATTGATAAGAAAAATTAAATCTGCTAACTTTTTGGCTTAGTTACTATCCTGCCCTGAAGGTGAAAAAGCTATTGGAGATAAAGTGTTTATAAAAGGTAGGCCCTCAGGTAAAATAGGCTTGCCTCTCTTTCAGATCTATCCATGCTGAGTCCAGGCATACAGAGCACTTGCTTTGTCCTATTCCTTAACAGACTCCACTCTGAACTCAGCAATTTTCGCTAAGAAACAATAGCTAAGTTAAAAAGAACACCTGTCACACTAGAATACACCTTTCTGGGCTGGGTGCCATGACTCATGCCTGTAATTCCAACACTTTGGGAGGCCGAGGCAGGTGGATCACCTGAGGTCAGGAGTTTGAGACTAGCCTGGCCAACATGGCAAAACCCTGTCTCTACTAAAAATACAAAAATTAGCCAGGTGTGGTGGCCCACACGTGTAGTCCCAGCTACTTGGGAGCCCTGAACTTCCTTTGGCTGATGGTCCTCCATTTATTCTGAGCTGGTGGGTTTTTTTTTTTCCTCCTAGGAAAAAATTCTAGTTTGGAGGAGTATGCTAAAGGGTCTTCTTCATTGCCTTTTTCTAAAGACAAGGAGAACAATCCCCTTTTGGGTACCCCATTTCATTTCTAGTTCGAAGGTACATTCTAAAGGGTCTTTTCCATTGGTTTTTCTCCCAAAATTTATCTCAGTTGGCTTATATGTGCATTTGCATGAGGAACTGAACTGTTGTTTTACTAGAAAAATGAAAGACTGAGTTTCCTCAACTCCAAAGAGAAAGGGTGTTTTGCTCCTGCCAGCTGAAAGGTGCTCCTGCGTGACTGGGTCCTGAGTGGGAGTGTCTGGGGGTATGTGCAGCAACCGTACAGGGAATCCCCAACAAAATTCGTTTAAAAAGGGTCATGCAGGAAATGCATATAGGAGCTCGGTCAGTCTGTTTTGAGCCTTCTCAAAGGAGCTAGACCTCCAGAGAGAGAAAGTGAGACGCATAATAGGGCAGAAATAACTCAGTGGTGACACACCGTGGGGTCCCACCCACAATCAGCACACTTCAATCCGCTACACTAAACCCTAGGCCACAACTCAGTTTGTCATTCTGAGAAAAAACAGAGTAGAAAACATTATCTAAGAGTTGGGAAAAACAAGGAGAATGACCCCCTTTTGGGTGCCCCAATGGGGCACTTGTACTTGAAAGTGGCACTTGTACTTGAAAGTGTTTCAAAATGGACATATTGTGGTCTTTTTGTGCACATTTACATGAAGAAAAAATTCAGGACCCCAAGGTCGATCTGCAACTATAAAGCTCCTAAGTTTTCTGTCATCTCTTTGTTTTCTTTTCTGCCTAAGTCTGCTGTTACTTTCCTACTGATATAAAATTCACTGTTTGCATCCAATTTTTTTTTCATTATCGTTTTTGCAAACAGGGAGTTTGTATTACTGTCTCATGGCTAGAGTTCTGAACTAAAATCTGTAGGACCTTCGTATGAGCGTGTGTGTGTCTGTGTGTGTGTGTGTGTTTACGTGTATGTACACATATTTTGTCATATGTTTTTGGCCATAAGGTACAAAATTTTGGCTGAAGTTAAAGTATGCTCATGGAATTAAACAATAAACCCAAATGCTTTTCAAGTTCATGTGACTTGAGTAAAATCTTTAATAAATAGGATGCCTTTAAAATATTATTGGTAAAATAATATTAGAAATGTCTTAAGAATTATCAGCATTTTTCTTTTATTGATCAAGCAGCTTCATATTTATCCCTGCAGAATACTATAAGGTGTCAAAATTTGCCCTAAGGGCTATAAAATCATAAACCCAGCCCAAAACAGAATCATCTTTGCTTGTGTAATTTTTGATAAATAAGACATTCAATATTGTTCATTTAATGAAAACAGCTAAATCCTAAGTTACTGGTAAAATACCTATGTATTTAACCTTAGGTTTCCTACTCAGGTAAACACCTAAGTTCATAGACTATAAAAATGATTGATAGGGCAATAACTTTAAATGATGACTATCACAGTTTTCATGAATATTCTAGGTAAACTATTAAGAAGGTGTCTTGCTTGCCCTTCACCATCTGCCATGATTGTAAGTTTCCTGAGGCCTCCCTAGCCATGCTGAACTGTGAGTCAACTAAACCTCTTTCCTTTATTTATTTATTTTTTTGTGTTTCACACAGACTTTATTTGTTAAACAGAGTTCATTGTATTTAATCCATTATAAAATTTGAAAAATTGTAGGAAAGCAGCAGACTTGAACTGAGCAATTCTAATAAGGAATAATTCTGGCCCTTTGGGAAAACTGATCAGTTTTAAAACAAAGTTTACATCTGTTAGGCGGACAAAAAAGTGTGACTGCTGTACAAACTACATTTAAAATTACATGTCTAACATGTTTCAAATGCAGTGTGCTCATGAGGGTTTTTCTGAAGTCCTGCCTGGTCTCTGCCTAAAGAGAGACGTGGAACCTCCATATACAAAGACACTCAAATGAAGGTGTGTGTTTGTTTGTTTTTTTAAAAAAAGGAAAAAGACAAAGGAAAAAGAAATAACGGATGTCTGTTGGCAATGGAAACTGTAAGGAGACTGTGTCCTCACTGCCCATGGATTGTTTATTGGTCAGAGGCCTCGGGAGGCCCAGGACACTTCATGGTTGTCACAGAACCACAACTGCAGCTATCACCTTTTTTTTTTTCTTTTTTTCATTTCCTTCCTTTTGAGATATATATATACACAAATAAAATATGTTTTACACCTTGAGGATATCACTATTCCAATTGTTCCCATATGAATACAGGTGTGGTCTCTATTGGATATAAATGTGTCTTTTAAACCTCTTTGCTTTATAAATTACCGAGCCTCAGGCAGTTCTTTATAACAGTATGAAAACAGACTAATACAAAGCTGAGGCAGGTGGATTGCATGAATCTAGGAGTTTGAGACCAACCAGGGCAATATGGCAAAATCCTGTCTCTACAAAAAATACAAAAAAAAAATTTGGCTGGGTGTGGTGGCATGCACCTGTAGTCCCAGCTACTTGGGAGGCTGAGGAGGGAGGATCAACTGAACCTGGGAGGCGAAGGTTGCAGTGATCTGAGATCACACCACTGCACTCCATCCTGGGCAACAAAGTGAGTCCTTGTCTCAGAAAAAAAAAAAGGGGGGGGGTACAGGTTTTTGTTTTCTTTTAAATCTTTTAATTGGCTGGGTGTGGTGGCTCACACTTGTAATTCTAGCAATGTGGGAGGGTGAGATGGGGGGATTACTTGAGCCTAGGAGTTTGAGACCAGTGTGGGCAACATGGAAAAATCCCATCTCTACACAAAACACAAAAATTATCTGCGTGTGGTGGCACATACCTATAGTCTCGGCTACTTGGGAGGCTGAAGTGGGAGGGTCACTTGAGCCTGGGAGGTCGAGGCTGCAGTGAGCCGTAATCATGCCATTGCACTCCATCCTGGGTGACAGAGCAGAATCCTGTCTCAAAAAAAAAATCTTTTAATTACCACTTTGGCTAAATAAACAATTATTATTTTATGGTGACCTGTGATCCTATTTTGGTGAGATGCTTTAAAACTTTGATATATTTGACAGACTTCCCAAAATCAAATTCCAGCTTCAAAATTAAGCCTTTTTTATGGCTGGGCACGGTAGCTCACGCCTGTAATCCCAGCCATTTGGGAGGCCAAGGTGGGCAGATCACTTGAGGCCAGGAGTTCAAGACCAGCCTGGCCAACATGGCGAAACCCTGTCTCTACTAAAAATAAAAAAATTAGTTGGGCGTGGTGGCGCGTGCCTGTTATCCTGGCTACTCGGGAGACTGAGGCGGGAGAATTGCTTGAACCTGGGAGGTGGAAGTTGCAGTGAGCTGAGATTGCACCACTGCACTTTAGCCTGGGTGACAGAGCACAACTCTATCCAAGAAAAATAAAAAAAAAATTAGGCCAGGCGCGGTGGCTCACGCCTGTAATCCCAGCACTTTGGGAGGCCGAGGTGGGCGGATCATCTGAGGTCAGGAGTTTGAGACCAGCCTGATCAATGTGATGAAATGTGATTTTTAGTCTTTACTAAAAATACAAAAATTAGCCGGGCATGGTGGCATATGCCTATAATCCCAGCTACTCAGGAGGCTGAGACAGGAGGATTGCTTGAACCTGGGAGACAGAGGTTGCAATGAGCTGAGATTGTGCCATTGCACTCTAACCTGGGCAACAAAAGCAAAACTCCATCTCAAAAAAAAAAAAAAAAAAAATTAAGCCTTTTTTGACCTCTAGCTTTTGGATGCTACAGCGGGCCCCTGAAGTATCCAACAGAGAGACAAATAGGATTATCTGACAAGTTAAATTACGTGGGAAGCCTTGTCAAATAAGAAATGATATTTAACCTTCTTCAAGTTATATTTTAATAAATATGTTATTAATACGCTCCAAAATACCAACTGGTATTTAAGAGGACTTAAGTCCTCTTAAAAAAAACTTCAGGTACATTTCTGCTTTCTGATAGGTCATGTAAGCATTTATGGAGGAATTTCATTCAATTGTCATTTTCAATGCTTGTTTTCTGATTGTATAAAAGCTTTCCTGCCTGGCCAAGATGGTGAAACCCTGTCTCTACTAAAAATATAAAAAAATTAGCTGGGCGTGGTGGTGGGTGCCTGTAATCCCAGCCACTTGGGAGGCTGAGGCAGATAATTGCTTGAACCTGTGAGGCAGAGGTTGCAGTGAGCCGCGATCGCACCACTGCACACTCCAGCCTGGGCACAGAGCGAGATTTGTCTAAAAAAAAACCCAAAAAACAAAAAACAAAAGAAAAAACAAACAAAAAAAAGCTTTCCTATGCTGTTGTTATAAGTAGCTCATTATGCCAAAGTATATTTTTACCAAGCAAATAAAAACAGCTCTTCATGGTCCACTGACCGAGGACAATCAACCCCTTCACAGTCTAGAACCTGAAGATTGGATCTTCTGAGAACATCAGAGAATGACTATCCTTGCCATCAAAGCAAAACTTTGGGACCTTGAACCTTGAGTTCATAACACAACTCAGAAGGGCCCCTTCCCACTCTTGGATCTGTACACCCATTGGAAACCTTAAGGTAAAGCTAAGCAGGGAAGTTTCTCCCCAGAAGAAGATAGTATCCATGACATGGACAGCTTCTTCCCAAGGTCACAGATCAAGACTTCTCTGCTATCATGAGACTCTTATCTTTCAGTTTTCTTCCTTGCCTGTGCTTAGAAATAAAAAAGGGGGTTTGCTGTGTACTCATGGTGCTACTTTTATTTTTGAAGGATTTTGCAACTAGCCTTATATATGGACTAGTTGATAGACTGAAGATGAAGGGCCAGTGTAGGTGAGGAATTTTAATGATACATTTGTTATCGCATAATTAGAAACAGAACATTGGTCTGCTCCTTTTAACCTGCATCATGGGTTAAGGATAACATTGCCAGGAGGTCTTCACTCTTCTTTATGGGCATCATTTGTTAGGTCTCTTTTTTCCATAGTTGGGAGTAAATGAGGCAATGATTAGAAATTTATCCCTCATGATCAGCTCTATAGTAGATTCTACTGTGAAGGCTATGGTTACATAATAGACTTTAAATTCTCTTGAGAAAGTTATGCTAAATAACAGTATTGCTCCAGACCACTTACTGGCTAAACAGAGAAGTATATTTGTAGTTGCTGGCATTTCTTGTTGCGCATGGAAAAATACATTGAGTACTATAGAGATTCAATTGTAGGGAGATTAATGAACAGACTGCTTGGTTAAAGCGAGTAGACCCTTTATCTAGCTCTTTCTTTGATCTGTTTTATTTTAGTTGGTTTGGTTCATGGAGATCCGGGCTAAGGAGCATACCCCAAACTCTTGGTATCATCCTCCTGATAGTCATAATAGTAGTGTCATTGGCATGCTGTATTCTCTCAAAAATTTTAAATGTTTGCATGCAGCCGTTTCTAGAATGTCAAATGGTTTCTCTTCAACTGGGATGACAAAACCTTGAGGAAATGTGTGATTATAAGGACATCATAACCTATGAATGATGTGCTGAGACCACATGCCCAACATGATGGTAATGAGAGTGGCACTAACGCTCTAAGTTTTGGTCATACTTTCACCTAAGTGCGAACCTGACCAAAAAGGGGGAATTTTTAAAAAAAAATTATGGGAGGCCATTGTTTTAGATTGAGCTCATGTACTAGGCCCCAACAGACAAGACCAAACAAAAATGGAGTCACTTATGTTAAATGTGACATAAACTAAGACTTTAAGGAAACAGATCCTGGAACAGATCAGCTTTTGTTTTTCTCTTGTAAACAAGACATTACAGCATAAGGTGGTACCCTCTACTCCAACTTTTATGAAAAATAACTTGAGGTGGGGCACAATGCCTCATGCCTGTAATCTCAGCATGTTGGGAGGCTGAGGTGGGCAGATTGCTTGAGCTCAGAACTTTGAGACCAGCCTGGGCAACATGGCAAATCCTGTCTCTACAAAAAATTCAAAAATTAGCCAGGTGTGTTGGCACAGGCCCACAGTCCGGCTACTTGGGAGACTGAAGTAGGAGGATTGCTTGAGCCTGGGAGGTGAAGGTTGTAGTGAGCTGAGATTGTGCCACTGCACTCCAGCCTGGGCAACAGAGTGAGAACCTGTCTCAAAACAAAAACAAAACAAAACAAAACAAAACAAAACAAAACAAAATGTAACTTGAAGTCCTTGTTCCCACCTTGCAAAACTCACTGCTCTGCTATTTCCCAGTGGATTTTGAGACAAAATAAGTACATTTATGATGATGATGGTGACATCAATGACTAAAGTTTTGGTCAAATTTGAGAGGATGACCAAAAGGGGAAAATTGTTCAATCAATTTTAGCCTACAGCTGCTTCCTTCCATATTTTAAGTTTGGCCTAAACGTTTCATTGTACATAGTGAAGTATAACTGAAATGGATGTGTAAACAGACTATAACCTACTCTTGTGCCAATCACCGAGTTTTGGCCGGTTAACGGGGGCCAATTGTTCAAATCGTGTTCAAATAATGCAAATGGTGAGCTGTAACCAATACAGCTGTTTCTGCATCTCACTTCTGTTTTCTGTACATCACTTTCCTTTGTCTGTCAGTCTTCTTCTACCACAGGGTTATGTTGGAGTCTCTCTGAACTTACTCTGGCTCAGGAGGCTGCCCGATTTGTGAATCTTTTTTTGCTCAATTAAACTCTGTTAAATTTAATTTGGCTAAGAGTTTTTCTTTTTTTCTTTTTCTTTCTTTTTTTTTTTTTTTGAGAAGGAGTCTCACTCTGTTACCCAGGCTGGAGTGCAATGGCATTATCTCAGCTCACTGCAACCTCTGCCTCCTAGGTTCAAGCGATTTTCCTGCCTCAGTCTCCTGAGTAGTTGGGAATGCAGGCACGCATTACCATGCCCAGCTAATTTTTGTATTTTTAGTAGAGACCGGGTTTCACCATGTTGGACAGGCTAGCGTTGAACTCCTGACCTCATGATTCGCCCACCTCGGCCTCCCAAAGTGCTGGGATTACAGGTGTGAGCCACAGCGTCTGGCTGATGAAAATGATTTTTTACCATTCTGGTCTTTCTAGCTGTGGAAGGAAACCTAAATATGCTACCCTAAAATATACTTCTTTGGCATATTTTGATATGGCTCTTCAGAGGGGCTACAAACACAGTAATAGCTCTGAAAAGCTGTCCTTTTGTTGGGGAGATTTGCGTCTGTAGAGGAAATTTACATTAGTGAGGTAAACAGTAAACAGGCTTTCTCTGAGGCTCCCCCACCCTCATCTGCCTTATTGAGATCTAGGAAAGATTAACCCACAGGAAAACGAGACTCAAATTCTGTTAATGGAAAAACCAAACTCTGCAAAAATATTTAAGAGGTTTATTCTGAGCCAATATGAGTGACTATGGCCCAGCGAACAGTCTCAAGAGGTCCTAAGAAAGTGTGCCCTAGCCGGGTGCGGTGGCTGCCGGGCGCGGTGGCTCAAGCCTGTAATCCCAGCACTTTGGGAGGCCGAGGCGGGTGGATCACGAGGTCAGGAGATCGAGACTATCCTGGCTAACATGGTGAAACCCCGTCTCTACTAAAAATACAAAAAACTAGCCGGGCGTGGTGGCGGGCGCCTGTAGTCTCAGCTACTTGGGAGGCTGAGGCGGGAGAATGGCGTGAACCCGGGAGGCGGAGCTTGCAGTGAGCCGAGATCCCGCCACTGCACTCCAGCCTGGGAGACACAGCGAGACTCCGTCTCAAAAAAAAAAAAAAAAAAAAAAAAAAAAAAAAAAAAGAAAGTGTGCCCTAGGTGGTTGGGTTATAGTTTGGTTTTATACATTTTAGGGAGACAAGAATTATAGGTAAAATCATAAATCAATACAAGGAAGGTGTACATAAATCCAATACAAGGAATTTGTTCAGCCTAAAGATACAGAATATCCTGAGGTGGGGGCTTATAGTGCATAGGTAGATTAAAAGATTTTCTGATTGGCAATTGTTTGAAAGAGTTAAGATTTGTTGAAAGACTTGAAGTAAGTAGAAAGGAATGCTTGAGTTAAGATAAGGGGGGTTGTGGAGGACAAAGTTCTTGTTTTGTAGATGAAGCCTCACAGATAGCCACCTTCAGAGGGAATAGATGACAGTGCAGGACCATCGCCATCTGGGACAAGCACAGTCATTCTAAAGTTCCCCTTGATAAAAACCACCTAAATCCAAAGGGCATCAGCCTAATGGCTAAGGTCAGCATGACCACAAACCACAAACGACATCTCCAACCAGAAACATTCCAACCATGAGATAAACCCCTTCCTGACCAGGGACATGCCAGCCCCGAAAAAACCTCCCCTCTGGCTGTAGAGATACCAGCCCCAATATAATCTCCCCTCTGACCAGAGACATTCCAACCTCACCATAAACTTATCCCCCACACAGAAACATTCTAAGTCTGTGATAAGCCCTCTCACCCTAAAATAAATACTCTTAGACTGTAAGAGTGAGTGCTCCTGACCGAAATAGGCCAGAAGCCCCTCTCAGGTTTATTCTCCAAAATACACCTGTGTTTGACTATTGAGCTGCTTTACGTGTCTTTTTTTATTTTTTTGAGACAGAGTCTTGCTCTGTCACCCATCCTGGAGTGCAATGGTATGATCTTGGCTCACTGCAACCTCCTCCTCCTGGGTTCAAGAAATTCTCCTGCCTCAGCTTCCCAAGTAGCTGGGACTACAGGTGCCCACCACCACACCCAGCTAACTTTTGTATTTTTAGTAGAGATGGGGTTTCATTATATTGGCCAGGTTGGTCTTGAACTCCTAACCTCAGGTGATCCACCTGCCTCAGCCTCCCAAAGTGCCAGGATTACAGGAGTGAGCCACCGCGCCTGGCCACATTTTTCTTTCCTTTTTCTTTAACTCTTAAAATAGATGCCAAATGTCTCTTTGCAGACATTAAAGGTGTCAGATTCTCATTTAATTTCTCCTAGATCCAGGAGTGGCCTAGAAAGGAAAGGCCTGGTTGCATTAATGGAGATTCTCTAGGGCTGCAGATTTTCACCAGAAAAGATGGTTTTGCAGGGCCATTTCTTTTTCTTTTCTTTTCTTTTTTTTTTAAATTATACTTCAAGTTCTAGGGTACATGTGCACAATGTGCAGGTTTGTTACATATGTATACATGTGCCATGTTGGTGTGCTGCATCTGTTAACTCGACATTTACATTAGGTATATCTCCTAATGCTATCCCTCCCCGCTCCCCCTACCTCACAACAGGCCCCGGTGTGTGATATTCCCCACCCTGTGTCCAAGTGTTTTTATTGTTCAATTCCCACCTAAGAGTGAGAACACGCAGTGTTTGGTTTTCTGTCCTTGCAATAGTTTGCTCAGACTGATGGTTTCCAGCTTCATCCACGTCCCTAAAAAGGATATGAACTCATCCTTTTTCATGGCTGCATGGTATTCCATGGTGTATATGTGCCACATTTTCTTTCTTTTTTTTTTTTTTTTTTTGAGACGGAGTCTCACTCTGTCCCCCTGGCTGGAGTGCAGTGGCCGGATCTCAGCTCACTGCAAGCTCCGCCTCCCGGGTTCAGGCCATTCTCCTGCCTCAGCCTCCCGAGTAGCTGGGACTACAGGTGCCCGCCACCTCGCCCGGCTAGTTTTTTTTTTTTTTGTATTTTTTAGTAGAGACGGGGTTTCACTGTGTTAGCCAGGATGGTCTCGATCTCCTGACCTCGTGATCCACCCATCTCGGCCTCCCAAAGTGCTGGGATTACAGGCTTGAGCCACCGTGCCCGGCCATGTGCCACATTTTCTTAATCCAGTCTATCCTTGATGGACATTTGGGTTGGTTCCAAGTCTTTGTTATTGTGACTAGTGCCACAATAAACATATGTGTGCATGTGTCTTTTTAGCAGCATGATTTATAATCCTTTGGCTATATGCTCAATAATGGGATGGCTGGGTCAAATGGTATTTCTAGTTCTAGATCCTTGAGGAATCACCACATTGTCTTCCACAATGATTGAACTAGTTTACAGTCCCACCAACAGTGTAAAAGTGTTCCTATTTCTCCACATCCTCTCCAGCACCTGTTGTTTCCTGACTTTTTAATGATTGCCATTCTAACAGGTGTGAGATGGTTTCTCATTGTGGTTTTGATTTGCATTTCTCTGATTGCCAGTGATGGTAAGCATTTTTTCATGGTCTGTTGGCTGCAAAAATATCTTCTTTTGAGAAGTGTCTGTTCATATCCTTTGCCCACTTTCTGATGGGGTTGATTTTTTCTTGTAAATTTGTTTAAGTTCTTTGTAGATTCTGGATATTAGCACTTTGTCAGATGGGTAGATTGCAAAAATGTTCTCCCATTCTGTAAGTTGCCTGTTCACTCTGATGGTAGTTTCTTTTGCTGTGCAGAAGCTCTTTAGTTTAATTAGATCCCATTTGTCAATTTTGGCTTTTGTTGCCATTGCTTTTGGTGTTTTAGTCATGAAGTTCTTGCCCATGCCTATGTCCTGAATGGTATTACCTAGGTGTTCTTCTAGAGTTTTTATGGTTTTAGGTCTAACATTTAAGTCTCTAATCCATCTTGAATTAATTTTTGTATAAGGTGTAAGGTTGCAGGGCCATTTCAAAATATGTCAAATAAATATATTTGGGGGTAAAATATTTTGATTTCCTCCAGGGTCTGCTGTCATGTGATGCTATACCACAGTCAGGTTGGAATTTGGTATCTTACTGCCACAAAGAGTCTGTTTTGTCAGTCTTATGATCTCTATTTTAATGTTAATGCTGGTCAGTTGTTCCTAAACTCCAAAAAGGAGGGGGTATAATGAAGTGTGTCCAACTTTCCTTCCCTCGATGGCTGGGAATTCAGTTTTTCAGGTTTCTTTGGGGACCCCTTGGCCAAGAGGGAGTCTGTTCAGTTGGTTGTGTAAACCAAAAGTAAAATTCTAACCCCCTGACCATCTAAACGGACCCCTCCTTTCAGCAAGGACATTCCAAAGCTTACCTGAAAAACTAGTTCAAGCCATGATGGGAAGTGGAAAGGGGGCATCAGACATACCTCATTATACCCTCCTCCCTTTTGGAATTACTGATAGAACAGACTCTTTAAGTCTGATAAGAAACCCTAAGAATCTATTCTCTCTGAAGCCTGCTACCTGGAGGTTTCACCTGCATAATCAAATCTTGGTCTCCACGATGCCGTATCTTAACCCAGGCACTCCTGAGTTTTTAGACAGTAACCTAACTCTTTTAACCAACTGATAATCAGAACGTCTTTGAATCTACATATGATCTGGAAGCCCCCATTTCCAGTTGTTCCACCTTTCCAGACTGAATCAACCAATGTACATCTTACTTGATTGGTGTTTCATGTTTCCCTAAAAAGTTGAAAAACTAAGTTGTACCCCAACCACCTTAGGCAATGTTCTTGGGATCTCCTGAGGGCCGTGTCATGAGCCATTCATCACACATATTTGGCTCAGAATATACCTCTTTAAATATTTTACAGAGTTTGACTCTTTGACAATTCTTAGGCTCAGGATTTTATTTTTAGTTTACGAGTCTGACACTTTTGAAGTCTGACAGAGAGCTCTTACCATAGGCTACCACCTATTCTTTCTGAGGGGATCTCCAAGATTCCCTGAGAGGTTTTTATCTACAAAACAAGAAGCCATTGCTTGTCATACTTTCCTCTCTTCATTCTCCCAGTGCCCATTACTTCCCCCAGCAAGAAACCCAAGCCCCTGTTCTTTCCGTAGCCTCAGAGTGGTAAAAAACACCTTCAGTCATCTGGCTCTCGTTTGAGTCTTTTGCAGGGCTCCCATGTCCACAGACATGTTAATAAATTTATATGCTTTGTTTCCTGTAAATCTGTCTGTTATCAATTCATTTCAATAGACTTAGACTTGAACCTTCAGAGGGGAAGTTTGAATTTCCCTACACTGTCAACAAAAGAAAAATTTAATTGCCCTTAAATCTCAGAGATGAATAAGGTGGCTAGAAGGCCTAATGCTGTTCTTTCCTTACAAATGTTGTCAGAGATGTTGGAGCCAGAGTAACTCCATCTTGAACAGGGGCTGGGTAAAATGAGGGTGAGGCCTGTCAGGCTGCATTCCCAGGAAGTTAGGCATTTGTAGTCACAGGATAAGATAGGAGGTTAGCTGGACTGGTTTCACAAGATACAGGTCACAAAGACCCCACTGATAAAACAGGATGTGGTAAAGAAGCTGGCCAAAACCCCCCAAAGTCAAGATGATGATGAAAGGGACCTCTGGTCATCCTCATTGCTCATTATACAGTAATTATAATTCATCAGCGCCATGACAGTTTACAAATGCCATGGCAATGTCCAGAAGTTATCCTATGTGGTCTAAAAAGGGGAGAAATCCTCAGTTTCTGGTAAAAGGGTGGGGACACTTTCCCCCCACCCTTTTATCAGAAAACTCTCATGAATAATTCACCCCTTGTTTAGCATATAATCAAGAAATAACCATAAGTATACTCAGTCAAGCAGTCCATGTGCAAAGAAACCAATTCTTTGGTTTTTTTACTTCTCTAATAAACTTGCTTTCACTTTACTCTGTGGACTCACCCCAAATTCTTTCTTGTGGAGATACAAGAACCCTCTCAAGGGGTCTGGATCAGGGACACCCTTCCAGTAACACTGCGATCTCACTACCTTCAAGGGTTTTCTTTTACTTGGCAGCAGTTATCAAAGCAGGAGGCAGATGGTCATCAATATGAGATTGTCTGCATGTAGAAAAGTCAATGCCAGTTTCAGTGTCTCTATAATCTGTTGATAGGCAGTTAAGAGGGAAAAGTTTCCAGAAAGGAAATTTAAATTATTTTAATTTTCAAATTATTTCTTGTAGAAATAAGACCTTGTTTAACCCTAATTTTATTGTCAGACTTACAAATAAATGTATGTGATAACCGGGCGTGGCGGTGCATGCCTGTAATCCCAGTGAGGCTGAGGTTTGAGGAATGCTTGAGGCTAGGAGGTTAAGACCAGCCTGGGTAACATAGTGAGACCACCATCTCTAGAAAAAATAAAATTAGCTGGGTGTGGTGGCACACACCTAGGGTCCTACTTAGGAGGCTGAGGTGGGAGGACTGCTTGAGCCCAGGAATTCAAGAGTGTAATGACCTGGGTTCTCACCACCCCACTCAAGCCTGGGTGACAGAGTCAGATTCTGTCTTAAAAAAAAAAAAAAAGGGCCGGGCGTGGTGGCTCACGACTGTGGTCCCAGCACTTTGGGAGCCTGAGGTGGGCAGATCACGAGGTCAGGAGATTGAGACCATCCTGGCTAACATGGTGAAACCCCGTCTCTACTAAAAATACAAAAAATTAGCTGGGCGTGGTGGTGGGCGTCTGTAGTCCCAGCTACTCAGGAGGCTGAGGCAGGAGAATGGCGTGAACCCGGGAGGCGGAGCTTGCAGTGAGCCGAGATCACGCCACTGCACTCCAGCCTGGGTGACAGAGCGAGATAAGTCTAACAAAAAAAAAAAAAAAAAAAAAAAAAAATTATGGGATAAAGGATAGCTCTAAACTCAGTTCAAAAAGATCAATTTCAGTAATGTAAGTTACAAAGTTGATTTTTAAATAATAAAAATACCAAACTCCTTGTTAAAGATATACATGAAATTCACTCACAGCATACTTTCCATAAATGCTGCTATTTAAGATTTGATTTTGATAAAAAATGTGTCTGGATCATGTTTATCCTACTTTTGTCCAATGCTTGTATCTGAAGAAATGACCCTTTAGTAAATATTTTTTTTCACCCCAGATTTTTCTCTGTGAACTAAGCAAAAGACTTCTGACTGGTTTCCTTTCAGTTTTCCTCACAGCAGCCAGATACGAGTTGTGTTAGCGTCTTGTGACAGCCATACACACCCACCCACTTCTTTTCACTTTGCCTTACTTTCTTTAAAATATAAAATAAAAGTTTATGACTCCCCCTTTGTTGCCCAGGCTGGACTTGAACTTCTGGGCTCAACCGGTCCTCCCACCTCAGCCTCTGGAGTAGCTGGAACTACAGGCTGCCCTGCTTGCTTTCTTGATGGTACTCATAACTCTCTGCAATTATTTGTTTTTTTGTCTGTTAGGTGTCTATAATGAATAATGAGTGTATGTTTAGGATTAAGTCCTATCTTCTGCCACAGCACAATCTGACCCTTGTTTGTCTCTCTGGACTCTCCTCCAGTGCTTGTCCCACCTCCTTGGAACCGTATCTGATCCCCATCTAACCATACCCTCTTCTCTGGTTCTCTTCCACATGCTGTTCTCCATTTCTGGAATATTTTTTGCTCAGTTGACCCCTCTTCATCCTTAACCCTTTGGGTCCTTGACCCACTGGCCTGAGGAAGGAGCCCTTACCGTGTGTTCCATAAGCTTTCTGGGCTTCCCTCATCAGCACTTTTTAAAAAAAATATTTTATTTATCATTGTCCATTTGTCTAGATTCCTCCCTTAGACATGAAGTTGGGGGCGGAGGTCTGCCCACTCTCTGGTGTCTCTTCAGAGCCTGAAAGAGAGCCTGGCATATGTGTTTGTTAAAACAAGGAATAAGTGAATGAATGACTGAAATACCCAAAAGTAGCTTAGAAGCAATTCTACTTTTATTATATGATACCATGATAAATCATGTTTTCTTTATCACAATTACTTGCCAGACAGCAGGTTAAGAAAAAGGCCAGAAATCTTTGACCTGGAGACCTGATTTTTCCCAAAGTTGTATCTGTAGTAAACAGGTGATGTGGGAGCCTGGGTTGGTGTTTGGGATGCTTGCATTTACTTCCTCATTCTGCCACTTTCTAGGATTTCTAAAGCATGGGAGAGAGATTCCAAAACACTCTCCGGGGCTGGGAAAAATGCACTCAATTCCTTTTGGGACTAAAGGTTTGTGATTCTATATCCTCTGATTTATTAATCCTGTCAATTAGGCAGACTTAATTAATCAGGTGAGATGCGGTGTAGCAGGCCAGATCCTTCTGGGGAACATTTATGGGCTTCCTATGCTAGTCCACTAGAGAAAGGGAAGCGCATGTTCACCGAGGAGTCGGCTGGATCCTGAGGATGATCTCCCTCTCTCATGGCCCTGCTGCTGGAGGACCACACAGCTCAGGCTCTGCCTGAAGGAATGGGGCATAACTATTAAGTTGGTGCAAAAGTAACTGCAATTTTTGTCATTACTTTTTGTTTTTTGAGATGGAGTCTTGCTCTGTCACACAGGCTGGAGTGCAATGGCACGATCTCAGCTCACTGCAACCTCTGCCTCCCAGGTTCAAGCAACTCTCTTACCTCAGTCTCCTGAGTAGCTGGGATTACAGGCACATGCCACCATGCCTGGCTAATTTTTGTATTTTTTAGTAGAGTCAGGGTTTCGCCATGTTGGCCAGGCTGGTCTTGAATTCTTGACCTCAGGTGATCCGCCCACCTCAATCTCCCAGAGTGCTGGGATTACAGGTGTGAGCCACCGCGGCTGGCCTGTCATTACTTTTATTGGCAAAAACCACAATCACGTTTGCACCACCCTAATAGAAAAGTATCAGAAAAGAGTTTCAATGAGGAGACTTTATGGGCCTTAAATGGTTTGAAGAGTCTCAAGCCTGCCCACAATGGCTCTTATATGCCCTTAGGCTGCAAAGAACTTTCAGAGACTGGCCCCAAATGCTGTCTGTGGACCTTCGAGCTGGGAGGAGTTGTGAATCCTGCATACAGCACACAGTGAAGGCAGCTCTGAGGTGCCATGAATGATTACCCATGTATTTGTCTAGATTCCTCCACTGGATGTGAAGCCGGGGGCAGAGGTCTGCCCATTCTCTGGTGTCTCTTCAGAGCCTAGCATATACATACTTATTGAACCAATGAATAAATGATTGAAATGCCCTAAAGTAGCTTAGAAACAATTCCACTTTGATTATATGATGGTAACATAGTGTCTATTGATGGGAGCCCAGATGACTAGGGCCACTTTTATTTTAAATACCTGATTTGGAGTAATCTGGGACAACTTCCCTTTGGTGTTCATGATAGGAAAGGCTGTTGGGAAAAACCGCCAGAAGAATCCTTCCGGGCTCTTGGTCAGGTTGGCCTAGAAGTGAGGCAGGAGAATAGGGTCTGGAGGCAGGACTTCCTAGAACTAAATCAAGTGGAAACACTTCAGCTACCACAGGAAATATCCTCTTCATTTACATAGGGCATACGCCAAGTAAATGACTTTGTCACTTTATTTCATCCTCTTCATTTACATAGAGTGTATACCAAAAACATAACTTTGTAACTTCACTTTAGCCTCTTCATTTACATAAGGCTTACACTGAGTAACCAATGGAAACCTCTAGTGGGTATTTAAAACCCAGACAATTCTGTAATGGAGCCCTTGAGCCCCTGTGCTCACGCCTGCTCCCACCCTGCGGAGTACACTTTCATTTTCAATAAATCTCTGCTTTTGTTGCTTCATTCTTTCCTGGCGTTGTTTGTGCATTTTGTCTAAATCTCAGTTCAAAACACCAAGAACCTGGACACCCTTCACTGGTAACAGAAGGGCTTCTTACCAACCTAGTCTTCTATAAGAAATTGAACTGGAAGGATTCAAGAACAGAACTTGTGAACTAAAACAAAATCTTGGAAAGATTAAGGCAGAAAGGCTTCTTTAGTTTGGTCTTCATCCTTATTTTCCTTCCAGCCAGGATTTGGATTGATGGAGAGTATTGATTAATATGAAAGGTTTGGGGCCTGGTGCGGTGGCTCACAACTGTAATCCCAGTGCTTTGGGAGGCTGAGGCAGGCAGATCGCTTGACCCCAGGAGTTCAAGATCAGCCTGGGCAACATGGTGAAACCCCATCTCTACAAAAACCCCGAAAATTAGTCAGGCGTGGTGGCATGCAACTGTAGTCCCAGCTACTCCAGAGGCTGAGGTGGGAGGATCACCTGAGTCCAGGAAGTCGAGGCTGTGGCAGGCCGGGTCTCACTGACGCAGGCCTCCATAACAACTGTTTCAGCACTGACTGACTAGTTCAGTTAAAAATCAAAAGCTCAAAGAGCCGGTATCCTTATACAAAGGCTGGGATGTAACAAAAGCCCACCAAGAGTTTTGCCTAGGTCTTTCCTGGGCCTTAAAGCAAAATAATGAAGGAATTCTTAACAGGACCTGTTTAGGATTAAACAAGTTTTATTGGCGTTCCGAAGAAACTCCCCAGGCCTCCACAAACTCCTCAAACCTTCCTGATTAGCAGGAGACAAGATAAGGTTAATCACTCCAGCACGTGCACCCATTTAGATTGAGTAAATTTACTGCGGCTCCAGAGGAAGGTCTTCAGGACTCATTAGTTTTAGATGAAAAGAAATTAATTTTATGTGTTTTGATGAATGCACACTTACATGTAGACATATAGCTTAAAAAGTATATAAGCTCTGGAAAACTTTGTCATTATGAGTTAGTCTGGTGAGAATTTCCAGGCCTTCTCCCTGTAACCGGTTGCAGAAATCTTCTTCCCCAGTTCATCTGCATCTTGTTACTGGGCCATGAGAAATAGCAGCCCGACCCTCAGTTTCATCCGAGAACAAGGCGGCAGTGAGCCATGATCGTGCCACTGCACTCCAGCCTGGGTGACAGAGCAAAACGTAAAAAAAAAAAAAAAAAAAAAAAAAAAAAATTGAGAATGTTGAAGACTGTGGATTTCATAGTTTTTTTTTTTTTTTTTTTCTTTTCTATACAGGGACTGAATGATCTCAAAAAATTAAAAACAGCCAAATTCTCATGTGTCTTCTGAACTGGGTTAATTGCTCTTGGGAGTTTAATTTTAGTTTCTGGGGCCTCTGCCTTGCCAGAGGCAGTGTGAGACGTGGGGTCATCAGCTTTCCCCAGAGGACTTCCTTTTAGTTAAGGGGCTTGTTTGGGGCTGGAAGAAGGAATTGGGGGCAGTGGGCGGCAGGGGAGGGGTAGTGCTTTTTCTTGGGAGTTGTGCTCACAAGGTCTGGCGTGAGTTTTGTGTGTTGTTTATTTACCCAAAGGGGAAAACTGTAGTTATCTAAGGTTATATGCAGGATATGCCCCAAACCCTGGGACAAGCAAGGTTTCCCAGGTAGCTGTTTCTTTCTTTCTTTTTTTTTTTTTGAGATGAGTCTGTGTCACTCAGGCTTGACCTTGGCTCACCTCTGCCTCCCAGGTTCAAGCAATTTTCCTGCCTCAGCCTCCCAAGTAGCCGGGATCACAGGCATGTGCCACCACACCTGGCTAACTTTTTGTATTTTTAGTGGAGACGGAGTTTCGTCATGTTGACTAGGCTGGTCTCAAACTCCTGACCTCAAGTGATCTGCCCGCCTTGGCTCCCAGGTACCTGTTTCAAAGATGAACAGTTTGTGGCTTATGGAAACTGAAGTCTGGCTCTCTAGGGTAGAGTTTGAAGGGACGTCTTATCTGCTGGTCACGGGAAGTTTTCTTGCAAAAGTGGATCATCTATTGGAATCAAAGCTGTGTACCTCATAGGTTAGAGCCCGTGTTCTGGCCCTTGTATTGTTCGCCAATGTAATAATTACCTGGAAAGTTTGGATCCCTTCAACTCACACACCTCCACTACTCAGGTGTCAACAGGAAATGGGTCTCAGGGTTCTCAAGGTGTGATGCTTTGGGGTGTGGGTGGGACCCACCAATCTGTACTTGTAACAACCTGAGTGGCCCTTAAAGTACAAGTTTGAGGGGATAGAAAGGAAACCTCACCTTCGGGCCACCCCCTTGCTCTTCTCTGGGTGTACTTGTCTGAGAGGCAGTAGTGTCACCGGTAGAGGGGTTGTGACTGCAAGTTGTCCGGGTTCTTGGCATTTTGAACAAAGAATTGGACAAAACCCCCAACAAAGCAAAGAAAGAAGCAACAAAAGAGTGAAAGTAGGGATTTATTGAAAACGAAAGTACACTCCACAGGGTGGGAGCAAACCTGAGCGGCGGCCCAAGGGCCCAGATACAGATCTTTTTGGGTCCAAATACCCCCTAGAAGTTTCCCACTGGCCACTTCATGCTCACCTCATTTCAATGAAGTGGTAGCCCGCAATCAGCCTCGTTGTAGAAAGCAGCCAACCAGAGGCTGAAGTTACAAAGGTCACTCCTGTGCAAACCTATCAGAGGCATTTTGCAACCAATCGGAGGCTAGGGTGAAGTTACAGAGTTATGCTTGTATGTACAAACCACAACTCGGCCTGCAATCAGTCTGACTGGTTGTGGACCGCAACCATTCAGAGGTTGGAGTGAAGTTACAAAGTTGCAAAAGAAGACTACACGTGCAATCAGTCTGATTTGCTGTTGACAGCCAATTTCCCATTCGTCCTGCAGAAAAGATCAAAGGGAGTAGCCTCTGGTCCTTTTGTTGCTTAGGTGTGGAAAGTTAGGGTTTTCCTTTTAATTTAGCTCTAGGAAGTCTGCGTGAGGGTTTCCTGCCTCCAGATCCTATTCTCCTGCCTCAGTAGGAGCCTTTTTAAACAAGCCTCTTGTTAACAAAACAAAACAACCTCTAGACAATTTAAATTTAGTAGTTTGTTTGAGCGAAGAATGATTCATGAATCGGGCAGCACTCAGAAAATATTCAGAAAACTCCAAAGAAGCAGTGATATAGAAAACAAGTTTAAAGTACAGAAATAGGCTGGTTGGTTGCAGCTCAGCCGTTGCCTTATTTGGCCTCGGGTCTGATCAGTTGGCAGCCTGTGATTGGCTGAAGCTGGGCTGCAGACTGGTTGAGACTCAGCTGTTTGTTATTCTCCTAAGTTAGGTTTTCAGTTTATGAGCTAAGTTAGGTTGCGGTTCATTACCTAGGAACTGAGTACAGAGACAGCCTCAGATCAGGGGCCTTTCTTATTTAACACTTTCAGGATACATTTTTCTGCGTGAATATGCATTTAATACATGGAATGAAGCAAAGCTGCAAAGGGCGCAGCTTTTCAGGACCTGAAAAACAAGTTGGGTTAAAGCAAGTGAGCTTCCCCCTCCCCATCGGTGTGTATACAATTTGTTATCCCTGCTCCCCCTTCCTCCCGCCATCTGCCTTGGCAGTGTGATTTGTTGCTGTGGTGCTGGTTGGGGCAGGTGAGGCTTAGTAGGGGCAGTTTATGAAGGCTTGTGTTTGCACACTCTGAGATTTTGGGCCCAGCCTGGGTGCCCCTGAGGACAGGTCTGAACTGGTTCCAGGGGATGGCTTCCAATGCTGGAGCGTCCTGCTGCTCTCTGCTGCCCCCTGGGAGAATATTCTCACACTGCAGTTCCAGGTCAATGGTAAGAAGACAAGGTATTAATAATTTCCAGGTGGAGCAAATTGGTGACTGGATGTGAAAGAATTTCACTGGTTAGATTCACATATTGAGAAAAACACACAACATACCTAGAGACTATGGAAAAATCCGTGCACTCCAGCCTCTTCATCTGCAGCTTTAGTTCTCACGAAAGCATCCCTACATGTGATTGTTTCTGTTCCTTGTGTCCTGGCTTTAAGATCTCATTTCAAACTTGTCATTCTCCTTAATAATAAAAATCTTGTCAATCCCTTGCTGAAATCAGGTCTGTCCTATTTCTCAGATCTGTTAGTTTGGAAGTCCCATTTATAGAGGTGATAAGATTAGGCATGGCTTGTCCTTAGTGAACCTTAGTGCTTCCTTCTCTAAAAGTGGGCATAGTGTACTGGTTTTGAATATGAGCTCCGGAGTCAGGGGAGTCTCAGGTCCACCACTGAGAATGAGACTAATGCCTACCTGCTGTCGTGAGGATGAAGTGAGATGATATATACAAAGCACTCTGTGTAGTGTCTGTCTCATAAGCCAATGAATGTTGACTGTTTTGTTATTTCCTAAGTTCTCAAAATTCATTCATTAGTTTGTTCCAGACTCTTAACTGGAATGGTCTCCAAGTCCTCCAGTTTGCTGACTGCATTCTTCATGATTTCTCCAGCGTGATACTCTGTGAGAAACAGCAGACACGCAGACACAGCCTTGATCCGGTGGGGTCACAGTGGGTGGTGGGGAAAATCAGTCTCGGACCCAGTCATGACAGCGGTTAAAGTGAAGGTGCTTTTGGCAGATCACAGAGGTTCTGCATAAAAGCAAGAGCTGCTCTGCTTCCAGTATGTCTAAACACTTCACCTGTAACAGTAAAAACCAAAAACATAAAGACTTTGCACCCTGAGATAAATCAGAAGTATCAGAGTCACGCTGACAGGCCTGGTCCCCCAATAATAAAACATGAATGTGTATTGAAAACTTGGGCTCCTTCCAAAACCAGCCTCCTAACCCCATATTTGCTATGTGGATGTCTAGAGCTATGGCAAGAGCTTTGTGAATATAACAGTCAAGTGAGTAAGTTGCTGCTTTCTCACCAGGAACACATGAAGGGATACTTTATAACTTTGGTAATACTGCACATTTTTCCTTTAAGTCCTTGTTATGTTTTTATGTAACCAACCAGTCCTTCGGAAGTCTGATTCTCTTGCTCTCTTTGAAGGTGTATTTTTCTTTCCTTTTGTAAATGCCTCTTCTCTGAGTATTTTGACACCAGTTGTGCCTTGCCTGAATCATGATGAGGTACAAAGTCTCAAAAGATGTTCTATCTGGTCCACTTTGTTATTAGGGTAAGATCAGAAAAAATTTGAAATACTTTGAGAGTATAAATACTCATGAGAAGTATAAGTACTTTTAGAGTATAAATACTTGAGCATTACCCATGAGAAGTGGTGAAGATGGTGTAGTGAGTTCCCATATACCTTTAGTTTAAGATAGCATCTTAACCCTAGCACATTAGCAAACCAGGAAATTGACATTGGTATTAACTAAAGTACAGATTTTATTCAGATTTCACCAGTTTTGATAGGCACTTTTTAAAAAAATTTGAGACTAAGTCTTGCTCTGTCGCCCAGGCTAGAGTGTGGTGGTGTGTTCTTGGCTCACTGCAACCTCTGCCTCCTGGGTTCAAGTGATTCTCCTGCCTCAGCCTCTTGAGTAGCTGGGACTACAGGTGCATGCCACCATGCTCGGCTAATGTGTGTGTGTGTGTGTGTGTGTGTGTGTGTGTGTGTTTAAATAGAGATGGGGGTTTCACCATGTTGGCCAGGCTGGTCTTGAACTCCTGACCTCAGGTGATCCACCTGCCTCATCCTTTCAAGTGCTGGGATTACAGACATGAGTCACCACACTCGGCCTATAGGCACTTTTGTGTGTGTGTATGTGTGTGTGCATAGCTCTCTGAAATTTTATCACATGTGTAGATTTATGTAAACACAGCCACATCCAGGATGCAGACAATTTCATCACCCAAAGAAATTCTGTGTTGTTACCATGTTATAGTTACACTTTCTCCCTAACCTGACCTGTGACAACTATTGGTCTGTTCTTCATCACTATAATTTTGTCATTTCAAGAATATTATATAAGTGGTCCATAGAGTATGTAAACATTTAAGATGAGCTTTTTTCACTTAGCATAATGCACTTGAGGTCCACCCAAGTCGTATGTATCAGTATGCTTCTTTCTGTTGCTGAGTAATATTCTATTGTATAATGTACTGCGGTGTATTTCACCATTCACTTGAAGGATGTTTGAGTTCTTTCCAGTTTTTGGCTATTACAAATAAAGGTGCCATGAACATTTATAGTTTCTTAGTGTGCATGTAAGTTTTATTTTTCTAGGTTTCTGGGTGACCATCTTATGTTACAAATTGTGTTTGCAGTTGTATTTATAACACAGCTGGTGTTAAGTTGTGCTTCTTGGATTTTCTTGTGTGCGTGAGAAAAGAACAGAGGTAAATTAGTGTGTAAGTGATGCATTTAGACCAAGCGAAGTCTAATGCTATCATGACATTTGATGCTAATGGTGATTTGACAGTACTTCAAATAGAATCGATTGGTAAGAGAATTGAGCCATCAAAAAACATGTGGTAGTATAAATCTGCCAAACTCAAAAACATTTGTGTGGAAACGTCAATTCCGTAGTTATGTTGTGAAGAGAAGAGTGATTTTGTTCCAGCAGAAAAACATCAACTACCTCATTATATTAAAACAATTGTTCATTTGGATTTTTATTGGTTTTATAGTTTTCTTTTTATTTCATTTATAAATTTGTTTTAATTTTATGACTGTGGACTGGCACATAATCAGTTTAACTACTCAATAAAACCACTATAATATATGTGATTTAATAATGGTTGTGGTATTGAATAAAGGCAAGGTACAAAACAAATACACTATATTAAAAAAGCTGTAAAGGTGGGAATTTATGTCATGTTTTATGTTTGTACATATTAATATAGTTGGCATTTTGGATCAAACAGAGGTAAAAATAAAGGTGCTTAAACAAATAGAGAAGGTCTACTTCTCTTATAAAATTCTGAGCTGGTACGTGGTCTAGTAGTCTGGGTCATCTAGATACCCAAGTTCCTTCTAGCTTGTTGCTCTACCTTCTCCTGGATCAGTGCTTCTCAAATTTTAGTGTGAATATGAATTACTTGGAGATCTTATTTAAATGCAGAGTTTGGCATCAGTAGGTGTAGGTTGAGGCCTGAGAGCCCTCATTTCCATAAAGACCCAGCTCCTGCTCCTTCTGCTGGTTCACAGGCCACATTTTGAATAGTAAGGTCCCAAGTACTGCCTTCATTCACATGGTTGAAGCAGTTTCATCTCCACTTCACTGGATTTCCAGCTATGGGAAGGGGTCCAGAGGAAGTCGAGGACTGGAAGCGTCTTAATGAGAACATGACCAGAAGTTGTTTGTATTCTCTTCACTTCTCACTGCCAAAACGTGTCATCTGACTGTACCCAGTTGCAAGGGAGGCTGCAAAATGTAAGCTCTAGGTAAAACTTGAGGAATTCTATTAATGAAAAGGAAGGCAGGGAGAATTAATACTAAGGAAATGTTAGCAGTCTCTGCCACAATATTTCATGAGAATTTAAGCCAACACAGGGTTTGTGAGCATTTTTTCCTTTTGAAGAGGTGCATACATTACTTAAGTTTGAGAAACACGAATCTGAAGTATAGTGTGAAGTTCCATTTCAAGAGTTAACAAGATTAAGCATAGCTTGTCCTTAGTGAATCCATAGTGCTTCCTTTTCTGAAATTGGGTGTAGAGTACTGGTTCAGAAGGTGATCTCTGGCGGGGCACAATGGCTCATACCTGTAATCCCAGCACTTTGGGAGGCAAAGGTAGTAGAATCGCTTGAACCCAGGAGGTCAAGGTTGCAGTGAGCCATGATTGTGCCAGTGCACTCCAGCCTGGACAACAGAGTGAGACCTTGTCCCAAAAATGTTTTTAAAAAAAGGAAAAAGAAAACAGAAAGTGGGCTGGGTGCAATGGCTCATGCCTGTAATCCCAGAACTTTGGGAGGCTGAGTTGGGTGGATTACCTGAGGTCAGGTGTTCCAGACCAGCCTGGCCAAAATGGTGAAACCTGTTTCTACTAAAAATACAAAAAAATTAGCTGGGCATGGTGGCATGCACCTGTAATCCCAGCTACTCAGGAGGCTGAGGCATGAGAATCGCTTGAACCCTGGGCAGCTGAGGTTGCTGTGAGCCGAGATCATGCCACTGCACTCCAGCCTGGGCAACAGAGCGAGACTCCATCTCAGAAAAAAAAAAAAAAAAAAAGTGATCTCTGCAGTCAGAAAAGTCTCAGGTCCACCACTGAGAATGAGAGTAATGCCAGCCTTATGTTGTGGGGATGAAATGAGATGACATATGTAAAGCACTTTGTGTAGTGCATACACCTGTAGTAGCAATCATACAAGATTTTTCATAATCTCTGCTTTGCCTGCCTTTTCAATATAATCTCTTACTATGAGCATACCTTTTATGTCAACTCTTGAATGATTCATTTTTACCTGAGCAAACACTTTCTCACATCCCTGTGTCTTTGCATACGGTATTCGCTTTGTCCTTTGCCATCAGTTATTTGCACCCTAATTAAGGCTGGTTGGCAGGGCAGTATTTCATGGCATAGAGTGTACCCCTCAGCACAGGCAGAAGTTTTGCAAATTTGTGGTTTCTATGGAGAGCCCTCAAGAGACAATGGATGGATAAACACAAATGGTAACTGTGTTGGAACCTCTCAGCCTTCTGTTTTGCTGATGGGGGCCACACTGAATAAGGCCCACATAGCTATAATGAGTTTTGCTGTATAGAGATTCTAGGACAAACCTAGAAGCTAAGTGGCCTGGATTCTATTTGAAGATGTTATTGACTCCTTGGGAAGCCTTAAGATACTCAATTTAATTAACTCCCTTGCAGAATACTATTTATTTCTTTAAGTTGGAATATGTAACAGGCTAAAGCTTTCCTTTCTTTGAGAATATCCTACAGTTTCCTACAAATAATCAAAACTGAGTGCATGCGTGTGTGTGAAAATAAATATAAAATTCCGTTTTCTTTTTTTGGTTTATCTTCCCAGTTGGAATAAAATTCTCAACACATTTTTTTCCTGGATGCACTCATAGTTCAAGTGATGTTCCTATAGGAAAAAAAAACAAATCCATAACAAAAATTACCCATAAGATTTAATAAACCCACTGTATTTTTCTGTTCTTTTTCAATTCTATTTTCTGTGTCTTTTCATCCTCTTTATAGCAGGAGCTTATCATTACTTTTCTTTTTTTTTTTTGTAATATTATTGCTGTTTTGTTTATTTTTTTCTGTCTAATTGCCTCATTGATTCATTTACCTAATAAACTTAATGGCTGAATTAAAAATGATTACATGAATGAAAATGTAATCTCCTACAAATCCTCTACTTCTTTGCACAAGGTTTAACTTTTAGAAAAATAAGTACTTTTGGCTGGGCGAGGTGGTTCATGCCTGTAATCCCAGCACTTTGGGAGGCCGGGGTGGGTGAATCACTTGAGGTCAGGAGTTCGAGACCACCTGGCCAACATGATGAAATCCCATCTCTACTAAAAAAAAAATACAAAAATTAGCCAGTTGTGGTGGCATGTGCCTCCCATGTAGTCCCAGCTACTTGGGAGGCTGAGGCAGGAGAATCCCTTGAGCCCTGGAGGCAAGGTTGCAGTGACCTGAGATTGTGCCACTGCACTCCAGCCTGGGTGACAGAGTGAGACTCCATCTCAAAAGAGAAAAAAAAAAAAAAAAAAAAAGGAAAAGAAAAATAGGTACTTTTGACCCTTTCTATTCCATGCCTTTCTTAAGATATGTGCTGGGCTTAAGATATGTGATGTTCTTAAGATATTACCTGGGATCCATGAGCCAAGTGACAGTAGTCAGCCTGTGTCTGAAAGGGACTTAATCCCTGGCATCTTTTTCTTGTTCAAGTTCAGTACCTGTGTTCTTTTTTTTTTTTTTTTTTTGAGACGGAGTCTCGCTCTGTCGCCCAGGTGATTGGAGTGCAGTGGCTGGATCTCAGCTGCGTCTCCCAGGTTTATGCCATTCTCCTGCCTCCGCCTCCTGAGTAGCTGGGACTATAGGTGCCCGCCACCTCGCCTGGCTAGTTTTTTTTTTTTTTTGGTATTTTTTAGTAGAGACGGGGTTTCACCGTGTTAGCCAGGATGGTCTCGATCTCCTGACCTTGTGATCCGCCTGTCTCGGCCTCCCAAAGTGCTGGGATTACAGGCGTGAGCCACCGCGCCCGTCCAGTACCTGTGTTCTTTCCCAAGAATGCAGGCTTCCCTCTTTGGATTAATCTGTGTCAATGCCAAGAGCTTTGTCATGGCAAAAGAGATACAGGTGTGAACAGGGAAGTTTTACTATGCTTTTAATTCAGTCAGTTGATCAATATTTATTTAGCACTGTAACATATCAAGAGTATAACCTCTGGTCCCTAGGAGCTTCTGACTTAAGGTGGACAAAAATGATGGCAAGACAAAAAATAATGTTGAAGGAGAGCTGCTACCCAGTCCTTGTTCCAGCACTGTTCGTCTCTTGGTGTTCCAGGATTTCCACACTTCCTTTTTGGCATCTTTCAGCAGAGCTGTACATTGCAGCATGGGCTGTCTGGTGGTGGTAAGTCCCTGGGATGTGGTGTTAGAAGTATCTCTCTGGTCTTTCCTGTGGTGAGTGATAAGAAAGGGAGTTGAGGGCCAGGCGCAGTGGCCCATGACTGTAATCCCAGTACTCTCCGAGGCAGGTGGATCACTGGAGGCCAGGAGTTTGAGACCAGCCTGGCCAACATGGCAAAATCCCATCTTTACTAAAAATGTGAAAATTAGCCAGGCATGGTGGCATGTTGCCTGCAGTCCCAATTCCAGCTACTGGGAGACTGAGGCAGGAGAATCCCTTGAACCTGGGAGGTGGAGTTTGCAGTGAGCCGGGATTGTGCCACTGCACTCCAGCCTGGGTGACAGAGCAAGACTCTGTCTCAGAAAAAAAAAAAAAAAAAAAAAAAAAAGAAAAAAGAATGGGAGTTGAAAATTCCTTGTGTATCCTCTCTGGAGGTAGAGAAAAGCACATCGGTTTTGGAATCAGGCCTGATTCTGTTGTGTAACCTAAGGGTAAGATTTTGGCCTCTCTGAAATCTCAGTTTCTCATCTGTAAAATGGGGATAATAATAACAGCCTCATAAGGCAGATGTGATGATTAAGTGAAAAAATGAATGTAAAATGCTTAGAGCAGTGCCTGGCATGAAGTAGGTGCTTACTTTGCTCCTCGTCCTCCCAAGCCTTTAGTGGAAACTTGTGCTTTCGGAACAGTGCCACATTCTCTCTGGAAAAAAAGCTATGTTATTTGTTAAGCTGCTCCAATGGCTCAGTCAACAGACTAAGAGTTATAGTCCCCAGAGTCAATCGACCTATTGTTATTAAATTGCCTTGGCCCTGCTAGTTTTGGGAGTTGTCATTTTGCACTGTTACAGATTTACAGTTTTCTTCCAACCCTTCTCTTGCAAATGTTGTTACTCGCTCAGGGCACTAGATGGCGCCATTTCACTAGGTATCGA
This sequence comes from Macaca thibetana thibetana, assembly GCF_024542745.1. Lineage (NCBI taxonomy): Eukaryota > Metazoa > Chordata > Mammalia > Primates > Cercopithecidae > Macaca > Macaca thibetana. Next base: position 73,487,606 of record NC_065584.1, read on the forward strand.
TAACTTTCACAAACGGACCCCTCTGTCCTGCATTTTTTAAAAAAGAAGAAAAAGAATTTGTATCGCATGCATCAGTATAGCCATATATTCCAGCACATCAAAGAAATACGTTTACATTGGTGTTTCTTTCATTTATAATAGGGAGAGTGTGAGGCTGAGAAAGCATCCAGAGGTGCACACGATTTAGTTCCATGGTTTAGTAGAGCAAGAAAACTATGGAGTAGACTCACAGGGAAGCCACAAATTTAATTGAAACTGGAAAATGAAGTGAATGAGGTAAGGTCAAATAAAAGTGGATTACTTGGTGTTTAAAGAATGGATAAGGTAGGCTGGGCACGGTAGCTCACGCCTGTAATCCCAGCACTTTGGGAGGCCGAGGCAGGCGGATCACCTGAAGTCAGGAGTTCGAGACCAGCCTAGCCAACATGGTGAAACCCTGTATCTACTAAAAATACAAAAATTAGCCGGGCGTGGGGGCACGGGCCTGTAGTCCCAGCTACTCGGGAGGCTGAGACAGGACAATCGCTTGAGCCCGAGAGGCGGAGGTTGCGGTGAACCGAGATTACACTACTGCACTCCAGCCTGGGAGACAGAAGGAGATCCCGTCTCAGAAAAAAAAAAAAAAAAAAAAAAAAAAAAAAAAAAAAAAAAAGGATAGCTAATGCCATGGTAAGCTCTAACAATGGAAGGGTTTCTAGGGAAGATAAGCTACTATTAATCTCCACTATAAGGAAGAATAGAACAAGAAGAAATGGACTTATATGACTACATGAGAGGCGTAAGTTAGCTACAAGGAAGAATTTCTGGAGACAAGGCAGTGTAATATCACAACCAGGAAAATTATGAAAGTTTTTTTTATTAATATTAAAAACAAAGTAAACAAGAACTTAGCATGTACAGGTTGGTTTATTTGCCATTCTACTAGAAGACGGAGGAAGGCTCTCTCCTTTATTATGATGCTTATTTGAAGCCTGGCACGACACAGTATAGGACAGTAGTCTTGTGTCCCAGTGGTGCAGGCTGGGACTCGATATGAGCTAACAGGATTAGCAGTGTTTTGAAAAGTATCCCATTATTGTGTGTCCGTATATCGGTATTATATTAGAGATCTATAGGAGTTGCTGGCTTTTTTTTTCTTGGTTTCTAAAATACTTACGTAAGGGTTGAGCTAGAGGGAGGAAAAAAATCACTGGTGAAGAGAAAATCAAAGATCTCTTCATTGGCACTGTTTTTTGAACCTCTGTCTTGTTACTTATTATATGATCCCTCAGACTGTGGTTTGGTTTTGTTTATTGGCTATTCCTTATTGATACCTGTAATATCTTGTAGATGAATATGGAAATTACATATTTGTGATTATACACTAAGTCCACAAGGGGGCGCCAAACTCGACCTTCTCCCCAGAGTCACCTAACAGTTCATGTGGTGTCTATCCTGGTCAGTCTCCTTTCTTCCTCTCCTGCCCCATGGTACCATCAGTCCTCCTCCCGAGGTCCCATGTTCATCCTGGGAGAATGCTTCATGTATGCCTTTTCAGGTTCTTCAGATCCTCATAGCAAATAATAAGACAATAAAACTTTCCATTGCTCACAGTGACTGCCCCTCACTGCTTAACTTAGCTGCACTATCCTAACAATACTATATCTTTCCAGGCCGGGCCTCAAGTGGCTCATGCCTGTAATCCCAGAACTTTCGGAGGCTGAAGTGAAAGGATCCCTTAAGGCCAGGAGTTCAAGACCAGCCTGGGCAGCATAGCAGAAACTCATCTCTACAGAAAATAAAAAAATTAGCCAGGCACACTGGCATGTGCCTTTAATCCCAGCTACTTGGGAGGCTAAGGCTGAGGCAGGAGAATCGCTTGAGTCCAGAAGTTCAAGGCTGCAGTGAGCTGTGATTACACCACTGCACTCCAGCCTGGGTCACAGATCGAGACCCCATCTCTTAAAAAGAAACAACTATATATTTTCTCAGGTCATCTGCCAGGAAGGGGTGAGGTGAAGAAATAAAGATATTGGTGATGGAGGATTGGGATGAGGTGGAGAAAATTTAGTCCAGCCAGATTTTTCCCTTGCTGATTATAAATGCACTGCATGTTAATTGTAGAAAATTTGGAAAAAGATATAGAATAGGGCAAAAAGCAAAATTATCTGTAATTCTACCACTTATAGATAACTACAGTTAATATTTTAAAATATTTTCTTCTATATAGCTATAGAAATATGGAGAAACTGAGGCAACTGTTTGTAGAGAGCTGATCTGAAAGGTTATCCAGGGGCTAAAAGAGCAAGCATGATCTGTGGATCAGCGGGCAGAGAAAATCTGTTCTCAGAGAGAAAAGTCAGGCAGGGGTTTAGAAAGAAAAAGAAATGAAGGTCTCTTGATCTCAGAGAGCAATAGAAAAAGCAAGAGTGGCTTTCTGGATATGTATAACTATTATGTATAAATTAAAAAAAGAATGACTTCCTGGGTCTCCTGTGCTTTTCCTTTTCCCAGTTCCTAGGATTAGGACTTTTAAGCCACGACAGTACCTGTCTTAGGTGCTGTGAGTAGTTTCTCAGTAGCCTTTCAATAGCTCAAACAAGTAGGTTTTCTTTTCTTGAAATCAAAGACCTCTGACTGGAATAGCAACATGAAGTAATAGGAGCTTAATCATTACTGCTATTGACAACCTTATGGAAAGTGCCTTTTTCATTCCACCACTCACTGGAAAGCACAATACTGATGCTCTGCCCAGGGCCTTTTTGTACTATTCCCTTTAACCAGATTCAATGTGCTTTCACTTCCAACAGCCCATACCTATAACCCTTCTTTTTGTTTTTGAGGTCTGTCCACCTACTGGAACCCACCTTACATGCATGCATAAAGGGCACCTGCCTAGAAATTTGTGCCCCACTGGTGGGACCACTAACCAATGACTGGTTATGGGAATATGAAGCCCTAGCCCCCTTTCCCTGGGCTGGAACGACTCTGAAGCCTGACTTACTTCCAGAGTTCTGCAGGATCATGCTGAAGCTACCAGCTGTGGACTTTGAGACTGAACTGGCAGTAGGCAGCGTCTAAGGTGGTCCCCAATGATCCCCGCCTCCTTATATTCATACTCTTGTGTAATTCCCTCTCCTTGAGTGTGGGATAGACAGGGTGACTTGCTTTTGACCACTAGTGTATGGCAAAGGTGTGGGGATGCCACTTCCATGATTAGATTACAAAGATTGTGATTTCTGTCTTGTGAACAGACTATTTCTTTCTCAGGTTGTACGCTTTGGTGAGGCAAGCTTTCTGGCAGGGAACTGAGGGGAGCCTCTGGCCAACAGTCAGCAAGGAACCAAGACTCTCAGTCCAACAACCCGTATGCAACTAAATGCCGATCATAATCATTGAGTGAGTGTAGAAGTAGATCCTTCCCAGGTTGGGCTCTTAAATGAGCCTGGATCAACACCTTGATTACAACCTTGTGACAGGCCATGAAGCAGAGGACTCAGTTAAGTTGTGCCTGGGTTCCTGACACACAGAAACTGAGATAATGAAGGTGTATTGGTTTTAGATGCCAAGTCTTGGGGCAATTTGTTAATATAGGTTAATACAGTACCTTGCTTGGTTTCTTCCCATTACCTGTCTTGTTTCCCCCATTCTCTTACCAGTTTTTCCTGAGGTCCCTTTCTTAACAAAGCACTTGCATGGAAACTTCCCTAAGATAACTGATTGAAGGCAACAGATTCTAAGGGTGGGGTTCTAAAGTAGGATAACTTATCAGCCAGCTGGCAACAGGACTATCACTGCAGTAAGTGGAGTGTTGTAGGCATATAGTGGCCTTGCAAATGCTAAGACTTTTATCTGTGATGAATTGGGACGGGGATATAGGTAGAAGGGATGTTCAAAGACAGTTGAATTAATTGGTTGATTTGGGGTGCTTACTGCTGTACTGAAGAGAGAAAATAACAAGCTCATTTCCAAAATAGAGCATGGTGTGGAATTCTGAAGACCTTTAATTCAGCAGCCAGAAGGCAGAACATGCTTAAGATAAGGCTTAGGATCTGAGTATAAGTGTAGCAGAACTTCAGAGAAGACTGAATTAACAGGTTTTTGCAAGTCAATGTCGTGATAGGGAAGGTCTAATACCTTCAGACTTGGAATGGGGACAGTTGGGTGCACTAGAGGACACTGGCCTCAGAGTCCCCCTGTGCTCTTGAGCCTATGGAAATGGACCATTTCCTTTTGCTAGAGGATAATAGCACTTATCCCTTGTCTGAAGACTGTGTAGAGGCTGTAACTGAAGCAGATGCTTTATGTGCTGTCCTCCTGATCTACTCTCATCTCCCTTCCTGGCCATTAGACTAATAATTTGGATCAAATATTATCATGTCACAACTCAGGAAGTGCTGGTCCTGCTTAGGGAGAAAGGAGCTGAACTGTAGGAGCTGGCTAATGTAAAGAGGCATATTAGCCTGGGAATGGCTCTTGAGAGTGGTGGGCTGCTAGTGTAGACTATTGTATGGAGTTAGATGAGGAGAGAGATTATTAATATGAATATATTATTGTGTGATTTAGGATTTAATGTTCTGGCAAGGGCTCCTGGAGACAGTCTCAACTATGCTGCTAAATGGCTCCTGGAACATTGAAAAAATCATGGCCCACATTAAAGGAGAAAGAACTGCCTTGGCATATTGTCAAGCAAGGAGTCAGAAGTCCCACAGTTGATTACCGTGTCAGTTATCAACATATTGTTTCTCAGCTCCAAATCCCCCCTCCAATTTTTCTTTTCTGCTCTGTGATTTTGGTGCTAGATTATATAATTATTTTTCCTTTGCCATCTGGTGCAATATTAGGATTTATTGATAGAGGGTACTGGAGGGATACTGCAAAGTATTAGGAAGGAGGCATGTCTCTTCCTGGTTTTGGTGTGATTTTTTTTCTTTTTCCTCTGATGGTGTGGCTGCTAATAGTGGGCGGAGGCCCATTGACTCTCATTCCCCTGCAAGCTTCTGTAGCACTCCAGCAGGCTGCTTCCCATGGACCTCTAGTCCACCAGAACCTCAGCAAACTGCACTGCTAAGGGTAGGAGGGTGCCTGCAGGGTTCTCTACCAGAGGCCAATTTATCGTGATGTCATTAGGAATAAAAAGGATATGGGCATTCCACTGGAATATTGCTTCATATATCTGGCAAGGAAAATACCCCAACAACCCAGACCCCCTGGAACCAAATTTAAGATCTGGTGGCCAAATACTTGACTTGAATCACCGCAATGGAGAGTTATGGCTATTCACCCATTTCCCAGACCTAAGCCAACTCAAAGACTGAGAATCCCTTGCTTGAAGGGTAGCTTGTTCCCTTGAGAAGAACCTTGCAATGTTGCCACAAGTTTATATTATATATTCCCCCAAGCCTTCCTCAATGGGACCTGTGGCCATTTACTAGTCACTGTGCACTGAAGAAAAGGCAATACCTAAACTTTTAAGGTATTACTAGACACTGGCTCTGAATTGATGTTAATTCCAGAGGAAGCAAAATGCTACTGTGGTGTAGCAGTCAAAGTGGGGGCTTATTGTGGTCAAGTGGTAAATGGAAACTTTAATTAATTCCAACTCACAGTGGCCCAGTTGATCCATGAACCCTTCCTGTGGTTATTTTCCCACTTCCTGAATGCCATATTGGAATAAACACACTTGTTACTGTCAGAATCCCCATCTGGCTCTGTGACTAAGTAGGAGCTTTTGGAACTTCCCTTCCCTATAAATATAGTAAACCAGAAGGAATATTGTATCTATTTTAAATTATATATGTTATTGCCTCCCTTAAAGAATTGAAAGAGGCAGGGTTTGTGATACTTATCACATTAACAGGTTTTTGCAAGTCAATGTCGTGATAGGGAAGGTCTAATACCCTCAGACTTGGAATGGGGACAGTTGGGTGCACTAGAGGACACTGGCCTCAGAGTCCCCTTGTGCTCTTGAGCCTGTGGAAATGGACCATTTCCTTTTGCTAGAGGATAATAGCACTTATCCCTTGTCTGAAGACTGTGTAGAGGCTGTAACTGAAGCAGATGCTTTATGTGCTGTCCTCCTGATCTACTCTCATCTCCCTTCCTGGCCATTAGACTAATAATTTGGATCAAATATTATCATGTCACAACTCAGGAAGTGCTGGTCCTGCTTAGGGAGAAAGGAGTTGAACTGTAGGAATTGGCTAATGTAAACAGGGATATTAGCCTGGGAATGAACTCATCAGTTTTGCTCACGCATAATTTGGATGGATCTTGGAGAATGACTGAGAATATTATAATCTTAATCAGATTGTGACTTTGTAGCTTCTCTCTCAGATACAGAATTTTTACTGAAATAAATCAGTAAAGCCCCCTGGCACTTGGTATGTAGCTATCAACCTAGCTAATGTTTTCTCTCCATACCAGTTTGGAAGAACCTCCAGAAGCAGTTTGCTTTTACCTGGAAGGGCCAAGAGTACACCTTCACTTTTCTAGGCCCCTGACTGATAGCCAAACTGTTTTCCACAGTCCAGGAATGCAGGTGTATCTTGGGCTTGGACAACTTTTCTCTTTACATGAACTTGATGACCAGGTGTACTCACCAATATCTTCCCCCTGGTGTTAAGAGGAGACATATGCATACACTTATAGGAGTGGGCAAAAAGTGTCAGTATCTTTTTATTGTACCTTCATGCTCACTAGAGAACATCCACTGCAGAAGAGTCGTGGTCAACCAGGTTGTCAGGACTCGTCCAGTAGATGTCAGCTAGCCTTTGTCCTTGGTCACCCAGTGTTTCCCGGGGGCCTATAAATGGATAGCCATGGTGGCAGAGATAGAGGTTATCTTTGTGTTGAGTTCTCTTTCACCAAGGCTGATCTAGTGACTGCCACTGCTGACTATTTGAGCTGCTGGCAGCAGAGATTGAGTCTGAGCCTTCAGTATGATAAACACATTGAGGAGACCAAGCCGACTTGGTCACAAGTTGATTGTGTCAGATCCCTTTTGCGCTTAGAAAGGGCAACAATTCTTCTTAACTGGAATGAATCAAAATGTATTCTAGGTATGGATTTGCCCTTCCTGCCTTCAGTTCCTCAGCCAGTACCATTATCCACGGGTTCACAGAGTGTCTTTGTTTTTGTTTTTCGAGACAGGATCTTGCTCTGTCACTCAGGCTGGAGTTCGGTGGTGCGATCATGGCTCACTGCAACCTCTAACTGCTGGGGTCAAGTGATCTTCCCACCTCAGCTTCCCGAGTAGCTTGGACCATAGGCATGTGCCCCTACTCCCAGTTAATTTTTTTTTTTTTTGAGATGGAGTTTCGCTCGTGTTGCCCAGGCTGAGGTTCAGTGGCACAATCTTGGCTCACTGGAACCTCTGCCTCCCAGGTTCAAGCTATTCTCCTGCCTCAGCCTCCCAAGAAGCTGGGATTACAGGTGCCTGCCATCACACCCAGCTATTTATTTATTGATTTATTTTTGTATTTTTAGTAGAGACAGGGTTTCACCATTTTTGGCCAGCTGGTCAAACTCCTGACCTCAGGTGATCCGCCTACCTTGGCATCCCGAAGTGTTGGAATTACTGGCGTGAGCCACTGCGCCCGGCCCCAGATAATTTTTAAGATAAGTTTTTTGTAGAGATGGGACTTCACCAGGTTTCTCAGGCTGGTCCCGAACTCCCTAGCACAAGCAATCCACCTGCCTTGGCCTCCCAGAGTGCTGGGATTACAGGCATGAGCCACTGCACCTGGCCAGAGTGTCTGATTTACTAACATGGGATCCAACATATGACACAGACCAATGTATGACCACATGTTAGAGAGAAATGACAATTGGACATATGATCGTGAAGTCACCGATCTTACTGGGTATTGCATAGTATGCTAGTTGGCTGAACAACCTTGGAATAGCTTTTGGAAGGTATAGTCAAAGTGTCACCTTGAAGATGATAATCTGCAAGATTGGAACACTGTCCTTTAAGGCGTAGTATTTCTTTTGAGTCAATGGCCATTAGTGGTTTTGTGTAGAATGAGTCTGGGTTCTAAGAGGTGGAGGAAGGGGTGGAAGAAGCTCACCATCAATCCCAGTGACCTACGTGGGAAATTTGTGCTTCTTGTCCTTCAGTGTTATGTCCTAGCGTTCTAGAGTTCTGCTTTCCAGAGGGGAATACATCAGGATTCTCAGAATTCTACTAAACCTAAAACTCTACCTTGTCATTTTATGCCTCGCCTCTCATGACATGAGATCAGGCTTAGAAAGGAGTTATACCGGCAGGAGTAACTGGCCTTGATCATGGGGGGGTGGGGGTGCTTTCCCATAATGGGGATAGGAAATAGTATGTTTAGAAGGAGATCCACTGGGATCTCTTGGTGCTGTCATGTGACAAAGGAATTATAGCTGCTGTAGCCTGCCAAGGGCATGGTAACCAGGAGTTCAGGACCCCTCAGAGTTGGAGATCTAGGTCACTCACCAGGCAAGCAACCTAGACCAGCAGTTGTGTTAGCCAAAGGGAGTTCCTGATACATGTCAGGAACCACTGCAACAGTGAGAACTGTGGCTTTTTTCTGTGTATGTGTGGCAGGATCTTGCCCTGTGACCCAGGCTGGAGTGCGGTGGTGTGATTATAGCTCACTGTAGCCTTGATCTCCCAGGCACAAGCCATCCTCCTGCCTCAGCCTCTCAAGTAGGTGGGACTACAGGCATGTACCACCATGCCTAGCTAATTTAAAAAATTTTTCTGTAGAAATAGAGTCTCCCTATGTTGCTCATGCTGGTCTCAAACTCCTGGCCTCAAGCAGTCCTGCCTTGGTGTCTCAAAGTGCTGGGATTACAGGCATGAACCACTGCACCTGGCCTATAGCTTGTTTTACTAACTTCCTTTTGTAAAAAGGATCATACTAATAAGATCAAACTTAATCATAAGAATAATAATAATTTATAGAGTTTATATATTCTCAGCACTGTTTTAGGTACTTCACATTTGTAAACTCAATTCTCACACAACCCTATGAAGTCGTTAGTATTATTATGATAACTTTATAGATGAAGAAATGGAGACCTAAGCTGAAGTAACTAAGGGATCAAAAGTTCAGAGGAGGATATGGGTGATAGGATAATGTTTGAATTGGCTTTTGATCCTTTGCTTTAAGGTGGGAAGGATGAATAGCAGATTCAGTGGATGCATAGAGGGGAGCTATTCCAGGTGGAGGACGTGGAATAAACAGATGCACACGAGGACCAAATAGAGATGCAGACTTGGTGAGTGACAGCTACACGAGTTTGCCAGAGAACAGGACTGATGATAGCAAGAAATGGGAGATAAATTTTAAAAAGTATATCTGGGCTGGGCATGGTGGCTCATGCCTGTAATCCCAGCACTTTGGGAGGCCAAGGTGGGCGGATCACTTGAGGTTAGGAGTTTGAGACCAGCGTGGCCAACATAGTGAAACCTCATCTTTACTAAAAAATACAAAAATTAGCCAGACATGGTGTTGCGTGGTTGTAATCCCAGTTACGCAGGAGGCTGAGGCACGAGAATCTCTTGAACCTGGGAGGTAGAGGTTGCAGTGAGCTGAGATCATGCTACGGCACTCCAGCCTGGGCTACAAAGTGAGACTCTGTCTCAAAAAAAAAAAAAAAAAAAAAAAAATAAATAAATAAAATAAAATGTATCTAGGCCATGCTAGGTAGAGTTCTGAAGGCAAGTTAAAAACTTTGAATTGTATTTTTGTCAATAATGGGGAATGATTAAAGAGTTTTAAGGGCAGGTGTGGCATGATCAAAGGAGCTCTCTAGAAGAGTAGTTTCTAGACGTTGGATGGTAAGTAGATGCCAGTTTGGCTGCCTAAAATCTATGTGGGGATGTTTGAATAACACAGATTCCCGTGATGAGCTCGGGGATTCACCAGACACACATCTCTACCAATTGTCCTTTCTCTTTTTCCTTGTCCCTGATGGTCAGGTTTCTTTTCCACTTTAAATAGAGACCCCCTTTCTTGCTCCCTCATATTTATTTGTGACAACAGTTAATTGTGACTTCTGGTTCGTGTATCTGTTATGTCTGAGGTTACTCAACTCAGTTCTCTAATGTTTGGCGACTTCTAAGTTTTTCCATTTTGGAGGCCTTGCTGATAAGACTCATGAAGAATTCACCCTTCTCTTTGGAGTCCCTAAATGAATTAAATCCTTTGGGTAATTTTTTTTTTTTGAGACCAGGCCTGGCTCTGTCACCCAGGCTGGACTGCAGCAGGACCATCATAGCTCACTGCAGCCTCAACTTCCCAGGCTCAAGCAATCCTCCTGCCTCAGCCTCCTGAGTAGATGGGACCACAGGCATTTCCCACCAGACCCAGCTAATTTTAAAGTTTCTTGTAGAGACAGGGTTTCTCCATGTTGCCTATGCTGGTTGTCAACTCCTGGGCTCAAGCAATCTGCCTGCCCACCTTGGCCCTCAAAAGTGCGAGGATTACAGGCGTGAGCCATTGTGCTCAGCCTCTTATGATAATTTTTAAGAGACAATTTTCCTATTTTTCTTTTGTCTTCACTTTTCCAAGCTAAGTAGCATCTGTCCTTTTAATTGTTCCAATTGGGTCATGGTGTCAGACCTTCAATATTGTGTCAGGTTCTAGTAAACCTGTGATCTTCTTAGATGCTGGCACCCAGGATGGCATACAGTGCACTAGATATGATTATGATCCACATAAACTAAAGTGGGACCATTCCCCCCAGCACCACCCGCCACTGGACACTAGATCTCAGCTCAGCATCAGTAAGAGCTCAGTGGCCCCAGCACTCTGCTGTTCCTTGTAAAGCTTTTGGCCACTAAAGCCTCTAAGCCTTTTCTGTTCTTGCTCCTCGTCATACCTCTTTCATCAATTGCACATGTGGTTGATTCCTAGAGAGTTATTGAGGAACTGGACTCACGACTTGAGCTCATTGATGATCCCATCCAGCTTTCTTGTGAAGGGTAATTTAGTGTAATTTTGGCCCAGTGGTGATTCCATCCATTTTTCTTGTTCTTTTCTTTTTTTAAATGACATAAACCAGTATTTGCTTTTATTTCTAGGTCTTATGTTCTAGGTTTGGTTATAGCCCTTTATTTTTTCCATAAAACTAAAAATTAAGCTTCTTTGTATGTTTTACCATCAGTCACAAAGAATAAGAACTTTTTTTTTTGAGACAGAGTTTCGCTCTTGTTGCCCAGACTGGAGTGCAATGGTGCCATCTTGGCTCATGCAATCTCCGCCTCCCGGGTTCAAGCAATTCTCCTGCCTCAGCCTCCCGAGTAGCTGGGATTACAGGCATGTGCCACCACGCCTGGATAATTTTGTATTTTTAGTAGACATGGGATTTCTCCACGTTGAGGCTGGTCTTGAACTCCTGACCTCGGTTGATCCACCCGCCCTGGCCTCCCAAAGTGTTGGGATTACAGGCGTGAGCCACCGTGCCCAGCCAGAATAAGAACTTTCGAAACAGACTTTTGTTTTGTCCTTTAACTGGTGCATAAGGTCGCTGATTTTTTTAGATGAGTGAACATGGAAAAGAAAATTGACACCTAGGAGATAGATAACATGTGATATATATTTTTTTAATAATTCAGGTATAATTCATATATCATAAAATCTATACATTTTAAAGTATATAGTTCAGTGGTACTGTTTCCTCCATTGTTTCTTCTACCTCTGAGAGATCATAATGTCAGCTTTTTAGAATACTAAGTTGTGAAAGCATCACCACTGTCTAATTCCAGAACATTTTCATTACTGCCAAAGAAACTCCACACCAGCTAACACAGCTAATAGCCACTCCTCATTTGCTACCCCGCCAGCTCCATTTAGACTCTGTCTTCCTGCTATTCTCTATGTGTGGACACTTGAGGCTTCCATTTTGGGAGCTGAATGGCACATTTTTTTTTTCCATTACATCATAAACTGTAGAGGGGAGAATCTCGCATTTACAGAGTTCTGATATCCCATTTATTAAATTATGCTGGATTCTTAGGAAGCAGTGAACCCATTTGCAATAGCAAGGGGGTTTTATCACCATCATCTCCTCCATCTGGGCTTCAGTTTCTTCAATATTCATATTATTCTTTCCAGTCAAATGCCTATTTTCTTTAAAGAAAAGAAAGAAGCAAAATAAAAGTTGACCAGCCTGGGCAATGTGGTGAAACCCAGTCTCAAGAACAACAACGACAACAACAACAGCAACAGCAACAACAACAGTTAGCTGGGTGTGGTGACGCATGCCTGTAGTCCCAGCTACTCAGGAGGCTAAGGTGGGAGGATCACTTGAGCCCAGGAGGTGGAGCTTGCAGTGAGCCAAGATTGCATCACTGCACGCCAACCTGGGTGACAGAGCAAGACTCTGTCTCAGGAAAAAAACAAAAAACCAAAACAACAAAAACCCAAAAAAATCAAAATAGAATCTGAGCAGTCCTGCTTTCTCTATGATCTGTTAACAGCGTGCCATAATCTTTACTCAAGGGACTTCTATCTTTCTTGTCCTTGCTCCAGACAAAGTCACAGAAACCTTTATATTTCTGCTCGCTGTCCTAGCAGCACTTGCGCATTTTGGGTGTTGGCCTTCCTGACAGTTTCCATAGGTTTGGACCCACGTCTGCATTTCCTCTTGGCTGTGGACCTCCATCTGCGGTGAGTCCATCCTTTCCAGCCCTGAGCTTGCTAAGGTACTTTTGGTGTAGCTGCATCAGTCCTTGCTCTCCATTCTTCTTTCTAGGAACAGTTTCCAGTAATTAGTTCAGAATTTTCTTTCTGAAAGCCCTACCCTCTCTGCATAATCTTTCCTTACAGAACTCCAGATCGAGTCCCCAGAGGTATGCTCTTTTCCTGCCACCGCAGGACAGGAAACTGTCAGTTTTCCCTATGCCAATGGTCATTGTTCCAAAATGACAGAGTCTCTTTGTTCCCCAAGGTTCTTGTCACTTTATCTTCACCAAACAATTCTTCCGTGTTGATCTAGAAAAGTAGTTTCCTCCATTATTTCCTCTACCTCTGAGAGATCATATTGTCAGGCTGAATTTGTCAGATGCACTTTCACAAATGGAAAAGGACATTGCCTTGGTAAGACCTTTGTAGTACGTGATTACGTGTTCTTTTATAAACATTGATGAAGTATACCTTGTAGAAATCCACCTGAGAGTAGGGATGAAAGAAAAGGAGGAAAGTTGTATCCAGAGTTGACAAAAAACAGGGCCACAGAGGTACATACCTGGTTTCTCTAGAAAATGATGGTCATTTTAATCACCGCTTTTTGGGAGTAGTGAGGGAATTTACTTACTTTCCCATGCAGATAGATGATTAAGTTAGAATTCTGGCTCTGCCCTAACTGTATGACTTTAGGCAAATTAATTATCCTCTCTAATCTTTGTTTTCCTAATTTAAAAATTATATTTTGCAATCCAGGAGCATAGAGTTGAGTTGCCCTGAATATACACTTCCAGGTTTCCTCATTTGTAAAATAAGAATAAGAATACCCAGTTTAAAGAATTTGTGGTAGTTTAAAAATGGCTGCAGAGTTTTTGACACTCCTCTCATTGACAGGTAAAATCTATGTCTCTGCACCTTCAATCTGTTCACTATAATTGTTTGACTAATAGAATATGGTAGAAGTGACAATGTGCGAGTTTCTGAGCCCAGGCCATAAAAGACTGGTAGTTTTTACTTCTTTTTTCTTGGAAAGCTTTCTCTGGGGTCTTGAGCCAACACATAAGAAGTCCACATACCCAGAGATTGCCATGTTGGAGTCTTAGTATGCAGTAGTCCCAGTTGAGCCCAGCCTTCCAGGCCGTCCCCACAAAGGTGACAGACATGCCAGTGAAGCCATCTTGGACTCTCCGACCAGCCCTTTTGTGAGCTGATTACCAGCAAGGGGCCTCACTGATTGCAGTTGATGCCTTGTAGATCAAAGGAACTGCCCAACCAAGTCTCGATCAAATTCCTGACCCACAGAATCACAAGACATGATATAGGTTGTTTTAAGCTGTTAATTAAGCAGCAGTAGATAACTGGAACAGAATTTGGTACCTGGGAGTGGGGTGCTAATAAAACCCTAACACACGTGACATTGGCTTTAGGGCTGGGCAGTTGGCAGAAGCTGGAAGTCCTTGAGGAGCCAGTTAGTAAAAGCTGGAAGGCCATTGAAAAGACTGCTGGTGGAACATGGAAGGCCATGGAGAAAACTGGATTTGGAGGTGGGAAAAAACGTGATCCTTGTGGAGGAAAATTTGACAACATTGTTATTTGTAATAATGTGGAAAATAGAAAATAAACCTAGCAAACTGGTGGATTTGGGCAGAAAGATTTCCTGGCAGAAGGTTGAAGATGCCAACTGATTCCTTTGAGCCACTTATGATAAGCTATGGATAGAGAGAGATAAACTTAAAAAAAAAAAGAAAATTTCTAGTTTTCAAATAATTTTTAAAGGAAATATAAAGGAGTTAGGCCTTAATGGATTTGAAATTAAAAGTGATTCCATACCATCAGCCCCAAATCCCATCTAAAATGTATTTTAACCTACAGTAAATATGATAATGGAGGGTCTAAATGCTGAAATTCAGAGGAGCTAGATTGAACACGAAATCTGATGTTTTATATGCTGCTAATCCTCTTCAGGGAACGTTAGGGTAAGCCAGGGCAGGAAGAGAAGTAGGGAAAATTGGAAAGGTAAAGGAAAAGAATACTTAGCTGCATCACTCAGTCAGAAAACTGTAAGAAAATGTGTGTCGAACTTTCCCTATCATTGGAAAGAAAAATAAATAATGAAAACTGACAATAAAGACACGAAGGGCTAATTTTCAATTTCAATTTGTCTTTTTGAATGATGCCTCTTTGGAATTTTATGAAGGGTAAATGATATTTGAAATTAAATCTTTTAAATGAGTTATCTTTTGGGTAGTTATTTTGCACACCTTTAAAATGCATTTTACTTATTTGTGGTGGGTGGAGTAGAAAGACGAATTCTGGAGAAGTTGAGAGGAAAATAATTTCAGGAGGTAATGGATGAACTTGGTCTGGAAGATTAATCAGGGCAGTTGTAAGAGAGTGCCAAATGCATAACCAGAGTAGAACTAAATATCTGATTGTAATTAAAACTTTAGGTTTCTAATGGCTGCATGAAAGGTATTTTAATAAACGTGAAATGCACTTTCTAAATGGCACGCTAACTTTTAATGACTTGGGTGTTTTGTTTGATTAGTAACCTGGACTGTTAAATTAAAGCCAACTGCAAGTGCATGATAAAATATTGATGGTTTCAGGCAAATGAATTGGGGGAGTTATGCTTGACAGATTTTTTGTATCATTAAGGATTTTAACTGGTGGAAAATATATATTGCTGGTGCTTAAAGATAGTTAAAGAGGATCTTCCTGTTTATATGACCTCGTTTCAATTTTACAGTAATAATAAGGGAGAAATCTGAATTATTCACAGATGATTGGTCAAGAGAGGTCACTTAATTAAAAAAGTGTTATTTTAATTACACCTGTTTCACATTCCTGGAATAGGAAATTAAATATTTTGCAGCATTTGATTATTTCTGTTTCACAGAATACCTGGACTTTTGCTGATTCTTGTGAAGACCTTACATTGTCATGTGCGAGGCTTTTACTGCTTGTTAGTAGGGAGTTTTGCTTTAAGAATCAGAATTTAAGAAATAGTTTTTTTATAGTCAGTTTTAGAACTAATGCAAGAAGAAAAAACATATAATTTTATGGGCATATGTACACGTGCATGGGTAATATATATAATATTGTATGTGAAATGGAATTTCTAGAAGGAAATAAGAGGCATGGTTACTTCCAGGGAGCAAAGCTGTGGAGTCACAACAAAGGGAAGTTTTATTTCTTTGTTTTTGTGAAATGAAAATATGTTTTGCAGTGAGAATGTCTTAGTTTTATGAAAAAGTTTCCCTTTGAAACCCAAATTTATCTTTTAACAACTTAACTGTTCCTTTTCATGTGTCTTTCCCCATAACAGAACATTTTCTCAATTTTGCTAGATGATATGGTTATTTTTAGGGAGGTTTTATCACTGCATCCTTCCTTCCTTCTCTCCTTACAACCATTCATTGATCCTCAAATATTTAGCATTTCTTGTCTCTTACTGCTTTTTATAGCCTAAAAAAAGTAACTTTTGGACAAAGAGAACTGAGCAGTGTTTTAAAGGTAGTGCTCTCTCTGTTAAGATTTTAACTGTGGGAAGGAAAGGAAAAACGTAAAACTTTGAGAAAATGAAGGAACTTAGGGAGGGATGATAGGACAGGAGCTTAGAGTGGCCTAGCATTGTGTGCTTAGATATTCCCTCACATAGAAGGAAAACACTAGCGCCTTCTCAATTAGTGAGAGACTTGCAAAGTGCTCGAGAGACACCCTGAGTAGTGACGGAACAGCTTCTTCATAAAGGAAGACTCCAGCCCCTTCCCATGGTGATGACTTTTGGGTACTTTAGGAGCACAGGAGGTTGGACATTGAAAAGACACAGGGAAATTCCTGGACAGTATTTGGCACAAGTGTGCACGTGTGCACACACCCACACCCACGCACACACACACCCACACCCACACCCTCTTGTCCTATTGCCTGCTCCTCAAATGATTGACCCTCAAGGGGATAAAGGATATAAAATTAATTCAAACTTTGCCGCTTACTTGTTGTATTGCTCCGAGCTAGTTTCTATAGCTTTCTGGGCTTCTTGACTATGAAATGAAGACATTTATTCATGTCAGAGTTGTTCAGATTAATAAACTTATCCTCAACTACTATATTAAAGTTCAGTAAAAAATTTTTTGGACTTCTAAGGAATTCTAGTTGATTAGATTTATCTCTGAGATAACTAATGTTTATATTAATAAGTAGTAGTAGTAGGCTGGGTATTGTGGCTCTCACCTGTAACCCCAGTTGCTTTGGGAGGTCATAGTGGGAGGTGTGAGGATTGCTTAGGGACAGGAGTTTGAGACCAGCCTGGGCAACACAGCAAGCTCTCTGCTCTACAAAAAAATTAAAAAATATCTGGGCATGGAGGCATGCATCTGTAGTCCTAGCTACTGAGGCGAGAGGATTATTTGAGCTCAGAATTTGAGGTTACAGTGAGCCATGATCGCACTACTGCACTCCAGCCTGGGTGATAGCATGAGAACCTATCTCTAAAAAAAAATAGTAGTAACAATAACAGCTACAATTTATTAACTATTCCCTGTGCTAAGTGCAGTTCAGTGCACTGTCTAATTTCTTCTGCAACCCTATGGAGTAGGATAACCGTTACAGATGAAGAAAATGAGGCTCAGAGAAGTTAATTAACTTGTTAGTAAATGACAGATCCAGAGATTAGAACTCACAGCATTAAGTAGCATATAATTTGGCTGCTATAACAGAAACCCAAATTAAATAGCTTACACAAAATAGACCATTATTACTTTCCCATGAGGGGCTGTGGCTGAGAAGGTGAGAGTCTCAGACTTTCTAGCTATTGTTCTGCCATCCTCAATGTGCAGCTTTCATTTTATTCAAGATAGCTGTTCCAGCAGTTAGCATCCCACTAACATTTTAAACAGCAAGGAGGAAAAAGAGGCAAATGCAAGGCAAGCTCCTTTCCTTTTAGGGCATGGACCCTGAAATTCTCCACGTCACTTCTGCTTTCATTTTTGGTCAAAGCTAGGTCATATGGCAAACTACCTGGGAGCGAATCTGGGGAAGGTGGTCATTTTCTGGATAGCCACATGTTCCACTAATTTTTGCTTTTTTTTTCCTAAGGAAGAAGGGGAGAGTGGATATTGGAAGAGTAGCAATATCTTCCTCACCTATCTTTTAAGACTGCCGAATTTAGGCTCTTAACCATTAGGGTGTAAGTGAGCTTCACTTTGTCAAAGATGTCAACATTAGGGAAAACTTTCTAACAAACAGAGCTGTCCAACCCCACAAAGAGGAGTGAGCTGTATGCACTGCAGGTTATCCAAACAGATGCTAGTTGGCAAACACTGCTGTACACTGCATGAGTGTTCTGAACATGTCTGCTGTGTATCAGATAAGTGTTAGACAATCTTGTGTTTCTTCCAGTTCTGAAATTCTGTAGTTCGATTCAAATTGCTTAGTGGCCATACCATGCATATTGGCCCCACAAACATATGTTTGTATAAAACCATGAACAAACTCGTGGACTCTACTATGCAGAATGTTATCTATAGATTTAGATCTATATTTGAGCTTTAATTTTAAAGTTCTATGTCAGGCGGGGCGTGGTGGCTGACACCTGTAATCCCGGCACTTTGGGAGGCTGTGGCAGGTGGATCACCTGAGGTCAGGAGTTTGAGACCAGCCTGGCCAACATGGCGAAACCCCGTCTCTACTAAAAATACAAAAATTAGCTGGACGTGGTGGCATGTACCTGTAATCCTAGCTACTCGGGAGGCTGAAGCAGGAGAATCGCTTGAACCCGGGGTTGGGGGGCGTGGAGGTTGCAGTGAGCCGAGAGCTTGCCACTTCACTCCAGCCTGGGTGACAGAGCAAGACTCCATTTCACAAAAATAGAAAAAGTTATATATCACATACATACCGAACTTAGTATCTCTTTACCTCTTTTTTTTTCTGAGATGGAGTTTCGCTCTTTTGCCCAGGCTGGAGTGAACTGGTGCAATCTCCGCTCACTGCAACCTCTGCCCCCACCTCGGCTCCCTCCCGGGTTCAAGCGATTCTCCTGTCTCAGCCTGAGTAGCTGGGATTACAGGCGCCCACCACCATGCCCGGCTAATTTTTGTATTTTTAGTAGAGATGGGGTTTCGCCAAGTTGGCCAGGCTGGTCTGGAACTCCTGACCTCAGGTGATCCACCCGCCTTGGCCTCCCAAAGTGCTGGGATTACAGGCATGAGCCACTGAGCCAGCTGGCCTCTTTTACTACTTGTATTAGTCCATTCTCCAATTGCTATAAAGGAATACCTGAGACTGGGTAATTTATAAAGAAAAAAGGCTTTTATAAAGAAAAAAGGCTTAATTGGCTCCTGGTTCTGCAATCTGTACAGGAAGCATAGCAGCTTCTGCCTCTGGGGAGGCCTCAGGAAACTTCCAATCATGGCGGGAGACAAAGGAGGAACAGGAGTCTTACATAGCAGGGGCAGGAACAAGAGAGAGACGGGGCAGATGCTACAGACTTTTAAATGACCAGATCTCACAAGAACTCACTCACTATCACAAGATTGGCACCAAGGGGGTGATGCTAAAACCATTCATGAAGGATCCATCCCCATGATCCAGTCACCTCCCACCAGACCCACCTCCAACAGTGGGGATTGCAACTGAACGTGAGATTTGGGCAGGGACACAGATCCAAACCATATCATGTCTTCTTATACCATATTATTCCCCATTTCTAAGTGTGCTACACTTTTCTAAGCTTCCCACAAGAAATTTCTCCCTATCATCTCTACCAACTCAACTGTTACCAACATTGGATAGATTTTACCCCTTCAATAGGCTCTTTGATTTTTTCATCCCTTCTCCCATTCCTTCTGCCATCCCTGTAGGTCATTCTCTCTTCTTCCTCTTGTGTCTAGACTGCCACACTAGCTTCCACAACCAGCCTCCGGGTTGTGTCCCCTTCTACGGAGTCTTTACCCCACAGACATGCTGGTTCATGTTCCGTGGCTTCCAGCGCACTCCCATCTGCCTCCTCTTGCCTCCAACTTTCATAGGCTCCTTGCCCTGACTCTAGTCCAGGCCCTGCCTACCTCCACTCCACCCGATCCTGATCCTACCAACCTATTCCTCTTTTCTGCACAAACATGTTGATTCCTTGTTTAGTCTTTCTTCACTTCTCTCTCTTGCTCTCCTCTGCCCTTCCCTTCTTTTTTCCTTTCTTCGTTTTACTAACAAATAGTTTCGGAGTGCCTAGCCAGTGCTAGTCTCTGGAGATACTGGTAAGCTGAGAGAGTTCCTGCCCTCGTGGAGCTTATAAACTGGGTTACAATTGCCTGTGTCTGTTACGTTTGTTTATGCCTCTGAGTCTTGTCTCAGTCTGTTTCATGTGCCTGAAAGCTCTCTTTTCTTTCCTCTATCCAGCTAAACTGTGTGCCAAACTCTAAGGCCTAACTCAAGTCTTACTTCTTCAGGCACATCTCCAGTTGCTTCCATGTCCTTCTGTTTGTGAATGCCTTCAGTGCTCAGTCACTGCAGACTTATTTTTTATTTTTTTATTTTTTAGGTAGGGTCTCACTTTGTCACCCAGGCTGGAGTGCAGTGGCACTATCTCGGCTCACTGCAATCTCCACCTCCCAGGTTCAAGCCATCTTCCTGCCTCAGCCCCCCAGGTAGCTGGGACTACAGGTGCATGCCATGAAGCCCAGCTAATTTTTGTATTTTTAGTAGAGACAGCGTTTCGCCATGTTGGCCAGCCTGGTCTCAAACTCCTGACCTGAAGTGATTCACCTGGCTTGACCTCCCAAAGTGCTAAGATTACAGGTGTGAGCCACTGTGCCCGGCCTACTGCAGAATTGTTCTTTTTCATGGTGAGCTAATGGTATGAGACTCTTGAGAGCAGGAAAAATATGCCTTATCTATCTATCTATATGTAGATGGTCATATATAGCCACATATAGACCCCTGTTTCTTTCTGTGTGTCTAACAACCTTGACATCCCAGATCTTTCAGAATTCTCTGATTTGTAAAAGTGGAGTTATTTTTGTTCAGGCTCTTCACCTTTTCTGACGTGTATTCCATTCAGAGCCAAGTGTAATCTTTGTGTGTTCTCATACCACAAATAGCCCTTTCAACATTCACTAAAGGTATCTCTAGCACTTAGTGCCATTTTCCATGTGGTAACAACATTCTGATGACTTCATGGCCATTGCTGTGTGCCCTGAAGTGAGGAGAGAATGACACAGGAGGGAGAATTGAGATGGTTAACTGCTTGACCTTTGGAGTAAGACAGACCTGGGACCAAATTCCTGCTCAGCTAGCCCCAATCATACTGGCTCTGTGATCGCTTGATCACTGTAACCAGCTCTGTGATCTTGCTGAAATCACACCAAGTAGTTACGTGATCTTAATCACACTAACTATAACAGCTATGTGATTTTAATCACACTAGCTCTGTGGTCTTGCTCAATCACATTGACTAGGTGTATGATCTTGAGCAAATTTCTTAACCTCTGAATCTCAGTTTTCTCACCTATAAAATGGGAATGAAGTTGCTGTAATCATGGCTAAGTGAGATAACATAGAGGCAATAATTAGTATAGTACCTGGCATATGGCAAATTGAAAAAAATAATTATAACATTGTGATTTTAGAATAGCTAACTAGGGGCTGGGCGCGATGGCTCATGCCTGCAATCCCAGCACCCTGGGAGGCCAAGGTGGGCAGATCACTTGAGGCCAGGAGTATGAGACCAGCCTGGCCAACATGGCAAAACCCCATCTGTACTAAAAATACAAAAAGCAGCTGGGCATGGTGGCGGGTGCCTGTAATCTCAGCTACTTGGGAGGCTGAGACAGGAGAATTGCTTGAACCCGGGAGGTGGCGGTTGCAGTGAGCTGAGATTGTGCCACTGCACTACAGCCTGTGTGACACAGTGAGACTCTGTCTCAAAAAAAAAAAAAAAAAAAGGAATAGCTAACTAGGCCAACTAGGCTCACTTACCAAGTGACTGTCTCCCAAACACTGGTGTTATGGTGTTCAACATTCACATTTGAGTCTCGGCAAAAGACAAATTTTATAGGTCATGGGTCTTTGGGACCACTGTGAATGCTAAATCCATGAATACCAGAGGTTTGGTAAGCTCTGTGGTCCCTCAGCTTCTGTCACGGTGTTGGGTCTTTAGAGAGGCTCAGCATATGATTTATTGATTCATGATGGGGGATAATTAGGTAGGAAGAGTTCGAGTAGACAGACATAGTAGTTAGAAAGACAGACTTTTCAGGGCCCTTATAGCCACCTGCATCCAAATCCAACTTTATTCTGGGTTGGAGCACAACTTGATCCTCTCTGTGAGAACGCAGCACATGGCCTTCTCTAAAGATTTTATGAATGGGAGTGAGAAATGGAGGAGAGCCAAAGATAGCAGCTGGGCTATTCTCTTGGACCATGCAACATAAAAAATCTTTTATGGAATAGGTTCTACGTTTGTCTGGCACAGTGCAGGAAGGGTAAATGTTCTCTAGCGGCGTTCTCCACGCCCTCCCCCATGCCAGCTCTCCTTTGTGATCCCTGGGAGAGGGTGCTTCTCCAAGCACAAGCCCAGGAGTAAATGGTGCAGGCAGAGAAAAAGAATCCTCCCCTGCACCACAAGCCCCTCTGGAGGCTGCTGGCCCAGACAGGGCAGGACACAAGGCAGTTGCACAGAGAATAAAGGTGTGTGTGTGTATGTAGCTCAGGGATCTGAACAAAGCTCCAGTGGTGACAAGCATCACAGGAAACCAGACTGAGAGCTAGTCACCGGCCTACAGTGTACGCCAAAGTGTAGCAAATCTGTGGCAGAATATGTGTGATTGCAGGGATGAATCCAAAGCTCAGATGATCCAGTTAAGTAGTCATCCATGGGAAGGCCGGGTAAGAGCAGCATGAACTGTGGACCACTGGAGTTCTGCGGGTCAGAAACAGAAAGGCAACATCAGGAATTAGGGAAGCTGCCCTGCTATGAGGCCAGGTGGTTTTTAAAAATTTTTTAAAAATAGAGACAGGGTCTCACTGTGTTGCCCAAGCTAGTTTTGAACTCCTGGGCTGAAGCAATCCTCCTGTCTCGGCCTCCCAAAAGTGCTGGGATTATAAGCGTGAGCCACTGCACCCAGCCTAAATTAAAACAAAAACAAAAACAAAAACTAAATTCACTAGCAGAGTCGGAGGAATTGGTTCTGATATTTTTTGGTTGGGAGGAACCCCCACCCCCTCACCGCTCACCGAATACCTTGAGAACCAATTTGTGTTATGAAGCCCAAATGGTTCATTTCCAGATTCCTTACTAATGTAACCCTGTGTAACCCTATACCCTTTTCCTGACCCTCAGTCACGTTTCTTCCTGGCTGAGGGCTGATCTATCACCTTTGGAAGAGCACACAGGCAAAGGAGGAACAGCAGAGAGGGCTGGGGCTGGGGCTGGGATGGATGGTACACCCACCATCTCAGGGTGACTGGTGGCTGTGTGGGTGTGGGGTGCACTCTGAGCCTCGCCTGCATGCCACTTTTTCATGGCATTGCCATCTATGCCTTTGAAGCAGAAAAGAAATCCCACTTTCCTTTGAGGCCCCTTTTGTAATATGGCTTTCCTCTGGCTGGTTGGATTAGTTAAAATTTCATCAGCTTCCCTTAAAAGAATTTCATATCTTGAAAAGTGAGGATATCTCTTGAAGATGTTTGCCACCTTCAAGAAATAAAGAAAAGAATCTGATGTGCTCTTATTCTAGAAACTTAGTACTTCTTGTAAGCTTAAACCAGTCAGATGGTGTGCTTCAGAACTATATAGACACATTTGCGGTTGTTCAGTGGTTATATAAAAAAAATGAGATTCCCACTTCCTTCTCCATCATCCCAATGTTCTGTATTCTTTGGGGTGCGAGAGTGGGCAGGTTTACAGACCCTGGCAAAAAACACACACATTCTGAAAACCAACTCAAAATAATAGCAGCCAGCATGAGATGATGAGACCAAAGCAGTAGGGGGCAGTGTGACACAATTGAACAGAGGTTGCTAGTCTAATAAAACATCAGAAACAAGGCTCTTTGAGACAACAAAGGCAAAAATTGTGCTAAGAGCTGTAAATCTTGCATGCTAAATTCTGGTGCAAGAGACGGTCGTGGTTGTATCATAATTAAACATGCTACTAAAACATAAATTTCTTACTGATAACTTCCTCTTAGTGGCCTCATTTCCCAAGGAGTGAAACAGAGCTGGTCACCCATTAGCATTAATTGGAAAGATTTCTGGTGTCTTCAGCACAGATTTGCCTTTTGTGTACTGGAAACAACAAAGGAAAAATAAATCACCATTGTCATAGCCATCAGTGTTCCCTAATCATCTTTATGAATATGAGGCTGTGTTAGTGCTGAAGGACGGGGTTTGTTGGTTGACTCCAGCATCCCCCAACCTTGGAAGGCAGCGGGTGGAGAAGAAGGACCATTTATAGGTACTGTATTGGTTTCTTTGGGCTGCTGTAATAACGTACCACAAACTCAGAGGCCTTAAACCACAGAAATTTATTCTCTCACTTTAGGAGGCTAGAAGTCCAAAATCAAGGTGCTGGTAGGGATGTGCCTCCAAGTCCTGTGGGGGTGATACTTGGTTGCCTCTTCTTGGCTCATGGTGGTGGCCGTAGATCCTTGGTGTTCCTTGGCTTGTGACAGCAGAACTCTAATCTCTTCCTCTGTCTTCATGTGGTGTCGTCACTGTGTCTCTGTCTTTACATGGCTGTCATCTTATGAGGACATCAGCTGTATTGGATTAGGGGCCCACCCTAATCCAGTATGACCTCATCTTAACTAATTATGTTTATAAGGATCCCATTTCCAAATAATGTCACTGATATGGTTTGGGTCTGTGTCCCTACCCAAATCTCACCTTGTAATTCCCATAATTCCCATGTGTTGTGGGAGGGACCCAGTGGGAGATGATTGGATCATGGGGGCAGGTCTTCCCCATGTTGTTCTCATGACAGTGAGTCTCATGAGATCTGATGGTTATTATAAGAGGGAGTTTTCGTGCACAAGCTCTCTTCTCTTGTCTGCCGCCATATGATTTGTGCCTTTCACCTTCCACCATGATTGTGAGGTCTCTCCAGTCACATGAAACTGTAAGTCCAATAAACCTCTTGCTTTTGTAAATTTCCCAGTTTCAGATATGTCTTTATCAGCAGCGTGAAAATAGACTAATATAGTCACCTTGCGAGGTACTGGGGATTAGTCTTTTTGTTTGTTTGTTTGTTTTTGAGACAGAATCTTGTTCTGTTGCCCAGGCTGGAGTGCAGTGGCATGATCGCGACTCACTGCAACCTCTGCTTCCTGGGTTCGAGTGGTTCTCCTGCCTCAGCCTCCCAAGTAGTTGAGATTACAGGCAGCTACCACTATAGCCGGCTAATTTTTGAATTTTTAGTAGAGATGGAGTTTTACCATGTTGGTCAGACTAGTCTTGAACTCCTGACCTCAAGTGATCCACCTACCTAGGCCTTCCAAAATGCTGAAATTATGGGTGTGAGCCACCACACCGGGCCAAGGCTTTTGATACATCTTTTTTTTGGGGGGACATAATTTATCCCCACAGGTCATAGATATTTTTGAGTTGTTTGGATTCTGCCACCTGATCTGACCTGTTACCATATCATGGCATCTCTCAAACAGGGCCAGTCAGTTCCGGCTGCCTACCAGCCTACTACATCTTCCTATAGACTATTTGCTAAACAGTTACCTGAGTAATCCTTTTAAAATGCAAGTTGATCAATATAAGCTCCTGCTCAAAACCCTCCAATGACTTCCTATCCCTCTCAGAATCCCCAGGCTTAAGTGATTTGGCCCCTGGTGTTTCTCTGATTTTTTTTTTTTTTTGGAGACAGGGTCTCACTTTGTCACCCAGGCTGGGGTGCAGTGGCATGAACATGGCTCACTTCACTACAGCTTCCACCTCCCAGGCTCAAGCGATCCTCCCACCTCAGTCACATACGTAGTTGGGACTATGGGGATGCACCACTATGCGTGGCTACTTTTTGTATTTTTTGTAGAGATGGGGTTTTGTCATGCTGTCCAGGCTGGTTTCAAACTCCTGAGTTTAAGCAATCTGCCTGCCTCAGCCTCCCAAAGTGCTAGGATTACAAAGTGCTGAGCCACTGCTCCTGGCCTCTTTCACCTCTTTTAACGTCCCTTTCTCCAGCACTTTACTTCATGTACTTCCCCTTTGACATGACAGGCTCATTTCACCTGGGCCTTTGTCCTGCTGTTCCTTTTGTCCAGAATGCTCTTCCCAGAAACGTGCATGGCTGCCTCCCTCATTTCCTTAAGGGCAATGCTTGTATATCACCATATTAAAAACAACCCACTCTCTTTTCCCTGCCTTTTTTCTCTTCACTTATCCCTGTGTGAGAGTTAATCATATATCTGTTTGTTTATTGCCTGTTTCCTCACTATAGTATAATCTCTATTAGGAGTGAAACTTTGTTTTGTCCACTGCTATATCCTCAGTGTCCAGAACAGAGCCGGGCACACAGTGGGTACCCAATAATTGTCTATTGAATGAGTGAATGAATATATCTCATTTAAACCTCAACCTATTTCTCAAGCTATGTCACATAGCAAAAGACTGATCAGCTACTTGAAGGAAAAGCCAGAAATCAAACCCAGGTTGGCCTGACTCTCTCCACGATGCAAGAATATCAAATATTTTGCTT
The DNA here is from genome assembly GCF_024542745.1 of Macaca thibetana thibetana. NCBI lineage: Eukaryota > Metazoa > Chordata > Mammalia > Primates > Cercopithecidae > Macaca > Macaca thibetana. The sequence goes on from NC_065584.1 coordinate 73,513,952, forward strand.
ATTGTTGTTGTAAAAATGATAATAACTACCACTGATCCGCTGTTTACTTTGTGCAAGGTTGTATCCTAAGCCTTTTGCATGTGTTACTTTTTTGTACTCAGGATACCTCTCTCAGGTAGTGTTTATTTTCCTCATTTTATACATGAGGAAATTGCCACTAAGGAAGTTTGAATACTTTTCCAAATTCACACATCAAGTGGAGAAAAAGAATTCACATCCAGTCAGGCTGGTTTCATAATGTTACTGGTGGCAAGTCTGGGCAGGCTCCACAGTCCTTGATCCTTGTCTTCTTGGGAGAAAGAATTCAGCCAAGAGACAGAGTAGATTTAAGGCAGAAAGGAGAGTTTATTGAAGCAAAGAAAAGTACACTCAGAAGGAACCAAGTAGGCAACTCAAAAGATTAAGTGCCTTGCCTGATCATTGGTTCAGGGCTCTGTAGATTTACTATTTTCTGTTTTTTTTTTTTTCCTCCTAGTCTCTTCCTTTCATCCCTCCCTCTGGGCAGGCTGTTGGCTAATCAATGCCTACACAGTGTTTTGCCGTAATTTGGGTGGGGCCACATATGAGTTTGGTGGCTGAAGTTATGCACATGCTCTCTTAGGGCAATTTTGCCTTACAGGTCTAGTGTTCCCGGAGGAAGGTCATATCCAGGTCAGACTCTGCCACTTTGCCCCTTTCTGTGCATGCTTGCACATGTCCCCAGAGGAAAGTCACACTCTACTATTCGAAGTTCTTATCAGGATGTTCTTGCCCATAAGCTCGAGATGTGTCCTGTTAGGAAATTTCCCTCTCCCTGTTGCCAGCTGCCTGACAATTGCCTGACAGTCACCTGACATTCTTTGGGGCCCTATCCTGCTCTGCTCATATCTGCCTATCTACCTACTCTAACATTAAACGTCTCATATCCCCATACTGACACTAGCTATGTCTGTCTGCCTATCATTTATAAATGTATCCTGCCATTATTGAGCTCCTATCCTATACAGAGGACAATTTCAGGTGGATAGGTTTCCAGAGAGTGATTCTTTTTATAGGGAGAGGTTAACATGTATTGACGACATACATTTTGATTTTGGTGGTGGTCACTCAATTCTATACATTTGTCAAAGCTCATCATCCTGCCCACCTAAAAAGGGTGAATTTTACTATATATAAATAATATTTTAATAAGCCTAACTTTTAAAAAGAGTTAATTGTGACCTCCTCTCCCCTAATTAAATGATGTTTACAAAAATTTTAATGCTTATGTAGAAAGGTAAATGAGTCAGGATAAAAAATACTATACTTAAACGAATAAAAATATTAATGATCATTGCCTCCTGGAGGTGGGATCATGAATGGTTATTTTTATCTCTCTCATGAGCACATCATACTTTCATAAAAAAGAAAATTAAATATTTTTACAAGAAATATTTATAAAAATTAAAAATCTAATATCTTTTAAGGTTGTGAAAATATACAGAAAAAAACTAGAGAGAAGAATATTAAAATGGGCTGGGCACGGTGGCTCACACCTGTAATCCCAGCACTTCGGGAGGTCGAGGTGGGCAGATTGCTTAAGCTCAGGAGTTCAAGACCAGCCTGGCCAACATAGTGAAACGCCGTCTCTACTAAAAATACAAAAAATTAGCCGGGCGTGGTGGTAGGCGCCTGTAATACCAGCTACTCAGGAGGCTGAGGCAGGAGACTCACTTGAACCCGGGAGGCAGAGGCTGCAGTGAGTGGAGATTGTGCCACTGCACTCCAGCCTGGGTGACAGTGCAAGACTCTGTATCCAAAAAAAAAAAATTTAAATGGCAACAATAATATTAACTTTGGGTATTATTTTTTCTTGTTTCTTTATGCTTTTCCGCTTTTGAAAATGTAAAGTAAAAAGATTAAAAAATATTTCTATATGAAGCTTTTACTACATTTATAACCATTAAAAAACCATAAAAATTTGAGGTGACTTTACATACTTAATATGTAAAAAATTACTTTAAGTCTAGCCAATCCTGTTGAAATACAAGAGACATATGATTGTGAGACGAGAGAGAGAGAGATGGCAGATCTGGATGTTGCAGGCAGAGGCATTGGGTGGCAACGTGTTATTTTGCTGATTTGGTGGAGCATCCTGGATTGTCATTCCTACCCAGAGCAGTCACTTGCTTTCTGTGCCCTGTCAGTTATCAGAGAGGAGGTGGGTAAGCCCACCACAAAGGCTGCTACTGGGTTTTATCTGAATTCTATCTTACACCATGGCATGGCCATGATACTGTGTGTTGGCAGTTTTTTCTGTTCTGCAAAGCAAGAAGCAGCAAGTAATGGGGACTGACTAAGACCATGCAATTCAGACATGGTAGGATGGGACTTTCTTACCCTTTTTCTTTTCTTTCCTGTCCCACTTCCTCTTCTTTAGGTAGGGACAAGGTCTCTGGCAAGACAGAGAAAGGGAAAATACAGAGATATTGGATAGTAATGTTGTGACAAAGTTTCAAGCTGTGAGTTGAGGAAGATTCCACTTCCCGCTCCTGCTAGAAGTACCCAGTTCTCTTAGTCATGAGAGACCTCTCTCCACAGGATCCCTCAATCCAAGAGGCCCTTCACTGCAAACAAAAGCAGTTCTTGGAAAAGACTCCTGATATGGCTTACTTAAGTCACCAATCTAGTTCTTCATGTTTGTTCCACATGAAAATATATAAAAGTATCCTGAGAGGACCCACAGACCCTCTGAAGGAAGCAGACTGCTCCTACAGGACCCAGGAGACACCACAAATACCGTGCTGGTATCCATGGCTGAGAGACCCATAGATGGTTCACATCACAGGACTCTGTGCAGACAACCCCCAGTACCAGCTTGGAGCTGGGTAGACTTGTTGGGTGGCTAGACCCAGAAAAGAGACAATAATCACTGCAGTTCGGCTCACAGGGAGCCACATCCATAGTAAAAGGGGGAGAGTACTACATCAAGGGAACAATGTGTGGGACAAAAGAATCTGAACAACAGCCTTCAGCCCTAGACCTTCCCTCTGACAGAGCCTACCCAAATGAGAAGGAACCACAAAACCAACTCTGGTAATATGACAAAATGAGGCTCTTTAACACCACCAAAAAATCACACTAGTTCATCAGCAATAGATCCAAACCAATAAATCCCTGATTTACCTGAAAAAGAATTCAGGAGGTTAGTTATTAAGCTAATCAGGGAAGCACCAGAGAAAGGTGAAGCCCAATGCAAGGAAATAAAAAAGAAAGAACACAAGAAGCGAAGGAAGAAATATTCAAGGAAATAAACAGCATAAAGAAAAAATAATAAAAAATTCAGGAAACATTGGACACACTTATAGAAATGCAAAATGCTCTGGAAAGTCTCAGCAATAGAATTGAACGAGTAGAAGAAAGAAATTCAGAGCTTGAAGACAAGGTCTTTGAATTAACCGAATCCAGCAAAGACAAACAAAAGAATAAGAAAATATGAACAAAGCCTCCAAGAAGTCTGGGATTATGTCAAATCACCAGACCTAAGAATAATCAGGGTTCCTGAGGAAGAAGAGAAATCTAAAAGTTTGGAAAACATATTTGGGGAATAATTGAGGAAGACATCCCCAGCCTTGCTAGAGACCCAGACCTCCAAATACCAGAAGCACAAAGAACACATGGGAAATTCATTGCAAAAAGATCATCACCTGGGCACATTGTCATCGAGTTATCTAAAATTAAGACGAAGGAAAGAATTTTAAGACCTGTGAGACAGAAGCACTCGGTAACCTGTAAAAAAATAAAACAACAACAATAACAGCAAAAAACCGTATCGGATTAACAGCAGATTTCTCAGTAGTAACCCTACAAACTAGAAGGGATTGGGGCCCTATCTTCAGCCTCCTCAAACAAAACAATTATCAGCTAAGAATTTTGTATCCAGTGAAACTAAGCATCATATATGAAGGAAAGATACAGTCTTTTTCAAACAAATGCTGAGAAAATTTGCCACTACCAAGTCACCACTTCAAGAACTGCTAAAAGGAGCTCTAAATCTTGAAACAAATCCTGGAAACACATCGAAACAGAACCTCTTTAAAGCATAAATCACACAAGACCTATAAAACAAAAATACAAGTTAAAAAGCAAAAACAAAAAACCCAAAGTACACAGGCAACAAATAGCATGATGAATGCAAGGGTACCTCACATCTCAATACTAACATTGAATGTAAATGGCCTAAATGCTCCACTTAAAAGATACAGAACCGCAGAATGGATAAGAACTCCCCAACCATTGGCTGCCTTCAGGAGACTCATATAACACATAAGGACTCACATAAACTTAAAGGGGTGGAAAAAGGAAAAATTATGCAAATGAACACCTAAAGTGAGAGGAGTAGCTTTTTTTTTTTTTTTTAAAGACAAAATTTTGCTCTTGTTACCCAGGCTGGAGTGCAATGGTACAATCTTGGCTCACTGCAACCTCCGCCTCCCAGGTTCAAGTGTTTCTCCTGCCTCAGCCTCCCGAGTAGCTGGGATTACAGGCGCCCACCACTATGGCTGGCTAATTTTTTGTATTTTTAGTTGAGATTGGGTTTCACCATATTGGCCAGGCTGGTTTAGAACTCCTGATCTCACTCAGGTGATCCACTTGCCTTCGCCTCCCAAAGTGCTGGGATTACAGGCATAAGCCACTGCGCCTAGCCAGGGATAGTTATTCTTATATCAGACCAAACAAACTTTAAAGCAATAGCAGTTCAAAGAGACAAAGAGGGACACTATATAATGGTAAAAGGCCTTGTCCAACAGGAAAATATCACAATCATAAACATATATGCACCAACACTGGAGCTCCCAAATTTATAAAACAATTACTAGTTGACCTAAGAAATGAGATAGACAGCAATACAACAATAGTGGGGGACTTCAGTACTCCACTGACAGCACTAGACAGGTCATCAAGACAGAAAGTCAACAAAGGAACGGTGAATTTAAACTATACCTTCGAACAAATGGACTTAACAGATATATACAGAACATTTCATCCAGCAACCACAGAACACACATTCTATTCAATAGTGCATGAAACTTTCTCCAAGATAGACCATATATGATAGGCCATAAAACAAGCCTCAATAAATATAAGAAAATTGAATTTATATCAAGCACTCTCTCAGACCACAGTGGAATAAAACTGGAAATCAACTCCAAAAAGAACCTTTAAAACCATGCAAATAAAAGGAAAATTAAATGGAAATTAAATGGAAAACTTGGAAAAACATGGAAACTAAATAACCTGCTCCTGAATGAGCAATGGGGCAAAAATGAAATCAAGATGGAAACTAAAAATTCTTCAAACTGAGCGACAATAATGACACAACCTATCAAAACCTCTGGGATACAGCAAAGGGAGTGCTAAGAGGAAAGTTCATAGCCTTAAATGCCTACATAAAAAACACTGAAAGAGCACAAACTGACATTCTAAGGTAACACCTCAAGGAACTAGAGAAACAAGAACAAACCAAACCCAAACCCAGCAGAGGAAGGGAAATAACCAAGATCAGAGCAGAACTAAATGAAATTGAAACAAAAAAATACAAAAGATAAATGAAACAAAAAGCTGGTTCTTTGAAAAGGTAAATAAAATTGATAGACCATTAGCAAGGTTAACTAATAAATTAACTAATAAAAGAAGAGAGAAAATCCAAATAGCCTCATTAAGAAATGAAACATGAGATATTACAATTGACACCACTGAAAGACAAAAGATCATTCAAGGCAACTATGAACACCTTTATGCACATAAACTAGAAAACCTAGAAGAGATAGTTACATTCCTGGAAGAATACAACCCTCTTAGCTTATATCAGGAAGAATTAAATATCCTGAACAAACCAATAACAAGCAGCAAGATTAAAATGGTAATTTAAAAATTGCCAACAAAAAACGTCCAGGACCAGATGGATTCACAGCAGAATTCTACCAGACATTCAAAGAAGAATTGGTATCAATCCTTTTGACACTATTCCACAGACACAGAAAGAGGAAACACTCCCTAATTCATTCTATGAGGCCAGCATCACCCTAATACCAAAACCAGGAAAGGACATATCCAGAAAAGAAAACTGCAGACTGATATCCTTGATGAATGTAGATGCTAAAATCCTTAATGAAATACTAGCTAACTGAATCCAATAACATTTCAAAAAGATAATCCAACATGATCAAGTGAGTTTCATACCAGGGATGCAGGGATGGTTTAACATATGCAAATCAATAAATGTGACACACCACATAAACAGAATTAAAAACAAAATCACATGATCATCTTAATAGATGCAGAAAAAGCACTGGACAAAATTCAGCATGGCTTTATGATTAAAACTCTCAGCAAAATTGGCATACAAGGGACATACCTCAATGTAGTAAAAGCCATCTATGACAAACCCACAGCCAACATAATACTGAATGGGAAAAAGTTGAAAGCATTCCCTCTGAGAACTGGAAAAAGTCAAGGCTGCCCATTCTCACCACTCTTCTTCAACATAGTACTGGAAGTTCTAGCCAGAGCAATCAGACAAGAGAAAGAAATGAAGGGCATCCAAATTGGTAAAGAGAAAGTCAAACTGTCACTGTTTGTTGACGATGTGATCGTTTACCTTGAAAACCCTAAAGAGTCCTCCAGAAAGCTCCTATAACTGATAAAATAATTCAGCAAAGTTTCCAGTTACAAGATTAATGTACATAAATCAGTAGCTCTTCTAAAGATGAACAGCAACCAAGCAGATAATCAAATCAAGAACTCAACCCCTTTTACAACAACTGCCAAAAATAAAATAATAAAATAAAATAAAATAAAATACTTAGGGGTATACCTAACCAAGGAGGTGAAATACTTCTACAAGGAAAACTACAAAACACTGCGGAAAGAAATCATAGAAGACACAAACAAATGGAAACACATCCTATGCTCACGGATGGATAGAATCAATATTGTGAAAATGACCATACTGCCAAAAACAATCTGCAAATTCAACACAATCCCCATCAAACTACCACGATCATTCTTCACAGAATTAGAAAAAACAATCCTAAAATTCATGTGGAACCAAAAAAGACCCTGCGTAGCCAAAGCAAGACATAAAGAATATATGCATCACACTACCTGATTTCAAACTATACTATAAGGCCATAGTCAACCAAAACAGCATGATACCGGTATAAAAATAGGCACATAGACCAATGGAACAGAATAGAGAACCCAGAAATAAACCTAAATACTTACAGCCAATTGATCTTCGACAAAGCAAACAAAAACATAAAGTAGGGAAAGGATACCCTTTTCAACAAATGGTGCTGGGATAATTGGCTAGCCACATGTAGAAGAGTGAAACTGGATCCTCATCTCTCATCTTACACAAAAATCAACTCAAGATGGATTAAGGACTTAAATCTAAGACCTGAAACTGTACAAATTTCTAGAAGATGACATTGAAAAAACCCTTCCAGATATTGGTTTAGGCAAGGATTTCGTGACCAAGAACCAAAAAGCAAATGCAATAAAAACAAAGATAAATAGTTGGGACTTAATTAAACTAAAGAACTTTTGCATGGCAAAAGGAACAGTCAGCAGAGTAAACAGACAACCCACAGAGCAGGAGAAAATCTTCACAATCGCTACATCTGACAAAGGACTAATATCCAGAATCTGCAAAGAACTCAAACAAATCAGTAAGGAAAAACCAAACATTCCCATCAAAAAGTAGGCTAAGAACATGAGTAGAAAATTCTCAAAAGAAAATATACAAATGGCCAACAAACATATGAAAAAATACTGAACATCATTAATGATCAGGGAAATGCAAATCAAAACCACAATGTGATACCACCTGACTCCTGCAAGAATGGCCATAATCAAAAAATAAAAAAAACAGTAGATGTTGGCATGGATGTGGTGAACAGGGAACACTTCTACACTGCTGGTAGGAATGTAAACTAGTACAACCACTAGGGAAAACAGTGTGGAGTTTCCTTAAAGAACTAAAAGTAGAACTACCATTTGATCCAATAATCCCACTCCTGGATATTTATCCAGAAGAAAATAAGTCATTATATGAAAAAGATACTTGCACATGCATGTTTACAGCAGCACAATTTGCAATTGCAAAATTGTGGAACGAACCCAAATGCCCATCAATCAATGAATGGATAAAGAAACCGGTATATTTATACAATGGAATACTATTTGGCCATAAAAAGGAATGAATTAATGGCATTTGCAGTGACCTGGATAAGATTGGAGACTATTATTCTAAGGGAAGTAACTCAAGAATGGAAAACCAAACATCGTGTGTTCTCATTGATATGTAAGAGCTAAGCTATGAGGACGCAAAGGCATAAGAATGACACAATGAACTCTGGGGATTTTGGGGGAAGTGTGGGAGTGGGGTGAGAGACAAAAGACTACAAATAGGGTGTGGTGTATACTGCTTGGGTGATGGGTTCACCAAAATATCACAAATCACCACTAAAGAACTTACTCATGTAACCAGATATCACCTGTATCCCAATAACTTCTGTAAAAAAAGATATATAAAAGAATATTTGTGGCCGGGCGCGGTGGCTCAAGCCTGTAATCCCAGTACTTTGGGAGGCCGAGGCGGGTGCATCACGAAGTCAGGAGATCGAGACCATCCTGGCTAACATGGTGAAGCCCCGTTTCTACTAAAAATACAAAAAACTAGCCGGGTGTGGTGGCGGGCGCCTGTAGTCCCAGCTACTCGGGAGGCTGAGGCAGGAGAATGGCGTAAACCCAGGAGGCGGAGCTTGCAGTGAGCCGAGATCGGGCCACTGCACTCCAGCCTGGGTGACACAGCGAGACTCCGTCTCAAAAAAAAAAAAAAAAAAAAAAAAAAAAAAAAGAATATTTGTTATTGAGACCCTTCTGTGTGGGTGTGCTTTCTTCTTTCTCCCTGCAGACTTTAGTGAACAACAGAGTCTTACAATTTTGAGTCTGTGGTCTTTATTTACACAATACGGTGTTTTCCAAACTGTGGTATGTGTGCCACTGGGATGATTTCCGGCGGTACATGAATGAAAATTTTTAATTTTAATAGTTATGTATTTGTTTTAGTAATCATTAGAAAAATATAACCACAGGGGCCAGGTGCAGTGGCTCCTGCCTATAATCCTAGCACTTTGGGAGGCTGAGGCAGGTGGATCACTTGAGTCCAGGAGTTTGAGACCATCCTGAATAACATGGTGATACCCTGTCTCTACAAAAAAATACAAGAATTAGCCGGGCATGGTGGCACATACCTGTAGTTCCATCTACTTGGGGGGCTGAGGTGGGAGGATCGCTTTTGTTAGAAAGATTTGATAACTTCTGTTGTAAAATTTATGTCTAAGATTTGGTAGGGGGCTCACAGCTTAGGGTCAGGGTTTCCAGCTACTTCTGGTAAAGGAGGTTAAACCATAGTTTCTGTGACAGAATTATTCTATTAAGCATTTTTATTCTGGATGTGCATAACTTTAAAAAATGCAACTTTTCAGTAATATGTCATTAAATAAATATAATATAAAAACGGCTTCAAATTTAGGTGTTATTTGATGATTAACTTTAAACATGTGTATTCTAATACAAATCTGATACTTAATTTAATTAAGCAAATGTTTCATACAACTCTTACTACTATTAATAGTGCCACTATTTTTACAACGCTTTAAAATTATTTTGCATTAATAAAATGAACATTGGCAGAAAACTCTATCATATTAGGCATTCACTCTAGCCAACTCAACTTACTTGGAAAACTGAGTTATCAAATTTTAATTTATTTTTCAATTATTATTAATATTCAGATTGGTTTGCATTTATGACCAAACTGTATGGCTTGAAAGGGATCCAGTAAAGAAGGCCCCAGAAGTAAATTCATTCAATAATATGTATTTAGCATTGACGATGTGTGTGGTGGAAAGGTACCATGCACGGCTGAGCTAGGACTTGTTGGTTTCTAATTCCAGTATGGCAACTTGCTTAGTCTTTGCCTTAAGTTTTCTTATCTGAAAAATTCAATAAATATATGTATAATTCTGTGCTAGGCATTCTGTAAAACCCCAAAATGCTTTCAAAGAAGTTACAGTGTAGAAGGAGAAATGGGTAAATACACAATTATCTACAAGATGAGGCAGCTCATGGCTATTGCCTTATGGACCAACTCAAGGAAAGCGGTTGTTAAGGGCAGGGGTGTAGGGGGTGAGGGGGATAGTGAGTCAGTGAGCTGGGTTCACAGCTTAGCTCTGACACTTGCCAGCAGTGAAACCTGTGTAAGTTGTATAACAACCTCACAGACCCTCAGTTTTCTTTTTTCTTTTTTTTTTTTTAAGACAGAGTCTTGCTCTGTCACCCAGGCTGAAGTGCAGTGGTGTGATCTTGGCTCACCGCAAACTCCGCCTCCTGGGTTCAAGAGATTCTCCTGCCTCAGCCTCCTGAGTAGCTGGGACTACAGGCACATGCCACCATGCCCAGCTAATTTTTGTATTTTTAGTAGAGGGGGGGTTTTGCCATGTTGTTCAGGCTGGTCTCAAACTCCTGACCTTGTCATCTGCCTGCCTTGGCCTCCCAAAGTGCTGGGATTACAGGCGTGAGCCACTGCGTCCAGCCTGACCCTCAGTTTTCTAATCTGTAGGTTGGGAACTCATAGGTTGGCTGTGAGGAGTAAATGAGGTAATATATTTATATGTAAACTGAGCACAGTGGTGGGCTCCTAGTATGTGTGCAATAAATGTTAGCTATTATTATTATTATTAGCATTTCTCTCATCTGGGACAATTATGGTGTAACTAAAATTTAAACTGTGTTTTGAAAGATGAGGTAAATATTTATATATATATATATTTTGAGACGGAGTCTCACTCTGTCGTACAGGCTAGAGTACAGTGGTGCAGTCTCGGCTCACTGCAATCTCCGCCTCCTGGGTTCAAGCAATTCTCCTGCCTCAGCCTCCTGAGTAGCTGGGATTACAGGTGAACACCACCACACTCAGCTAATTTTTGTATTTTTGGTAGAGACAGGGTTTCGCCATGTTGACCAGGTTGGTCTCGAACTCCCAACTTCAAGTGATCTGCCCGCCTCGGCCTCGCAAAGTGCTGGGATTACAGGCGTGAGCCACTGTGGCTGGCCTAAATATTTTAAAAAATTAAAAATAATTTAAAAAGTAATATAAGTAATATATATTCATTACAGACAAATAAGGTTAAAAAAAGAGAAAGCCAAATAAGAAAAAATAAACACACGTAACTCTAGCAGATGGGCGGGACTTTGGTAGGCAGAGAGAGTGAGAGAGCCTTTTAGGCAATGGACCAGGATGGGGAGGTGGAAAAGTGGTGCTCACTCTGATGGGCAGAAGCAGAGGGTCTTTCTGGGGAGTGGTTAGAGATAAAGTTGGGTCAAATGATAGAGGGCCTGAATGCTGGCCTTTATCCAGCATTCAGGAGCCCCTGGCAATGTTTAGGCAATAGTGACTACGTGAAAGAAATATTTTAGGGAGAGCAAATGCTTTTAAAGGATAGTCTTGTCTACAAAGACAAGCCCTCTACAATACAAACTGGGCCTACACTACAGAAAGTTCCATTTGCTTATACCACCTTTCTCCCTTTAATTATTAAGACCTCAAAAGATACAAGCTGTGTTAGTCAGGGTTCTCTAGAGAGAAAAACCAATGGCATATCTATATCTAGATATATAAATATATGAGAGGGGATTTATTAGGGCAGTTGGCTCTCAGTCTTGATTATGGAGACTGAGAAATCCCACCACAGGCTGTCTACAAGCTGGAGAACCAGGGAAGCTGGTAGCGTGGCTTAGATCAAGTTGAAGGCTCTGCAACCGGGGAAGCCAATGGTGTAACCTTCAGTCCTAGGCCAAACGCCTGAGAAATTGAGGAGCTGCTGGTGCAAGTCTCGGAGTCCAAGTTCAAAGGCTATAGAGCCTGGAGTTCTGATGTGCAAGAACTTAAGAAGGGTGTCCCAGCTCCAGAAGAGAGAGAGAGTGAATTTGCCTTTTCTGTGCCATTTTGTTCTATCTGGGCTCTTGGGAGACTGGATGGTACCTGCCCACATTGGGTGAGGGCAGATCTTTGTTAGTCCACTGATTCAGATGACAGTCTGGTTTGGAAACACTCTTTAATAAATTGAAGAAATAATGCTTTAACAGCTATGTGGATATCCCTTAATCCTGTCAAGTTGGCACCTAAAAGTAACCATGGCACAAGCTAATCTTGCAAATGCAGTGATTCTAATTTCCTATGTGCCTGGATGAATTTTCTTGAGGCCTGATTGTGGGCATAACTTTGCTTGGCCACAGGCTTGATGCATCTCCATAAAGATAGGTAGGACACTTTGTATGAAACCAAGGGAGTATGCATAATCCTAACCCTCCCTAAAGAACAATCTCTGTTTTCCTGTAAGAAGATATTTGAATTCATCAGAATTCCTTTTGTGGAATGCACAGTTTGCTTGTTTGGGATAAATATGCTGATAAGACATTTGGGATAAGAACAAGGGGCCCTGTGTTTTCATTTTGTCCTGGACCCCACACATTATGAAGCAAGTCCTGGGGATACTTTTTCTTTATCTGATTTAAGACTTCTTCCCAAAGTCCTCAGCTTTACTGTTGGATTGATGTCACCTCGGGCCAATTAACAATATAAATAACCAATCCCATCAAGGGGAAACCCCACCCTTACCTACCAGGCAAGGCTGGATCTTATGGTACCAACAAAGGAATCTTACAAAAATTTGACATTAGACATATCCCCAAATCTCAGAACCCAAATCTGAATATTTTAAGAGTTCAAGAAGTCCTAGAGTCCATTTTGACCTAGGATCATTCTGTTACAATGCTATTTGTGTCCGTTTTTACTAACTTATCTTCAAGGTTAGAAGCACACCCGGCCGGGCGCGGTGGCTCACGCCTGTAATCCCAGCACTTTGGGAGGCCGAGACGGGCAGATCATGAGGTCAGGAGATCGAGACCATCCTGGCTAACATGGTGAAACCCCGTCTCTACTAAAAAAAATACAAAAAACTAGCCGGGCGAGGTGGCGGGCGCCTGTAGTCCCAGCTACTCGGGAGGCTGAGGCAGGAGAATAGCGTGAACCCGGGAGGCGGAGCTTGCAGTGAGCTGAGATCCGGCCACTGCCTCCAGCCTGGGCGACAGAGCGAGACTCCGTCTCAAAAAAAAAAAAAAAAAAAAAAAAAAAAAAAGAAGCCACCCAAGTGAGGTGTACTGGTCTGTTTTCACACTGCTATAAAGAACTGCCGGAGACAGGGTAATTTATGAAGGAAAAAGGTTTGACTCACAGTTCAGCCTGACTGGAGAGGACTCAGGAAACTTACAATCATGGTGGAAGGGAAAGCAAATGCATCCTTCTTCACATGGTGGCAGCAAGAAGTGCTGAGCAAAGGGGGAAAACCCCCTTGTAAAACCATCCGATCTCGTGAGAATGCATTGACTATCATGAGAACAATATGAGGGCAACTGCCCCCATGATTAAATTACCTCCCACCTGGTCCCTCCCATGACATGTGGGGATTATGGGAACTACAATTCAAGATGAGATTTGGGTGGGGACACAGCCAGACCATATCATGAGGGAAATATAGAAGTACTTGCTTGTACAATCAGCCTTCCTACCATATCTGAGTCCACAGATTCAACCAACTGCAGATAGAAAATATTTGGAAAAAAATAGAAGAAAACAACAGTACAACAATAAAAATAAGACAAATAAAAGTCAGTATAACATCAACTTAAATAGCATTTACATGGTAATAGGCATAAGTAATCTACAGATGATTTAAAGTATACAGGAGGATGTGCATAGGTTATGTTCAAATATGACACTACTTTATGGAAGGAACTCGAACATCTGCAGATTTTGGTATCCAAGGTAGGTCGTGGAACCAATCCTCCATGGATTCCAAGGGACTGTATACTAGAGTGATTCAGCATTTCTATTCGTTTAAATCCTAACTAGAGTAGTGCTGGGAGATACTTTACAGTTCTTCTAAGCCCAGTGGTTTTTAAGCTGAGCCCAGTTGTGTCCTAAAAATTCCATGGGGAATATGTGAGGGGGGCACTGCAGGGGACCACCTGGAGGCTGTTGAGCTTGGGGGTTGGGGTCTCCCACCCTGACTTTCAAGAGAGTTGTGCTGACTTTTTCCCCTTTACATTTTGTACTCACACAAGGTTCTTCTGCTAAAAAGAAATACTGATAACTACTGCGCTGGTTCATCTCCTTCTACTACCATTTGATAAAAACTACTGAATCTTAGAGAGATTTAGTGGGTTGCCCTCAGGTAACCCAGATTATTAAATGGCAGAGCTAGATCTCAAATTTGACTTCTTGGCTTTCAGTGATATTTTGGTATTTTATTATTATAGTTGTGTCCAGACTGGTTAAATAATTTCGCAAGCATAGTGTTAGAAAAGGCAAAGGAACAGGTTTGCTTGGCTTATATTTCCAGAGGAAAACTTGAATTCATTCTTAGAAATGCCACCTCAAACTTCATCTGAATATCTCACAGATCCATACTGTTGGTTGTAGAGGACTGGGTGAGAGAGGGTGGAAGGTGCAAACTAATGGACTATCATTGCTAGCAAAACAAGTGTGTGTTCCTGAGTAGCCAGCCACAGAAGAAGAAATGTAAGTACCTAATACATTTATGAAAGTGTTCAACTTCATTGGTAGTCAAAGACATATAAATAATAACAATCTATTGGATGATATGCTGATGATAGATATTAAAACATGAGGGTAGTTGAATAGGACAGACTAAAACATACTCTTGGTGGGACTGTAAATTGATGCCACATTTTTGGAGGGTATCTTGGAATATGTTTCTAGATTTTAAATAGATCTATCCTTTGATCTAGCAGTCTAGGAATTTGTCCTACAGCAAAACTCAAAAAACAGCACAAATTTATTTGCACAAAGATATTTGCTGAAATTGTAATAGTTTGGGACGGTGAGGGCAGAGGCCTCCTTTCTCCTGACTACGTGCTTCCATGTGGAGGGAACTCCACCAGGCTAACAGTTCTGGCCTTTTACCCCATCCTCTCACGTTTAGTTCCCTTATCCCTCTCCCTTTGGTTGGATCCACCTGCCTTCAGAGGTAGTGGTTTCATTTGCTCTTGTTTGTAGGGTGAGCTCTGCCCTTGTGGTGAAGCCCACAGTTTTGGAGTCTAAGTTAAATTGTGGTGGTGGTGGGCATCTTCTTAGCAATCTCATTTGGCTTTCACACCTAAACTATATTCTCCCAAATCACCTTAACCAGTAATGAAAGTGATACTTAATTTTTATGTGTCTGAATACCATGTCTTAATCTTTCAGATTGTTCTGAAATCCAATAGGAAATGGAGGGTATTATTGATGACCCCTTCAAATTCAGTAATAGAGAGGACTTTTTTTTTTTTTTTTTTTTTTTTTTTTTTTTTTAAGATGGAATTTCGCTCTTGTTGCCCAGGCTGGAGTGCAATGGCACGATCTCGGCTCACCACAACCTCCGCCTCCTGGGTTCAAGTGATTCTCCTGCCTCAGCCTCCTGAGTAGCTGGGATTACAGGCATGCACCACCATGCCTGGCTAATTTTGTATTTTTAGTAGAGATGGGGTTTCTCCATGTTGGTCAGGTTGGTCTCGAACTCCCAACCTCAAGTGATCTGCCCGCCTCACCCTCCCAAAGTGTTGGGATTACAGGCGTGAGCCACTGCACCTGGCCAGAAAAATTCTAAATAACTGTAATGTCCATTAAATAAATTGTAGTATATCCATTCACTAGACCTTCATGCTGCCATTACAAAGAATGAGGTAAACTTATATATAGACATAGAAAAATGTCCACAATACAATGCCAAGGATGGGGGTGGTGAGAAGGAAACCTTTGTAAGAGTTTACATAGCAAGAGCTCATGTCTGTTTTAAAAAGTTTGTATATGCCCTAGTACAATGTTTTGGAAAATGCACACAGATCTGTTAACAGTGGTTATTTAGATGGACTAGTGTGATAGGAAACATTTTTTTCTGTAAAGTATTCTGTTTTGCTAGATTTTTTTCTTACTATGAGCAACAGCCACATTTGTAAAAATAATCCATTTAGTTTTTTTAAAAGAAAAAGTCATAATTGTTCTGTTACTGGTAAGGATAGATAATCCAGTTATCAGACATTGTGCTTAATTCATCAATTTTTCCTTCTCTGGCTAGATCAGTAAGGTCCTTGGAGGTGATCAATATTCATGGCCCCTAGGCTAGAAAATGATACTTGGCCATATTTACACTGGGTATTATTTTTGAATTGGTATATAATCTCTCAGTTTAATTCACTGAATTCACAGGAGCCTTTTCTGGCTTTTTTGTCTTTTTTTTTTGACAAGGAGTTCTGCTTTTGTTGCCTAAGCTGGAGTGCAATGGGTTGATCTCAGCTCACAGCAATCTCTGCCTCCGGGGTTCAACTGATTCTCCTGCCTCAGCCTCCCAATTAGCTGAGATTAAAGGCATGCGCCACCACACCCTGCTAATTTTGTATTTTCAGTAGAGACAGGGTTTCTCCATGTTGGTCAGGCTGGTCTCGAACCCACCACCTCAGGTGTTCTGACCTCCTCAGCCTCCCAAAGTGCTGGGATTACAGGTATGAGCCACCATGCCTGGCAGTCTTTTTTTTTTTTTTTTTAAATAGATCGTTGCTTCTGATAATAAAAGCAATGTATGCTGTATTAGTTTGTTTTCACACTGCTATAAATATACTACCTGCGACTGGGTAATTTTAAAGAAAGAGGTTTAATTGACTCACAGTTCCGCATGGCGGGAGAGGCCTCAGGAAACTTATAATCATGGTGGAAGGGGAAGGGGAAGCAAGCACCCTCTTCACAAGGCAGCAGGAGAGAGGAGCTTCCAAATACTTATAAAACCATCAGATCTTGTGAGAACTCACTATCACGAGTACAGCATGGGGGAAACCACCCCCATGATCCAATCACCTCCCTCCCTCCATGCGTGGGGATTACGGGTCCCTCCCTCAACACGTGGGGATTACAATTTGAGATGAGATTTGGGTGGGGACACAGAGCCAAAACATATCATTCTCTAGATTATCTAGAGAAATATATATATAATATATAAAATATATTTCTCTAGATTATATGTATTTCTCTAAATGTATGTATACACACACACACACATTTCTCTAGAAGGGTTAGGGTTAGTATAGAGAGGCATTTCAGTTAGAATGCCTTTCCCTACAATATGGAAGTAAGTGTTTCCTGGGTTGATCAGGGTGATAGGTTGACATCTCTGTGACTCATTAGGGGTTTTTATGTTAGTTTCAAGATGACTGCTACAGTTCCAAGCTTTGGGTCTGTATTAGTTGAGTCTTAAACAGGAAGCAAGGGGACAGGTAGAAAAGGGACTTTTAAAAAATGTGCTTTTTAGGGAGTGGGAGGCAGGAGAGGAAAACTTCGCAAAATACTGAGAGCCTTACAAATACTGATACCCTGTGATTTAGTTAGTTCTACTGCTGGGAATCTTTCCAAGGGAGGCTTTCTCCTATGTCTCCTTGGCCAGAACTGGGTCTCATGCCCATTCTTGGACTAATCATTGCCATGATTTACATCTGAGATTGGGCCATTGCCACCTAAACAAATCATTGAAAAGATAAGAAGGTAAGTTATTGAAAGAGCAGTCCCTCCTTTTGTATTGGAAACAATCTTTCACATAAAATATTTGAGCTTAAGTTGTTTTGCATTTTAGGTAATTTTCTTTGGGGAGATTCACACAAGTAGAATCATTAGATCAAAGGGTATAAATATTTTTATGGTACTACATACTTATTACTGACAGGAATTTTAATATTTTTATTTGTACTGCATTGTAAATTTACATTTTTTTTTTTGAGACAGAGTCTCGCTCTGTCTCCCAGGCTGGAGTGCAGTGGCCGGATCTCAGCTCACTGCAAGCTCCGCCTTCCGGGTTCACGCCATTCTCCTGCCTCAGCCTCCCGAGTAGCTGGGGCTACAGGCACCCGCCACCTCGCCTGGCTAGTGTTTTGTATTTTTTAGTAGAGACGGGGTTTCACCGTGTTAGCCAGGATGGTCTCGATCTCCTGACCTCGTGATCCGCCTGTCTCGGGGCTCCCAAAGTGCTGGGATTACAGGCTTGAGCCACCGCTCCCGGCCGTAAATTTACATTTGAAACAAGACACAGCAAGATAATAGATTCCTCCCACAAACCAAACAAAGCAAACACCACTAAAAGGTCCCAAACCCGGATAGTCTCAAGGTTTTCTTTCAGTAATTACTGAATAAACTGAAATTGAACAAAATCGCAATTGCACTTTCTGCCACTGAGGACAAACTTTGAGGTGAACATCATCTCCCATTAAGGAATATGGAGGTGACTGACCGGGTTGAGCTATCTCCCAGTTTTTCTTCTCATTCTGTGTCCTTTAGATTGTTTTATTGTTTTCCATTTCCATATGAATGTAGAAGCTATGGAAGGTAAAATGAAATTCAGTTAATTATTCTTTTGGTCATTGATTAAGCAGAAGATTGAAAGTGTAAGAAGGTAAAATTTAGTATAAAGGAGGAATTTTTAAATATCTCCGTTTTCATCTTTCCACTGCCAAATCATCTGTCTCAGATCATCTGTCTCAGATGATCTGGTCAACTGCAATCAGATTTTCCCTCCCATAAAAGCTTTAGTCACACTGGATTCTTTTAGGAGACAGACAGCAATATGGTTAAAGACCTAGGGGAGGCCGGGCGCGGTGGCTCACGCCTGTAATCCCAGCACTCTGGGAGGCCGAGGTGGGTGGATCACGAGGTCAGGAGAACCATACCGTTCTGAGTAACACGGCGAAACCCCGTCTTACTAAAAATAAAAATAAAAAAAAAATTAGCCGGGCACAATGGCGGGCGCCTGTAGTCCCAGCCACTGGGGAGGCTGAGACAGGAGAATGGCGTGAACCCGAAGGCGGAGCCTGCAGTGAGCCAAGATCGCGCCACTGCACTCCAGCCTGGGCGACAGAGCGAGACTCGTCTCAAAAACAAACAACAAACAAACAAACAACAACAACAAAAAGACCTAGGAGAACTATTTTGAATGTTAGATAAAATTCAGATTCTAAAGAAAAGTAGAAGGATTTGTTGGCATGACTCTCGAATGGATTAAGGCTTTGCAAGTGGGTGTGCTAATTAAGTCCACTTCGTTCTTTTATTTGTTCCTTTTCTTACCTACCTTGAAAAATTACAGCATCAATAGCACTTTAACAAAACCCTCTTCCTTATGGAATTGACAGGACCCATTGATGAATTTGAAGTTTCACCCCCTCGAGAATTAGTTGAGATTTCTCTCACATATTTTTCAAGTTTTATCTTAATCTTATATAAAAGATAATCTTTAGAAATTCTTTCCTTAGTAGACTGGCCTGTTTTCCCATTAAATACACTTGCTAATAAGCCTGCGGATTTTTCAACACAATGCCTGCAGCAACATCCATGATAAATCCGTTTCTGGCCTCGGCTTTCTGTAACCTTCTCCATCCCTCACAATGACACACACTTTCTCTCATTCATCTTTTATTACAATTCAATATTGTGCTTGAATATCATTAGCTTGGATGCAACATTCTTCCCCTCCCCTTTTTTTCTTTAAAGGACAAACTACCGTTGTTGTGCGCATTTCATCTGAAAATTGACTTTGGTGTTATAGGTTCTAATATATTTACACAACAGGTACAGAAAGGTATTGGAAAAGAGAAGAAATTTTTTAACATCGTAAACCTCTAGCAAAAATATGTGTGTAATAGAATCTGGTCCTGTGGTATTACACACATTACAACTGTCACTGTGACTTAGAGCCTTAGTTTAGCTGAAAGAAAATCTATAACCCCAGAAATGCAACAACGTCTGAGTCACAGTTCAGGGTAATAAATGTTTTTCAGAGAATACTGTAATCCATATTTCCAAAGCTGATGCAACAAAGGAATTTCTACTAGAAATCTTTCAATTTCATGGGTGGAGGCTCCAATGCAGAAACAAACAGAGAAAGAGAAAAAAACTGTTTAGAAAAAAATGATACACTTGAGTGACATGATAAACTGCCCGGATGTTCAGAAACCTTAGCGAGCTGGCCAGGGAATTAGGTTGCAGTGTACTCTCCTCCGATAAAAGGCAAGAGAGGGCAAACTTGTAGCTAACTTTGTTTGAATAACTTTAAGGATGGATTTATTTTTATTTTTTATTTATTTTTTTATTTTCTAAGGCATGTTCCCTTGAGGAGAGAGTTGTTTTATGACTGGAACAAGAAACTGGGAAGAGGAATCCCAGGCTTGGATCCTGGAGGGCTTTCCTCAGCTGGGGAAATGAGGGCGCATCAAGGCCTTACTCTTTGATTGCCTTTGTATTGGCCTGGGCAAGGACTGCTGGTCTGAGGAACATTCTCAAGTGCCTGCAGCTGCCAGTTGTGTTCTCCTGGCTTAGTTGTGGGTGGGGGCAGGTAGAGAGGACTAGGAGAGCAGATGTGATGGCAAACAGCGGGTCTGATGGGAACACTGAAAAGATGGCTGGTTTCATTTTTCATTTCATTTTCCTTGTTGTCGTGCTTGTTTCTGACTGACTAGAACAGTCATTTTTGAAATGAGAGCAGGAACTAGAATACTTTTTAGACCATCTGCGGGAGCACGGGTAGGGTCTCTATCTGCTCGAATTTTGGAATTTGCTGTCACAAAACAGGCCTGGCACTTTGCCACTTCTGCGTTGTGCTATTACCTTCCTTTCTACATGTGTTAAACTCCTACTCATTCCTCAAGACTCATTCAAATGTCCCTTTAGAAACTCTTTTCTCTCATCACCAAGTTTATTTGTATTCCTTTTTATTCCTTTTATATCATTATGATATTCTAAAGTTAGTTGCTCACATGGCAGCAGATTGATTTTCTGAAGATCAATTCCCCAAAGCCATTTAGTCAAATTAAATTCACCAAAAGTTGATTGAGGAAACTGATATGCCTAAAACAATTTTTTTTTTAACACATCTGTGATTTATTCATCATACATTTCTTGAAGGCAGAAACCTTGTCTTATTCATGCTTAGTGCTCCTTCACAACTTATAGCATGTTGCTTGGGGTGTTGAAGGGGTTAGTGGATACTTATTGCTTATTGAATTTAATTGAATATAATTATAATCAAGATGAAATAGCTTCATATTATTTTTTCTTCCATTTATATTGACTTTTGCTCTCTTGGTAATAAGGTGCAGACCACACCTAGCTGGAGTATATAGATCTTAAGAAGTTTTTCTGCTAAGTCTGTCTTGCAGACATAGACTTTGCAGAGATTTGTGTGAGAAATTCAGCCTTTTTTTTGATTTAGAACTTCTTGGCTCCTCAATAGCTTGTGTTATGTTTGCTTTACTATCACTTCTTAAAAAAAATTCATCTTTGCCTACACTTATTTTTCTGTCCCTTTCATTTAGTCTCATTGTTGCTTTGCTGCATAGTTGATTTGTCACCATTGGTTATTATTGTAGACTGAATAGTTGTGTCTCCCCAAAATTTATATGTTGAAACCTAATCCCCAGTGTGATAGTATTTGTTGGTGGGAACTTTGGATGGTGATTAGGTTGTGAGAATGGAGCCTTCATGAATGGGATTAGTGCTTTTATAAAAGATCCCAGAAGAGCTCCCTTGGCCTTTCTGCCATTAAGGATACAAGAAGGTGGCTCTCTCCAAACCAGGAGCAGTGCCCTCACCAGACACTGGATTTGTGTTAGTGCCTTGATTTTGAACTTCCCATCCCTCAGAATTCTGAGAAACAAATTTCTGTTGTTTATAAGCCGCCCAGTCTATGGTATTCTGTTATAGCAGTCTGAATGGACTAAGACAGAAATTGATACCAAGAAATTGGGTGCTGTGGTAATAAATTCCTAACAATATGGAAGTAATTTTGAAACTGGATGATGGGTAGAGGCTGGAAGAGTTTTGAAGTGCATGCAAGAAATAGGGATGTGAAGAGTGATTCTGGTGAGGGCTCAGAAAGAAATGAGGAGAGCTGGAGAGAAAGCCTCAAACTTAGAGAATACCTAAGTGATGACAAACAGAATGTTGATAGGAATTTGGACAGTAAAGGCCATTCTGATGAGGTCTCAGATGGAAATGAAGAACATATTACTAGAAATGGGAGGAGAGATGATCCTTATTATAAAGTGGCAAAGAGCTTGGCAGAATTGTGTTCATGTTCTAGTGTTTTGTGTAAGGTAAAATTTGTAAGCAATGAAATTGGATATTTGGCTGAGGAAATCTCTAAGCAAGGCATTGAAGAAGCATACTGGTTCCTCTTGACATCTTAATTTTTATTTTTTATTTTTTTGAGACAGGGTCTCTCTACAATGCCCAGGCTGGAGTGCAGTGGCTAGTCACAGGCATGTTCATAGCATACTACAGCCTTGATCTCCTGGGCTCAAGCAATTCTCCCACCTTGCCTTCCCAAATAGATGGGATTGCAAACATGCACCACTACACCTGGCTGACTTCTTACAGTAAAATGTGAGAAGAGAGAAATGACTTTAAAGATGGAATTAAGCAAAAAGAAACTAGAACTTAAGATTTGGAGAATTCTCGTCCTATTCATATGGAAAGAATGCAGACCTATTTGGGAGAGAACACTAATGGTGTGGACAAATGACCTTTTGATAAGGAGATTAGTTGGCCATCTCAAAAAAAGCCAGGAGCTATTGTTCAAGACAATGGAAGAGTGACCTTGAAAAGATCATCAGGGTTGCCACTCCTGTCACAGGCCTAGAGTACAAAGGCTTGGGAAGCAGAGTGGTTTCAAAGGGAGAGGCCACCTCTCTGGTTCGGGAGTACCCTGGGCTAGGGTACTCCTACCA
This sequence comes from Macaca thibetana thibetana, assembly GCF_024542745.1. Taxonomy (NCBI): domain Eukaryota; kingdom Metazoa; phylum Chordata; class Mammalia; order Primates; family Cercopithecidae; genus Macaca; species Macaca thibetana. The sequence continues at coordinate 73,536,854 of NC_065584.1, forward strand.
AATGCCTCTTGGAAAGGGTCCCCTCAGAGAGCTGGGGCACAGACCATGCCAAGCAGAGGCATGCAGACATGGCTGCCACCACCTAGACTTCAAAGGACAAGACCAGCTGGGACTACCATGGGCCCAAAACCCCAGCCTGGGAGTGCTGCTATGGGGGCCTTTCTGCTAAGCCATGAGGGTGACATTGTCACCTCCATGAGCCTGAAAGGCAGAACATTGAGCTAAGGAGGATTATTGTTGAGCCTTAAGGTTTAATGTTGTTTGCCTGTTTAAGTTTTGGACTTAATTGGGATCTGTCATCCCTTTCTTTCCTATTTCTCCTTCTTGGAATGGAAATGTCTATCTCATGCCTATCTCCTGATTGTATTTTGGAAGCACATAACTTGTTTGTTTTCACAGGTTCACAACTAGAGGGAAATTTTGCCTCAGGATACATTGTACCATGAGTCTCATCCGTATCTAATTTAATTGACTTTGAACTTTAGAGTTGATGCTGGAATAGGGAAAGACTTTTGGGGCTTTGAGATGGAATGAAAATATTTTACATGTGAGAAGGACATGAATTTTGGGGAGCCAGGGGTGGAATGCTATAAGCTGAATGTTATGTTGCCCCCTCGAATTCATATGTTGAAACCTAAACCCCAGTGTGACAATATTTGGAGGTGGGGCCTTTGAGAGATGATTAGGTAGGGTCAGCCAGACCTATGATCCAACTCTGGTGCTACCATTTACTAGCTGTGTGCCCTTGGGCAAGTTACTCAACCTTTCTGAATCTCATTTTCCTCATTTGTAAAATGGGAATAATAAAAGTCACATATGTGCACACACACACGACAGACACACATATCACTCAATTTAATTGTAGATATATTGAAACACCACACAGATATTGGAACTGGGAGGCAAGCAGATATAATGTGTGAAAAACTGGATTTTCTGTGTGGTATAAACCCGTGTCCACATTGCTGAAAATCTGAGTGTCTTAGCAGCCCTCATTCTATCTCCAACCCTTGTCTGGCCCTCACTCCATTTCAGACCCTCATAATACCAAGGCTGAGGATTTTGGAAAATTTTGTTCCACATGTTTTCCCGTCATTCTGGCTTTTGGGGTTTATGTGAATCAGCCGCTTAACTGTGTGTGGAGGAGCAGACACTTCTGATCAGGGTATGGAGAACCTTGGTGAAGAAGCAAAGACAAGTACATTTTTAACAGGCATAATGCAAACACTGCTCTCTGGGTGCTGGGGTTGCTCCTGTGAGCTGGGAATTGTTCTAAGGAAGGCAGGAGAAGCACAGCTCTAGTCAAATACCCCTGAGCCACCTGGCTACCCTGGAGTCACTTTCCTAGTACCCCTGGCCACATTATACCTCCAGGAAAAGTTTTATTGCTTCTCTCACTTCTCAAGCATCCCCATGGTCTTTCTTATTGGTTAAGACTTAAACAAAGATGATTTTATTTCTTCCATTGGCTTAATGGTTTGCTTTTCCAGCCTCTCAAAGGCTATTATTTTTTGGGCCAGTGTTGCCTAGAAAGGCTCTTGTGGTGAGCTCTGAGTTCCTATAGAAAGATGGATGGGCGAGAAGAAAACAGTCTAATCTTGAATGTATTCCTTGGCTGTTGTGCTTAAGTTGTTGTGGCTGCTGCTTGTCAAAATTGAGCTTGCTCCCTTCGCTCCCATCTGCTGAAGCTAAGCAACAGGGAAAATACAGGAGTCAGAGCCAGGCACCTTCTTGCTGGTGCCCGTGGGGTTTT